>NW_017728947.1:55250066-55251706 GCF_001723895.1 Crocodylus porosus | reverse complement strand
AACATGGAGAGGGTCCAGAGGAGGGCCACTCGCATGATCAGGGGGCAGCAGGGCAGGCCCTATGAGAAGAGGCTAAGGGACCTGAACCTGTTCAGCCTCCACAAGAGAAGACCGAGGGGGGGATCTAGTGGCCTGCTACAAACTAGTCAGAGGAGACCAGTAGGCATTGGAGGACTCCCTGTTCCTCTGAGCACTACCAGGAGTGACTAGGAATAACGGTCACAAGCTGGCAGAGGGTAGCTTTAGGCTAGATATCAGGAGGTGCTACTTTACGGTCAGGTCGGCTAGGATCTGGAACCAAGAGAAGTGGTGCTGGCTCCTACCCTGGGGGTCTTTAAGAGGAGGCTAGATGTACACCTTGCTGGGGTTGTTTGACCCCAGTACTCTTTCCTGCTATGGCAAGGGGTCGGACTTGATGAGCTGCTCAGGTCCTTTCGGACCCTACAAACTATGAAACTACATACCTCAAGGTATCAGGCGCAGCTTGTGAATGCTGAGATGCTGGGGCGGATGGAGCATCCCACAGTACCTGGAAGTGGACTAGAAGCACTTCGGTCCACTTCTGGGTCTGTCAGGGAGTACAAGAAAGGACCCCTTTGCACCCCCTGGCTTGGCGACTGGTGCCTCCTGGGTATGGGAGGGGTACCTGGGGTCCTGCTATGGCCAATCACCGAACCGGGGAGGGTGGGGGGGGTCCCCCATACGCTCAGGAGTGGACCTGGAAATGGGCCGGAAGTACTTCTGGTCCACTTGTGGGTTCACCGCTGAGCACGCGGGGGGGGCCCCCCACACTCCTGTGGGATGCTTCATCAGCCCCACCATCGCAGCGTTCACAAGCCAGGCCTGGTACCTAGAGGTATGTAGAAAAAACATTTAAAGCTGTGTCTGTGGCCGAATTGCTGATTCTCCATTTCGGCATCGAATTTCAGATTTGGATTAGGACAAACCAAATCGGGACAGTGATCCAAATCAATTACTCAAATTGCTGTCCCCAGTTCGGGCTGAATCCAAATTGAATACGACCTATTTTGCACACCTCTACCCTGTTTCCTACTTCTGGCAGCCCCCAGAATGCTGTCCACCTGCAAGGGGAAACCGTCCATTTCCTGAAGAAATCTAGGCATCCGGGGGCCCCAGCTCTGCAGGGGAGAGGGACCCCAAGTGACCAGGGTCCTGGTCAAAAGGCATAATTATTGGTAAGCTTTATTGGGTACAACAGCCAAAAAAAAGCCAATAGTGTGATTTCCCTTTTATCAGTGCCGATCCAACAAGCAACCAATATATCGGTACACCTTCCCCTAGTTCTCTCAATGTGTACTTTTTCAAAATGTTAGTATGAGAGAACTCTTTCTAACATTCACAAAATGTGGTATCCTGACTTTTTTTTTCTTCTTTTTAGCTATTACACCATTTAAATTTGCAGCTCAGACTTTAGAACCCACAAGTGGCAAGAAGCCAACATTTGATCTCCAAGCAAGTCTCTCAAGGCCACTTGGATATCAGCCTCATAAAGGTATTATGACTTTTGTGCTATTTGCATAGGGGGCATGAATCCTCATGTAATGGTACACATGACATTTCATAGATTTCATAGACATTAGGGCTAGAAGGGACCTCGGAAGATCATTGAGTCCAGCCCC
>NW_017728947.1:55233295-55250055 GCF_001723895.1 Crocodylus porosus | reverse complement strand
GTTGCCCCATCTGGTTCAGCAGGGGTCCAATGTTGCCCTTTTCCTCCGGCTCCCCACATATCTGAAAAAGGACCTTTTATTGTCCTTGATGAAAAGGCATTCTTCACATACATATGATATTAAAGCAGTTGTACTCTGAAGGAAAATAACATGTAATATATTCTTTAGCAGATAGGCTTTTGTTAAAATAACATAGCCTTTGAACAGTTGGGCTAGAACTTTTTTAGCTTCTGGAAGAATGTTTTTTTTGCACAATGCTTTAATCATGCAGGATTTTTAAACAGCAATTCGAATAAACAGGACATGGAAAAAGAATTACCTAGCACCTATTCATCTGGGGACTAAGGCCTATTTACATGGGAAAACTTGCCAGAATAATTCTGGCATAACTTCAATCATAAGAAACTAGGGCTGGAAAGGACTTCACAAAGTCATCTAGTCTTAGCTCCCTGCTCAAGGCAGGATCATCTTTGACTAACCTGTCCCAGTCAAGGGCTATAAGCTATACAGGAGGGAGGGATAGGACAGGAAGGAGAGGTGTGGGTGGGGCACTGCAGCTGTATCTTATCCACCTGGCTGAACATGGCGAAGTTATGTGCAGGGATAGGGCAGCTTATGCTCCCTGCCAGGTGGCACCTTTGCACCCAGGGGCAGTGGAACAGGCCATATGCATTATAGCCTAGGCTGTCCCCTGTACCTAGGTTGGATGGGGCCAGGCTACCTGCCACAGGCCCTGTAGAATCACTTAGTGGGCCAGATCCAGCCCGCAGGATGTGATTTTGCCCACTCTGACTTACAGCAGCCCTGTAAGAGATGAGTGTCCACTCTGTCCTAATGTCTTTGCTGTCTTTACCCTAATGAAACTGTCACTTCTTCATCTGTCTCATCTCTCTTAAGTAAAAGCAAACATTTCCATAAGCTATTCCCACAAATGAATATAATGCTAGACATTTACTGTAGAATCTGTGCAAGAGAAGTTATGCAAACTCATTGGTGCTAAAAAATGAAGACTTAATGGAAGCAGCAAGGGATCTATAGCAAATCCTGTTGTCAACATTCTAAGAAGGTGGATGGAAGTAATAAATATTTATGTTCTTACCGCACACCCAGCTCCTTGGTCACATTCTAATATTATAAAAGCCCTAATCTATCGGTCTCTGTCCATAATGTTTTATTTATGCTCTCATTGTCTGACAAACAGTCAATCAGCGTGCAAAGAAGCGTTCGGACAGGGGGTGGCAGCGTAGCAGGGACCTGGTCCCTGGAGGTGGCAGCAATGGAATGGATGGAACAGACCTTGGCCCGCCCCTCCCCACTTCTGTTATTGCTGCCTGCAGGGCCGATGCAGTGGGTAGAGAAACGGGCCTGTGGGGAGCAGTGGGCATGCCACCGTGGTGCAGGGAGGGGAGGAGTGGCCCTGGGCCTGATGCAAGGTGGGGGAGGGGAGGAGGAGTGAGCCTTAGGTGGGGCAGAAGCCAGTCTGCCACAGCAGTGGGGGTGGGGAGCAGAGGGCCTGGCCTAAAGTGGCAGGGGGAGGGGAGGAGCAGCGGGTCTCTTCCCCACACTTCCCCACAAACGTTAGCCCCGAGCCCACTCCTCCCATTCCCCTGCCGCTACTGGGTCAGCCCAGGCCTGCTACTCCTCCCCTCCCTGTGGTGGCCCTGCTTCTCCCCACCCTTGGGCCCATTCCTCCCCTGCCACTGTAGCGGGGAGGTGGGGTGTGGGCCCAGACCCCAAGCACCAGGAGGGGAAGGGGGGAGGAGTGGGCCTGGATGAGGGGGCATGGGGCTCCATCCCTGCCTGCTCTCCCCATCATTCTTGACAGGCAGTTGGCTAGTCCATTCATAAATGGCCCAAACAGTGGTGATTCCAGAGCAGGAGGGATCAAAACAAATGACCTCTTTGACCAATAAATCCTCTCTCAGCCAAATTGAGTGTGCATATCAAATCTACCAAGTGACCCTCAGTAAATATTTACCAGCACTTGTCACACAGGGAGGTGCAGGGAATAGACTACAGCTCTGCTCCAAGTCCCAGCCCCATGCTGGTACCACCTTGCCTTCCTGTCAATATGATGTTCTGAACAGGGACAGAGTACCACAGGAGCATGATAAGGAACGTAATCCTCGAGCTGTCAATAGGTAACTGGTAGATTGCATGCCCTAAAAGTCTATCTTAGATTCCTTGGACATGAGGGTGCGCTCCACTATAGCCCCTGTTCCTGCAGGTGAACTTGATTTGTAGTCATCTGTAGTTGAGCCAATGATCACTGAGAACTTGCTTAAAGTGCTACAGTCCTCAGTAGATAATAACCATTTATCCTCTTCCAGTCTCTGTAACTTGTCGTTTAGCTTAACTTGTTTGCATTCTGTACATTCCTTACCCTTACCTTCTATTTTTTGACCTGTGTATTTATGGTTCCTGTGGCTTTTACCTGTTAAACAATATCTTAAATATCAAGAGTTCTTTGCAAATACAAGGTGCTCCATAATCCCTTAAGAACTTTCTCTTTTCAAGCAGAAATCTTAATTAATTTTTAAATAATTGTTGTTATAAAATACCCCTCAATTCCCAAAACTCTCTCATGCTTCTAAAACTTTAAATCTTCCTCCCTGTTAAGATGGCTGCCTATAAATGCATCATAGAAGGGGGTGCAGAAGGGAATTGGTGAGGCCCTACTCAACAAGGTGCCCCTGGGGGTCACAAGAAATAATGGCCATAAGCTAGCAGAGAGCAGATTTAGACTGGACATTAGGAGGAACTTCTTCACAGTTAGGGTGGCTAAAATCTGGAATGGGCTCCCAAGGGGGGTGCTCTCCCCTACCCTGGAGGTCTTCAAGAGGAGATTGGATGGGCATCTGGCTGGGGTTATCTGAACCCAGCACTTTTCTGCCCATGCAGGGGGTTGGACTCTGATCTATAGAGGTCCCTTCCAACCCTAACATCTATGACTCGCTGATACTTCAAGAACTCTCAAAACTTTCAGTAAAGGGAATCTTCCCCATACTTCAATAAAATGTTTTTCCTTTTTGCATTTCTTCAGCTGTGATAGATAGTGAATTTCAGCCCCTTATCCATCCAAGAACCTTAGATGTAGTTCCCTGCCCTCCCCAGGACGAGGTAATTCTTAAAACTGTGCTCAAAATATAATGAACAATGAAGCTGAAATGTGTGCTTTAGCACATTGTTAAATAGTGATAGCTGTGTGGAATGTATCTCCTCCAATAACTGGCTGTGACTTATATACTCCAGTCGGTTTTATTATCTTGGCTTTGACTTCAGATGCAATCACGCCACAGAGTTGAGGATGAGAACTGTATTAGGCCTCTGCAGAGACATAAAGCATTGGAACAAGTTACTCATAGAGGTTGTGGAATCTCCATTCTTGGAGGTTTTTAAGACTGGGCTAGGCAAAGCCTTGAGTGGGATGATATAGTTCAGGATGGTCCTGGTTTGAGCTGGAAGTTGAAATAACTGACCTCCTGAGGTGAGGTCCCTTTCAACCCTATTTTTCTATGATTCTATCTATGATTTCATGTATGCAAAGTAAATTAGAATAACTAGCTGGTCTTACCATCTCTTGAAATATAGGAAGACTGAAGCCTTGGGGGGAAACAAAAGAAACCAGTACCCTGAATAAATCAGTGAAAAAGAGTCTCTCTTCACTTAAGAAAAATTACAAACAACCACCTCTCCAGACCAGGTCAGTACAAGACCTTGTTCAACCAAAATTTGGAAACTTCTAGTGACATTCACCTCAAGGATTTCTTAATGCTTGTGTATTTGGTCTTCTCTATCTGTTTAGTTTAATTAATGATGCATCTGATTTCTTGTTTCCAATATAGTGACATCTTTTGTTTTTCACTTTCAGAGAAGAGAGGCGTGAAAAGCATGAGCAGGAGAGAAAACAGAAAAAGACCCAGATGCTTCGAACCCGCAGAGGGTTGACCATGGCTTAAGAATTTAAAAATGTCTCAATAACTTGTTGTAAATAGTCTTCTCTGAGGAACACAACCAGTTCTTCCCTAATTTTGTAAATATTTTCTGTATGTATTTTCTATGAATGAGTAAGATCAGCTGACTTGACTTAGCCAGTTGTTTGTAGGGTAGCGTTGTTTCAGTGGTGCTGGGCTCGACATCATCTGTTAGTTCTTAAATTAACAAGTATGATATTAGCATCTTAAGTCCTTTTAATGTCTGTAGTAGAGCCCCTGGTATTGCTAATATTAAGTTGATTGAATTAGGTCTTGGACTGGATGGATACTGTGTTTGTCAAATTTTGGGGAAAAGACTTCCCCTTAATCAGCAGATTCCATGAATCAGACTGAAAATTAAGGGGGGGAAATACAAGTGATAAATAGATACTTGGGTAACCAATTCACATGTTGAGTCAAACTTTTCTGTTGGGAATAATTATTAAGATTCTAAATAAATTCAAAATATATATCATTGACAAAGCTCATATGCTGTTGGAAGCTTCCTCTGGCTTTCCAGAAGAAATTGTTAAAACAGTAAAGGACAATCTCTAACAGAGGGAAGAAAAAGTGTACCTGAGCAGATTTAAAATGCTGATATTGCTTCCACAGGTGGCGTAGTTGTGTGGTTTGGGGGTTTTTTGGGGGGGGTGGGGGCATTGTTTTAAAAGCTATAAAGGAAAGTTGTTAAATATGTGAAATGACTGGAAAGGGGCATGGTAATTGCTGTCTCATTAAAGCTTTTCAGAATTGAGCCAACATTTACAAAGTAGTTAAGTTCTAGGTGTACAAGTACAGTTACCTTTGTTATTTGCTGAAACATTAGCCTCAGATATGGAAAAGTTTGTATAAAATTTTATACTGTTTAATTTGGGGGGAATAAATGCATTTGTATGTGATGCTATTGCTTATGACTATTAAATGGCATAATCACGGGAAGTTTGGTTACTAATGTATGTGAGCATGTAAGAAAAATGAGAGATATGGGGCTTAAGCCCCTAGTTGCCAGTTGTGTTCATATACAGATGCAATATGGGTACTTAGTGAAAATAAGTAAAATAAATGAATTGTAATTTGCTAAGCTTAATGACCCACTTAATCACTTTTGAAAGTGCATTTATTGGGTATCCTAAATGAGTTAGAGTACCTACAAATAGTGTTTGGAAGGGATTAAGTCTTGCATGGATTTTTTAACTTGCTTATCTTTTTACTCTACTTGAATATTACCATATTTACTTGAATCCAAGACAACCCTGAATTTTTTTAGATGAAACCCCCCCCCCCCCCGCTTATAATTGCATTGTATATTTGGGGTGTTGTTTTTAAATTGGACTGCCCTCCCCCTATGATAGCAAGAAAAGCAGTGGTGGAGGGGCAGGAAGTACTTGTCAAGCAGCCTGATCCCCAGTGCCCACACACCTTGGCACCTGCCCCACTCCATGGTACTTATCTCACCCCTTCCACCCTCCTCTCCACAGGCCTCAGCATGTGGTTGCTCCAGCCTCAGCCCAGCCATGCAACAGTTGTAGTGGCAGCTCCAGAGCTGGAGTCTGGGCTGGGGCTGTAGCAACCACGTGCCAGAAGGTAAGTGGTAGGGGGTGGGGTAGCAGCTGCTTCTCCATCCCCCACCCCACAACTTTGTACCTGAATAGGAGACACGGGTTTTTTTTCTTCATGTTAAATGGGGACAAAGGGGTGGGGGGGAAATGCTGTCAAATGATGTGCTGTATTATACGTTCTTGGTTCACCTCTTTGCACAAACTAGAAACACTTAAAGAATATGACTCGCATGGGAACTAGTAGAGGGGTATAAAAGGATTTCAGATACTGCACCTGCTGTCAATTTTGAATGTAATTTTGATTAATCCTTTATTCCAGGAATATCAAAGAGCCAGCCAGTAAAGCAGTCTCACCCAGCCTCAGATTCCTGGAGGGGCCAGGAATCTGGGCATGGGGCAAGGCTCACTGCCTGATTTCTTCTGTTCAAAGCCCCACTGGGGATGAATGTTGGCAGGTGGTGGGGTGGCATGTGGTAACTGTTAACCCTTGTCCCACTTCTGCTGGTCTGGCCCCATGGGCACTGGATGAGTTTACTACCTATTCATTCAATATAAATCTATCTTGATGATCTACCACTTTATCAGAGATGTAGAACTCTTTTTGTGCAATAGAATAACCTCTCAAGTCATATTATCTGTAGCAGTGAAATGAAGTGGAACACCAGAAATCTTTTAATAGCTTTTATTTCCTTTACTTTCTGAATTGCTCTTCTTAGTTTCATAAATATCTCAAAAACTATAATAAGTATGTCTGAAGATGATCCATTCAGCAACCATCACTGTACAACTGTTTATTAATTACCATACTATCTTTCTCTGTTGCAGTGTTCCAACAATACTTACTTGCAGAAGCCCGTAGTGAAAATAGGTTGGAAGTCAGAAAAAAAACCAAAAACTAGTACTACATCTTTAAAGTTGCAAGATGCATGTCCATCCCATACAACTCTTCCTTTCAGTATTTACATGGGTTCTTCTAACAGCATTGTGAACCTAGTCAAGATCAACAAAGTGTTGTATACATATTTAATAAGCTTCCGAAGCATCTGTTCCATTGGAGGGCAAGTCAATCTAGAATTTGGTGTTCCTTTCATATTGTTCATAGGCAAATTCTTCAGTATGAGTTCTGTCCATGAGCAAACCAATGAAGTCTATCTCCAGCTGAAATGGACCAGCTGCCTGGTCTCCCAGTGTGAATCCAATAGTGCTAATCTGATAAGAAATTGGTTACTTGTTAGTATACCATTTCAAGTTTGTTGCAATTAGCAGCAAAGTGACGAATCTTCTTCCATGTTCTCAATACAGTGCAAGGATCTTGCAAGCACATGCATATTACAATAAGCATCTACTTAAAACTGTGGCATCAACATAATTAGAAAGCTTTCCTAGAACACTTTGAATACAGAATCTGATTTTTAAATTATATTGTTTAGAAAATGCAAATTTTAAAGAAATTAAGATTTTTCAAGAATTTAGGGCAGTTGAGAAAAAGAGTATCTATTGAGCTGGAATTTTTTAACCTTGAAACTTCAGTGCAGCAAACTTAGTTTATCTATGATTTTGTATTTATGGGGTACTCTTCAACATAGCCTTAATTCTGCGGCAAACTTTTCTTTACTATTTTTTGTGTCACTTAAGATACTAGATTAAATTGGCAGGTAAATATACTTAATTTGAGGGCTATGGAAGAAGTGTCAGCATTATACACAGGAACTGCCACATCAGATCAGACTAGCTCTACCTGTCTGTGGTCAGCTTTGGGTGTTTCTAAGGGAACTGCAAGAAATGTAGTAGCCAGTTGTGACTCACATACTTGTAAGGAAAGATTCTCCCCCCTCAACTTTCTAACTTCTGTCAGACTGGTGCATGGTCTGATGCCTGAGAATGTTCTCAAACTATTCGGTTGTTTCAAACTTTACTTATAAGACTTCATCTCTCTTCGAAAGGTAGGAGTCTGCTTGTTTGGTTTTTTTAAGCATAACTATAAAGAGAGGTAAGCTGATGGAAAAACTTACTTTGTCTAACCAGAGTGGATACTGGTGATCCTGGACTCTCCCCTGATTACATAGAAAGAACTTGGAGAATGGAATCTGACAATAAGAAACAAAGGCTTTAGTTTCACTTATACAGGCATGAGTATAGGAAAAGGAAAACCCTCACCCATGGGATATGAATTACACATTTTGGCCTTGGTTTCAAAGCAAGGCATGTGGAATTTCTGCAAAAGATGAAAGGAACAGGTGAAACTCCTTTTGATTTCCCCTACAGTCAGCTTCAGTCCCATGTTCTGCAGTGCCTACTGCTGTGGGACTCTTATTTGATCATCATGTGCTAGACAAGGCAAACACATAAACTACAAGCAGGGAACTAGAGCAAATTGGATGCTTATGTTGCTGGGATCCTATGACCCCAGCTGACTTCCTGCCCTTTGGGCGGGGGGCTGGACTTGATCTTCTGAGGTCCCTTCCAGCCCTAATGTCTATGAACTCTATGAAACTAGCACATAAATATTTTACATGTTTAGGATATTGTAATACATCATGAATTTAAATTTTATTAAGTAGAGTTCTTTTTCCCCCACTAACATCTGAAGGTACATCCCAATGTATGTTTTATTCAAATGAGATTATAGTACACATGAAGCTGTAACTTCTTACTAACCTGATGAACAACAATAATATGTAGTACTAGAGATAATCATTTCTGAACTCAAGCCATTGCAACATACTAAAGAAAAAACACTCTGACTCAAGTATTAAAAAGCTGAAATCTTACTAGTGAAAAGCAGACACTGTTATCTCAGACCTCTAAATACCATTTTATCTTGACCTCCAAAGATTCAAGAACTCAGAATTTATAATTCACCATAATCCCAAAACCCCATAATCTCAGATTAATAATTCAGAAAGTGAAGCACCTGCTGCTACTGGTTTATAATGCAATGTTACATCTATTGTACGTCCACTTACTAGAATAGCCTCATAAACTAGACAGCTAGAGAGAATCCCAAATATCCCTATCCCCAATCCTATACTTTAATCACTATGAACTTGGATTTTAAAGTTTAAGACACCTAAATGTGTGCCCTAGTTTTTTAACTGAACCTAACTAGCATCAAAGGTTATTCATTTTTCAGTGTTTCTTTTTCAATCATGATGCTTAGGGGCCTCCTTTTGTTATCCACATTTTAAAGTACCAGTTGCCATGACAAAAGCTTGAAGTAAAACAGTTTTTTCAATGCAAATCAACAACAGCTAGTTGGGGAACTTTTTCTGTGGTAGTAAATAAAGAGCCCTAAGTATACAATTTCAGAGATATCTAAAACCACTGTACTGAAAAGAATTAATTTTCTTTAGACCAGTTGAAATATTCATGAGATTACCGTGATTTCCTCCCAGTATGGACCGCCTCGGGTAAACATGAAATAATGGTACGTATCATCCTTTTGATGGGAAAAGTATGGGTCTGTAAAAATGTTTATCATCCAGGGTCGACCATCACCACGGACACGTAAATACAGACTATTAAATTTTGTCCAGTTATAGTATTTCTTCCTATTAAAAAAGCCCTGCAAGAAATTAATAAAGTGTGTAATTTTATCTTAGTATGTCAATAAGAATTACTACAATAAGACCTGAGGCAGCCTTTGAATACTCTTTCCCTCCCTCCCTTTTCATTAATTAGATAATATTTTCTGTAACCAGAGACACAATGTAAGATAAGGAAAACCAGACTTACTATTTGTTTCATTATACCAGTCTTAGTTCCATGATTCTCAGTGCTGTTAGACATCTCAAAAATGGGGTAACATCTTCAAGGACTTGTACTCAGATTTTGTAATCACAAATCTCACTAAAGAAAATGAAACGCCACTCCCAGCACATTAACACAGATACTGCCATGACAGTATTTCTTTAAACCAGTATCCTGTATCTAAGAGGCTGACAGCAGAAGTTTCAGAAGAAGGTAAAAACAACAAGAACAGGTATAAAATAACCTCCTCTCCCTACAAAACTTTTTGTAGCTAATTCTGAGATGCGTGCCTTCCTTTAAATTAAAAATTATCCTTCATATTTATTATGCTTTGTGTTAGCCTCAACTTGCTTTGTAAAAGATGGGAAGGTAATAAGAGGCATTAAACAATTTGGCCAGATTAACACAAATCTGTGGCAGTCCTGGAAATGTAATTGGGCTCCAATGCTCTGGATTTAGCCATTTCCCTTTGAATGGATGTTCACCTGTATGCTTAGTTTAATCTATCCAATTTCCTATGTGCCATCTTTATGTATGGCCTCTGATGAAATCTGTTCATATTCTTTATCCTTCAGAGCCCTAGTCCTCAATGTTTTACTTCTGTTCTCATAAACTAGGTCACAACTCTTGTTATTTATTCCATTGCACGATGGCATTATCATCTAAACTGAGTCCAAGCTTTTTCATCTTGGTATCCCCCTCTTTTAAGAAACATCTAAAAATGAATACCAATAGTTTTTCATCAAATGAAGGAAACTGACTATTATAACTGAATCATATTTTTGTTCTATTCTATTGATTTAGTCTTTTGTATATTTTGAAAGGCATCAGAATCCACATATAGAATTTTAAAAAGGATATTGCATAGCAGATTCTTCCTCTTTCACTTCAGCAAAAAAAGAGAGATAGTATTCTAACCTCAAATTGGGATTGGATATGAAAGTTAAGTTTGGGCCTAGATACTATGACTACTTGTAGGTACGCACATATATAAGTTAAATTAACAAAGTAGTCAGCACTATACTAGGCATTTAAAATGCACCAATTCTGTAAATAAAACTTTGCTATAGGAGACAAAGCTTGCCTTTGCTCAGTTACCATGTGTGCAATGGGAAATCCACTTTTGGCGATTAAGGGAAAAAACACTCCTTTTTTAAGAAAGATTTAGCCCTGAGCTAAAGTTTCAACTATGCCTAGCCAGAGTATGGCAGTGATTACATCAGCAAATGGATTGAAGTAGAATGTCTCTCATTTCTTCAACTCTGCCAATTTACTTGCAACAAATAAAAGCCAATTCTCACTGGTATAACACAGAGTTAACTAGATTAAAACAAGCCTCAAGAGGTCTGTTAAAAAGCCTAGTGAAGGTGTCTTTGTTTTAGTCAATTTGAATACAGATTGTATTATCAGCTTAGACTAAGAAACCTAACAAGCAACCAGCATTAGAAGTCAAGAGTTTGAATTTTGTACTTGATTCAGTATACTCAATAGACAGTCTACAAAGCCTCTAGAACAGAGTTCACCCTTTAGCTCCCTGCACTAAATGAACACTTCAGTTATTCATAATTTTCCATGGCAAATATGAATTTTTCTGCAGTTGTGTAGAGCGAGCTCAAAATGTTTTTCTCTCCTTCCTGTGTCAGGAAAGTGTCTAATAAATAAAAACAAATGTACCTTGAAGAGGTAATCAGAAAAAAAAAATCTGCACCGAAGTCCTCTAATCGCCCATCCTGACAGCAGAATAAGAGGACCCCGATAAAATACTGAATGTTAACAACTTAATTATTTAAGTTGTACTCACCAGTTGTGGCTTGGCTTTATATCCACAATATCCACTGTATTTTGTTTCCCCATCACGAGGTACTTCAGTATTGAGGGTCCCATAGAAGACAGCACTTTTGTTATTTGTGCCTAGTTTTAGGTAGGCTTCACTTTTCCCTCCAATTTCTATATCAGAGCTAGCTATCCATCTATTTAAATCTATCCTGCTGCGAAATTTCCAAACCACTCTAGTCTGTCCCCATAAGTGAATATGCAGAGGTTGGCCATCATAAGTTGTTGCATGCTCCACTATCTCAGTCTTTAGTAATTTAAAATGTTTTTTAATCCCATTCACTATTTTTTCAGTACTGAAATCAATTTGTTTCCAGACTGGAGCCTTATCAGGGCTTGTTCCTGGTCTCCTATAGCTACTATACATTTTGGAGATGTGATTAGTGATGAGAGGTCCAAGAAAAGCATGCAAAACTTTGTGCCTCTGGCACTCCCTAAAATGACAAGCACTAGCCAGTAGTTTAAAAGCTACAGCCATAAAGGTAGAACTGAAGGATGATCAAATTTCACTTTGAGAAAGGGCACTACCAGGTCTGAAATAAAGTCTTCAAAAAAGTTTACTAGATGTACCAAATGTTAAGGTAGCTTGTTTCTTCCACCTGTAACAAGGAACGAGAGAGAAAGAGATTACAAGCATACTTGTAAAGGTTTTACTTGTAAAAGGACACTGGCTTGAAATTAACCAATTTAAAAGCAGTTAAAAGCAACATCAGATTCTATGACTGCTGTGTCTTCTTGATTTTTGTCATTTTACAATAGCATTTTCCTATTTTTTACGTTTTTCTCTTGCCATTGCTGTGTAAGATTCCCAGCATGAATCATGAGACAAAATGCTTGAAGTAAAACTGAAAAGAAAATAAAAAACATTCTCCATGCTTTTAATCACAGCAGAGGTAGATGTCACTTGCAGTATTATGAGAAGTTTGCAAAGAAAATTTTAGTTGATAATGCCCGTGTGGAACACTGTGGCCATAATTTTGCGAACAGTCCTATCACTTTGTATCACATCTTTATGTCTAAGATATAGCTGCTATACATATACATTGAAATATATATACACACACACTATTATAATGTAATATATATAAGTGGGTTGTATTGTATTTTTATGTACATGTAATAAAGATATTTGTTACAAACATATATACTATCCAATGCATTTATAAAGATATACTAAAATAAAAAGATGTACTAAATAGATATTTATATACTAAAATATCTATATGTATGCTGTTCAGCATATAACATGTTCATGTGTTATATTATATAAAATATGATATGTTACATACGATGGAGGCAAGGGAGGAAGCCAACGTTGGCTGACTCATTTGTGCTGCCTTAATTTTTTTAGGGCAGCACAAAAGCTGAGCAAATAAACTTTCTTACTCTTTGTTGCACCACACAACAGGAAAATCAGTGGTGCAGCAAAAAGTAGCAACAGACTCTTGCACTACTGAGACAGACCTCTATTACCTTGCAGTGCTTCCCCTGCTCAACCAGCCTACAGCAAGGAGGATAGGTTGGCACAGCAGAGAGCCCCTCCTGCCCTATTTGGGTCTGGGGCAGCGAGGAAAGCAGGGAGATGTGAGACAAGGGAGGATGTGTGTTGCGCCCAGTGAAGGGGACACGCCAAGCTGCGCCACAACACAAGGCAGCACATGTTAATCGCTCCACTGGGCTGCGACCAGACTTGATGCAAGTGGCCCTCTCCAGCTGTTTTCTTTAAAAAATGCAGTTTTGCTTTCTGTGAGCTAGCCCAGCATCAGCCAAATACGTCCCTGTCCCATCCCCCACCATGAAGAAGTAAAATAAAAAGAAACCCCCCAAGATCCCTAGAGGATACTCCCAGCATCCCATATGACATGGCTGCAAGAAAGTCTGACTTTAAGCAAGTTGCATGGCGTAACTGTGGAAGTGCTGCCCGGCCTGAGGTGGGGGGGGGGGTCTTTTATTGGACCAGCCACCCAGGTGGGCCGAGGCCGGACGCCCGTGCCATCCACACTGCGCCATGCTCGGACCATTGTGACGCGACATGACACGGGGATGACGTCACCGCCCCAGACGCGCTCTCCAGAGGGGCAGCTGCATCGCGGCTCAGCCCGAGCTGCTTCCCCCGCAGCGCCCCGTGGAGCCCGCCAGCGCCGCCCCCGGCCCCACAGCGGCCCTGAGCGCCTCCGGGACAACACCCTGTCCTCGCCGCCCACCCGCGCCCTCGCTCTCGTCCTCACCTGCCGGCGGACGTAGCGCGTCCGGCCGCGATCAGAGCCCGCCGCGCAACCGCGGCCGAGAGCAAAGGTTCCGCGTCCTGCCGGAGGAAGCCGTGGGGTTTTGGGGTCCGCGATGCTCAAAGCCACGGCGCTCCCCCGGCCCGGCCCCGCCGCCTCGGCCAGGCGCCAGGCACAAACTCAGCTCAGCCCGCCAGGCCGCTGCCGGCTCGTCCCTGCAGCACAGTGGCCTGTGCTCCCCTCGGGGAGGCAGCACCAGCTAGTGGGTAGAGCCAAGGCCAGGGCTCCGGGATTCCTCCTGCCTTCCAGTCCCAGTCATACCACGACTCAGCCTGGCCCTAAGCACCCGACACTTACGTCCTGTTCCCCCCTCTGCTGTAAAAATGATACTTGGGTGCGAGTGTGAGGATTACACGCTGCCTGCCTGCCTGTCGTGAGACTTGCCCCGCGGGCTCCAGCTGAAAGGCTCTGTGAGTATAAAACATTATTTTACTGGTCGGTGCATTTTTTTTAATTGAGATCAAAGGGTTTTGGGGAGGAGGGCTTAGGAGTTTTTTTGGTGGTGGCTGTTGTGTGTGGGTAGGGGGTTGGTGTTGGTGTTCAGGGCAGTGAAGTTCTACACCAGCCTTTCAGTCAGAGCTGTGTGGGTAAAAAATGTGAAATACTGAGACAGAATTTGATCGGACTATAAAAAGGTGCATCTGATGCAACACCTGTCATGGCAGGAAACCAGACCTGGTGACACAAGTGGTCTTCTCCAGTCCTATTTTCTTTAAAAATATATATTGTTTTGTTTTCTGGGAGCAAATCCAGCATCAGCCAAGTACACTCCCCCTAACTACTGCAAAGTAAAAAAAAAATCCAAAAAACCCAGTAGCCCTTGAAGAAACTTCCAGCAGCCCATATTACTCAGATACAAAAAAGCCTGACCCTTTAAACAAGCTGCATGGCATAAATGTGGAAGTGCTGTAAGACCTTTCTATTTGGGCAGGCTTTTAGCAAGCAAAGTTAAGCTAGGATATTGTTTATGGTGGGGGGGGTTGCTTTATATTTTGCTTCAATATACATTTCATAAGTTCTTTTGTTCTCTTGCTTGTTCTCTTGTTTTATAAGTTATTTTGCTCATTTACTGTAAGTCACCTTGAGGCTTTGTTGGGAAGGGCAACATATACCTCTAATAAATAAATGCCATATTTTCATAACATATACATCACAAACTGTTTGACAACAGTGGCTCCTTTCTTGGCCTCTATTCCCAATTTTCATCACCCAGTATAAATGTACAAAGATTTTCAGAATTACTTTCCTCCCACTTTCTCCCCACATATTCCAATGGCCTGTGGAGTTCAGGAAATCCTTAACATCCTGATGCCTTGGCTTTAACCTGTCCACCATCTGCCTGATACTAATTCAGACACTTGATAATTCAAAATAGTAAGAAAAAAAGAAAAACAAACAAAAAGATATTATCGTTATCTTGAAAACTATCATTAGTTTGGGTAACTTTTTAAAAATAGGTTCTCCTATTCACCCCTACGATGCATATTCTTTCTCTGTGAATGCCCTACAGGTATGGATCTTGACTGAGTCTACTGAAGTTTGCAACCTGAAAAATCTGGCAAGTCTTGTTCTATAGCTGCCAACATTTAGACGTACCATGATTAGCAATTTAGTAGTTTATTTTCACTTATCTAAAACTCCATGTACCTGTCCAGTTCACAATTCAGCTACATGTAATCTGTATTTAAACCATAGTTTACTTACATTAACATGTTTAAAACCACATCCTACAAGCTTCTTTGGAAATACATAGCACTGACATATTACGACATTTACAGGAGAAACAGTAGGGTTTATGGCTCAGTCTCCCAGGTCTAGAAGGTGTTAACTAATTGTAGGAGCATCATGGCTAGCAGAAACATACATTACATGGAGAGCACATAGGAAAGTGGAAAAACTTGGTGGTGGGTGAGTGGTCCAGAGCAAATGCTGTTTGATGTATGTGGATCTTTGTTACTTAGTATTTCATGATTTTCAAAACCTGTCTTTACATTTAACATTAATTTAATTTACTAATGTAATGTTATTAATTGTAATGGCTGAGGTGAACATTTGTAATCTTACAATAATGTAAGATTGTATTGTTTGAATACATGATTATTAATAAAATAACCATCAATTCTTACCCAAACCTAGGAACAGCATACAGCTTCTCTTGCCTATAGTGTCTCTCAGAGACTTACCTGCTAAGAGATTGGCAGAGCTGGATATTTATGCCTGTCCAGAGCCTGTTGGGCTTTAAAGATATTCTGCCTGGGTGCAGAAGTCACCCTGAGCAGAGCCCATTGCAGGAGCAGGGACAGAACCAGGAGTTAGAGGGGAAGGAGAGGAGGGAATCCATAGATTTCTGCTGAAAATAGTCAGTGGTTTACAGTAATGTCACTTAAGCTGTCAGAACTTCCAGCATTAATCCTCTACTGCAAAGAACAGGTTGTTTGGCCCCTGCTCCACATTATGTATGTTTCACAGTTAATTGGTGAATCAGGCAATACATGTTGACTGACCATATGTGCAAAGTAATTATCACACAACTGACTGCTCAACCATGCAATACATTTAGAGCAGCCACCTGTGCAGAGTAATCATCACACTTACATTGACTATCCAGCTATAAAAAGTGTCAATCCACTATAAAGTTAGTGCTTGAAATTGTGTAACTCCATAGCTGGTTTCTATCTAGCTGGAATCCAACCAGGTGGCAGGGCCCTCAAGAGGAAATTCCTCCTCCTCCAAACTCCAGGGCTGTCATTCATCTGTCACGTTGGAGCTCTGCCATACCTTCAAATTAAAACTGGCAAGAAACCAGCTATAGAGCTGCCACATATTTTCAAGCACTAATTTTATAGCTGATTTGGCGTTTCATAGCTGGAGAGTCAATTTTATGCGCGATGACGACTTTGCTGGGGGGTTGGGTCTAAATGTATTGCATGGTTTACCAGTTCCTCATGGGACAGTTACTTTGCACTTGTGGCCTGGCCCATCTTTCTTTGTGCACGTGGCTGGTTTACACTTCTAGTGCGATTTAGTGGGGAATTGTGTGATATACCTAACATGTAGCAGGGGCCTGGTGGGGAGAGGCACTAGTGTCCCCAGAGCTTTTGCCGGCCAGAAACTGGGGCGCGGAGCAAGTGACTCCTCCTGGCTCTCGCCATCAGCCTCTTCTACCTGGAAGCTCCCGTATCCCGAGGAGTAGGCGAGGGGCCGCTGGGCGAAGCGCGGGGGGCGGCTCCGCAGAGCAGGGAGGCAGGGGAGCAGCTGCGGCCGGGCCCCCGCAGCCTTTGTTGGGGAACAGAGGGGCTCTGTTGCGGGGAACTCGGCGGCGCGCGGGTTCCAGGCCGGGCGGTGGGCGCGGGGCCACG
>NW_017728947.1:55184096-55233195 GCF_001723895.1 Crocodylus porosus | reverse complement strand
CCGCCCGCCTGCCGGGCCTGCGGCGCTGCCGCCTCCGCCATGGTGAAGAAGCGGAAAGGCCGCGTCCTCATCGACTCCGACACCGAGGACAGCGGCAGCGAGGAGAACCTCGACCAGGTGCGGGCGAGCGGGCGGCAGGCCCGGCGCGGGCCTCGGCTGCTGGGCGGCCCCGGCCCGCTGGGCCTAGGGCGCGGAGCCCTGCCCCGTCCCGGGCCCGGGAGGCGGTGGCGGCGGATGCTCCTGCTGTCCCCCTCCCCCACCTTCCCGGTTCCCGCTGCCCGGCTGTGGGGAAGCGGCTCCCTCGTGCGCGGCCCCGGCCGCCTCAGAGAGGGGTGCCGCTTTACCCCCTGGCGGGGACTTGCTTTGCCCCGTTCCCTGTGGCACCGGGCCGGGCCGCCCCATACCAGCGTGGCTTGGGTGACTGTGAAGCCTCTGGGGGCGGCCTGTGCCTGCGCCTGCCCCGGGGGAGAAGCTGTCAGTGCCGAGGGGGGTGGGGAGGGAGGCTCCTGCCCCAGTGTCACTTGAGCCAGAGTTGCCTCCTGTCACACAGACCTTCCAGCAAGGGGTGAGCAGCCCAGCCAGTCTCATGTCTCTCAGCATCCCAAGTAAACTTGGGCCTGTAGCAGGTTGGGCCTTTCTCCGTGGTGAACTGCCTTAGAAACTGTCTTGCCTGCCAAGAGCATGGGGAATCGGGCTATACCTAGGCTGGGATGCATAGGGGCTGGCATAGGCCAGAGAATGGGGGGGTGATCTTGTACCCTGTGCTTCCTCTGCAGCAGGTGAAGCAGTAGGTGGTTGCATTCCTGTCCCATGGAGAGCTCTAGGGAAGCTGAGCCACAGCAGCTCCCACCAACTGGACTTGGGTAGCAGAGAGGGGAAGCTTGGTTTCTGTGATGCATGGATTAACTAGAGAAGGAGTCAGCTGTAGTAGCCCAAAGTCAGGGCAGAGCAGCGCCTTGTAGACTCTCTAGTGCAGAGAGGCTAAGCTTCCCAAAGCAACTCAGAGATGCTATGAAGGGATGTAATTAACTGTGTTAATGGTGGTACCCTACCCTGCCTTTCCGTGACTCAATTAGGAAAGCCTCTGCCAAAAAGAGAATTGGAGGATGGTTGGCCTCTGCCTTTAGCAGCGTGTTGCATTTTAGAAGCTCAAGGAGGGGGACCCTTACAATACCGGTGTGTTAAAAAAGAAAATGAGGAAGGATAAGTAGGGTAACAAAAGAATATTGACAAGGTTAAAAGAGAGCATAGCTGGTCCAAGGTACTACATAAGAAAGCAGTCATGGGAGTGAGGTGAGGGTGCCATTTAGCCAATTTGTTGCAAGTGGGGGGACATAGTTCTAACAAAGACTAGGGATCTGTGCCTCATAAGGAGATGCCTTTCTAATGTTACCGGCCTGCACAGAGAGACCTGATAAATCCACTTGCCAGTGGAAGCTTTCCTGGTGAGTTGAGGTCTAAGTCATCTGCAAAATTTAAACTCTTATTTAAAAAATGAAGTACCAACCTCTGGAGCCGTGAAGATTATCTTCCTGTTTAAGACCGATGAAAACCATGTTAGTGTTGTCATCCCAAGACGGTAGCAGTCCCCATGTGATTAGGTGGTCTCTGATAGCTTAAACTTAGCAGAATCATTTTTTTGTGATACTTGGAAGATGCTGAAATGTTTTACTGATGCTTTTCATAATCCTTTTAGCAACAATGAAACTCCAGAATTCTTTTAGATTCTGGTGAATGTTTGAAAAAGTTGTGAGCAGCAGCAGGTAGTGAAAATGTTCATGTGATAGCAGGGCACAGACAGCAGAAGTAAGGGTAGGGCAATGGAGACCTTTCATCCTTGCAGCAACCAGTAGAAGAAACAAAAAGGGAAGATTTGACACTGCTGACTTATTTCTAGATACCTACAGGAGTTGAAGCCCTCTGTACTATGGTAGGAATCCCATCACCCTGCCTAGCTTAGTTGCAGAGCAGGGCAGACAGCAGAGTTGTCCATCAGGGATGTTGCATCTAGACCCTGATAGTGGATCCTTTGATTTTAACTTTTTTTTTTGGATATGTCTTGCTAATAGATGCAATCTTCTAATAGTTGGTATCTGGTGTGTTGTTTTTTTCCCCCAAGTCTAGTATTTGGGGTGTGCTCACTAATACTCTGAACTGGAGGAGAACAACTGCTTAATTTTAGTCTTCCAGTCTAGTACCTGTGATACAAGTGTCTTTATATGTTTCATTGTAGTTTTGAGATGGGTAGAAAAATGGACAGACCTGTTTGGACTCTGTTAAAGGAATAGTCCAGTTAGGATGTGTAAATCACTGTCTCAGGCTTTAAAATAACTTCTGTAAAAGCATATAACTACAAAAAGTGAGACTACTCAAGGATCATCTACATCTGAATAGTTAGAGTGGTGTTTCTCAACTTTTTAAGAGTCAGAATGTCCCTCAACAACTTTTTAAAATTTGGCAGCACCCTTGATTGAGAACCAGTGTTGTACTGTGAAGGCCTCCTTGCGTGCTTCACAGCCAGGTGCTGCAGCGTGCTTCTTGTATTGGGGTTTTCTGCAGACAGGAATGGAGGCATGACTAATGAGTTTTATACCCTTGGAAAAACTCCTCTGTGCTCTTGGGGCTTGGGAGAGCGGGGGTTGGTCTTGCCTGCCCTGGGTGTCCTCACACCCAGCTCCTCCAGCCAAGTAGTGCAAAGAGCTGCTGCAGACCAGCCTGACTCTCCTATCTGAGCAGTGTAGACTGCTGCAGGCCAGATGGTTAAAGGGCTGCTCCATAGCTCAGCATGACCTCTCCAAATGGGCCAGAATGCACACACTTACCACAGTCCTTCCCAGTCTGACCTCACATGCTCCTTATGGAAACAGAGGGGTGCAGACAGTCCCACGTTTCTGGTGCATCTCTTTGCAGGGGGAGCACATAGAGTCAGACCAGGAAGAGCCCAGACTCCAGCTGCTGTTGCTTCCCCACCTGCCTCTGCAGATGGTATATGGTGCATATTGCCCTGGCAGTGGCAGCCCTGCGAGGTGCTCCCAGTTATAATCACTGAGTTGGAGGCAGGTGGTCTTTGATTGCGTGCCACTCATTGCCTTCCATGTCTGAAACAAGTAATCCAGCTGTGAAAGTGGTTATCCCTCACATTGTGTATCTTTACAAAGTAAACTAGTAGTAATATTTGGCATTTAGGGCTTGTCATCTTGAAAACCTATTCCCAGCTTTGATCTGTAATAAGTATCTGTGTGTACCATGTAGAAAATTCAACTCGCACTGACTGGGAGACATACTGCTTTTGGAAAGCACTTGAATACTATTGAGGGATGCAAATGTAAGAATCAATATTGGTCAACCCAGTTTTTTGGCTTTAAAATAAGCATGCGTTTTTCACACTAGGAACTCCTGTCATTGGCCAAACGGAAACGCAGCGACTCTGAGGAGAAGGAGCCACCTGTGAGCAAACCTACAGCATCTTCGGATTCTGAGACCTCAGACAGTGATGATGAGGTGGGTTTGACATGTCGTAACTGACTTGCTACAGGTTGTTTGCCTGGGAGGTCCAGCATTAGCAGGAAGAATATTGTCACTACAGTATTCTTTGAACTACTGTGTATAGATTGCTGGTTTTGTAAAGGGAAGCTGGTTTCTGAGGCACCAAGAGGAAGTGGCTTCCAAAATAATTCTTTCTTCTTTTGGGATTAAGCAAATACCAAATTATAATCATATGTTATGTATACTGACAGTTAAGTAGAAAATTAATCGATTACTTAAACAGTTTGTGGCCTTCCTGCATAGAACAGGTGCTCTCACTGTATGATAATTCTGCAGCTGAGAGAAGTGGAGGTGCTTCAGTTAGAGCTGCCTGAGAAGAGGGGTGGATTTAGAACTGAGGATAATCTCTGTGGTGGGCACTAGCTTTTAGAACCATCTGCCCTTGTCTATACTGTGTAAAGAACTTCAGCCTGAAGTAGCCCAGATGCAGCAATCACACACTGGAGGTGTAGAGCACACCATTTTATCAGGGCTGTTGAGGAAGGGGAGGATGGCTGCAGTTCAGCAAAATATTTCATATCTTTATTGCTCTAAGGGTTTGGCTCTTTCTGTTTAGTCAGGCCTGGCTGTTGGACTTGTTTTAATCTGTCCTTTACTGTCTAGGGATCCTAGAGCTTGGGGTAGGTGTTCAATTTAGCTTTATAAATTGAAACAAATGACCCACTAAGACAGAAGAATGCACCTTCTTTATGCACTAGCTGAATAAAATATTCTGTTGAAACGTTACAGATGGCTTTGCAAACCTCTTGCAGATGGTGGGGTGAGATAACTCATTCTACTCTTAAGAAGTTTCTGATGAAATTTTTGAATACTTCTTTAGGCCTAGGGAAGAACATCTTAATCTGAAAATCAGTAGCATAGACCAGTGATAAGGAGCCATTCTCTCAAACTCCCAGGAGTTGGTACACAGTTTTTCCAGCAAATATGAATAAGAATATGATTGGCTATAGTTCATCTGCTGAGACGTTTAAAAAGATTGATTATTGAAGCTGTATTAATGTTAATGATTAAGAAGAGGAAAGGCTGATGTTCTCATGCTGCATTCCAGTGGCTTTATATCCTATTTAATACCTTTAAGAGCTACAGAGGAAAAATGCTATAAAATAATTGGGTATTATTAAGTCCGCTTTTTTTTTTAACCTTTTGGTACAGGTAGTTATGTACTTTATGATTAATTTGTTCTAAGCCTGTTGGAGTTCATTTTGTGTATACATTCAGATTTTAAGTCTGGTATATTTCTTGAATAGGAAAAAAAATCTTCCAGTTCACGATCTTTCAGATTTTCCTGTCACTTTACACAGGTATCTGGATTTAGTTTTTGGACACCTGTATATAAAAAACAAAAATTAAATGGGGAAAGAAAATCTCTGTTTTGTCTGTGTTCTCAAACTTAATGTTGAAACGTGGCTTTGAACTGCCTCATTTCTACAAACCTCCGAATCCAGTATGTGCAAAATAGGAAAAGATACGTGTATTGCAAACCTCCAAGGAAAACAGTGAACAGTGCTGTTTTCACCTATGTCAGTTTTAAAATTGAAGTAGATGCATCTGATACACAGTATGCTATTGATGCATCTTTATCATTGCAGTAGATTTTCTTTGCATGAATACAGGTTCTGACTTAAAATGTCTTGTATGTAGCAGAGAGAGAACCTTAGTAAGAAGGTAACCATGATAAATACCCTTAGCTTCTCCTGCTGAATTTTTATGCAGTCTTCAGTGCTCAAATCTGCTTTCTCTTTTGGGCAATTATCCAGTTTCAGGTGTATTACCTCCCTAGATTTTTGTTTCTGCTCAGAGTAGGTGTTGCCATAACTTGTTCTTTTGGCTTCTCAATTTGGGTGAGAACAGTGCCTCATTGGTACACTAATGGAGTTGCCTCAAGACAGGAAGCCTTGAGCACTAACAGCTTGGTGGCAAGCCATAATGAGTTAGCTGAATTGCACTAATAGAACATTTCTTCTGTTGTGCTTGGTGGGGAGAAGGTTGGCCTGGGTTGCACCAACAGCAGTGCATGGTCATTTCAGGGCCTCATATCTTAAGGAAAAGTTGCTGTATCACTGGATAGGATATGTATTAGAAGGTGGCAGAAAATCTGTGTTGTATATCTGAGGATCCAGTGCTAAAAATCCCATTATTCCTCTTGTGGCCTCTTCTGAGAGTGTGCACTGTTTTCAAACTATAGAAACATAAGAACAGATGAACTGCATTGCAAGCTAGTTAGTGTATTAATAGAGAAACACTCAACAGATCTCGAACACTGAGGGTTTTGGCTGTCAGTTAAAACACCTGGGGTAGCCCTTCAGTGCATCAGTGGGCAATAGCAAAGGTTAATGTTGCATTAGACATATCAGCAGCTGTGTTTATGGCAATGGCTGCCCTTACATAGCAGTTTATGGGCTTTAGTGGCCTGCTGATATATGATGATGATGAGACGGCCAGGTATGATGGAACCCAGATAAATCAGAAGGGTTTGTCCTAGACCGCCTTTGGTCAGTGGATCACTCATTCCAGGTCTGAGCTACAAATGTGAACTTTTGGGATAGATTTGTACTGCAGAGCTGTGGTGATCAGCAGTGCCTGGAGAGTGTCAGGAAGGCCATTTTCCTGGAATCGGCTGATTTAAGTCTACATTTGTAGAAACTGCATACCAACATATGACTTCTTGGTTTGGGGTTCTCCCTCCCCCTCCTCCCCTCATAGAGAAGGGAATAGCCATAATCATCTGTACACTCACAACCTACTTGTCTGTTGCAGATCAATTTTAGTGTAAACTCCAGTCATTAGGGCTGCTGTGCAGGAGGCGTGTTCCACCATGGAAAAGTTTGTTCTGCACATTAAGACTTG
This sequence comes from Crocodylus porosus, assembly GCF_001723895.1. Lineage (NCBI taxonomy): Eukaryota > Metazoa > Chordata > Crocodylia > Crocodylidae > Crocodylus > Crocodylus porosus. The sequence goes on along the minus strand of NW_017728947.1, from coordinate 55,226,802 downwards.
CAAAACCTAAAGATAATATTGACGTCTTCCCATGGATGGGGTTCCCCAGTTGCCTTGGAGACGCGTTCCCAATCCAGTTAGGCCTCATCTTTCCTAAATAGGAAGGAGTTCTTCTGTTGCATCTCAAAGTCTTGTTGATCATTACAGCTGGTTCATTCACATTAATGCAGGTCAGCCTGGAGAAGGATTTGGTGCTAGAACGTTTGGCCACATCTGCCTGTTAGCCTTAATGAACAGAGGGCAGTTTGCTAGAACTCCTGTTAATCTTCCTCTTAATATCATGAGCATCCCTCCCCTTATCCTTGGGATCCCTGTCTACCCTCTGGTGTCATGGCTGATGAGACCTGATGCTGAGTGATAAACAGGATAACAGGGGAAAAAAAAAAAAGCTGTTGCCTTAAAAGTTGCAAACTGATGATAGAATACATCTTTGGGAGACTTACAGCTGCATTTGTGCTGGTATGCTGGAAATGGATGAAGAGTATAAAGCTAGGTGTTATATAGTGGTATTCCACACATCTCTGAGAACCAGATTGCTACCTCCTAGCCCTCTGAGACGTACAGTGGGGAGGTAGGCATGATGGTTTGAGTGGCCAGTGTTCTAGTCACTCCTCAATGAAAGCCCCCAGAGTCACCTGGACTGGGAAGACTTGGGAGTCTGTCTAGAGAAGTGTAAACTTCTAAGTCTCTGTTTGGATTCTGGATTTGGGCAGCCAAAATTTAACAAGCTGAAGCCTGGGTACACCCTTCTTGCCTTGGGAATTCATCTGTCTCTTAAGGTCAGTCTACGCATGTTTTCTGCATGCTTCCCTTGGGTTATAACATTGAATGCCTAGGCCTACGGGCCTGCGCAGGTGACCTCTCTCTGTAGGGACTTCTGCTATACGTGCTTTCAAGTTCTTGAAATGTGAAGCTGCTTGGTTTTTAGCCTTAACAGCAGTGTATAGCTTTGTAGGCTGCTTGCTTTTGCTTGATTTCCACCCCCCAGCTTTATTAAGGTACAACTATTGACAACATTTAAAACAATAACGTTTTCTTTAAATGAGAGAGAACTTTTATTTAAGGGGCAGCAGAGAATACAAGTGGAAAACAAATGGTGGGACCTGGGGCAGATGTGTAAGAATGCAGTGAACCAGGTTGTGGGGATGCTGGAAGACTTAATGTTGCACTTGTATGAGCAATATGAATTGTGTTGGGGGTTTGGAACTTCTGAGCTTAGTAGGAGGGGAAGAGCTTGGAGAAAGGACAACACGAATATCCTATTCTGTGTGCAAGGTGGGATTGGAAGGGTCAAAGCTGTTGGATTCCCACTGAGTGCTCTTTTTTTTTTTTTTTTTGTCTGACTCTTTGGAGACCATGCTACTCCAGAGCTGTTGATAGCAGCACCCAAATGTTTTCTAACCCCTGGAAACCCAGGAGTGGTTGAACCTGTAATGGACACAGCTGCTGTTGGTTTGAGGCAAAGGATGGGGAAGATAGAAACAGAATGGTGGTCACTGTCTCTATCACTGCAGATGATCTTAGTGAGTGGCCTACAGGGCCAACCTCATAGGCTAGGTGAGTTAATTGCTGCATCTTCTGGAGCTGTACCAGATATTGCTCCCCCCACTTCCAAATTTCCGGCCTGTGGGCTCACCATAGGTCCAGAAATCTGCTACCCATCCTGCCACCATTAATTGCTGTGGCAGCTGCTGCTGCTTGCATTTCATCAACATTACAGAACTCTGTGGAGCCCTGCAGGCTTGATTATGTGGCTCTGTGGGCTGAATCTGGCCTGCAGGTTGTATCTTGGTCACTTCTGATCTTTGAGATTTCCAGCATTAAACACTGTATCTGGTTCACAAATGGTTGTTGTTCTTGACCAGCCCAAGAGTTTCCTTGTTTATGCCAGCTCTTTGTTCTGGTTGAAGCCCTTCTTAGCCAATATCATGCATGCTTTTTCTTTTCTGGTATTCTCACCAATCATCTGTTGCTTTGCTGTGTTTTGCTGGTGATTGCAGGTTAATCTAACATTTCCTCTTTGCTGTACTTCTTGCAGGTTCTCAAAGTTTGCTAGATGGTGGACCACTGTCTGGAGACTGTAGGGGTCACCTTAGAAAGCAAGAAACTAAGCAAATGCTGCTGCTGCTGCTGTTTTTCTTGTTTTGGTTTTCATAGGCTGGGTGCATGTGCCCCCTCATAGTTTCATAGTAACTAATGTCAGGAGGGACCTGAACAGATCATTTAGCCTGACCCCCTGCCGCAGGCAGGAATGAATGCTGGGTTCAGAAGACCCCAGACAGGTGATCATCCAACTCCTTGAATTTGCCCAAGGTAGGGGCTAGGATCACTTCCCACTTAAGTTTTTTAAGATGCTATTTCCAGAGTGTTTCTTAATCTTGATAGATTTGGTGGTCGTCTTTCATCTTGACTCCTATGCTGCTTGCTTTCACCCTTGCAGAGAACCTAAAGCTGTGATTTAATGACAGGCTTTGGGGTTGCCTGTTGCTTTTCCACCCCATTGGGGTCCCCTGTTACTTTTATGGTGCTGATTTGGGAGTAGTGGAGTAGGTCAGGGTTTGTCAACTGAGCTGCTGCTTTATGCTTTGGCTTTGTTCCTGACTGGCTTGGTTAGGAGGTTTGTCTTGCAGTGTGAAGGAACTGTTTTGAGGATGGGCAGGTGTCCTATTGCTCACTTTCTCTGGTGTGCCCTTTGGCTTGACCCTACTTTAGTGCTATGGCTTGTTAACCGAGGGTGCTATTGGTTGGGTAGGGAATGATTTTTAGGCATGTTGGGAGAGGTTGGTAACTACAGGCATCTCCTCAGTCGTTAAAACACTGGAGGATGTCTTTCTGCTCAGCAAGACAAAAAGCAAAGTCAAATCTCTGAAAAGGTCAAGGGAGTTAAGCATTACTGTTAGTGACACCATTCTGGTCAGAGGTCCAGTATGAATGGAGGTCCAGGAATAAGGCAGCCCTGCCCTGAAATGTGAAGCTTGCTAAAGTGCCTTCTGAATCTCAGGTTTCTTATCTCTTCATTGGAATATGCTCTAGGTTTACTGGGCTTATAGATGCTTTTCCACAGTGGTTGAGGTTCTGTCTGCTTCTGGGGAAGGTTTTAGTGATATTGTCTTCTATATCCGAGTAATTTTCATAGCTATTAATAGTAGTCTGCTCTAGGTTTTTGGGGAACTTGTAGCTGATTTTTACAGTGTTAGAGAAAAACTTGTGAACTGATTATTCTGGTCCAGTTTTTTGTCACTAAGTTACCTTAAGGTTCATTGCTCAGTACAAAGAGCAGCACTGTAGAATGTTGCTCTGCACTTATTTTTGAATTTGCTGTTTTGGAACCTTGTGAGGCTGGGAAAAATAGCAGAGTGGCGTGGCAGACAGGTGTAAAGCAGTGAAGAGGACTTGGCTTGAAGCGTGAGAGAAGTTGTGTGGATGTAGTTTTCAGCAGCTGTGATCTTGAACACACATGGGGAAAGGAAGTGGAACATGGAAGGAACATTGCTTTTCAATTACAATGGTAGCACCAGCAACATAAATAAAAGCCAGTTGACCTCTAACTAAGCATGTGTTGATAGTTACAGTGACAGCATTCTTCTTGGCAGGCTGGTGTGCTGTCAAGAGTGTTGGTCTGGCTGGCAGGAGGTATAGTCTTTGGGTACCCTGGTACCCGGCATATGGACTCTGAATCTGATGTTCATAGTCTCTCCATGCTAGCTTCTGTTTTGTCATGAATTGGGACTTGGTGCTAGTGGTGTCTCTTGCCAAGATCCTGTCTAGCTCTTCATAGTATGGGGAGGTGGTTTGCCCAGTACCCAAGAGGATGTGGTTGTCTATGGTGCCTTTTAGGTTCTCTTTCTTTAATGTGTGTGGCTGTGTACATGTCTTGGCTTTGGCCGTTTTTTCCCCAGGGCTGGCTGAGCTTCAGCTTCACTCAGTAGTGCCAGAGATGCCTTGACTACGGCATGTTCACAGAAAAGCAATACAGGCAAGCTCTGAAGGTGGTGATTCCTAGACTGTCTGTGCAAGACGAAAAAGAGCTTTGTCAAATATCCAAATACAAACTGGAACGTGGTATCGAGTCACTGTTCCTAGAACAGTAGAGGCTACTACACAGATAAACAGAGTAGCCAAGTCAGAGGAGGGCACAAAGCAATATGGGAACACAGCTGGCAGTCTAATAGGTGATGTAGGTGTGTGGCGTTGTGCATACCAAGTCTTTCCTGAGAGATTTTGCCTAGGTTGATATTACCCCAGCTCGTAACCAGTGTAAACTTTTCTGGTTTAGGATAGATTTAAGGGGTTATCATGTAGTAGTCCTTGGCTTTTATTCCTAGTCCGGTCTGTTCAGGGAAGTTTGTAAGAGACATAGCTACTTGGTAACCAGTGCATTGTCTGCTGCAAATGTCTGATTTCAGCTGAGCTGTATCAACATTTTGTAAGTTGGAAATGAGAGTGACGGAAACTATTGATTCACTTCCTTTTTGCTGATTTTTAATAATCATGTTATTTTGGGGGTGAGGGGGGAATCCTGTGAAGGAATTACAGAGTTGTTGCAGGTTTCTGGCATCTGTGAATTTAAGTGAAATTTGTACACGAATGCTCAGAGCATGAAGTACATTGACTAGCAAGGTGCTTCTACCATCTGTCAAATTGCACTATTCTAGGGTTTTTAGATATCGTTAATATTCATAGTAGTTCCTTTGAGGTGTTGAGATGAATGTGTTTCTGCATTGGTTTGAATTTGCAGTGCTTGGAACTTGATCTATATTACTCAATGTATATTATTTTTGTTTTACAGTAGAACCCTGTTATTTTTGTATCTGGGTGTTACTGCAACCCTTTTAGTTTGCATCACCTTGCTGATTTAGGAAACTGCATAGCTGATCAGAGAAGTAACACCCTTAAAAATAAAAGCTACAGTAAACGGCTGGAATACTTCAGTGGTCCTGTGTAGCAATTTGCTGTGGCTCTGTATGTTCCCTTTATACTTTACAAACCTTTATTTCTGCAGAGGGGTTCAGAACTTCATCCTACAAAGAACCTGGTTTCTTTTATACTATCATTAAAATAAAAAGATCAGTGATGGGTCCTATCTTGCAATATAATGAGAAAAGGGACAATTTTAAGGGGTCACTTATAAGAGGAGAATGGGTAGGACAGTGCTAAATAACTTCCATTTGTGGATGCAGAAAGGAAAATAAATGTAGGTAAGAGAGAAGCACAGCTACTTAGCAGACTCTGTTGAATGTCTGCTGGTACCTTGAAGGCAAGGAGGCATTCTGAGAACACTGGCAAAGGTGATGGAAGAAAAAGAGTGAGGTACTCTTGCTGTCCCTTATCAGGAAATCAAATTGATCAAAGCTGTCTGTATCCTGAGGAATTTGGAAAGTTGGGGTTTAGAAGAGCTAAAAATCATCTTCATTTTGAAAGAGGAAACCGGTAGTTGAGTGGGAATGATGGTGACTGTTTTTGAAAAAGTGACTTCAGATGTTCCAGTTTGGTTTGATTCAAGCTAAATGCAAATTATGGGCATCTTTAAATTGGGCAGAGTTAGAAGACCTTGAAGGTGTGGTAGTAAAATAAGTTTTTAAAATGTTAAATCTTTGGAGGTAAACAACCTTCTTTCACATCCAGTAGGAATTTCCCAAAGCACAGAACTCCTTGAAGCTAGTAAGGGACCATATAAAATTGAGAGAATACTCCTTTATTAAATGATCCTTGAATATTCTGTTTGGTCTATCAGTCATTGTGACTAACTGGACAGGAAGAAATAGAAGAAAGCTAATTGGAAATGACATTATAAACACTAAATTGTTTCCTGGTAGTCCCACAGTATGCTAGATGTTATCTGAGCCTCCAAGGTATAAATTCCCTCTTCCAGAAAGCTTATAGTCCAAGAATATTAGGAACAGAAAAAGGATGCTGAGGGAATATGAAGGCTAAGACCTCTAAATAGAAAATGTGGAGAATTAATGATCCCTCCTGCAGTTATTAGTGTGCCTCTTAAATATGTGAAGTATTTTGTGTTAATATACTGTTTCCTGCATTAATCTTTGAGCAAGAAGAGATGCACTCTGGACAAAAAATGTCCGTCTGTTCTGTCTACTTCTAGTAGAAGGTGTTTTTTTGCAAAACTGTCTTTATTGCTTGCCCTTTGTGAAATTTGAAGTATGTTGTCTGAATAAATCTTATTTGGAAACAGCCATCTTTTTTTTCTGTTGAATAACAGGACACTAAGGAGGTGTCCAGCTATATTTGTAATATTTGTTTCCTGGGAAAATGTCCTCCGTGCTGTCAGTTTCTGTAGAGTTTTGTTGCTGTTCATTTTTTTTTTTTTTTTTTTTTTTTTTTTTAGCCTTCTTGACCCTTATTTAAGTGTGTACTGCCAACTGGTTCATGTTGCTAACTTGTGAAAACTTATGACTGGCATTTATATGATGGATCCGGTTAGATGTATATTCTGTTTGTTTCACTCTCCCTGAAGCACTGGTTTCCAGTTGTCGGGTTTATTGGACTGCTTCTTCCAAGTTTGTGCTGTGGTGAATTTGGATTATTTTTTAGGGTAAGGTTTTTCAGTGCCTGTCTCTCAATTTGTTCCTTTCCTCTTACTTTGCAGTGGACTGTTGGGGGTTCCAAAAACAAAAAGAAGGGAAAAGCTGGGAAAGCAGAGAAGAAGGCAGCTATGAAGAAACAGACTAACAGAGCTGCCTCTTCAGGCAGCTCAGATAAAGACAGCTCTGCTGAGAGCTCAGCACCTGAAGAAGGTAAGAACATGTAGGCAGTAGCTCATAGCACTACTCAATTAAATGACCATTTTTTCCATGTTTAATGCAGTTAACTGAACATCCAGAATACCCAAAATTGTCTCCATTTTTTTCTCAAGTATTTGTTTTGTGCTTCTAGTATTCTGGAAGGTTTTCCCAGTCAAGTAATTTCTAAATTTGTCACAGGCTTGAATCTCATCTCAGACTGCATGTAATTCAGTATACAGCATGCTGAAAGTACTTAATACAAATGCAACTAAATGTTACATTTAACATAAAATATTAAAGCTAATTTAATTCTCTGCTTTGAGTTGCAGAAACTAGAGATGGGGGAGATCAGAGGGTTCCCCTCACTCCCTTTTTAGCTTTTTCAGTTTGCTTTATCCCTACATTTCAAGCCTTATCTTTAGTTCTTCCTCATTCCTTGCTCAGACTTCCATATAAACCTTTTCTTTGACTTTCATAGCAGGTACTGTGCTTTATGGGGAATGTTCAGTTATGTGTTCCTAATTATTCTTGTATGTTATGTCGTCATTTTGATGCTGTTTTTCTTGCACTTGTAAAGTGAAAGTGTCTCATTTTAAGTATTTGTGGAAAAAGCTTCTGACATAGGAATAAGCAAGTGGGTTGTTTAATCTAGTATCCTTTCTCAGACTGTTGCAAGTACCAGAAATTTGAGTGGAAGGTGCTAAAATTCACATTAATACGAACAAAAAACCTTTTTAAATCAGTTACAGATATCAAGACACATCTTGCCCACTGTGAACCTTAAAAGCATGAATATAAGTTTAGGGAGAAGTCTCCTATATTATTTATTGCCTGTATTATTCTTATAATAATGTTGATTATTCCCCCCCCGCCCCCTCAGGGCAAAAAAAAAAACCCTCATGGGTTACCAGCTCTGTTTTCAACACATAGCAATAAGCAATACCCTCCCTACCTTCATCAGACACTCCCTCCAATTTAAAACCTGAACAGTAATGTTTGCCAAAATTAAAGCAGAATACTTTCTGGAATGTGAGAGATACCAGGCTATTAACATTGAAATATAGGTAGTATTTGGGATCATCGCATCAGGGACTTGTTTGCTGTTCTCGCCTGTAACTGAAGTTGGTTTGCAAAGTGATAGGAGGATAATGAAAGTTTGCCATCAGGGCAGGTGAAATGTTTACATATTTTGTTCGTTCTCCACTAAAATAACTATCCCTCAATAAGGACAAGTTTTTCTGCTTAGACTGTGCAATCTAAAGCAGAGATTACACAGTAACATTGTCATCCAGATGCAATACTAGCATATCAGCTGTAATGGTGGGGAAAGTTGACAGTGTTTAGTATATCAGCTTCATGTTAGGGTGGTGAGAGGAAGATTTTAAAATACTGGTTCCACCTCTAAGTGGTGGTGTTCTTCTTAGCAGATGTAGAATAACGGATGAGGCAGAAATTGACTCCCAAGTATTTCCTTTTGCGAAAAGGAGTACAGAGATGTTGCAACTAATTAAAAAAACAAAAAACTGCTAAGACTTTTGATAGTCTTATAATTCAGCATTTATAACCTGATTTGTACCATACCCACATCAAACATTCAAGTACAGGGTCCTGCTTAACAATTTGTTAATCCTGCATTTCTGAACAATTAAGTGCCATTATCAAAATTAATTTTTTGCTGCATTCATAATTATGATGTTGCTACTGCTCTGCTCCTCCACAATACTTAATTTATGTTGAGTTCTTGGACTGCATGATATCTTGTAGAACATGCTTGACTTTCATTCAGAAGCAATAGCATGAAATAAGAATAATGGAAGACTAATGTTTCACATCCCTTGTCATCTGAGCAACTTTAGTTTTACCCCAGTTCAGTGCAACTGTCCTATGGTTTGATTTCAGGTGAGGTGTCTGACTCTGAAAGCAACAGCTCTTCCTCCAGCTCCGATTCAGATTCATCCTCTGAAGATGAGGAATTCCATGATGGCTATGGAGAGGACCTTATGGGAGATGAGGAAGACAGAGCTCGGCTAGAGCAGATGACAGAGAAAGAGAGGGAGCAGGAACTGTTTAATCGGATAGAGAAGAGGGAAGTGTTGAAGAGAAGGTGAGATGATGAATTACTGGTTGTATATCTTAACTTGGGTAGAATGTGGCATGGATTATGATATATTAAATCAAAATTTGTTAAGCTACCATCCCAATTACACTGTTGAAATCATACATTATAGAGCAACATCAACGCAGCAGATTTGCATAACCGCTATATTTTGTCTTCTGTAAAACTCATATGGAAAAAGAAATAGAAAATACTGCATGGTCCAGGTGACAAAGCAGTGCTGGAAGTCTTTAAATGTTGTAATTGTTGCTTCTGTCAGCTGTAGCTTGCTGCCTTGATATTACACTAATATCTTTCTGTATTTAAGATATTTTTAAAAGGGAAAAAAGAGGAAAGAACGTGAAAGAAGAATCACTTGGAATTTTTGCTGACAGGCTTAGCAGTTGATAGACTTTCTCATGTAGCACACTACATGAGTGTAAAGCAGTGGAGCAAAGGAATTAAACTTGGGGAGTTATGTTAAGTAAAATTATTGAAATGTAGGCTATTATTCATGATGGAGGTGAAATCATTCTAGATCAGTGATTCTCAACCAGGGTCAACCCTGTGGTGTCAACAAATCTTTTGAAGGGTACTGTGAGGTGTTAGCAGATGAGCAGATAAACTAAGTGCATAAGTGCAGGCTAATGCTTGTTGCAGCCTGGATGATGCCATATCGTACAGCCAGGCCCCTCTGCAGGAAAGCGAGCTCTGTCATCTCTAAATTTGTGGCTTGAGTGGCATCCAGTTTCAAAAACAAAAGTTACAGAGGAATGCTTCAAGTCCACTGAGTGGTGCCTTGAGTCCAAAAAGGTTGAGAACCACTGGTTTAGATATTAGGATAGAGCACATCTCTATAAGAAGCCACAGCTGATCTCTGGGTGCATCCAGACAAACACGGACACTTGTTTCCCTGGGGACAGGTAGAAGTGACACTTGTCCCTGGGTTACGCCTGTGCCACACACACTCTGGCACATGGCAGGTTACTCTGGGTGGGGTGAGGGATGCTGAAGCCAGCAACTATGCTGAGGCCAGCTGCCTTACCTTGGGGCCTCGGGGAGCTGCAGCCGTGTAGGGAAGGCTGGCTTGCAGCTGGAGCGTGGCTCTAGTTTTGGGTGGCACACGGTGCTACCACATGCATTACCCCACTTTTTTTAAGCATGGGCTTTTTTGACCCTGGGATCTCGGGTCAAAAACCTCCCCCTGTGCTGCAAGGTAGCAGTGCAGAAAATGCTTGCATGTGTAGTGTATAGCACCACAGACGGGTCTGCAGCACCATATGCCACGCATCTGCACTCGTTGGACGTGGCCTTTGAGTCCGATTCACTTAAGGGAGATCTACCATTTCTTTGAAAAGTCACTAAAGGAAGAAGGGCTTCTGAAGTAACCTGCCTTGTTTTTCCTTCACAGTAGGAATTCATTTCTTGGGGCAGTCTGTGGTGTGACTGGTTTTTATATAGACTGGCTGCTTAGTCAGGGTAGAAGTGCACACTGGGGATTCTGTATGTGTTTGTGTCTAACTTTTTTGGTATTTACCCCTAAGACCTCTTTGGGAGTTCTGTTGCTTGATTGCAGAGGAGTCTTTTTTGTGGTAAACAGTCCATAACTTCCAGAACTGAAACCTGATTTCAGTGAGTTTACCTTCTGCCTACCTCCACTCATAGGTAGGCTGCAATCTCTCTATCACTCTTGAGCAAGAAGAGGTCTAGTTAGAGAAGGATAAAAATAGCAGCAATCAGTTGTCTGGTTATAGCAGATCAGGGTCAACAACGATCCTTTTTCCGCAGTACTGAGGTATATAGTGAGTTGTTAAATTTCCACTGGAAACAGGCTATACAACTACATATGCACTCAGTCTGTTCCAGCAATTCCTGTGTGCATTAATGAAACCTGATTGCTTTACTACACTACTCTGTGGGTTTGTGGCCAATGCACTGGAAATCATGTCCTACACCAGTCAAGACAAATTGGGGGTTTGAGGCAATAGGGTTTCTTTTTCATTACTTATCTTTAGTGTTATGCATTTCTCTAAACATTTGTTGTTTACTTCTGGATATATTTGGCAATTACTATTAAAGCTTCTGCTTTAGATGCTTCTTGTTAGACAACCAATGGAGAAAAGCATCACTTTCACTCCTGTACTTAGTAAATGAAGAAGTTAGTTAACCAGAGGATACATCAGGTTTTTACCTAATATGTGGTGTTGGGTACCGAGATTTTTTTTTTTTCCCTGAAATGCTTGTGAGCTACAGAAAAGGAAAAAAAAAAAGGAAGCTGTGGATGGGATGACAAGGGTCTTGAAACTGCAAATAGGAGGAAGGGAGCTGTGGAGGAAGCATCTGGAAATTGTCTACATAAGCTACCTATGCATTTATAGTCAATTCATTTAAGCTGCACAGAAGCTGGAAACATTTTAACCATCTACATTTTTAAACTTTCCACTCTGCAGTCTTCCATGGGTCTCCTACCATTCTTTTTTACCATTTTTTCCCAAGAGGTTGTTTCCGGTTAATTTATCTTGTATACTACCTTATGGCGTATATCTTTCCTGTCCTCCTGCTATTTAATGACGATATTTGTTCTCTCAACTTTTGTGTAAGATAGATTCTCCTCCCCCCCACCCCCCGTGTTTCCTAGTTGCTTTCCCCATCCCCTTTTCTCTTTGTATAAAAGTTGGACTTCTGGTCTATAGTTAATGCTGGTATGATCAACTATCAAATTACCAGTGTGTACCATAACTATGGCCCAGCCTGCCCTTTTCTAGATCCTAGTTTGTAACTATTTCTTCCAAAGTCTTCTCTGATCTGTTACTTTCTTAAAATAGTTCAGGGGTTGTGTTCTATCCAGTCTATATTCCTAACTCCGTTCGCAGTCCTGGAATTATTGGATGTTTCCTCTAATGCAAATGGCAAGAAAAAAAGAGTCAATTTTAGATAGTCACCTCTGTGCCTGAGTTGAGATTAATAAATTCGGACTCTGCAGAGGGTAATACAAAAGGAAATGAGAAGTTACTCGGCTTACAGTAACTGGAGTTCGAGATGTGTTATCTGCGTGCTCATACCACTGGGAGTTGTACATACAGATCACAAGCTTGGAGACTTTGGCAAGCAGTACCCCTATGGAGCACATGCATCCTACCTCTCCTTGTGCTTTGAACCAAGGGTATATGTGGTGATGAGCACCTCCTGCACCTCAGTTTCTTCAGCTGCAGAATCCAGATGTGCAGGACTTCAAAGAAGAGGGGAAGATGGAGACACATCTTGAACTCTAGTTGTAAGGTAAGCAGTTTTTCTCCTTCAAGTGATTATCCATATGCACGTTCCACTGTGAATAACTCCTAAACAGTGTCCAAGGACAGGATTTCAGACATTTGAGAGCACAGTGACTGAAACAACACTTTCGCAAATGCAGCGTCTGATCTGAAGGTTTTGGAGATGGCTCAGTTTTAGTGAGCTGCTTTACAGATTTCAGCTTTGGGATTGTTGCTAAACAATGTCATAGAAGCTACCTGAATGATTGAATGAGCCCTGGTTGCTGAAGGATCATTTACTTCGGCTGTTTTGTAGCCTGGCTGTATAATTAGAGATACACTTGGAGAATTTCTAGCTGGGAACTGCTATATCCTTCATCCTTTTTACTGGACCTAAGAATTGTTGAGGAGACAAAAGGTATATAAATAGCAGGTTCAGGCTTTTCTAACATCCATAATGTGGAGTGACGCCTTGTTTCTGGATGAGCAAGCTTCAGGAAAAGTATCAGATGGTGGATCTGATAGGTGGAAATACATGATGGCAGGAACTTGGGATGAGTTATCAAGGACACTTCATCTAGACTGAATGCCATATAAGAGGGGGCTTCATCATCCCTGCTTGGATCTCCTGCACTTATCACTAAGGTGATAACAGCCAGAAATGCTGTCTCCAACCGGTATAGAAAGGAACATGGTAACAAATTCAGAGGGTTTCAATAATCTGTTATGTAAATTACTTAAGTCCTATGTTGAGATTTGGATCTCATTACTAGTAGGAACACTTAAGTTTTGTGGAATGTCTGCTCTTCCAAGACTGGATGGTGAGCCTGGGGTCAGGTTTCTTTGTTTTGAGAGCTACAGGAATAAATGCTTCACATGGAGCATAGAATGTTCTGTGCCACTAGGCTAGTAATCCGACCCATTTGGCCAGGAAGCTCCATCTTGTAATGCTCCATTTGCTGTTGATCAAGATATCTGTAGCTGGGGAAAAGCAGGATGCTGTACACTTTAGCTATCCAGCTTTCATTCTGAAAGGTGAAGCAAGTCAAGCTCTGCGTGTAGTATGCTTTCCTTGTCTTGAGAGTGTTTGCAAGCTCTTGGGACTGAAATGACACTAGAACTGCTTTGGCTTCCATGTGGCAGGATGAGATTGGCTGAATATCACTTGACTGTCCAGTGCATTATGAATTCAAGTGTAGAGCAGCTCTCCTGTGGCATTAGAAAGACACAAAGCTGTGATTCTGAGCTAGAACCTGGCATTTCTTTTGAGTGGCGGGTCCTGAGAGAACCTCATTTTGAAAACAAGATCTATAGAATGAAGTTTGATCTCTTGTTTATGGTTTGGAGAAAAATGTCTGCTAAGTCTGACCAACTCATCTGGAGGGCAAATATTTATGCAGAGAGAGATATCCAAAGTTTGTTCCAGTCCATAGCTTGATATCTTTCTCTATGCAGGCATGTTCTTGGCCAGTTCTGTCAGATCCTGGTACCTGTCTTGAGGAAAGTACATCAAGGATGGTCCCAATGAATGTAAAAGGATGTTGTTTCATTTGCATTTGTCCTTAGGAGGCACTGAGCTTTTGTAGATATCTGTAGGTCTTCCCTTCACCAGTTGCTTATCTAGAAATGCTATGCTGAACTATTATTCTTCCTTAAGTAGACAACTACTAATGGAAGGACCTTTTGCAAAAAACTTTGGAGCTGTGAATAGACTGAATGGGTAGGTCCTTGTACTGAATTTTCGACCTACTGTGAATTGTGGGAATGTCCTATTTGCCGATATGGTAGCAGTGTGAAAGTAGGCATCTTAAAGATCTAGAGATTCAAACCAAACTCGCCTGTGGTTCTGGGAAAGAGATTCTAATGCCTAGTTATCACCATCTTGACTTTGGAGCTTGAAATCTTAAATTTAAATTAAATTTAAGCTTCCTTGGATCCAGGATGGGCCTCTTATCAGTGCTGTTGGGGAACTTCTGTGGCCCTACAGAAATGAATGAGGATCTCTTATTGTGGCAAGCACTGAGATGACTTTCAAGACCCACTGGTCTGTGGTAATACAGACTTCAATCTGAATGAATTTGAACAAGACTGTTCCCATGTTGTATAATGTGGCCTGGAATCTGTGGAGGAGGCTCATACTTCACTGAAAATAGCTGCTTCTGTCTGGTGGTGGAAAAAGAACAACAGAGCTGCCAAAGACGCTGCTTATTGCCTATGAAAACGGATTCTTCAGAGGTGGTTCAAAGGCTTTCAGTGAAAAGATTAGGAGGCAGTTGGAGCTGTAGTCTTCCGCATGGTGTAAGGAAGTTGTATTTTGTTTAGGTGCCAGTATGTAGACTGTGGAATGCTGCCCTTGAGTCTTTTAAAGTACATAGTACCTTGACAATCTTGGTCCTAGCCAGTTCTGCACTTAGATGGCAGGTCTTTGACCACATTTTGGACTTCCTGAGGGAACCCTACAGCCAAGATGGTAGCTTCCATGTTGATGCAGGAGCCACATATCAAGATGCTATCAACTATATCCAAGACTATCTGGCAAGTAGCTTTTTGCTGGACTTCTGATGTAACTTTTTTGGCTCGGCAAAGATATTCTCTAGGTTCCAGTATTGTGATGGAAGAGAGTCTCTTGTAGTCCTGAAACTCGCATTTTGCCAGCAGAGCTTAGTAGTTCATCCTGACCTGGAAGCTTGCCAAGTTCTCCCCAGTAAACAGTTTTGCTTTTCAATGTGTTCTTGTTTCATCTGACCTCTTCATTTGCTGCTATAAAAAAACATTGTGGGGTTGAATGGGATGTAAAAACATCAGCCCCCCCATAGAAAGAAGGAATATTTTTTGTCTACCAGAAAATGTGGTGGGCTGCATGTGGTTGGAGTCTGCCACTCTGTTTTCACTGCTTCCATGATGAGAGAAGGGCTGTCTTCTAGCTAATCCAGTATATCCTCCAGTTTATGCATCATCTGTTCCGCTCACTCTGCCATGCCAATGTAACTGTACTGGTAAGGAGCTTGGACCTAGAGGCTGGGTATCATGACCCTGAGAAGGTGACTCATTCCAGTAGCTGTCTCAATGATCCCATCTTCCCCATGGAATAATCAAATGTACAGAGGGAACACTCTACATGAGTACCAGTGAGTTCTGAACTATGATCATCATAAGACTATGACCAGGAAGGTCAGGGAAATAACTCCATAGATGATGTTAAGATTCTGGTACTGTCAGATTAGAATGGAGAGTAGCAATATTTTCTAGTTTCTGTAATGCCGACTGATGCTACTGTGCTGCTTACTAAATTATTACCTGTTGTCACTTGAAGTGGTGGACCAGAAGGAGGCTATAGGGGAGGAGGAGACCTCATTGAGGTGCACTGCTGTGTCGTGTAGAGGCCCCAGTGCCAGTGAAGGTGCACCTTAACAAGCAGATTTGGTGCAGATAAGTTGAAGGATGATGGAGGTGGACACTTGGTGTGACTGCATAGTTTCTGCAATACTGTGGGCACCAGCTCTTTAATTTGAGGGTTTTGTGTACTTGAACTTGCCTGGAACCACAGTCTTGCAGGAGATGTGCAGATTTCCTTATGGAGGATCCTTTAGTTGGAGATCTACCCCTTGAACTCTTTGCTTCTCCCTCACCAGTTCCCATTCTTGCCCAACAAGGTTCTGATAAGAACCTTTAAGGCAGAAAACTTGTACTGGCACTTTGTCTCCCTGGCAGGGAGTCCAAAGGGGTCTTGGGCTCCTGGACCTGAGGTCAGAGCCACTTCTCTCCAGAGCTCAGGAGAGAGAACTATAGTCCAGCTTCCCCGTCTTTACAGATCTGGGAGCTGAGAGAATGCTGTATGGAGTATATCTCTGATACAAAAGATTGATCTAGGCAGGGATAGTCCCATCACAGGTGCAAAACATATATGAAATGTTTTTTTCTTAAGAATGAGCACAATCTTCCAACAGGCAATAAAAGGAACACTATAGCTAGTTATCTACCAAAATAATTTTAGCCAGGCCTAAACCCCAAAAGTTGTTGAATGGATAGAGGAAGATCACAGTTGAGTAGGCAACTTAAAGTTCCAGTTGGAGATAGCTTCAGTCAGAGTTGGCAACCCTATTCTGGGAGAATTTTTTTTCCTTAAAGGTATTCTAGGAGACTTTTTTCTTAAAATATCCTATTAAAATCTCACAGCTTGCTTTCAATAGTCACCGGGAGATTGATGCTGATTCCAGTAGACTCCTATCCAGTCCAGGAGGGTTGGCAACCATAGTTGGAGATGGGGGGTAGTTGAGAGGATCTTGGTGTGGGAAATACACATGATCCATTATGTCTTCAGTTTTGTACTGAGAGTCAGTTCATATGCATACTACAGTGGTGCTAGCCAAAATTTTCCCAGCTGAAGTGCATAAGGCTCATACGTACCCATTCAGGATTGTGCATGTGGACTGTCATTCAGAGGAACCAGTCTTGTGTAATCTGTTCCTCTCCTTTCCTCCTCCCCCGCCCCTGCCCCCCTCCCTTCTGAAAATGGGAAGCCCCATTTCTGGCAGGCCTAAGCTGTTCAGTGACCAGCTGCTTCTTTTTGTTTCTTGACCTTTCATCTTATGATGAGATGCATTGCATTGTGAGCGGGATGCTGGGAGATGTTACCTTGAGCTAGTAATGGAAATCTTAATAGTGTCTTGGAAGCTGTGGCTAATAGGTAGCAAGTGATATCCTTGTTGAAGAAGGAGAGGCCTTTCAAGACTCAGTGGGTGACAGGGAATTTCAGACTCCTTATAAGGTAGCAGAGACTTCATTGACTGAGCAGTGGGATTGGGATTAAGTTCTTGTCTCCCATCTTTTCAGTAAATGTAAAATGGATTTACTTGGCTATTTTCCTTCAGAATGCATTACTAAGCATATGTCGTAGCCTCTCCGACAGTTAAGTATTCCAGTGAGCATACTGATTTGATGAGGGCCCAGTCCTACAAACATTTTGCCATGTAACTGGAGTGGAGAGGACTTTATCTGAACAAAAAGATCTCGATGCTTGTCTTTAGGAACAGATGAATATCAACCTGAGGATAAATTGTAATGTATGGGAAGGCTCTCTGCAGCATTGATGCTGTGCGGGTGAATGTTGAGGTCATACATATACCAAATTTTGGTTTCTTTTTTTCTCTCTGCTTTTTTTTTCCACCACTGCAGACTCAGCTGCTCTGCTCCAGAACACGTCTCCTTTTTCTCTGCATGCTTCTACTCTCAGCTTACCATATATTTAAACTGAAACTTTACAGTAGTTTTTTTGGAAAACTAATTAATGTTGTGGGATAGCTTCCTGTTTTCTGGCTGTTTTACAGTGTTTACCATGAGTTTTAGTACTGTAATCAAGTTTGAAATGCAAATGTAGAACATTTTCACTTATGTATGCTTTTTTCTGGTTCTGTTGGAACCACACTTTAAGCCGGAGAGTTCAGCGCCAAAGCTTGTATGTAGTACTTGCAGAAACATTTGCAGGCTTTGGGCCTTAAGTTATCTCAAGAACTTAATTACATGCAGGCACTATTTTGTAACATAATAAATAAGTCTGAAAATTCAAACAATGTTGCAAACTCCTGGAAAGGCAAAAGTGGGATCTTATATATTTGAGAGAGAGCTCAAACTGTTTTTCAGTTGCTGATTCTTACTAGATTTCTGTACTCTCCTGCTCCATTTCCTGCAGTTCAGCTGTTTTGATTGCATATCAGAAGTCTTTAACTTTATTTGCTGTTTCAGTGATTCCAAGATCAAAAAATCAACTTCTGTCATAAAACTTCCCCTCTTTATCATTTTTAATGCTCTTAATATTGGGTGTTGTGACCCTGCCTCTTTTGTATGCTTCACAAAATTTTCAGTCATATTTACCTCCTTTCTTCATTTTCTCTTTTTATGCCAGATTTGAAATAAAGAAGAAACTTAAAACAGCGAAAAAGAAAGAGAAGAAAGAGAAAAAGAAAAAGCAAGAGGAAGAGCAGGAGAAAAAAAAGCTCACACAGATCCAGGAATCTCAGGTAGTGTACACAACAGATTCTTGCTACTTAGTGGCCTTTTATCCTAGGGATAAATACCACTTCATATCCCTGCTATCCTTCCAAAAAATGCCCTAACATGGCCGTTAGGTTGGGAGGAAGGGGAACTTATTTCTTTTTGGCCTTTAAAAAAAGAATGCATTACCAAACAGGTAATATTTTAAGGTGTGTGAATATATACATTGTGAATAGTTGCCATATATAAATAATTTGTGTGTGTGTGTTCACATGTGTAAGCAGCTGTTCACAATGTATTATAAGGGAAAGAAGACAAAATCAAGCTGCATCTGTTGTGATACTCTAATAAGGTTTTTTTAATTGTTGCTTAATTATTCTGTTTCTGAATGACTCTTTTTTGCACTTCTTTATGTAGAAGCTTGTCTGAAATTTTACACACTTAGTCTTAGGCCAGGAGTGAACTTTTTAAAGAGAGTTTGACCCCAAACACTTAAGCCATTTTTTAAAAGAGTAGAAAAATACATTTGGTCTTTAATGTGTTCCTAGTGCCTCAGTGGTATAGAGTAGATAGAATCTTTTGAAGTTGGTAGAGATGTAAGCTGGTCTGCATCACAGTGGCTTTCTGAGGCTCTTAAAAAACAGTCTCTGTGGTGCTCACATTTAATGAGAACGTCACCTTCAAGTCTTAAAATTGCATGCATATGTGTTATGTGGGCCAAAAGCAGGGTGCAGGGTTCTGTACAATAATTTGTGCATATGAGAAATAATTTGTGTGTTTGGTATCCCTGCATTGATTGTTGGCATTTCTTGCCTCTGGGTTGCGGAGAGAATTTTAGAATACTTCTATCTCAGGTTTTTCTTTGTTTCTTTCCTACAAAAAAAAAAAAAAAAAAGAAAATTGACTTTATTATTGTTAAGAATAGAACCTTTTTTTGCCTGTAGAGCCTCATCTCTTACCTGAGTAACACCATGTGTGATACAGTACATATATGCTGGCATCCAGGTGCTAGGTGGCAGAGCCATTTGATTATATTTTCCTGCACTTTTGGCCATTCATTTAACTCCTGCCAAATATGTTTCCCCCTCGGGGCTAGTGCTTACATTCTGGAATTCTGACCTGGTTCACACAGCTACCAGTCCTTCTCCATTTTTTTTAAAGGCCTGATTTCTCCTCTACCCCCTTCCCCCTGCCCTCCTATTTTGCCTGTACAAAAAAGTAACAGCTCTCTGAAGTATGGACTGGGGTGCTCAACCTCCAGCCCACAGGGCAAACGCAGCAGGCAGTCTTGGAACCTGGCCTGGGGGCTCTCCCTGGGTTGGGAAATTTGGTGGTAGGGCAGCAAAGGCAATACTGCCAGCGCCTAGGGCCAGTGTCACATACAGCTGATGTCGCGCATACCAGAACCAGTCCAGGGCTTACCCTGGAGCCGACATGTGGCATACACTGCATGAGGTGTCTGCAGTGGACCAGCCCCGCGCATTGGCTCCAGTGAATGGGGCTGGTCTGTGGGTCCAGTCCAGACTGGTCCCAGAACCAGCACTCAGAGCCAGTCTGGCAGGGTGCCTCATGCAGTATACATCTCAGATTAGCCCCCTGTGCCACATGCAGTGCAATCAGCGAGTTTATCCACATGCAGCACACAGGGCACACACTGCAGGCAGCATCTGTGCCAGACTGGTCCTGTGTGCTGGCTATGGCACACAGGCAGGGTGTGTGGGCCCATGCTGGTCCTGGAACCACCACATAACACTCATTCAGGACAAGCGCTGCTTGCAGCACATGCTGAACCATCTTCACATGCATTTTGTGCTATGCCACATGTGGCACATTGGGTTGGTCCAAGACCTGTGGGCCAGATCCTAGGGCTTCATGAGCCAGATCTGGCCTGTCAGCTGTATCTTTGACATCCCTGGCATAAACAAAACACTTAGTATCTGGTGTGATAGAAGGGTTTTATACCTAGGTAAGACTATCTTAGTCTGGTCAGTCTGTCATGATTTTGCCCCTGTGGAAGTGGCCATCTGACTCTTTTTAAGTGAGAACTGTTTTTGGAAAAAGTTTGTTTTTGTTTTTTTTTTAATTGAAAGCATTTGAATAAAAATTATAAATGGTTGCTAATTCTAGTGAATAGTCATTTCTTTAGCTTATTTCCGTGAATTACAGCTGGATTGAAATGTTCTCTGTGTACATGTTTTAGGTGATGTCACACAATAAAGAGCGACGATCAAAGCGGGATGAGAAACTGGACAAGAAGTCTCAGGCTATGGAAGAACTGAAAGCAGAAAGAGAGAAAAGGAAGAACAGAACAGGTGAGTGGAGACCTGTTGCTGGGATTTCTGTTTAAAAACCTAATGCATGTTCATATAACTCTTGCTGCTGCTCTCCCATTAATGGACTGGAGAAGAGAAATGCATGTGTTCCAACTCTGAGTGTGGCGAATCATAGTAAACAGCCTCCACTTTTTTCACTTTTCTTAGTCTTTTGGGTGGGGAGTTTCTTCAAGGGTACCAGATGGGAATATTAGTTTGTGATAGCACTGTGTATTTGCTGGGGAGTAGACTGAAATCCCAGCTCATGTTATAGTCTGCTGAAAAGTGGTTGGTGCCTACCTACTTGGAGTGTGTCTGAATTGCCACATAGGGGCGGAAGCTAGAATGGTCAAGGTGTTAAGCCTTTTTGGGGAGTGCTGTCTTTCTTGCAGAATTAGGAAGGCAGTGATAAGCTCTCAATTCTTGTGTATATTGTCACCTCCTTTATGTCTTTCTGACTGAATGGGGAACAGTGTTTTAAGGTAAGTGTTTTATACTTACAGTGATCAACAGAATGGCAGAGTTGATCCAACTATAGCCTTATATAGTTTCTGGCTTGTGGGCCTGTGGTTTCTGGTTACTGTCTTTTTAAAATTATGCGAAAAACGAACTAGGAAAATCTGAAGTTCAGTTCTCCTCTTTTGTAGCCGAGTTGCTTGCAAAAAAACAGCCGTTAAAAACAAGTGAAGTGTACTCAGATGATGAAGAGGAAGAAGAGGATGATAAGTCTAGCGAGAAAAGTGATCGCTCATCCAGATCATCCTCATCTGATGAGGAGGAAGAGTAAGTGTTAAAAGCTTACAGAAAAGCTACTTCCCTGAATGTGCTTAAAAAACAAACCAAAAATACCTGTCTGATATGTGACTCTGCCTCTTGGCATATATGAAGGCTTTTAGATGAATAACAGCCTTGAATGAATGCCTCCCTGCCTGCCCCAAACTCCTATTAATATGGAAAAGTTCCAGGTTGTCATTGTAAAAATGTTGAACATGAATTGGTTTGTTTAGGAGCCTAGTAATGACAGGATAAGAATCCTAGATCATTGGTTTGTATCCCTTCCAGGTCATTAGTACTGTTTTTTTGTGGTTTGGTGACCTTTGCCCAAGGATTAAAGTAATATGGAGAAAGATGTCCTCTTGCTTTGAACATAACCTGTGGGTAAGAAGCATCAGAAACTGCCTTTCCTTTTGTATCTGTTCTGATCTTTGGTCTCCATTGTTTTTCCAGCGAGCATCTTCCACAAACACTAGGTCTGCATAAACCACAGCCTTTTAAGAAGATGAATTACATCACTTTTATAGATGTTTTATTTGGTGTAAATCAAATACTAACCTCAGCTGAAACCCCTTTGTGTGTGTAGTGCTAATGATTTTATTTCCCTTCTTTCTCCTGTTTTTCCTTTCCAAAACCAGGAAAGAAGAGATTCCTCCAAAATCCCAGCCCGTGTCCTTACCTGAAGAACTGAATAGGGTACGGTTATCCCGGCACAAGCTGGAACGCTGGTGTCATATGCCTTTCTTTGCCAAGACAGTCACTGGCTGCTTTGTGCGAATTGGCATTGGAAACCACAACAGCAAACCTGTCTATCGGGTGAGTTTGTCTTCTGGGGTTTGGGCTGCTCCCCTCCCACCCTCCACACACAGATTTGTTATTGCTGGGATCCTAGCATTCACAGCTATGGTTTGGTTTGCCTCTCGAAGGAGCTCATATGTATTTTGTTCACTTAAGTAAAGAACCTTTCAGTGTAGGTCAGAATTTTGCGGCTGCCAGAGTAAGGGAGAAGGTACATTTAAAAAAAACGCCACAAAAACCTGAGACCAGGTTGCTAATTAATTAACAGTCAAATTTTAGGGGTGGCTGAGTCCATACTAAAACAAAACAGGAAAGGGTAGCTGAGGAAGCACTGATTTTTATTTCTCTGCTCCAAAATTGATAGTAAATCTGTGGATGCCTTTAAGGATTTACTACAAACTGCTTTCCCTGATGAACACCAGGCCTGTGCAACTAGGGAAGTATTCAATTTGGATTTGGCTGAAGGACAGTCATTTGATTCGGTAGGGGGGCTCTGCGGCATAGCTCCCTCTCCCTCCACTGCTGCACCCACATCAGCCTTGCCTTCACTGTGCCTGCATTCCCCTCCACCCCCTCCTGGCTGAGCAAGCAGCGGCAGGACAGAGCCCCCACTCCCAGCCCTGGTGTGCCTGCACCTGTTCTCCCCCCCCAGCTGGACAGCTTGTCCCAGCCCCAATCCCTCCCCCAACCCCAACAGACTTACCAGCTGGCTGTTTAATCAATGGCCGAATCTCCGAATCAGCTGAATCTTTTTCTGAAGCTTTCCCAAATCGATTAGAAGCATCTGAATGGATTTGGAGCTTTTATTTGGTCTCCCAATTTGATTTGGATTAGGAGATTTGGTCCCCAAATTGGGCCAGATCTCTTCCAAATTGAATTGGCTACTGAAGTGTCGCACAGCCCTAAGGAACACCAGGCAGTGCCATCAAATTCTAGTTTTCTGTACTCGGCGAAGATTGAGATGATTTAGATCTTTGTTCTCTTGTGTACGATGTCCAGAACACCTGTGGAGAATAAATTGCCATTCCACTGCTTGTTTGCTACAGTGACTGTATGATGGAATAGAAGAGCATTCTCTAAAGCTCCAGTCAAAACCCAGGTGTGTTAGAGTGGTTGAGTTTAATATGATGTGCAACACTGAGTTGTTTTTATCTCCCTCTACAAGCTACTTTAATTGCAACCAGCATGGCTAATTGAAAATATATTAGAAAATTTAAGGAGGCTACACCTAATAATGGGAGCAAAATTGAAATGTAAAAAGTACATGCATATTTTGGAGATAGTACAATTTTCCAAGTAGGTCTTTTCAGGAATGAGTTGCTTGAAGTAAAAGAATGAACATGAACTTATAGGAAACAACAATTCCATTACCTCGGAACAGGAATAAACTTTCTATATAGGTTAACATTGAATTGGTCTGTGACATTTAGTCGGAACAATAATTGGAATAACCTTGGCCTCAAGTGGGAAAGATGTAAAGCACGTGCTGTGTGGCCAAAAAATTATATGAAGTTAATGCTCAAGGTCTTCTCTCTTGCACATCTTTCTCCAATTGTGCAGGTCGCTGAAATAACTGGTGTTGTAGAAACTGCAAAGGTTTACCAGCTTGGAGGCACCCGAACAAACAAGGGATTGCAGTTACGGTAAGATGTCGGAATAGTTTTGATATTGGGTGATGTATTTGTCATCTTATGGCATGTAAATATTTCTTGTGTGATATAGGCTGGGAACCAAAATGCAGAGTGGTTCTGTTATCACACCATAATTGTTAGTACATTCTTCCCCTTTAATAATAAGGTGATGGCATGCAGCTTGTGGTGAGGGCTCCTCCCTCATGCATCTTTGATCTCTGAAAATTCAATTGGGAATCACCAGAGCAAATGTATGTATTTCTGCTGTGGTGACCTGTATTCCTTTCCTCTCCACCACCACCAAATGTGGCAGTGGGAAAAAGTATCTTCCTTTTGGCAAAAGCATCATACAAAATATTACGTAGCACTGCATGAACAGCAAGTGATAGGTGGACAGAGGCCACATCAGGTCTCCCTGTCAAGCACTTATGTCCCCCATGTAAAGATTTTATGGCAGTTTGATGGTGTGGTGGTTGTATGAAATTGCACAACATTCTGAAGTGGGAAAACAAGACCAGACATTGATCTGATTCTCCCACTATTTGCAGAGTGGCTATTGGTTCAGGTTTTCAGTAATTCACCTTCTAAAAAAAAATATGCATTCACACCTGTAATGACAGTAAAAAGCTTGGCCACCAAGCCTGTGGAGAGAGCTTTCTGCAGGGTAGATAGAAATCAACTATTTTTTTAAAATTGGTTTTTTTGTTTTTTTTTAATTAATTTGAATCAGATTTTTTTATTTAATTTGTATATTTGATTTTTTTTGTTCAGATGCCTTTTTGGGGGAAAAATACTATATAAAGATAGTTTTTAATTTAAGATATGTTAAAGCTCAAAGAGATCATCATGAAACAGGGATTATAATTTCTAATTTATATACTATTTGAGACAATATATTCAGGTAATGTTTTTCGAAAAGATTTTTTTATAAATGAGTCAAAACAGGCCATAGACTATATTAGGGGCCGGATCTTATGGGGTTCTCAGAGGCTCCTCTATAGATTTGTAAAGATTAAAAAAAACCACTCTACCCAATGGGACTCAGTGCTCAGATCTCTGTAATGCTTAGTTTCAGTTCTCAAACTGTCGATTTGTGTCTCCAGAGATAACATCCTTGTTAACACCAGTATATGGAGATGAGATAATAGACCTAATTGCCTAACCATCAGCCCTCTTGTGTCTCTGCAAGTTCATGTACACAGAGTCAAGCCCTTACCTCTCTCTAAAAGTGCAAAGTTTCAAGAAGTTCTACAAATGCTATCCTCTGTTCATTTCAAATGATGATTAAATCAAGGCTTCCTGACCGCTGATTTAAATTGTGATTTGCCTCATGATTTAAATATGCTGTAAAGATTGTCTGGCACTTGGATTGCTATGTAAGATGCTCAACAGAACAGAATACTTGGGGAACCTGGGGCATTCTAGGTGCTGGCCAGCTGGTGATATGACTTCTGATTCAGAAATTAGAACCAGGCTAGCTCTTGTACTTATCATTTAGGACAGTATAATTCAGTCTTAACACATGGCACTTTTCAAACCTAAGAATGCAGGAGAGTCTTTTGTATTAGTGGATTGTGCTTTTAAAGAGCTTTAAAGCTGTTTGGAGGAGATGAAGCTTGTGCTTATATAAATGAGGTGATTGTCAAAAACTTCACAGACCTAAAACGTGCCTGCCAAATAATAATGTAGATCTGAAGAGAACTGCTTTGCCACAGTTTATATGTGGGAATTTGGGAATGGAGATGAATACCCTGAAGTCATTCAACTGACAACAATAATTTGTGGACCCAAATTATTGGCCTCCATTCAGTAGATGGCCTCAGCACAGTGTTGGTTGGCACCTGGGTATATATTGTTCCTCTTCTTCCTTTTTGCAGACATGGCAATGACCAGCGTGTATTTCGTCTAGAATTTGTCTCAAATCAGGAATTTACTGAAAGTGAGTTCATGAAATGGAAGGAAGCGGTAAGTTTGACCAGGTTGATTCTGTTCCTAATAACTCTGTCAAGAATGTTCTGAGTGGAAAATGATCCTCACCCTCTCTGTATTTAGATGTTCTCTGCTGGGATGCAGCTGCCCACGCTAGATGAGATCAACAAGAAGGAGGTGTCCATTAAGGAAGCTCTCAACTACAAATTTAATGATCAGGACATTGAAGAGGTACGTAAACTGACTAGGCTTTTAGTTTGGGGGCCTTTTAAATGGGCTGTCCTGGAGCAAAGATTCTCATTCACGGTACTGCAGCACCCTGGGGTGCTGTGAGATTTATAACTGCAGTGAAGTGCCACTCAGTATTTGCTGTGTTGTGTGCGCAAACACCTACATGTGATTTGCAAGATAAGCCCAGAGATTTCAAATAGGGATTCATATTTTCTAAAACATACCACAACCTGTTGTGTTCTTTCTGAGTTACTACAGAAGAATTGCTCTATTACTTTCCCATAATCAAAAAATGAGTGAAAGCTAAAAACTGATACTTTGAGGGGTGCCTTAATTCTACTGAGGCTGAGAAACACTTTTCTAAAGGGAGGCTGAGGTGGTTGGTCAAAGGGAGAATAATCTGCCTACAGCAAAGATCTAGTGCTTCCAAACTAAAATGATTCTGAATCTTTACTTGGAGAGGGAGGAAATGATACAAGACGACAAAGTTAAGTGGAATGGTCAAGGTGGAAAGAATAGTGCAGGAGTCTTAACTGGATCTGCTGTTCAATGCACTCTTTTTGCCTTATTTAATCCTCTGAATCCTGCTTATAACTTGTACTGTGGCTTAGCCTGGCATAAGTGCCTTAATTTCATTTCTGTTCTGAGCACAGAACTCTAATACCCATCCCCTAAATAGTTACTTGCGTAAATAGTCACGCAAGTTGTCTGCCAGTGTTTCAGCTCTTATTATCTTGACTAATGACACCAAATCTTATTTAATAATGTATAGATCATATGTGGAGTAAAAGCTTGTTGTCTGGTACAGTAATGAATGAAGGCAAGAGCACTGAAATACAAAGTCTGTGGGCAGTAAATATCCTCTGTTTGAAACTTACGGCCTCTTGTCTGTAGTGTCTAGGTGCTATAAAATAAACTTTGTTATAACTTCCACTACTTTGCTTTTTGCTCTTCGTGTTTTGTAGATTGTGAAAGAGAAAGAGAGGTTCCGAAAAGCCCCTCCCAACTATGCCATGAAGAAAACTCAACTACTAAAGGAGAAGGTGAGAAGGATATGGTGATACAGTAGAGTCCCAATTTACGCCATTCTGACTTGTGTGTGTCTCTCTCGTTTTACGCGATTTTTTTCATTAGGGTCTGGACTGGAAAATGCCCCATGAGATGCGCGAGACTCGCATATGTACACAAATGCGCGCGAGACCCGCGTATGTACGCAAATGCGCGCGAGACTTGCAGGCGGAATCGAGCGGATCTGTGCTGTCATTGTGGTAGTGGCATCTCAAGATGCATAGGCAACATGCTAGATGCTCCTAAAGGCAATTCTGCCAAGAAAAGGGGGGAAAAAAGCTATGACTGCAGTATGTCTGGGGTACACAACACCTCACTATTCTATTATTTCCTATGGGGAAAGTTGTCCTGATTTACACAAATTCGACTTAGATGAAATTTCCTCTGGAATTCAATACTTGCATAAATTGGGGGTCTGCTGTACTTGTAACCTTTAAGGTAAAAGTCTGTGACTTGAAAAATCAAGGTTAGTTTGGATGGTTGTGATGAGCTAGAGCCCAGTTCGAATCTCTAATGGGACACTAATCTGTGCCACAGAGATGGTGGTCAGCAACTGTCCTAGCTATCCCTTTCCTTGTCCTCTGGGTGAGGAGCTTACAGTTTGGCTGTAGAAGCTCACTTTTTCTTCTTTATTGCTGTTGTGTGCTGTTTTGAAAACCATGAGTTAGTATTCCATCTTGTGAAGAGGCAGTGGGCATCTCCTCTCTTCTAAACTAGTGACATGATCATGCTTCTCCCCCTCCCTTTGTGGCCTCCTGTTCAGATTTCTGTTGAATATAGAAGGCTTAGGAATGTATTGGCTGTTTCGATGGGTCTTTTTATTTTGGAGATTTAAAAAAAGTGCTAAGCTTTCTATGCTATGGAAACACCTGCTTAGTTTTCTCACTAAGTTTGTCTCAAACACTTAAATGTGAGGAGTTCAGGCCTATTTACTTTGTTCAAGCCAGTCCCAGGATGTGCAAAATTGTATTGGTTTGCCTATTTTAATAAAACTCAGTTGTGCACAAAGGACATCCAGCAAGCTCTTGGGTTTTTTTTTCCTCTTTCTGAAAGGATGTCATTGCTGTGTGTGGCCATGAGGTGGCAGAATAGGTTAGTTGCATGCAACAGATGGATTTAAACTCAATCCTTTGAGTTGATGTTCAGAACTGCAGTAGTTTTCAGTCCTTTTCCTGTACTACTGGCAAGAATGAGTTTTAATCAGAGTTGTAGATGTCTCTTCTGGACTAATGAAAAATGAGCTCCTTTTTGTCCTGTCCTTAGCAGTAAAAGTGTATGCACTTGAAGTACTGTATTTACCTGAATCCAAGATGACTCTGAATTTAAGATGTACATGTAAAATTAATAAATTGTGTTATAATTTTATACACATCCCCACATGCCATTGTGGGTTTCTCCCATGCTCCTGTTGCTGCAAGCCCACTCCTTTACCACATAAGCTACCCCAGCCTGGACAGGCAGTGGCTCAGCATCAGCTTTGGCCCCAAGCCCAGGATCGAAGCCAGAGCTGCCACCTGCCCTGGGCTGATATTCAAATCTAAGATGAGGCCTTTTTCTCCCCATGTTCATTGTGGGGATCGGACCTCATCTTGGATTTGAGTAAATATGGTAGAACTGGCTAGATGACTTAAAGGCTTATCTATAATTTCTGTGACAAGCTTGATGCGGGTAAATTGTGTAACAAATTGCTGTCTGGTTGAAGGCCATGGCTGAGGACTTGGGGGACCAAGATAAGGCAAAACAGATTCAAGATCAGCTTAACGAACTAGAAGAGAGAGCAGAAGCCCTGGACCGCCAGCGAACAAAAAACATTTCTGCAATCAGGTGGGTCCATATATGTCATTTCAGAAAGGAAATTGTCTTAATAGAAAAGCAGCAGAAGGGGGAAACAATGCAATCATTCTTAGTGACTTGGAAGCAAGAGTTTTGAGTGTGATATCTTTTGATATAATCATCGTTTTTGAAGGTTAACCAGTGACATGTTTGAGATTTTAGATTTAAACAGGCTTTCAGCTATAGTACCCTTCCTCAGGTGACTTGCAAGTTCTGATCCTTCCTTCTTGTATATATGAGGGGTGATCAAAAAGTTCTAAGACTTAGCCTTTATTTTAGAGAATAGTGTACAAATAACATTTTTATGAGCTATCCCCTTCAAAGTAATCTCCCCCAGATGATATGCACTTTTCCCAATGTTCCTGCCATTTTTGGGAGCAATGCTGGAAGTCTTCAACTGAGTTTTTTGAGTTCCGCTTTTACATTCTTATGGATGGTTGGAATGTTATCAAATCTCGGTCCTTTCAGCTTCATTTTCATTTTTGGGAACAGAAAAAAATCACATGGGGTAAGGTCAGGTGAATACAGAGGTTGTGGTATCACAGGAATATTTTTGTTTTGTTTTTGTGTGTTTTTTTTTTTGTTTGTTTCAGCCAAAAATTCTTGAGTGGAGACAGCAGTGTGTGAAGGAGTGTTGTCATGGTGCAGAAACCATCAACCATTTTCACATGGCTCACGGCAGTTTCTTCTAACTTTATCCCTCAAGCGAATCAAAACCTCTTTATAAAAGGCCCGATCGATTGTTTGACCACTTGGTACAAATTCCTAATGAACAATACCCCGAACATCAAGTCTTAGAACTTTTTGATCAAACCACATATACCTGGGTTGCTACGTGTACAACCCACGTCCTTGCCATTTCTCTCTGCTTGGTCATATATGCTATTTGCAGTTTCCACTTGTCAGACATGGACACATTTTTCAAAGCATCTTAAGTAAAGGAGTGTCTGCCAAAAGCTAGTGCTGATTAGAGCAAACTATCACACTGATGCTGAGAAAATGCTATTTATGGTTTTCTTGGATTTTTTTACTGTTAAATAACTGTGTTACTATACTTGGGCTTTTTTTCCCCCCCAAATCTTTCTTTTAGTTACATCAACCAGAGGAATAGGGAGTGGAACATTGTGGAGTCCGAGAAGGCTCTTGTGGTAAATAATGCTGAAACAGTACTTTGGGGGAATGGGGAGGGATGTTAATTACATGAGGAGACTTTTTTCCATTTGTTTAATTTATTCCTTTGTCTGTTTAGAAAACAAAGCATAGAAAAGTGGTATCACTTTAAAGAAGGCATTTAACCATCCACTGATCAGCTCTATGCCCAGTAGGTTTCTCTGGAGTTGGTAATACTGGCATAATTTATTATTTGTGTGGCCTAGGACAGGAGCCAGAGAACAGACACGAAAGGATAAAATAATAAGGAAATGTGTTCTTTGTGTGTTCATTATGCAAGGGAAGTTAATCATTTTAATGCTCACTTAAGCCTCATATTCCTTGAGTGGAATGTAAATGTTCTATTCATACTGTATTTCATTGGATACAAGACTGACAGTCTTGAGTGCAAGACTTTCATGGTCTCTAATGCCATCTTCTCACCTTGATGTTGTGTTATGGCTAAATTGTGTGTAAGGGATGTGGGAGCTAACTCTATAACACCTATATTTGTTTCTTCTATAGGCCGAAAGTCACAGTATGAAAAACCAGCAAATGGACCCCTTTACTAGGCGACAGTGCAAACCTACGATAGTCTCGAATGTGAGTATAACCTTGAGGTCAGTCCAGGGCAGCTGGAGGGAAATATGGGCTAGTGCACAGTCAGTGTTTTTTATCCTTTTCTTAATGGCATAGCCATGAAAGCATACTGGGAGCAGAGTTGTCCAGGTACTATAATAATAGATCAGGTCGTTCTTGGCCTGAGTATATAAGGCCTCTGTTAAGATCTATTGTAACTGAACAGAAGGAAGAAGTGGTATAGTTCATTATTGATTAGATCTTGCCAAGAAGATTAGTGATCTGCGTGTGTGTGTGTGTATATTTGTATGAGGAGAGATGGTTCTTTGAAATTAATTAGCAAATTACTTGACTTCAGGAAGACTAGCTGTTTTAGTTGTAAGTTCTGTTATGGAACACCATAAGTTTTAAACCTAAATATGGTTAGTGGACTGTGTGTTTCCTAATGCATCCCAAGGACTCTGTCTTTGGAAGGAGTGAAGCTGAAGAGGATCCATTGTTTGTGGGCAACTCAGCATGAATTTCCACTGCAGTGCTTTGGCAAAAAGGGCTAATGTCATTCAAGGAAGAATATGGTTAGGAATAGGGGTTGAGGAAGAAGTGGTAAGGTTAGGAATAAGGGTTTATCGGTTTTTAAACCTTTGTATACAGTATTGGTAAACCCAGTCCTTGAATACTGTGTACAGTGCTAGGTCAATGTCTTTTAAAAAGTATGTTGGCAAATTGGAGAAGGTGCAGAAAAGAGCCACAAATAATAGAAGGGATGAAAAAAATGTTTTGCATTTGAAGAACAAGGTAAGCTCTTTATGAAAGAGAGGCCCAGGTGAGGAAATGGATGCTGAATAAAAATACCTTGCCAGAGAGAAACATACTGAAGAACTGTTTAATCTAGCAGAAAATAGCATAGTCAGAATTAGTGGCTGGAAGCGGAAGCCAAGCAAATTCAAATTTAAACTGTTTTTTAACTGATGAAAATGATTCAGCCATTGGAACAAATTACTAGGTGACAGGCTTTGATTTCCATCTCTTGATTTGTAAAACAAAACTGGATACCTTTCTATGAGACTTAGCAGAGCCTGAGTTGTTAGGCCCAGTTCAGGAGGCAACTTTATGAAACTTAATCATTTGTAATATATATGGAAAGCGAGGTGGCTGATCTCTAAACCCCTCATGAATCTAAGCACTTTGGATGGTAAGGTTCAAGGGCAGGTCTTGTATGGAAATGCAGCATCTCACTTTCTTTTCTTGCTCACAGTCCAGGGATCCTGCTGTCCAAGCTGCCATCCTTGCCCGACTAAATGCAAAATATGGATCTGGTGTATTACCGGATGCTCCAAAGGACATAAGCAAGGCAAGTATCCCTTTCTGCTAGTCTAACTTTTTTTTCACCTCTGCCTTGTCTCTCCTCACTGAGAATCATGTAATTTTGTGTGCATGTGTGTGTATGCATGTACATACATATGTATAGTCCTACTTTACTTCTAGAAATGTTTGTCCTGTTGAGGACTACTACTAAAGGAGAAGAACTTGACCTTTCTTGGGGAATGGAAGCCGTCAGTCATGGGAGTAGAGCGAAGCCTACCTGAAATTAGCAATCGTTATTTCCTTTGAGACTCGGACTGCCTTCTCTGCTTTGGGCTAGTTATTAATCTGTTTACATTTCAGGGTCAGGGAAAGGACAAAGACATGAACTCTAAATCAGCCAGTGATCTCTCAGAGGATCTGTTCAAAGTGCATGACTTTGATGTGAAAATTGATCTCCAGGTTCCCAGTTCAGGTAGGTTTTTATTATATGGGGAAGAGTATCCTTCCTTCCCTTCCCCTCTCCTTCCTTCCCTGAGAAATGCATGAATTGGGATTACGCATCTAGTTGGGAATTGCTGCTGCCTGGTTCAGAAGCAGACATGGGAGCACAATTCAAATGCTTTGTGCTATACTCATGTAGAGAAGATGCCGTCTTGTAGAGATATATTTGTGCCTTTACTAGTAATATGCATCATGAAGTAGACTTTAGGTTCAACAGGGCATTAGTCTAACAGGTAAGAGGATAAGATTTTAATTGAACTAGTCTGCCAGCAATTTAATTTTCAGTCTTTCCCATCCTTTTTTTATGTTCAAGTGCCAGTGCTGAACTGTTTTGGAATGTAATGTAACAGTGTGATCCACTAGTGAGGATAGTTTTGCATCACCATTGGAAGGAGGACTAGAGCTAAATGGGTCTTTTGAATGATTACTGTTTGCCTGATCCAGTACAACACTTACTACATTCCTAAGAAATGACTTCAGGAGGAAAATGGAGAAAACAATAAAGTTCTGGGAGACTAGATCTGGTGTAAAAGGGGGATTCCAGGCATAGGGACAGTGTAGAAGAAGTCAGAAGGGGAAAAGTAGGACATATGCAAAAAGGTTAGTGAAAATAATGGGTGAAAGAGGAAACCTAAAGATAAGAGCCAGAGGCAAGCCAAGGCTAGGTATGTAGGAGCCTGAAAGGCAAGACAAGATGTTTAAATGTTGTGCGAGTAGAGAGTCGGTGCATAGATTTGAAATATGGCTAGATTTGCTCAGAGTAGGTAAAGGTTTTGGGGCAGCATTTTCAGCATCCTTGTTTTAGATGGCAAGAAATAATACCCTGTCTAGTTCATGTTATCCCTGGAGTAGAGATGCGTAGAAAACTAGACTAGTTCATCCCCTTGTAAGATCTGTCCTGTGTGCTTGCCATATATTCATGTGACAGTTGTCTTTGAGAAATGTCCCTGAATAATACCTGAAATTAATATTCATGTGGCTGTTGCACAGGCTTTGTACAGAGTAATTTCTTTTGTAAATGGAAGACTTAGCAATGAGTAGGTTTAAGAGGTGTAAAGACAAAATTGTACATACCTATCTTGAAAGACCTGTGAACATTGCCCATAATAAATGGCAAATGCTGCATTGTTTTGCACAGAAGCTGAGACATAGATTCCAAGGTGAAGTTATCACAGAGAAGTTTATTTTTAGTTTGTGGCAGGTAGGGCTTGCAGTTTTTTCCTCTCTGTAGCTAGTTATTGCCATCCAAAAAACCATTCACTTTTCTCTTATCCTCCTACAGAGTCTAAGACACTGGCCATCACTTCTAAGGCTCCACCAGCAAAAGATGGTGCCCCTCGGCGATCACTGAACCTGGAGGACTACAAAAAAAGGCGGGGGCTTATTTGAGCTTACCCACTCCGCTGCTTCTGATCCTGCATGCTCCATGATGATGTCCTACCTTTTTTCTTCCTCCCTTTTCAGTTTCCTCTTCTGGGTTGGAGCAGCAATGGAGCTGGGAAGAGACTCTTTAAAACTGCCAGTCATTTGTAACATAAATCATTTGACTATTTACTGTATAGACCTCCCTTCTTGCCCTTTCCTCCTATCCCCTCACAAATGTGGATCTGTGCTATTTGGGGTTCTCCCACTTTTTAGGTTTTTTCTTTTTTTGAGGTTTTTTTTTTTGTTATTTTTGTTTTAATTTTGTTGATGCATCTCGTTGGTCCACTCAGTGTTCAGTATTAGCCTGAAGTCTGGATTTCCGTAGGAATCTCTTTGGTGGTTGCAGCATCAGCATTTGGTGATCTCCCCTTGCATACCACCACAGACATGGTGAATAAACATCAGCACAAGACCTTTGTGGATGGAAAGGTCATCTGCACTTTCTTCCTCCTCTTCTTCCTCCTTGCTCCTAGCTCTGGAGAAGGGAATCTCCAAAAAACTGGCTTAGGTTCAAAGTGTAAATTTTTTTGGGAGGGTTATGTGACTTTTTTTCAGGTGTTTTTTATCATTTTTAAGCTGCAGTACTATTTGTATCTGTCTGTCACGGTTCTTTACGGCTGTTTTGAATTTCTACCAGCTGTACTTGAGCATCTAAAATTGCAAGAAAGAAACTCATTAAATGTGATTCTTACTAAAATGGCCTGGGTGGTATAGCTGTTTAACCTTGCACATACTCCTCTTTTTACTCTTACTTACCTGATGAGACAAGTGCACAATCTATCTGTAGTACCTCTGGTCTTTTGCCACAGCTGAGCGGAGTAGCTCCCTTTGGGATGCCCCTGGACACTCACGGAATGGGCTTTAATTTCTTCTACAAATCTAAGAAATCCTTCAATCTATGTTTATCATGTCAAATTCCTCTTCACCAGGCTTCAACTCATTTGTGTGGTTTCTGGGTTATTTTTTTTATTGGGGGGAGGGAGATGGGGTGGGGGGGAGGCTTTTTTATTCCCCCCCCGCCCTTTTTTCTTTCAATCATTTTAAACTTGGATTAAAAAAATTAGTTTGCGTTAAGGGAAAGGGGAAGAGCACAGTAGAAATCTAACTGAAAATGAGGGCAGTTGCTGATGCACATTTTATATATATAAAGTTGGTAAACGTGCAGTAAAACACTAGCACAATGATTGTATGGCTTTATGAAATGCTTGCCCAGAAACAAGATGACAGCTTGATAATCTCTCAGGTGTAAAAAAAATCAAAGTGTAAATAAGTGGCATTTCACGAAGAGCTTTTCAAAACAAACGTCAGCTGAATCTATGGAACAAAGAGCTAAATTAAGGAAATAAAACGACATTAGCTGTCTAACAATTCAAAGGTTCCTATTCAGATAAGCATGCAAATTTGTAATTTCTATTCAAGGTGATACTGAAAGAAGAAGTGGTGTTCTCTTGTACAGGGTCTGAAGGTGAGAAGAACCCGACATTCTTGGAATGCCATAGCATTAGTATTTCCCAAAAAGCCACACACTGTGGTTATTTTTAAACTGCGTCTGACTCTGACTTGCTGGATCCTTTAATGAAATTTTAATCTAGTACATATATTTAATTTCCTTTTTGTTATTTTTTTTTTAATGATAGTTTTAAAGAAATGTGACTGTGTGAAATCTGACGCAATGAACTGTGTGTACAAAATTAGCCTTTTTAGTAGATGAGTAGTTCTTGTCTACTGTGTAAACAAATGGGCTTATTTACTAGATAGTCCATAGTGCTGGAACTCTTGTGTAGACTATTCAGTAAATCTGCAATCCTAGATTTGTTTACTTGCCCATCAGTAACAGCTTCTCTGGAGCTGTAGGCTCTCACTTCCATATGTACTTTCAATTTTTTTTTCTTTTAAGAAAGTGGATTTATGGAATCTGCCATTTGACTTCATAGTAAACCTCAGTATCCGCTATGTAGATATGCCAATTTTTTTTGTTTTGGCTTTGCAGCAGCTTCAATAGTGTTACAGTTGTGTAACAAAGCCCTCAAACATCATTTTCAGTAGCCAATTTCCAAATATCAGCCCTTCTGACACTTACCAGAAATAACTTATAAAATCATGCATTGCAAAATGTGAATTGCCCACAAACATTACCCAGAACTGAGGCACAACAAGTGACCACTCTAGTAAACTTAATCATTAAAAAAAACTCCATTTATGATGATTGCACTTATGTTGTTTTATTGTAGAGCAAATTTTTATGGCTGAGTTACAAACAAAGAAATACTCTTTATAATCAAAATGTTCATGAGACCCTTTGATGCTTTAAATGGTTTGCTCCATTTCCTTATCCTTCCTTAGTAGAGTTTTTATTACATTGAAGAGGATTGCGCATGAGTTTAATGTGCAGAATTGTGAAGTGGTTATGACCTAATCATCACAGTCATCAACTACTAATTGCAGTTCCTCCGAGAGTTACTAGAACTTCTGCTGAAATATTGTTTCTAACTAAGTCGATAGCCAAGGAATCATTATATTCAAACCACTTTTGAGAAAAATGCATCAAGAGGGAGTACTCGTTTTGAGTAGTTACAGAGAACGAATTGTGTAAGAATCTTTCTTTTTACTTTTTAAGTGCATGTAAAGGTGAGTGACTACACCTCCCACCATTAGGGAGGGATTGATTTGTTTTCTTTGTTTCACTTGTGTCCTAGCATAGTTCATTACAAATGTACAGACTTCTATAAATAAACTTGGTTTGTTGGTTTAATAAGGTTGATTATGTTTATCCCTTGATATGAGGTACCTGGAACCTGTGTATTTTCCTGGATCTTATGATTTGCCTATATCAACTTAATGACCCAAAATATCAATATTGTAAAATACCTATTAAAAAGAGTAGCTGTTCTGGGGAAGAGTAGGGCATTTCTGATTTCTGGGCTGCTCCTTTGCGCAGCACAAAAAAATCAAGTGGAGTGGCTTTTTAGTGATATAATTGCCTAAGCCACTTGGAGGGTGAGGAGCCACTTAAAGGGTTATTTGTCTAAGATCTATGTCTTTCTGCTGTCCCTTACTCCAGAACCAAATTTATGTTAATTCCATGAAAGAGTGAACTTCTCCAGTAGTTTCACATCTGACAAATTAAGGTTAGGGAAACTGTCAAAAAGGATTGCACATCCTTGAATTGTTCTTAAGTTTTATGTATCCTGCCCTTTTCTCTATTTGTATGGAGCATCTGTAGCAAGAAGAGATGTATGCTTAGAGGAAAATCAGAATACATCTGTTGCTCAAGTCTGTTCTTGTACCATCTCCAATTAAAATTTTCTTCTGGCACTATTTTGCACAAAACTATTCTTTATGATAGGAGGCTAATGGATGTGCAAAATCCTTTTTGATTCAAGAATCTGAGAGGTATTAACAGAGAATGTATTTTTAAATTTAGGTTCCACTGTACTCTTCAGATTCTTGCATCATGTCCATCACCACAGAACATATACAGTAATAACGCTGTCCTTGCTATCCCCTCACCTCTTCCCCAATTCTCCATGCATAAGTGCTATGCTGGGCCAGACCTATGGGCCATCAGCCTAGTATCCTGGTGGTTTCTTCGCCACATCCTCAGGAACTTCCTCATGGTTCTGGCTGAACTTGTCATCTCCCAGACTAAGATGGAGGCTCTGGCCTGGGGGGATCCCAGGTTACTATGGGACTGTTTCCCTGTCACTCCTGCATATGTCTCCTTCCAGAGTTTCCCTGAGTAGCATCCACTAGCTTTTGGGACACTGCCCCTCAAATGAGTCCTAGTTAACCAAATTATGAATCTGTGAGTGTTACTGCCTGCCATTCCTGCTTCCTGTTTTTTTTTTGTAGTGCCAAGGAATTGATTGTTATGTATCTACAACTTGGAGATAAGCAGAGAGTGAAATAAAAGAAATACCTCTATCTTATACATAGGAACAGGGATGCTTGATGACATGCCTAAGTTTACACAAGAAATTCCATGTTATGGAACTGAATCTGTAACTTTCAGAATCCAGCTCTAGGACACTGTTTCAGATCATAACCTGGTCTCTACATCACAAGGCACTTTCTGTTGCATGTGAAGAAAGACATGTGTAAGTCCATCATAGAAAGCACTTCTAGGAGTTTTAGCTGGATGCCTGAGGTTTAGAGTGGCTTTTGGGTCCCCTTCCCAGTATCTGAGTAAGGATAAAAGGAACACAGACTTTTAGAAAGGACATAGGCAGTGAAGAGAACTTGGCCAAAAGCAGTGCTTTAAAGCAGTAAAGGGTCACAAGGTAGGCAGATTTCCCTATGGAATCCCTGGTAACGGGATGTAAGTCTGTTCGTGTCCTTTTCAACAGGTTCCTATTATGAATGACCTAACAGAACAACAGAATCTGACCAGGATGAATTGGTCCATTACTTCATAGAGTTTAAAACATAGTGGTGTTGGAGACCTTGGATATCCCTGAAGTGTGACCAATTTAATTGAATCCTGGTCTTGTTCTTTCCATTGCAAAAACTCACTTTGTGCAGGGTTAGATTTGGGAGTCGACAACAGAGGAGCCATGTACTGGCCTTTGCTGTGGAGACTCGTCATACCTTGTCAGGAGGAAATGAAGCATACACCTACCACTGGAGATTAAAGGCCCATGCATGGGTTCATCTGGAGGATAACTGGAAGGCTGAATTCCTCTTTTGTGATGAGAACGCTAATCTCCTGAGACTTCAATTTGAATTGGGAAATGGAAAAATTCTGAAGCCTGTATGATGACATGAACACAAACATTAGTGGTTTTTTTGGATGTAATGCAAGCTTAAGGTATAGGAATGTATTCCCCTGTATTGTTGTGCAGTACTTGTATGACTATAAAGGCGTTTCAGTGTTAACCCAGATTAAACTGGTATTCGGGTTTTTTTCATGGTGTAGGGCAAGGTTAAGATTGTTTTGGGTGCCTTAACTATGGATTTGTGTATTTTGGCATGTTTGGGTTTCTTTAAACTGTAATTTTTATTCAGAATTCTTGGATCTTTTAATGTGTTTGGAGCTTTTTGTGTGCTGTTAGAAGACCAAAGGGCCCCCATGCAGGCCTTTGACCTTGTTGTGAAGCTCCTTTTCCCATTGTAAAGCCAAATGGATGAAAACTTGTTTAAATCGATTTATGCTGTATGGCATGTACAGTTTAGCACTTGTGTGAAATATGTTGTTGCAAGCAAAGCAAAACAAACCACAAGAAGTGGATGCTGGCATTTAAAAGGACTTGTGTTTCTGGGGTTAAAGACACTCATGTAGGTTACATGGTCAGCTCTGTAGTGACAAAGTAGGGCCACAGTTGTTAGTTGAGGTAATTTTTGAAGTTCTCTTATGATTAATAGTGCTATAATGAAGCTAATATGTACAATTAATAGATGCCCAAGTGCATGCTCCGAATGTGGATAGAAAATTATTGGGATGTGATGTTGATAAAACACGTGTAAGAAATGATATAAGGAGGACTACAGTCTTTTCTGTGGCAAGACATTGGAACCAGCATGAGAAGGAATGTCTATTCCATGTTGTTATTTCTGTTTAGGTAAGTGTGTTTCCACTGGATACTCTTGAATACTTCTAGCTGCATTGATCATGTTCCCTGTACTGGGAAGTTGAAAGCCAGGTGCCCAAAAATTAGCTGGCTTCCAGGCTATATTAGGATGGGGGGGGGGCCCCTAGTTGCAGTCCCTGGAGCCAGCCAACAATTAGCTGCCATACATTCAATTTTCGGGCACAATGGAGATCAGCTGCAAAAACACAATTTTTTGTGTAACATTTTTGTGGCTGGTTTCCCATTTTGTGGTCCCATTATTTCCCTGAATGCGTGGCCAGGTTACTATTTATGACAGCAACTAATCATGTCTTAAATGTAGTGTCTGTCAGGGGCCTTAAATGTCTAACTTTGCAAAATAACTACTATTGAAATGCAGTGGGCACATCTACACCATGTGTCTTAATGCACACTAGCCTATTCTGTGCATTAAAGTAGTGTGTACAAAACCATGCTAATATGCTAATGCACAGTAGAATAGGCTACTGTGCATCGAGCATTATCTAAAAAGCTTGGGCTACCGCGCATTAGTGCAACACAATGCACATTTATTTAGTACCTCATATTGGAGGTACTAAATTTAATGCCCATTAGGTAAAGTGCATTAATGCAAGTGTAGATGTGTCTAGTAAGGATTTATTTTCTATTCAAACAAAGTGGGATTTTTCTCTAGGGAAGCACTGAAGCCTATTTCAGAAGAATTTTCCTGCGTGATTGCTAAAAGTCCTAGTAGACTTAATTCCTCTTAGTACTATTATGACCCTATGTAGTCCAACTATTGTTTTTTCTATTGAGTGGATCAACTTTAGTTTGATGATAAAGGGAAGAGTTGAACTTGTTGGGAACAGGAAGTCATTGACTTCAGTATTTGGATACATTGCTCTTCCTTGACTTTTAAGCTCCATGCAGGTCATCAGTGAACTTTTTACTATGCTATAATATGGCCTAGAAGTCCTCCTCAGGCTCTTTGTCCACATATATATAATTTCCCTACAAAAGGTGTCTGAAACAAATGGTGGTGGTGGTGGGGGGGGGGGTTATGATGAGGAAAAAGGTGAGAACCACCCTTATGAAAATATGTATGTCAGCAGCCTTTCAAGCTATAGTATATATAGCATTGTTTGTCAGCTGTCTCAAGAAAGCATAGTCTCTCATTCCAGAGAACTGTTTATCTCTACCCATAGTGTTGAAAACCCCTCTAGGAATAAGCCATTCTCTCAAATATAATTCTGGAACATTAAGTTTTTTTGAAGTATCTGGAAAACTAATGATGATGCATGTTACCTAGTCTAAGCTTAGTTACTTCTCTCCATCTGGTTATATGGATTGCACTGTACTGTGTCTAGGATGGATGATGTTTCTTTTTGGATGGGGGGTGGATTGCTTCTCGGCCTCTTGAAGGCTCAGATCAAGTGTTAAACCACAGAATAATTGATACTATACCAAAAAAACCCAATAAGCAACAGGGTCCAACACTGTTTTAGTAGCTTTTGGAATAACTACAGAATTGATTAGCAACAGATTATAATATAAGCTAAGTAGATTTTCATATGGCACAGCTAAGGAAGATACAGCCTTGTACTAAACTTCATTTTTAAACTTGGGTGGAAATAAGATCTGATATTTTATTACTTTGTGGGTTTGATAAGGCTCAAAAGTATGTAGAAATTGGGAATAAATAATTGTTTACATCGGTGGTTTAAAAAATGAGGTTTTAGAAATTACTTTGATTCAAGAAGTTTGCAGGTTGGCTGCTACTATGTTGTTTGCATATATAATATACCAACATTCATGTGATTGTTATATCTTGGAATTGAAGTTCTTGGGAGAATATTATCTTTGCAT
Organism: Crocodylus porosus; assembly: GCF_001723895.1. Taxonomy (NCBI): domain Eukaryota; kingdom Metazoa; phylum Chordata; order Crocodylia; family Crocodylidae; genus Crocodylus; species Crocodylus porosus. Next base: position 55,185,775 of record NW_017728947.1, on the reverse strand, counting down.
TAAGGAAATTTTGCTTTGCAAAATGTCTAGTTTTGGTCTTGTGACTACATACAGAGTAGACAAGACTAAGCTAAGCAAACGTTTAATAATGTTTGTGTGTGTGCATTTTCAGTGTTTAAAGCCCAGTATCATGTTTATGAAAAAAAAACTATGAAAAACTTCCAGAAGTTGAGCATAAATACATGCCTATTAACATGTAAATTTTGTTTGGAACATTTAAGTCTTTATCTTGCCAAGGTAAAGTTTTTATTGTCCCCTATAGTTTTGTTAGTAAATCTTTTTTTTATTGGTTACATTTGCAGCTGATGGGATAGTAAGAGCGCATCCTGTTCTCTTCATTACTTAAGACTCCATCAGAATAATATTGCTTCATCAAATTATTAAAATTACAATAGGCTTTATTAATGCATTTTTAAGGCAATATACCTGCATACAAATATGCAGGTCATAAATACAGGATGGGATACTGTCTTGGAAAGCTCAGACTCAAAAGCTAAGGCATCTTGTAGGCAGCCTTCCCACCTTGAATTCTTACTGAGAGATTGCTACACAAAGAGTTAAGTGCAATTCTTGTGTAAGCCTTCTGCTGAGCACCTGGCATCAGAAACAAGGGCTGGATTCAATTTTGGGGATGCTAAATATATTTTGCCTTGGCTTGAGCCCCCACCCAGGCCACCTGGTAAACACTAAATGAATCACTAGGGTATCCAATGAAACGAATAACCTTTTCCTTGCAATCAGTACGAACACAACCCCCTGACTTATTACAGAGACAAACAGCAGAACACAACATAGTCAAGCAAAAACAAAACAAAAACACTGTTCTGGTTCAAAGTATACCCTGTATCACCCTTACCTCTTTTGGGGAGCCCTTGAGAGTGCAGAGTGGGGAAGTCTTGACCCAAAAGAGGTGAGGCTGTGGGAATTTGAATGTCAATCTTTGCTGGAGGTGCTGGTTCTCTCTGCGTTGCAAAGGGCCCTTTCAGTTGATACAGCTCTTGCCAACCTGTGGGGGAGCGCCGATTTCTGCTCCTGCCCTGGATTCCCATTTCATGCAACTCTGCTGAGCTACTGTAGAGCGCTGATCTCTGCTCCTGCCTGAGTGGCTATGGGGATGAGCTACCAGTTCCTGCCCTGGACTCCCAGCCCAAACTCCACAGGGCTACTGGACTTGAAAAACCCTGGCTGTCTGTACCAGCTGGCCTCAAGCTCCAGCCAGCATCCTCCTTCTCCTCTGCAGGGGAAAACAGAGCCCCTCAGCCCAGGTGGCCTGAACTGTAAATAGGTAGTCAGTGAAGATGTAAACTGAAGTGTCAGTGGGTTAGGGAGAGGCTGGGTGGTGGGGTAGAGAAGGGGGAGGAATAGTGGAGAGGTATCTGGGGAGTCAGATGTCAGGCAGGTTATAATGTGTCATAAATCCAATGTCTGTTTTGTCCATGATTTTTAGTATCCAGGAGGTTTCATAGTTGGTAGGGTAAGGTCAGAAGGGACCTGAGCAGATCATCAAGTCCGACCCCCTGCCCTGGCAGGAAAGAGTACTGGGGTCAAATGACCCCAGCAAGGTGACTGTCAAGCCTTGTCTTAAAGACCCCCAGGGTAGGAGCCTGCACCACTTCTCTTGGAAGTTGGTTCCAGATCCTAGCCACCCTGACAGTGAAGTAGCGCCTCCTGATGTCTAG
>NW_017728947.1:55164714-55183806 GCF_001723895.1 Crocodylus porosus | reverse complement strand
TCCAAGATCCTTTTCTGCCTCTGCACTGATGAGAAGGGAGTTCCCCAGCCTGTAGGTATGGTGCTGGTTCTTCCTCCCCAGTTGCATCACCTTGCTTGTCAGTGTTTGAAACCCATCCTGTTCTCATCCTCAGACCTCTGTGACCTGTCTAGGTCTGATTTGCAGACTATTCCTCCCTTCTGGCATGCCCACATCCCCCCACATCTTAGTGTTGTCTGTGAATTTGAACAGGGTGCTATTTACCCCCTCGTCCAAGTTGCTGATGAAGATGTTGAACAGTGCGGGCCCGAGGACTGAGCCCTGGGGGACCCCACTGCCCACATCCCTCCAGGTCCACCACTCTCTGGGTGCAGCCCTCCAGCCAGTTAGTGACCCGTTTGACTGTGTAGGTGTCAACACCACAGTCTCATAGTTTTTTAATGAGAATGGGGTGAGAGACTGTGTCGAAGGCCTTCCTAAAGTCCAGAAAGACTACGTCCACTGCTACCCCTGCATCTAAGGATTTGGTGACCTGGTCATAGAAGGCCACCAGGTGGGTCTGACAGGACCTGCCTCAAATGAACCCATGTTGGTTGCCTCTAAGCATAATCTCCCTGCTGGCTCCTCATGGACATGCCAGGATAATGCTCTCAAACACTTACCTAGGACCGAGGTAAGACTAACTGGCCTATAGTTGATGAAGTGGAGTTCATAGGCTCATTTCTTTTGCTATGGTCCTGTCCATTTAGATTCTAAAGATATGCCTTTGGAATCAGTTTTAGGTACATAACCTATTACCCCATGTCCCATAGGTGAGGTTCTTGTGATTGGTATTGGTCCATTTTCTTTTGAGTTTTGTGTATAGCATCTATTACTACTTGTTCATATTGCTTGAGATGTTCTGGCAGCTCCTGTACCCATTTTATCACCTCAGGAGAATCAGCTTCTGGTACCTCTGGGATTATGCCAAGTGGCAGCAGAGACATTCATTTTCCAAACAGAATTTGATACCGCTGCAGCCTTGTACCTAACCTGTTTCCACTTCAGAGTGCTCCAAAATTAGGGGCAGCTTTTCACTCCAATTGCTCCTGACTTGACCACCACCTTTTGGAGTGACTCCTTAACAGTACGAGTCATTTGCTCTACTTGCCCTGATGCCTGAGGGCGGTGAGGGATGTGTAACTGTTGCTTTATCCGTAGGGCTTGCAGCAGGTGTTTAAGCACTAATCCTGTGAAGTGGGGACCCCGGTCCGAATCAATTATCCCCAGGGTTCCAAACGTGCAAATAACTTCTATCCATAATTTCTTGGCAGTAGCCTCAGCAGTGTGGGTTTTCATTGGAAATACTTTCACCCATCCGCTAATGGCGTCAACAATAATAAATATTGATTTCCTTTAGCTGTCCATGGCAATTTGTCAATATAATCCATTTGAATTCTTTGCCATGGCCCCACTCTTCCCTGGTGCATAAAGGGTTTTCTACTCCTAGGTCTTGGCCCCTCTGCAGCACACAGTAAGTAATTACGGACGCATTTCAGGCCAGTATGCTAATTCTTGTACCCTTGCAATAGTGCCTTCTATGGCTTTATGCCGAAAACTGTGACAGGCATTTATGATTTTTTTCACCTGCGTTCTGCTGGCAGATACCATCTGACTTCCCCAGAATCCTGATGGACTGCATATTCACTTTGTATTTCCCATTTTGACTTAGTTTGACTGCGTGTTCGGTCTACAGCTACCTCCCCTTGTGCCCCTTCTTTAGCAGTTGCATTCACCAACTCATTCATGTGGGCTTCTAAGGATGGAGTATGCTGGTGTGCCTTCACATGTTGAATCTTTAACTGCCTGGGATGTTTTTGTATTCATTCACAAATGGCCTGTCAATCTTCCATTTGAGCAATCCTTTTTCCCTCTGCAGTGTGCAATGCTGCTTTATTCCAATTTTTAATCCAATATATCAGTGCCTTAACACACAAATCATACTCTAGATCAGAGGTGGGCAAAATGTGGCTCACGGGTTGGATGTGGCCCATCGGGCCATTCTATCCAGCCCACAGGGCCCCTAAAATTTTAGAAAATTAATATTTAGCTGCTCCTGGCTGCCTGTCATGTGGCCCTCAATGTCTTGCCAAAACTCAGTAAGCAGCCCTCTGCCCGAAATAATTGCCTGCTCCTGGACTACAGCCAAGTCAACAGCAACAAGGTGACTGGCTAAATGGGTTGTCAGGGGCACTGCAGCAAAGTCTGCCTAAATTAAGTATAAAAGGACAGTGAAGATTGGGCCCCGACGATGCTGTATGCCATCCACATCAACTCGGGACAAAACTACCGGATCCCCCATAAGCTCATTGTGTCAAGAGGTACCAGGACTAGCATTGTGACTGAACTGGAGCACCAGTGGATTGGCGTGCATGCGTGTGATTGTAGATACAGCATTGCTTTTCCTCATTTGATCTATGTATGTCACTCAATAACTCAGGGGGGGCAGGCAGGAGTGCCGGTGTCCCCCCTGTGAGCATTGTCTGGGGAGCGGGGCCACCAGCAAAAGTGGCTGTGCCACTTCTAGAAGTGGGACCCGGCCTCCCCCCATCAGCGTGATTGGCTGCAGGGGACACCCCCCCTCCCCAGTAGCTGACTGGTGTCGGGGGGGGCATGTGCCCCCCCGACTCGAGGCACCAGTCACCCATACTTAAAAATAAAGACAAATTTATTTCAGGACTCTAGATGCAAAGGTACTGCAAAGAAACAATTAGCTAGATCTATTACTGAAAACCTCTGAGGCCCCTCCTGTACCCTATTTAACACAGCTGGCATATCTGCAACTATAGGGTCCATAGCTCAATAATCTATTGTCAATCTCCATGACTTCTTATCTGCCTTTAGCACTGGCCAGATGGGTGAATTAAACTTTGAATTGGTTTCAATTACAACATCCTGCTTCAACAATTCTTCAATGGTTTGCTGCATAGCCTCTTCAGCTTGCTTTGGAAAATTATACTGCTTTTGTGGTGGCACCAGATCTCCTGTTATCTTAACACAGGCTTCTATCATCCCACAATCACTTGTATTTTTATCTCAAACATCCTAGGAATTGTGATACCCATTTGTCTTCAGTGTCCAAATTTATGGCCTCTATTCCTTTACACTGTTCTAGTTTCCCATAAGGATTTGTTTCCCCAATTTCTCCATTTATCCCTGTGGCCTTTTAAATTACTTGACTGGTAAAATCTAGGATCCATCCCTATGCTGCTAGAAAGGGGGATCCCAATATAAAATCCTCTGCAGATTCAGAATGCTGGAGTCTCTTTAAGGTGGTCTGACAATTTAATATTTGCCAGTATTCCTGTACACACTACCCCTTCTATTTCTTGGCCAGTAAAACACCGCAGGACCATCTTTCCTACTTTATAAGCTTCTAACTCCCACCTACATTCAAAAACACTCACTGCTGCTCCAGTGTCAATTAAAGCTTCTGCTGCTCCCTGATTTCCCACTGCAACAGGTATATGGGGTCTACCCCCTGGGTTCCAGTGTAGATCACTTAACTTTTCTCAGAGGCTGGGATCCTGCCTGGGGCTTCTGCTACGGGGGCCTCCCTACTGAGGTGGGGGCAGGCACAAGCAACTGCTATCACCCTCTCAGATCTTGGATCCTTTCGATGGTTCTCTGCCTAACTCAATCATATCCTCAACTTTGACAATGGTCTTTTATCCCACCTTTCCCAAGACTCCCCCTTCTCCATCAAATATTTCCACATTGTTCCTCTGATTTTGCTCTCTTCCCCTACTCACTCATTCCAATTTCTGTATTTCAAATCTGACCTATAGCTTTCACCCTTTCTTCCCCCTGTCATGGGATTCCATGCACTTTCATTGGTATAAGCTACTTGAGGGTTTGTTGTGATGGGCTCAATGTACAGGGTGAGAGCTGCTGATACTCCACCAGCTGGTTTCTCTACTAACTGCTCTGCATCCTGGGCCCTCTGTAGAACTTCTCCTAGCATATACCAGTCTATTACTTGTAATGGACCCATCATGCTAATGATTTGCTTGTGCATCCCTTCTTGGACTTCTCTCCAGAATCCTGGAGGATACTGGATGTCTGTAAATGCCCTTCCTGGCTGCCCATGTCTAGTAAGTGGAACACTACTCCTGACAATATTCCTAACACCACACACCTAATTATATCTTCAATGACAGGTTCCCGGGGATGCTGCCCATTAGCTCCATATTGTGTTTGAAATAGTCTCTTCCCTATTCCTCTTCCTAACTTCTTTATTGCTTGGGGAATTCCTCTATCTTGGGTGTCTCAGAGTAATGCTATTAGAATGTCGGGTAAGCCTCGTGCTCTTAAAAGCCACTGCCATTCCCGTGAGGTTAGATTTTCACTGTTAACAATCCCCATTGATTTTTGAAGCCGTTGGCTCAAATTCTTAACAGTCCTGAGGTTTTAGCCATGGCAGTCAAATCAGCCTCACTCACCAGTACTAGCTGTTTTGTCGGTTCCCCTGAATGTCTTGTGTATCTGACGCTCAGGTTACTGCATCCACCGTCATAGGGACTTCTTTTTAATTTTCTCTTGGGAGTTCTGAATACAGGGATGGAGTAGTTGAGCGTCCTGGTGGATCAAGACTGAAATCATCATCCCAAATGTCATCATCCCAAATTTTACTGGGATTAAATCCCAATCCAGATCTCCGTGGGTGACAGCTATCACATGTAAAGTCCATTCTTTCAATTCTTTTTTAAGTTTACTGATAGTGACAATGCATCTTTCATGCTTGACCTTTACTGCCTTCTCTTTGGTCATCATTTTTACTAATTGCTGTAAAGCCTCCTTATCTCCTTTATCTTGGTTGAGGAGCTTTATTTCTTCCCTCTGTTCTAATTTTTCAAAAAACTCATTTTTCAGCAGCATCTACCCAGGACGAGGACATGGTAAGGGTGGGGTAATGAGGAGGTTTGGAGCCCCATGAAGACGCCCCCAGGGTCGAGACCCCTCCAGGCCCCCAACAGGGAACTGATTCCCCAACAATAACACTGAAGATGTGACAGGCAAGAAAAGGGGCAGTGCCCAAACCATCTAGGTGGCACCAGAATAGGGTTTCACCCTGATGTCACTGGGGGACAAGGCACCAACAAAGAGGTCCCCAAAGCCTTACAACTCCTACCAGTGACAGTTTGGTGCATTGGCCGGGAACCAAGAACCTACCCCAGGGACGATTTGGGCAATGGAAGCCCAGGCGGGACCAATGACAGGGATGGAGGTAGTGCAGCAGACCCTGAACTTGGTTGTGCATATCCTACAGCAGCAACAGCAACAGGCAAACGGACGGATGGCTTTAGATAAGCAATTGATGAAACAACAGGAGTTGATGAGCAGGAACATGGTGGATGTGAGGATCCCAAAAATGATGGCTGACAATGATCCCGAAGCATTCCTGGAAAGCTTTGATTGGGTCGCTGTGGCTGCAGGCCTGAATAAATCTAGGTGGGCCGCAAAGGTCAGAATGTTGTTGGTGGGCCCTACACATGCAGCCTATAGGGCATTGTCATGCCTCACAGCCCAAGACTATGACTGGGTGAAGAAGCAGATCATCTACCGCCTGGACATCACTCCTGAAAGCTACCTCCAGATGTTATGTGCCCGAGAGAAGAAGGAGGACAAGGCCCCCTGGGTCCTACTCCAGAAACTAACAGACCTCCAGGAGCGATGGATCCAGCTGGCTCAGGCATCCCGAGAACCATCCTAAGCCACAAGAACCCCCACCAATGGAGATGATGGACTGCAGCCTGGGCAGTACTGAGCAAGCCGTTCACTGAGATAAACCCTCTGTGATAGTAGTGGTGGCAGGGTGAGTAGTTCGTGCCATCCTTGACACTGGGTGCAACCAGATGCTGGTCAAGGCTGGTCTGGTCTTGCAAAAAGAAGGTACTGAGCTTAACCCCATTAAGATGCTTTGCCTGCACAGGCAGGCCTCTATCTATCCCAGATGAAAGGTCCCAGTGATGGTGAAAGGGGTCACCAGAGAGATGCCAGTGGGTATATCGGCAGACCTACCCCACCAAATGATCCTAGGCTGGGATTGGCCAGAGATCTATGAGCTTCTGGAAGACAACTGGTCCCAGAGAGGGTGTTGTAGGGGGCTGATAGGAGAAGAGGCCCCAGAAGACCAGGGTGAAGATGGAGGAGCCCTTGGGGATCTGGAGTCCATTACTAGCAGAGCCCAATTCCAAGAGGCTCAGCGAGAAGAATCTACTTTCCAGGCCATCTGGGAGATGGAAATTGCCCAACACGATCAGCAAGTGATACACCCGGAACTTTGTGACCGGCTGCCCGTTGTGAGGTAAGGAAGGGACTACTGTACCATGTCACAAGGGGACAGGGCAGCACAGAACAGGTGGCCCAAGTCCTAGTACCCCAGTTGCACCAGTTGGATCTGTTACAACTGGCTCATACCAACCCCCTTGGGTGACACTTGGGCTGGGAGAAGACCACAGCCAGATTGACGGCTAGATTCTTCTGCCGATACCTCTACCAGGATGTGGAGCAATTCTGTGCCTCCTGTCCAGAATGCCAATGGGTAAGCCTAAGGAAACCCCCCAGGGTGTCACTTCAAACCATGCCAGTTATTGGGGAACCTTTTGCAAGGGTGGCATTGGACATTGTGGGCCCACTGCCCAAGTCGTCTGGGGGAGACCAGTTCATGCTAGTACTGGTGGACTACACATCCCGCTACCCAGAGGCCAGTCCACTTATATCGATAACAGGCCCATGGGTAGCAGAAGAGCTCTTTAATCTCCTGGGTAGGTTTGCCTTGTGAGATCATGACAGACCAGGGCACAAACTTTGTCACACATTATGAAAGGCCTTTGCTGGGTCCTGCACATAAAGCACCTACATACGTTGATATACCACCCCCAGTCGAATGGCCGTATGGAACAGTTTAATGGTACTCTCAAGGCCATGTTCAGATGCTGCACACAGGGGGCAGTGGGACCTGCTGATTCCCCTGCTTCTGTTTGCCATAAGGGAGGCACTACAAGCATCGTGGTCTTCATCCCATTTAAGTTTTTGGGTATACCCTGTGGGGCTTACTGGATGTGATTCAGGAAGGATGGGAGAGAATAGGGGGAGGGGGATACCCCCCCATCCCAGTATGTGCAGATGCTGAGGGAGAGGCTGCAAAAGGCGAACCAAGTGGCTGGGGACAATCTGAGGGAGGCCCAGAAACGGCAAAAACAATAGTATAAGAATACAGGACAGCATGAGTTCCATGAGGGACAAAGGGTGCTCGTACTGTTACCTAGCTTCATAAGCAAGTTCCTGACTTGTTGGCAAGGCCTCTTCAGATTCTTCATAGGGTTGGCCCAGTTGACTTTGAGGTCCTGCAACCAGGACATAGACAGGAAAAACAAATCTAGTGTGTTAACCTGCTGAAGCAGTGGCACAAGCCAGAAAGGTTCCTAGCTACGCCCATCCCCGACAGAGAGGAGCTGGGAAGGGTCCTAGACAAGCCTGCAGGGGAAGGAGTATCTGTAGGTTGAGACCTCATGTTGGAGCAGAAGGGGCAACTGGCAAAAATAGTGTGCGAGTTCACTGACATGTTCAGTGAGATACCAGGGAAGGCCCACGGTGTAGTCCATAAGACCGTGACACTCGACAGGGCCATAGTGAGGGAGAGGTGGCAGCAGATACCCTACCATCAATATCTGCTAGTAAAAGAAGAAATAAGGAAAATGTTGGAGCAAGGGATTATCAGGGAGTCCTGGAGTCTCTGGCACAGCTCAATAGTAATAGTCCTGAAGGCTGATGGGACAATACGGCTGTGTATTGACTTCCACAAACTCAATGCTGTCACTCAATATGATGCCTTTCCCATGCCCCAAGTGGAAGAATTGTTGAAAAGAATAAGTCAGGCATGGGTTGTATCCATCTTTGACCTGGCAAAGGGTATTGGCAAATACCCTTGTGTCTGGAAGACGGGCCAAGACAGCATTTGGGACCCTGTAGGGCCTATACAAGTTCTGCAGGATGCCATTTGGCCTCAATGGGGTGGCATTGACCTTCCAAAGGTTTATGGATTGGGTACTGGCTCCTCCTCGTCAGTCCATGGTAGCATACATTGGTTATATCGTGATGTTTACTGAAACATGGGGCCAGCACGTGCAGTTTGGGCTGTGCTACAAGAGCTGAGGCAGGCTGGCCTGATGGGCTATCCCAAGAAGTGCGTGTTGGGTCAAGCAGAGATGAAATACCTTGGGTTTCTAGTGGGGCAAAGCCAGATTAAACCATTGGCCAATAAGGTGGCTACTATATGGAAATATAAAGTCCTGCAGACAAAAAGGCAAGTGTGTGCTTTCTTGGACCTGGCCAGCTACTATAGGCAGTTCATTCCTCATTTTGCAGAGCTCACAGCCCCTCTCACGACTGCCATCAAAGGTAAGGGGAACAGAACCATAAAACTAGAGGAAGAACAAAGAAAGGCCTTTGAGGAAGTAAACCGAGCACTCTACAAGGAGATGGAACTACACACACCAGCTTTTTCAGTACTGTTTCTGTAGGTCGATGCATCAAGCCAAGCACTGGAGGCAGTCCTATCTCAGGGAGTAGAGGGAGCCGAGAGACTGGTAGCCTACACCGGTCGGAAGCTCAACGACCAAGAAAGAAGGTATGCTACCATTGAGAGGGAATACTTGGCTCTGAAGTGGGGGGTGGACTACTTCTGATATTATCTGCTCGATAGAGAGTTCACAGTTATAACAGACCATGCTCCCTTGAAATGCCTAAAATTGGCCAAAACCTAAGATAACATGTTGGGCCTTGGCGTTGCAGCCATTCCAGTTCATCATAAAATACAAACCTGGGAAAGATAATGTAGTAGCTGATTTTCTGTTCTGATGCCATTTAAGGGACACCCCAGAAAATCCACAAGGCTTTCGGGAGGAAAAACTGCCACCTGTACACATGACACCAGGTAATAAGGGAAGAATGCCTGAGGGTGTCTTCAGGGGAGGGATATGTGAGAGGGAGGCAGGAGTCCCCCCCAGTGTTGCCCGGGCCCCTAATTGGTGTGCCATGGCACTCACCATAGGAACAGAGATGGGTAGCAGCTGGGAGGAGACCAGGGCACAGACACAGGTGCAGGCTCGGCAGTTTCACAGCTGCCTGAGCCTGCATATCAGCGAGCGCTGGAGGCATGGCTTCTGAGCAGTGTGGGCTGCTCAAAAGTCTGCTGGGGAATCAGCTGACGGCAAGCTGGGGAGGAAGGAGCAGAACACCAGCTGGGAGATGCCAGCTTTGGACCTGGTAGGTTCCAGCTCTTGCCCCAGCTACCTGGAGAAGCAGTCAGCCACCTACTGAGAAACCCCGACCAGTGAGGCAGGATGCAGGCTCAGGGGTTGGCAGAAGCAAAGGAGCCCTCGATGAGAAGCAGGTGGGACACTGATGGGGAGCGGCAGGGCTCCAACCAGGAGCTCAGGAACCGTGGCTGAGGGTGGGTCCTCAAGCCTGCAGCCATCCTCAGACAGCCCTGGAGGGGGCAGAGCACAGGGGACCATGAGCCCCCTGAAGGGGGAGAGGAGTGACGCTGGCGAGAAGGACTGAGACAATGGGATCATAGGTCAGCCGGGCCCCAGGATGGGGACGCCAGAAGAACTGGTAGGGGCAGGGCACAGGGTCGCCTCCGGTATCCCTGCCTGTTAGAGGAGAGGGGGTGAACAAGTGCCCTGTGGAGATAGGAAAGAGCCCTGAGAGAGAGATTCATATATTCATAAATGTAGGGTCAGAAGGGACCTAAGCAGATCTTCAAGTCTGACCCCCTGCCCTGGGCAGGAGTGAATACTGGGCTCATATGACCCCACCTAGGTAATTATCAAGCCTCCTCTTAAAGACCCCCAAGGTAGGAGCCAGCGCCACTTTCTTCAGAAGCTGGTTCCAGATCCTAGCTGCCCTGACTGTGAAATAGTGTCTTCTAATGTCCAGCCTGAACCTACTCAAACAACTTATGGCCGTTATCCCTTGTTACTCCAGGAGGTGCTCGGGTGAATAGGGTCTCTCCCATTCCCCGCTGGTCCCCCCGATAAGTTTATAGATGGCCACCAGGTCCCCTCTCAGCTTTCTCTTGTGAAGACTGAACAGGTTCAGGTCCCGTAGCCTCTCCTCATAGGGTCTGCCCTGCTGTCCCTGGATCATGCGAGTGGCCCTCCTCTGGACCCTCTCAATGCTGGCCACATCCCTCCTAAAGTGCAGCGCCCAGAACTGGACGCAGAACTCCAAGCGCGGCCTGACCAGTGTCGCATAGAGAGGGAGGATCACCTCCTTGGCCCTGCTTGTGACACGTCTGTGGATGCATGACAAGGAACGGTTAGCTTTACTGACCGTGTCCTCACATTGGCAGCCCATATTCATTTTGGAATCAATAATGACTCCAAGATCTCTTTCTGCCACTGTGCTTTCAAGAAGGGAGTCCCCAGCCTATAGGTATGCTGCTGGTTCTTACTGCCCAAGTGCAGTACCCTGCACTTGTCAGTATTGAATCCCATCCTATTCTCATTCGCCCACCCCTGTAACCTGTCCAGGTCCATCTGTATCCTGTCCCTCCCTTCTAGCATGCCCACCTCACCCCTGATCTTGGTGTTGGTGTCGTCAGCGAATTTGAACAGGCTGCTTTTCACCTCCTCATCCAAGTCGCTAATAAAGAAATTGAACAGTGCGGGCCCGAGGACTGAGCCCTGGGAGACTCCACTGCCCACATCCTTCCAAGTCGAATATGACCCATCCACCACCACTCTCTGGGTGTGGCCGCTCAGCCAATTTGCGACCCATCTGACTGTAGAGGCATCAATGCCACAGTCGTCTAGTTTTTTAATGAGAATGGGGTGGGAGACAGTGTCAAAGTTCTTCCTGAAGTCCAGGAAGACCACATCCACTGTGCACCTGCGTCCAATGATTTTGTGACCTGATTGTAGAAGGCCACAAGGTTGGTCTGACAGGACCTGCCCCTAATGAACCCATGCTGGTTGCCCCTGAGCATCATCCCCCCTGCTGGTCCTTCACAGATGTGCTCCTGGATAATCTTCTCAAAGAGCTTCCCCAGGATCGAAGTAAGACTAACGGGCCTATAGTTGCCTGAGTCCTCCCTCCTCCCTTTTTCGCAAAGGTGGAGAGAGAGAGAGGATCTCAGGAGCTCCACCAGCAGGTGCCAGCATTTTCAGTTAAGTTACAGTTGACCCCAGCTGGGGCAGGTTTATTTTCTTGAAGAGAGGAAAACCAGCCCAAAGACCAGGGGTGAACCCCTGAAGGCTAATGCCCAAGAAGACCCAGCCCTTGCAAGGCGGGCAGAGTGGGGAAGATCTGCAGGGAGCAGCATCTACCCAGGCCAAGGACGTGGTAAGGGTGGGGCAAAAGGGAGGTTTGAGAGTAGAAGAGAAGGTGCTGCACCTGAACACAGATTTGGGGATTCATATGCCTATAGAGCTCATTGGAGAGCCACTCTGAGATTCTGTGTCTTTCGGTTTCCTTTGCACATCTTGCAATTCCTAGGTGCTGTTACGGGTGCCGCCTTCATAATTTTGCCCACTATGAAGCATTCCCCCTTCGTAAAGTGAACTACGCATTATTTCCTTGAAGTTTTGATTCAGTGGAGGAAGACCATGTCCTCCCACCTTGTTGGGAAACCAACATGACAAAATTGCTTCAGAAGCTGCTGCTTTTATCCTTTCTGAATTTCTTCTCCTTGGGATTTTTTATGATCTGTGAGCAGGAAAGAAAGACAAGTAAGTTAAGACTTCATGACAAAACAAGGGGCACCAGAGGTTCCAGTATGGTAGATAAGAGTGTTATGATTTGAGTATAGTATATATGCTTATTTCAGCACTTGCTTATTTATGAAGATCGCCTCTTGCTATATATTCCCACTGTTAGTCCTTCAAAAGTCATAGTAGCTTATGGATGCTAACTGTCTGTTAGATGTGGAAGCTCAACAGCAGTAGCAGGAACAAACATGTTGGAGGCAGCTGTAGGTATGTTTTAAGGTTGAATTGCTAGTTAAATTCTTCAAAATATTACCCTGTCTTCTGTGGAGAACTGAATGAAAGTAGAATATTATGCAGTCATTACACAGGGATTTCTTTTTCATCTTTTCTTCTGCGTATTGTCTTTTTCAGGTCCTATCTAAGATTGACTAATGAATCAAACCTGTTGAAAAGCCTCTTTGAATTCCATCTTCCCTAAAGTTCAGTGTTCTAATGTGGTAAATGGAATAAACCCATCTTGCCAGATAGCTGGTTGTCAAGTGTAAGCACAAATTCATCTCCTGTGAAGTGCCCAAGGTGAAACATTCCAACTAGAAGTATACAACTTTATCTCCTTCTGGTGACTGTGAGCAGGGAGACTTTTGAACTAGACGAAGCCATGGTCTGTAATTCCTCACTGCTCAAGATGCTGAATTCAAAGTCTCTCCCCCAGCAAATGGAGCTGCTGACTAATGTCACTGGAGTGGGTGTTGGTCAGGAGTCCCTTGGAACGGCTTATAGAGGTAAGTTATTGTTCTCCGAGACATGCTATGTAACAGGAGCAACAAAATTTAAGCCATGTTAAGAAACCCCCCCAAAAAAAATTACTGAGAAAACATTTTCTGGGAAAACAAAAAACACTTGGATGTTCACGGGAAGATTTCATAGATTTCATAGACATTAGGGCTGGAAGGGACCTCGGGAGATCATCGAGTCCAGCCCCCTGCCCAAAGGGCAGGAAGTCAGCTGGGGTCATAGGATCCCAGCAAGATAAGCATCCAATTTACTCTTGAAGGTGTTCAATGTAGGTGCTTGAACCACCTCCGCTGGCAGACTGATCCAGACCTTGGGGGCTCGGACAGTAAAGAAATTCTTCCTTAAGATGTTTCTGCTGTGATCCTTTAATGGTCACTAAGATTGTGGGCAAGTTAGAGCTCTTCAGAAAGATGTTGACTGTATTGTCGAGACATTGTAGTTCCAAAGAGCATTTGCATAGCTCCAATTTTAGCTCAGGAAAACAGATCAATGTCAACATCATTCTGGAGTACTTCAGAAAGCTCAACTCTAAGCAGATTGGGAAGGTAAAAACTGTACCAGATGCATCTCTCCTTGTTTAATTATCTCTTTAAATATGAAAATGACATTTTATATGAAGTGTCAGTAGAACTTTTCTATAAAAGATACTTTGAGAGCAGCTGGCTGCAGCACTACATGCTATAATAATAGCACAACTTGGAAGGTAAAGTGGGTCATTTGTTTTAGGCACAAATGGATTGAGTCAGTGACAACATTTTTACATTTGTTGGTGGGACAGGCTGCAGCTATGGTGCCCCATAACAGTTTTCTGGTTTTGACAGTTGCAGCCCCCACTTCTGATTTTGTAGTGCCTAGTGCTGTGGACGGGTGAGAGAGGAGAAAACTTTAAGAAATGAAGACAGAGGACTTGGCAGAATCCAGGACCCACACAATATCTGAAACACAGCACCTTTATTCAAAACCTTCTTTTGAAAGCAAAGTTGCTTCATTTCCTGACATTCTAGCACACCTTCCATGCCTCTTAGAGGGCATTCCTGGAAACCAAGCTTCCACTTGTTCTGGCTTCATTACCTTTCTTCAGGGGTGTGACTAGGAAGTTTTGCTGCTGGGGAGGCATTGCTGAAACTGCAAATTTCAGTGCAAGGAAGTTTTCAAGTATAATGCACCAGCTTTAATGTTCACCATTCTTCTGCGCAATGCAGATAAGAATGAAGAAATTAATGCAAAGCATGGAACTGCTTGTTCCTTTTCTGTGTCTCGAATTTGAAAACAATTAGGTTGGTACATGCTTTAGGAGGAGGAAAAGTTCAGATACATTCTTTTGCCTTAAAATGTAATCAATCTCCATCATAAAAATGGTACAGAATCATAGAAAAAGTGTTGTTTTCTTTCTTACATGGAACCAGGGTATTTATTAGATTGAGGAACATGAGATAATGACTGAAGTTACTTGGACTCTCTCTTCTTTCCTCTCAAGCTACTGCCTAGAACCTTTCTTAACCCCTATCTAGCCTTGCTTATTGCTATCGGTTTGAAAGGAACTGCACCTAATCTTGAAGTCTCTGAAATGTAACAGTAAAAATGGTCTTGTAGGGTTCATCATCTCCTTGCTTGACTGAAAAATTAGCAAAACAAAACAAGTTGATTGAAAAGTTAGCAAAAAAACCCAAAAAAACCCAAAAACCCAACAGCTATCCATGCACCAACAAACCAGCAAAATCCCAAGTAAAAAACAACCTGCTGTCCAAATGTAATCCCCCTTGCAAACTGTGTGTGAATGTGAAGGTAAGTCAGCCTCCACTTTGTTCCTAGTAATGAGTTCAGGCATTGGATGAAATACTAGAAGTTTCTAATTGACACTGGATGCTTAGCTAAATGTATAGCTTAAATTAAATTATACACCTGCACAGGTACATAGCATTGCTTTGGCCATATGTCTCTAAATGCACCTTATTACTTTCTTCTTTCCTGCCCCCATATTAAAGTGTGTGGTAGCTTTTGGTCTGCACTCCAAATTCCTACCCATATTGCAGCAACCCAAGGCCAAATTATGACATGCTGGGGCCCTAAGATTCATGGATTCATAGATTTTTAGGGTCTGAAAGGACCTCAGTGGGCCATCTAGTCTGACCCCCTGCCTCTGGCAGGCAAGAAAAGGGTCACCAGACCTGGGGTCATGTGAACCCAGCCAGGTGCCTGTCCAGTCTCCTCTTGAAGACTCCCAAGGATGGGGGGAGCACCACCTCCCTTGGAAGCCCATTCCAGATCCTGGCAACCCTGACCATGAAGAACGTTTTTCTGATGTCCAGTTTAAACCTTCTCTCCAGTAGCTTATGGCCATTGTTCCTTGTTGTTCCAGGGGGTGTCCTGGTAAACAGATTGTTGCCTACTTCATGTTGTTCTCCCCTTATGAATTTGTACACCGCCACAAGGTCCCCTCTCAGCCTTTCCTTGTAGGGCCTTCCCTGCAGGCCTCTAATCAGATGAGTGGCTCTTCTTTGGACCCTCTCCAGGTTGTCCGCATCCCACTTGAACTGCAGCATCCAGAACTGGACACAGTACTCTAGCTGCGGCCCTACCTGTGCTGCATAGAGAGGGAGAATCGCCTCCCTGGACCTGTTTGTGAAGCACCTACAGATGCACGACAAGGTGCAATTGGCTCTGCCAACTACTTCAGCACATTTGACAACTCATGTTCATCCTAGAGTCAACAGTGACTCCAAGATCTCTTTCTGCCTCAGTGATGCTGAGAAGGTCGCCCCCCAGCCTATAGGTATGATGGCAGTTCTTTCTCCTTAGATGCAGGACTTTGCACTTGTCCTTATTGAATTGCATCCTGTTGCTCTCTGCCCACTTCCCCAACCTGTCTAGGTCAGCCTGGATCTTGTTCCTCCAAGGTGTTAGCTTCACCCCATATTTTTGTGTCATCCGCGAATTTGGACAGGGTGTTTTCCACCCCCGTATCCAGATCACTGATGAAGATGTTGAACAGCATCAGCCCCAGAACTGAGCCCTCAGGGACTCCACTGTACACATCTTTCCAGGTTGACACCGACCCATCCACCACCACTCTCTGAATGTGCTACCCAGTCTACTGTATAATCATCCAAGGCAAATCTCCTCAGTTTATTTATAAGGTATGGGATAACGTGTCAAAGGCCTTTTTGAAGTCCAGATAGATAACATCCACCTTGACTCCTGCATCTAAACCTTTGGTGGCCTTGTCGTAAAAAGAAACTAGGTTAGTCAGGCAGGATCTGCCTGCTATAAACCCATGTTGGTTACCCCTCCGCATCACATTAGCCAGCGGGCTACCATGGATGTGTTCCTTGATAATTTTTTCTAGGATTTTCCCAGGGATAGAGGTAAGACTGACTGGTTTATAGTTCCCTGGATCCTCCTTCCTCCCCTTCTTAAAGATTGGGGTGACATTGGCCCTCTTCCAGTCCTCCAGGACCTGACCTGAGTACTATGAGTGCTCATACATCTTTGCCAGAGGTTCAGCTATGACCCCCTGCTAATTCCTTCATTACTTGTGGGTGGAGTCCCTCTGGTCCCGGTGATTTGAACATGTTCAGTCCCTCCAAGTGTCTTTTTACTGTATCGGCACTGGCTGTTGGTCAGCTGATGTTCCCCTTGTTGATGTCTGTGATGCATATTGAGGGTTCGTCTAGATTCTTATTTAAGAAGACGGAGGCAAAAAACTCATTGAAGAGCTCTGCCTTGTCCCTGCTATCCATCACTAAGCCCCCCTGCCCATTCTGTAGGGGTCCTATGCTACCTTGCACCCTCTTTTTGCTCCTAATGTACCTAAAGAAGGACTTCTTATTGTCCTTAATCCCTGCCGCTATCCTGAGTTCTAGAGCTGCCTTAGCCTTCCTAACTGACTCCCTGCAGGCATGGGCCAAATAAGTGTACTCTACTTCCTGTATGCTTCTTTTTTTGCTCTTAATGTATCCTGGATGACCCTGGTTAGCCAAAGGGGATTCCTGGCCCCTTTGTCCCCTTTCCTCTGCCATGGGATTGTCTCACTCTGAGCCCAAAGGATGGTTTCCTTAAGGAATAACCACCCATCCTGGACCCCCAAACCATCTAGGCTCTTGGTTCCTAGTACCCTGCTTACCAGTCCCCTGAACCTATTAAAGTCATCTTTTTTAAAGTTTATCACCTGTGCCCTGCTAGGTATAATGCCCACCCTTCTCTGGATAGTGAATTTTATCATTTGGTGATCATTGTCCCCCAGGTTGCCTTGAATCTGCAGGTCCCCCACCAGGCCATCCCCTGTGGCCAGCACCAAGTTGAGCAAGGCACTGCCCCTAGTGGGACTCATTACCTCCTGTGTTAGGTGGAGGTCCTGGATACAGGTTAAGAACCTGTGTAAGCGGTTATATCTAACTGACTGTTCCTCCCAACATATGTCTGGGTAGTTAAGGTCCCCCATGACTACCATATCTCTATACTGCACAGCCTCTGACAGCTGCCTGGAAAATTCCCAGTCTAACTTGTCCTCTTGGTGTGGAGGCCTGTAGTAGACCCCCGCCACCAGGTCCCTTTCCCCCTGACCCCCTTGGATCCTAACCCACAGAGTCTCTGCTTGTCCATCCTCTGATCCCAATTTTATTAGGGAAGATGTATACTGTTCTTTGACATAGAGAGCAACACCCCCTCCTTTTTTCCTTCCTCTCTCTCTCCTATACAACCCATAGCTCTCTATTCCTACCACCCAGTCATGAGTAGGGTCCCACCAGGTTTCAGTTAGTCCCACTAGGTCAAAGTTATTGCTCATAAGGAAGAGTTCTAGTTCCTTCTGCTTGTTTCCCATGCTCCTGGCATTTGTATATGTACACTTAATTCCCCTGGTGGCTGCCCCTGGAGCCCCCTTATACTGCTGTCTAGTAGGTTCTTTGATACTT
Source organism: Crocodylus porosus (assembly GCF_001723895.1). Taxonomy (NCBI): domain Eukaryota; kingdom Metazoa; phylum Chordata; order Crocodylia; family Crocodylidae; genus Crocodylus; species Crocodylus porosus. The sequence continues at coordinate 55,166,363 of NW_017728947.1, read as the reverse complement.
ACCTGGGCTGATCTTGTGGGTAGCTCATGGTTCAGTGTTCTGTGGCTCCCTCTGTCCCCATCCTCCCCTTCCCCCAACGAAGATATGTCAACCTTAAGGGGCCCCATAACATTATCAAAAAAAGTGAAACGCTCACAAAATCCGTCACTTCCCTGCTGCTTCAGGACCGGCCGCTGGCCCAGAAGTGGTGGGGGAAGCTTGCACATGGCTGCTGCCAACTCCATTAAGCACCCCATGCCTCTGCTCTGTATGCAGCTGCTGCTCTGGGTTTGGCTGCTGCTACCTCCCCACCCTTCCCCAATTCCACCACCAGCTGCAGTGCCAGTTTAAAAACCCGGCAGTTTCAAATTTATGGCATGTGCTCGGTCCCGAGCACGCCAGTTTTGAGGTTTTACTGTATTTGTTCCCCCATATTTAGAGGCCCCTCATAATGTGAGGTCCTAATCTGTAGTTTACTTAGTTTGTGCCTAAACCCGGCACTGCAGCAACCCCTTCTCCCTGCTCTTCCCATTTTAGTGTGATTTGAATCCTTTAAAATCTAAATCAAGTAGAACTTGTATTTGGAATGTTTGCTTTTAAAAGCATCATTCTGCTTTTAGAAGTAGAAGAATTGGACATGGTTGCAGGTAGGGGTGTGCAAAACAGGCCCTATTCGATTCAGATTCGGCCTGAATCAGGGACAGCGATTTGATTCATTGATTCAGGTCACTGTCCTCTCTTCAATTCGGCTGAATCCGAATCTGACAATTTGATGCCGATTCAGTGAATCAGTGCTTCGGACACAGGCACAGCTTTAAAAGTTTTTTCTACATACCTTGAGGTAGCAGCGCGGCTTGTAATTGCTGCGGTGCTGGGGCACATGGAGTGTTCCACAGCAGCACGGGGAGCTCTCCAGCAGGCTTGGCAGCAAACATGGAAGTGGACCGGAAGTACTTCTGGTCCATTTCCAGGTCTGCCCAGGAGCGTGCTGGGCCCCCCAAGACCCAGGAGGCACCAGTCACCAAGCCAGGAGGGTATGGGGGGGGTGCCCCCTGCGCACTCCCCAGTAGACTGAAAGTGCTTCTGGTCCACTTCTGGGTCTGCTGCTGAGCACGCTGGGGAGCCCCCTGTACTTCTGTGGGACGCTGCATCTGCCTCAGCATTGCAGTGTTCAGAGCACCTGCTACCTAGAAGTAGGTAGAAAAAACATTGAAAGAAACAAAGAAAAAACAAATCACCGAATCTGTCTGAATCTCTCCGAATCAGTTTGGAGAGATTAAATGGTGTCAGATTTGATTCGGATTCAGAGCTTCAGCCACTGAATTGGGCCAAATCTCCCCCGAATCGAATCGGGGACCAAAGCTTCACACAGCCCTAGTAGCAGGTATATGAGTAATCATTGTCCATTTGAGATTCAATATGCTCAGCAGAGTCATTTGACATGTCTTGCATTTCTGGTTTGGATCACAGAAGCATAGAAAAATTAGGGTCGGAAGGGACCTCAGAAAGTTGTCTAGTCCAATCTCCTGCTCAAACATGATTGTTCCCAACTAGATCATTCTAGTCAAGGCTTTGTCTAGCCAGGTCTTAAAAACCTCCAAGGGTGGTGATTCCATAATTTCTGGTTAGCCTTTTCCAGTGCTTCACTACCCTCCTAGTGAGAGAGTTTT
>NW_017728947.1:55159331-55164614 GCF_001723895.1 Crocodylus porosus | reverse complement strand
TGTACACTTAATTCCCCTGGTGGCTGCCCCTGGAGCCCCCTTATACTGCTGTCTAGTAGGTTCTTTGATACTTACCTGGGCTGATCTTGTGGGTAGCTCATGGTTCAGTGTTCTGTGGCTCCCTCTGTCCCCATCCTCCCCTTCCCCCAACGAAGATATGTCAACCTTAAGGGGCCCCATAACATTATCAAAAAAAGTGAAACGCTCACAAAATCCGTCACTTCCCTGCTGCTTCAGGACCGGCCGCTGGCCCAGAAGTGGTGGGGGAAGCTTGCACATGGCTGCTGCCAACTCCATTAAGCACCCCATGCCTCTGCTCTGTATGCAGCTGCTGCTCTGGGTTTGGCTGCTGCTACCTCCCCACCCTTCCCCAATTCCACCACCAGCTGCAGTGCCAGTTTAAAAACCCGGCAGTTTCAAATTTATGGCATGTGCTCGGTCCCGAGCACGCCAGTTTTGAGGTTTTACTGTATTTGTTCCCCCATATTTAGAGGCCCCTCATAATGTGAGGTCCTAATCTGTAGTTTACTTAGTTTGTGCCTAAACCCGGCACTGCAGCAACCCCTTCTCCCTGCTCTTCCCATTTTAGTGTGATTTGAATCCTTTAAAATCTAAATCAAGTAGAACTTGTATTTGGAATGTTTGCTTTTAAAAGCATCATTCTGCTTTTAGAAGTAGAAGAATTGGACATGGTTGCAGGTAGGGGTGTGCAAAACAGGCCCTATTCGATTCAGATTCGGCCTGAATCAGGGACAGCGATTTGATTCATTGATTCAGGTCACTGTCCTCTCTTCAATTCGGCTGAATCCGAATCTGACAATTTGATGCCGATTCAGTGAATCAGTGCTTCGGACACAGGCACAGCTTTAAAAGTTTTTTCTACATACCTTGAGGTAGCAGCGCGGCTTGTAATTGCTGCGGTGCTGGGGCACATGGAGTGTTCCACAGCAGCACGGGGAGCTCTCCAGCAGGCTTGGCAGCAAACATGGAAGTGGACCGGAAGTACTTCTGGTCCATTTCCAGGTCTGCCCAGGAGCGTGCTGGGCCCCCCAAGACCCAGGAGGCACCAGTCACCAAGCCAGGAGGGTATGGGGGGGGTGCCCCCTGCGCACTCCCCAGTAGACTGAAAGTGCTTCTGGTCCACTTCTGGGTCTGCTGCTGAGCACGCTGGGGAGCCCCCTGTACTTCTGTGGGACGCTGCATCTGCCTCAGCATTGCAGTGTTCAGAGCACCTGCTACCTAGAAGTAGGTAGAAAAAACATTGAAAGAAACAAAGAAAAAACAAATCACCGAATCTGTCTGAATCTCTCCGAATCAGTTTGGAGAGATTAAATGGTGTCAGATTTGATTCGGATTCAGAGCTTCAGCCACTGAATTGGGCCAAATCTCCCCCGAATCGAATCGGGGACCAAAGCTTCACACAGCCCTAGTAGCAGGTATATGAGTAATCATTGTCCATTTGAGATTCAATATGCTCAGCAGAGTCATTTGACATGTCTTGCATTTCTGGTTTGGATCACAGAAGCATAGAAAAATTAGGGTCGGAAGGGACCTCAGAAAGTTGTCTAGTCCAATCTCCTGCTCAAACATGATTGTTCCCAACTAGATCATTCTAGTCAAGGCTTTGTCTAGCCAGGTCTTAAAAACCTCCAAGGGTGGTGATTCCATAATTTCTGGTTAGCCTTTTCCAGTGCTTCACTACCCTCCTAGTGAGAGAGTTTCCCCCCCCCCCCCAATATCTAATTTAAACTTCCCTTGCTTCACCTTGAGACCACTGCTCATAGTTCTGTCATCTGCCACCACTGAGAACAGCCTAGCTCCATCCTCTTTGTAGCCACTCTTCAGGTAGCTGAAGACTATATTAAATTCCTCCTCCGTCTTCTCTTCTCCAGACTAAAAGAGCCCTCAGCCTCTTCTTGTAAGTTATGTGCTCCAGCCCCCTATTTTCCTTGCCCTGCATTGGACTCCCTCCAATTTGTCCACATCCCTTCTGTAGTCTGGGGCTCGAAACTGGGCATAACACTCCAGATGTGGCCTCACCAGTGCTGAATAGAGGGGAAGAACCACTTTCCTCCGTCTGCTGGCAGCGCTCCTACTAATGCAGTCCAGTATGCTGTTGGCCCTCTTTGCAGCACGGGCACACAGTTGGCTCATATTCAGCTCACTGTAGTGTTGCCTACTAAGCCAAGCTGGTCTTCTGCCATACTTGCTAGTCTTCCTGTGCATTGGGATGATTCATTCCTGTGTCCTCAGTAAGGCTTCTTTAAAGTACAACCAGCTTTCCTGGACTCCTTTCCCCCTCAGACTGGCCTCCCAGGGGAACCTGCCCATCAGTTCCTTAAGTGAGTCAAAGTCTGCTTTTCTGAAGTCCAGGGTCCATACTCTGCTGCTCTCCTTCCTTATTTTCCTCAGGATCCTGAACTTAATCATCTGGTAGTCACGGCCGCTCAAGTTGCCATCCACTACCACACTCCCCAGGAATTCTTCCCTGTTTCTGAGCAGCAGATCAAAAAGAGCCTGGCCCCTAATTGGCCTCTGACATCCATATAATGTCCTCATAATGATCACTTGCCTAGATGGTTTTTCCTCCTAAAAGCAATCCCTCTGACATACTTTAAAAAGTTAAAATGTCACGGTTGCCTTGGTTTGATTTTTTGCTTGTTTGCTTAGATATACACTGACAAACACAAGATCTTCAAAGGTAGGCACTGAGCAAAAAGAGAGAGCCTCCTGCCACACAATGCCATGTCAAAGTCATAATACTAAACTTAAGCCCCAACCCTGAAGGAAGCTAGACACTGGATCTCTCTGCAGGACTGGTTTATAAGGTTAGGCAGTCTTCCAGTATGTCTGCACATAAGGTTCATATGTGGTGGCTGCCATCCAAAGTCTATTTTACAACTATTTAGACTTCCAGAAAGGACACAGAGGCAAGTTGCTGGGAAGGCTACAAATTTGTCATGGCAATATTTATATGCACACATTTATTTCAGCACCATTTTTAAAAGTTTTTTTGTCATGTTTTGAGGGCAACCTCTCCAAAAAGCAGTCCACCCTGGAGTGGGCCTGAATGCAGTAAATAGGAGGATCTTGAATTATATAAACACCCCCCAAAGCTCTCTGCAATTTGAAAATGTAAGCTGCAATTGAGATGAAGCCAAATTTGGGGCAAGCAATTAAGATTAAACAGCACAAAATGCAACAGTGCCCTCATCACCACAGTGAGGGCAGAGTGGGCTAAAACGTACCTATTTTTACCAAGAGTATGCTAGGGTATGTAAGGGTCTGTACAAAACAGGCATACAGAAAATGCATCATACTTCAGCCTAAAACAGTTCTACTGTGTCACAGAGCATTCATACACATATATAAATAGTTTAAACACATTTGTGTTTCATGCTAATAATTACCACTTTTCATCCTCTGTGTTGTCCCTCAGCCTAGAATAATCCAGTGTGAATTAAATTATTATATACAGACCCAAATAATTGCTAGATCCTTCTAAGACTGAACACATCTTGGATTTATCACTGGTGCCTCAAGTTCCATTAGGTCTAAACTCCACTTCTGATAGATTTATGTGAGGATCCTCATAACCTCCCTGAGTGTGCAACTAAATGGACATCTTTCCATACCTCCAACAGTCAGGCTACCAACAGATTGACTCAGATGACAAAAGAAATTGGCCACCAGGGTACAAAATACGGCTTTGACCAACTGGAAATGTCGACAGATTCCACTTGTCCTCATGGATGGTTGTCAGTGCTCACCAGATCCCTTCTCTTCCATCTATATATATATTGTACTGCCTTCACAACATAAAATCTCAGAGAAATGGATTTAATCAGTTTTGCGGGTTTCCCTTTTGACAAATATGAACAATATCTCAATTTTCCATGGATGATAAAAATTTTCCACCTTTGTCAGAGTTTGTTTTCTTGTTTCAATTTTAGGTTAGTTTGTGTCTGGGTAGCAATAATGGGTGAAGTCAGCAATATGGTTCCTAGATATCCCCCCACAGTGATCCTCTCTCTCTTATGGTTACGTTCCCATAAACCAAAACCTTTTTTACAGTTTGAATTGATCTCATCTCCCCATCTTTCCATTTGATAGTGGTAATAATGGACTTGATGTTTTGTGAATAAAATCCCACCGCTTTGCTTCCTGACACTCGCTGCCTGTCCCCAAAGGACTTTGTGTTCTTTAAGGGGCACGTAGTGGGAGCAGGTAGACATGTTTATTGTCTCTGGCCTTTGTGCAGGGAAAGCATATGTTTAAATCTGTATATGTAAGTTTTCTTCCACTTTCTGCCATCTACCTGTAAGAACCAGGAATAATCTTGTGCAGAGAATTTTAGGTAATTTGAATTTATATTGCGCTATAGCAGCACAAGTGGTCAGATAATTGTGCTGATTGTTTTTCTTATTCTTAAAGTACCATGTCATTCTGACAGCAGGCACTGTACTTACGTTATTCCCCTGATCTTCTGACCAGATTATCACTCTATAATAAGACTTTTAGAACCATGCTTTAGATCACTCTTAGTTCAGCTTAGTTTTCAGCAAGCAGGCCTTTGATAGAGACTTTGAATAATCCTGACTTGAAAGAAAAACAAAGTGTTTACTTCCTAGTGGCTTAAATAGAGTGTTAATGTATGTGTAACATACTTTGTTAAACATAATTTCTCAAATGCAAAATATTAATATATTATCCTATATCTTTATTAATTGTTTGCTCTTTATTGACATGAGCAATGGGAAAGGCTGGCATTGGAGCATTGCTGCTATGAAGGGCATTGCACCAGATTTACTGGTGGTTCAATTTCTGTTCATCCTTCATCTTTGTTAGGACTACCAGCATAGGCAAAGAAAGCAGACTTTGAGTCTGTTTTGAGACTACTCCCAGAGACGTAAACTTCTATTAAAGACAAGGAGTTTGCAATTTGGAAGTGAGCATTTGATCAGAGGCATAGTATTCTTGTTAATAAACCAGTAGGAATCACGATCCTTTATTCCATCTACATCTATGTTTGCTTTGGTGCAGGTGTACAATGCTGAACGCACACATGTAAGTAGGGAATTTGAGCTCATATCTATGTGCCCATGTGTCCCCACTGTCCATGTATGATAGATATTGCAAACTTGCAAGCATGGTGTCACCAATGACACGGCTCGGAGCACCCCCAGCCAGGTCATGAGGCGCTACAGGGAGTTGGGAGCGGGGCTTAGGGGTCTGGGAGCTCAGGTGGTGTTTTCCTTGATCCTCCCAGTCTCGGGCTATGGG
>NW_017728947.1:55058784-55106822 GCF_001723895.1 Crocodylus porosus | reverse complement strand
GTAATCAGCCTCCACAGAGTGGTAGTGAGCCTAGCGCCTGCCAGCAGAAGACCTCAAGACCAGTAGTGAGCCAAGCGCCTACTCGCGTAGAGGATTTGCCACTACAGAGCAAAGAGGGTGTGTCCCAACAACAACACTATGCCTTTCGGGACAGGAAAAAGGCTTCTACCTAGTACCTGGTTCCCGAGGTGGAGTTGCTTAGTCGTGATTTGGGTTGTTCTCAGTATTTCCTTTTGTGCCATCTTGTATGAACTTGACTCATCAGTTATAAGAAACTTGGTAAACCAAACTACACTTCCACACCAACAAAGAAGATCGTTTCATGAAAATATATTCTTGTCTTTAGCTAATCAATATGAGATAGATTTAAATGTCTCTCATTGTTGGATATGTAGTCATGTCCCTATCTATTCTACCAGAGGAATACCTATGCTACCAGTACCCTTGAATGCAACTCAGATGTTAGCCCCTTACTATTCATATTTTCATGGAAACGAAACTTGGCAGAATGTAAGTTGCAACTGGTCTGACTATGCACCATTAGCATATGCCACCCCTGGAAAGTTCTGTTGGACCTGTAATGGATCTGGTGTTGTAGTAGGAGTCAGTAAGTGCGAAGTAGAATTTAAGATAAATGGTGTTTGGTTTTCTAATGGTTCCTGGATATCTAACTACTCCCCTGCAAGTCAATTTTCAGGCTATTATTCACAATGGATCATGTCCCTATGCTGTAATACAGGAGGATATACTGTACTAACTGGTCATTATTTTGTGTGTGGAGATAAGGCCTATAAAAATCTTCCCTTCAATTGGGGAGAAACATGCTATGTCTCCGCAGCGTATCCTGCCTTTACTATTAAATCTCACTTACCTAAAAGAAGAATTCACAATGTTTGCGAAATTACAGAAAATCAAAGGTTTTGGGGTATAATGTTCCCCAGCTATGGCGCAGGCTTAGCTATGTCCGAGATAAAGAAAGTTGCAGCATCTCTGGAAAACATTGCTAATGTTACTGCTGATAGTTTTGATAAAATAAATACAGAAATGAAAGAAACAAGGCAAATGACATTGTAAAACCGACTTGCGTTAGATTATATACTAGCCAGCAAAAGAGGAGTCTGTGCTTTAATAGGTAAAGAATGTTGTATTTATTTTCCTGATAATTCAGAAGAAATCCAGGATTTAAGTAAACGTTCAAAAAAAAGCAGCTAAATTGCATGAGTCAGATAGTTGGAATTTGAATTCTTAGTTTATCTCTGTTTTTAGTTCCTTAGGCTCTATCATCATGCACAGTTTGTTGATATTGTTTGTTGTTTTTATTGGAGTATGCCTAGTGCTTATGATAATTCAATGTTGCTTAAACTGTGCTGTTAAGCAAATGAGGAATAGCCTGTGGCAGAAAGCCACTTTGGTTTCTCCTCAAAATCTCTGCCCTGTGACAATGTGATAAAATCTCTGTGCTGTGACCATTTGAGTAGGGTGGGCCCCGCAGAGGAGACCACACCCTTACCCTGTCTCTTTAGGTAACTTGAGCTGGCTGCATTCCTGAGGGACGGGGGAAACCTGCTTCCTCTGCCTACATGACTGGTACCTGGGTGAGGGGCATCTACCTGGTGGGCTGGAATCTGCCCGGTAACAGGTGATGTATTTCAAATTGGTTGGCTGACAGCCAACTGGGGCTGGCCCCTACTGAACCAGGTGAATGAGGTCACAGGGGCTATATAAGCTAGGACGGGCGAGGAGGCGGTCTCTTTGGCCATGAGGTGAGGCAGCCGCCATGCGGGGGACACAGAGGAGCTTCACCATCTGAAACTGGCTCTCTCCCCCAAAACTCATGAGCTAGAAATGGCCTGCTTCCAGAGGGAAATTTCACCTGCCTTTGGAAGATGCTTGTGAGTAAGCTACTCAAGATCTGATTAGATATTTAGTTGGCAGTAACTTAGATGCGTGATCAAAAGGCTACCTCAGCCAGACTGTTTGCTCTTTAGGATTTCTAGGATATTGCTCAATCTTGTACCCTATTTTCACCCTACTTCTGTAATCAATAAAGTCCTCCTTTGTGACTGGTGTGGGAGACTTATTGAGGGGTGGGTCTAAATTATGCCTAAGAGACCCCTTAGGTCTGTGGACTAAGGGAGACTGTACTTTTTGCCCCCGGACTTGGGGAAGTGCCCCAAGTGCCTGTACTGGGTCGAGTACCCGTAGGACATTAGGCCTGTGTTTCCCCAAGGACACAGGGCCGGGAGTGAGTCCATTCTTGGGGTGGTGGCAGCGACGTTACCCCCAGGCTAGCGTATGTGCTCCAGGAAGGGGTCGGGCCGGGCATAAGGCGCCCCTAGGGAGGCATTCGGAGCCTGGCAGGTGGTCGGGCGCAGGGAGGTGGGTGGCTCAACGCAGGAGCACCCCCTACTGGCCCGCCACATAGCCCATCAACCAGAAACAAAGTATATAATTTGTGTGTTGAAATAACAGAAAGGAAAGAGAAAGAAAAACTAGAAGTTGAAAGGCTAATGGCTATAAATATCTAACTTGTTGAAAAGAAAAATATGGGAATGTAAGAGTGAATTTAGTCAAGCTTCTGGCCTCTGACTAGAAAAAAACAGACAGAGACCAGAAGTGCTGATACTGCTTATTTCAGTTATGTATTTTGAGATAAAAAAAAAAAAAATCCTTTATGTCTTATTACCCTGTGCACAGATGTCCAATTAAGTAAACTTATTTTAGTTTCTCCAAGGTCGTATTTTTTTTCTCTTTACCCATTTCTTTTCTTTTGTTTTTCCTTTAGTCTATACCTATACCTATGGCAAAAAAGTTGCCATAGACAAGATTCATTCTCTCTCTCTCTCTCAAGATGTAGGTTGTACAGTGAATCTCTTGTTTTTACTCACTGTATCAAAAGAAGCTATATTGGGAAAATATTTATGTTGGTGATTTTTAAAAAATGTCATTTCTTTGAGCACCCTAGCTAAGGGGTTGAAATAAGCAAATTAAAATTAAAGTACAATGGCTCCAATGCACAGTTATCCCGTAATTAACTGCTTGGAACTAAGAGACTTCCATGCTCCAAGTCAGTGTCTCCTACCAATTGTAATTTTAAAAAATAATGGGTGGGCCTGGTAGGTTCCTGGAGAGTCTTATTAAGAAATTCTGATTGCACTTTCTCTCTCTTTCTTTTTCCCTTGTCTTATTTTGCCAATATTTAACTGTTTGGGTTGAATGTCCTAGACGTGTCATTTAATTACAGGATAACTAAGAGTTGTCAAGGTGTTGCAACTGTGGAAAAAAACCCAAACATGGTCCTAGGATACTTCACTAAAGCTGCTTACACTAGGGACAGCAAAGTGTTAATGTCATTGTACAAGCCCCTGGTGAAGTGCTGGTCATCCATATAGAAATAAATTTAAATTGAAGCACGTACAGAGAAGAGGTAATAGGATGATATGAGGAATATGGAGTCTATCCTATGAGAGAAGACAAAGAGATTGGCTTGATTTGTCTGGTAAAATGGAGGCTGTGATGGCATTTACAGTAAAATAAGGTTAATTTGTCACTCCAAGGGGATTGGTAATAGTGACAAATTATCTATGAGTGGCTAATTTTCAATAGTTAGTCATGTTAGTCATTTCCAATTTTGTGAACTGTATTTTGCATGTCATAGAGACATAGTGAGGAATGCTTTTTGACATTTGTAAAGATAAACTCTGATTATATAGATAAATGATTAATGTACAATTTTGTTTATATAAAAAGAGTGTTCTCTATGTAAAAATTACATGAATTTGAGGGAGTAAAATAATCGGCAATTGTTGCCTTGAATCAATGTGCACTCATCAAAAAAGGATAATTCTTCAAAATGGAATGGTTGATTATCTGTCATGCTGAGCCAAGAAAAATCTAAAAACAATTGAATACTTTGTGTGCATCAGGTGGCCTGACAGATACTATGGGTGGCGCAGATCAGTACCTTTTTAAGCTTATTAACTGTCAAGAACAAATTCCATTATGATTTAGTATGTGCGTGCATTGGGTTTTGTGTACAAATCAATGAGAGTCTAGGAGGGATTCAGTACATTGATTAATAAGACCATAGTGATGTTACCCCAGCAACCAGGAAGCCATATTTCACTGTAATTGCTATTTATAAATTCATAAAGGAGGTCAACACCTGGGAGTAAGGAGACCTAGTCAAGCTAAAGTACAAAGTCAGTACACAGAGAAATGAGAATCGAATATACTGCAGCTGGAAATTAAACAAATGTTTCTAATAGTCACACCAGGGAGGTTCTGCCACAGCCTCCCAATGTGGGGGGGGGGGAAGGGGGCAAACAGGTAACCATTTTTAAAATTAACTTTATAACTTACATAAGAGATTGTATAGGCACCAGCAGCAGTGTGAGACTGGACTTGATGTCTGCCATTTGCAGCATAGATGTGGATTTAATGAACACTTGTGCCAGTTTCTCCCTGTACTCCCTTTGGGACAGTGTTACTTAGGACTGCGTGGCCACACCTACACAAGATGCTGACTGAACAGCCTGATACTACCGTGCAGCAGTGCCACGTGGCAAAAACTGTGACACAACGCTACTGTGCAGTAGTATCACCAAAAAAGTATTAGTTGGTGCTACTGCACAGTCATTTTGTACTTGCTTATACAAGCAGAGTTCAAAATATGGGGTGGACTTGGGAGGCTGAGCCCCCCATAGGAGATGAAAGTCCTCGGCCTGCCCCACAGCTTTCTAAGTAGCTCAGGAGGTGGAAGCTCTAAGTAGCTTCCAGCTGCCACTGCTGCAGACCGCCTCCAGGAGTCAGAGTGTAATTCAAACACTGTATACAAGTACCAAATGACTGCACAATAATGACTGTGCAGTCAGTGTCTTGTGTAGATGTGGCCTATGTGTCACAAACAATTCAGCCTTTAACTTTCCCAGCCAAAAGTATATGCAGAACAAAATAACATGAACATCATTTGAAATAACAGCCCTGGCCAGTTGTTATAATTGTGTTAGGGTTAATGAAAAGGGTGAAACAATCTATAAAAAAAATTGTTTTTATTGTTTTATTGTTCATTTCAAATACCAAATAAGCACATGTAAAAGTTCATTCTAGACTACTTATTTTCCTCTATATTGGAAGTGGTGGGGGTGCCAAGGTACACAGTTCACCTAGGGCACCAATTACCCTTGGACCAGCCCTGGACAGAAATAACATTTATTAGTCTTGGAGACAAGGCTACATATGCAATAGTCAAATAAGACAATAACATAATCTGCTTTCTACAAGTACATATGCAATAGCAATGTATATACGTAGAGAAACAGGGAATTAAACACAAGGAGAAAAAAGTCAAAGGTGTAGTCTCCATCTGCCTCATCTAAAAGTTGATTGTCTATTATTTTATAAATAAAATGCAGGGGATCAATCCAACACAACTCAGTTAGTGGATTGATTAGGACTGTAATGACATATCTACCCTGTGGTAACAGTATGTTCTGGCTAAGACGCTACCGAGCATGCTCTGCCTCACCATCTCTTGCTCAAGTGCACTAAATGCAGAAATACCCTAGTGAAGCTGCTCTAGTGTTGTTTCTGTTGGCTGTTGTCAAGTGTGCCGGACACTGAGGTCTCAAGATCAGACACTTTAGCAACTGTTTGCATGAATGGGAGCCGATGGTTGGGATGTGCTTAGTTGCTTCCTGGCTTGGACACACTCCGGCTGTGGTGTAGACATATTCGATATGACTATGAGCAGTTGCTGAGGTGATGAATGTCCTTACAATTATTTTGTGGTGCTGCAAAAATTCAAATGGAGCAAGCTCAGCATGACTTTACGGAATGTTTTTAGAGGATAATGTGTATATGGCATGTATTCTTATAGAATCAGCTCAGTCACGCATGCATATCATGAAAAGAGAAGTATGCTGGAAATACCACAATCCAATGGGGGTAGGACAAGAAGTAATGAATTTAAATTGCAACAAAGGAGATTTCAGTTAGGCATCAGGAAAAAACCCCCTATCCAATAAGAATAGTTGAGTATTAAAAAATAGTGAGATTATGGAATCTGTCGCCAGAGTTTTTAAAGAACAGATGACATAAGTGTCTGTCAGGACTAGTGTAAGGACAGTTCATCCTGCCCTGGGTGAGAGATGGATTAGATAATTTATTAATGATACTTTCAGCCCTGTTTTCTTTGATTCAATAGATTGGGGTTTTCAGCATTTTTTAACTAATGTACCCCTTCTCCCTCAAAGTTTCAGCTTATGTACCCCTTTATATTTTTTTCTTGTTTTCAAGCTGGGGGGGGGGGCAGACTGAGGCCCCTGTGGTGAGGGAGGGAGTAGGGCTAGGGCTGGGAGTGAGGCAAGGGCAGCAGTAGGCGCTGCACAGCTGGGGCAGTGTGGGACAAAGCTGCAAGAGCGGTTCATCTCCAGGCACTCTGGTCAGTCTACCCCACATCCACCACCGGGGGTGGGACCCGTGTAGGCAGGGCATGTGGCCAAGCAGTTGGGATGGGGCAATGGGCTGGTGGGGTGTGGCATTTGGGAGCAAAATGGACAGGTGGGGCTGGGGAGACTGCAGGAACTTGGGGCGGTAACAGTGCAGGCCCAGGGAAGAGCTGTGATCCACTGTCTGCACACTCCTGCAACAAGCGCAGGTTCCATGGCTAGTGGCATGTGGGCAGTGGATTGCGGTTGTGCCTCAGGTCCTTGCCCTACCCCTGACCCCCCACTGTCACTGCCCCATGACCCTGTCCCATGATCTTGGCCTTGCCCACCCATCCCATTCCTGAAAGCTGCTCACTCCCCACCTGCCTATGGCCCCATCCTACTCAGGGAGTTTCGGTGAGCTGTTGCATGGGGCTGTGGGGGGAGGCTGACTCGGCCTGTGACAGCTCAGCAAACTCCCCATGTGGCCCACCCCTGCCCTAAAACATGGCCTCCTGCAGTTGACCCTCTCTGCGCATGCTGCTTCCCAGGCCAAAGCGGTTTCTGCCTTTCTCATGCTCTGTCCCCTTGGGCTGCTGCAGGCACCAGAGCCCTGCAGGGACAGAGGGTACAAGTACTACTGCACTCTCCCTTTGTACCATGTAAAAGATTCCTGCAAGGAGCTCTAGGAACAACCAAGCGAGTCAAAGGGCTAGCAAACGGCAGAGAAACTGGGGAGCAAGCATGATAGGAGTGCAGAGGAATAGAACGTGCCTGAAATGGAAAGGAGAGATTCTGGAGGTGGGAGAGCGCTCCAGAGACAGTGAAGAGCCTGAGAGCTGGAGCTTAGGCTAGGTTGTGTGGGAAGAAAGCAAAGTGATATTGAACGGAAAGAAGAATGAGAATGGCAGAGGGGAAAAGATACAATACACAGTGGAGCTGAGGTGGACCTGAACTGTGGAGCTCCTGGAAGGCCAGATTGGACCCTTCTTCAGTGGTGAGGTGAGTGGCATCAGTTACCCATAGGGGTTAACTCAGACATCCCTTGCCCTGCTGCCTCTGAAACATGTTCCCAGTGGGACTTAGTGGGCCCCACACCTAAATTCCCAACCCCCTCAGGAGTTCTGCAGGCCAGATGAAGTAGCTTTGCAGGCCATATGTTTGACACCCTATAGTAGAGGAAAGGATTATATACAATGAAGTGGAAAAAAATACGAAGAAGACAGGACATGACAAAATGTGCATGTGACGCATGATACTGTAAACAAACACACCTAAAAAAAAAAGAAAGGAATGCTACAAAACAAGTTGTACAGTCAGAAGGGGGCCTGGGCTGCTATTGCTGGCTATTCTGTTTCTCTCCAAATTGTATCTCCGAACAACATTTTCTTCTGTATTTTTCTTCCTTTCTCACAAAAGACTTTTAACCCACTGGCTGCACCCACAAGCATTTGATTTTTGTTTTTCAATTATTATTATATTTTAAACATGGTCACTTCCCAAGAGAAGAGATCCTGTTCTTTGTGCTCTGGTTACCTTGTTCATGCATACAAACCAGCTCTAATGGCCTGTCACTGGGGATTACTCTTCTCTCCATCACACCTCTCTGGATCTGAATGCAATTCCAGTAGCAGAAATAAATCAGTAAGTAAGTACAAAAAAGAAGGAACTTGAAAAGTTTGTTCTGATTTTCATAGATCGAAAAGGTGACCCAGTGAACTCATGCTTAAGAATGGAAAGGCAATCACTACTGCTTGTTTCTTAGTTGCACTGTGTTCTGGTCAGTCATAGGTGAGGATCTGACCACTCCTGTCTAAAGGCCTAGGTGCCTTTTGGGGTTGGGAGAAGAGGAGAAGCTTTTATATAACTCTTTCTAGTTCACAGGAAACTAAAATGAACAGCAATAGGGCTGTGACAGGAGTATCACTATTGGAGCTTTTCCAGGAGTGGCTCCACCCTCCTGTAATGGGCCAACTCCCTGCTTACTCTCCTGCCATGCTTTGATCTTATTCGAGTAATAGATTGTTGTAATCCTGGGGGGCTGCCCATTTTCTGTGCCCCGGTGATGGGGTGGGGGGGCGCTACCTGCAGCTCCTTTTCCTCCTCTACACTGTAGCCCAAGCCTCACAGGTGGTTTGACCTGGGCCCTGTTGTGTCTTGGCCCTCCTCTTTACTCCTGGGGGGGGCTTTTCACTGCCCCCCCTCCTGCTCAGGGGCTGGGGCCAATGTAACCCACAAATGCGGCACCCTCTCTGGCACCAGGAACCCCCACACTACTGGGGAGTCCCTATGAGGCCTCCTCCAACCCTTAATAGACTCACCTGGTCCTCCAGTCAAAACAGCGAACATTAGAACCCAAACCCCCAGGGCTACAACAAAAACTAGACCGTCTGGTCAAACTAGATTCACTCCCTACTAGAGTGAAAGAGAGAGGGAGGGAGAGCTCCCCAACCCCAGCAGCAAACGGGGGATGCTCACACCGCCAGAGTTCTCCCCTCCATCTGTCCTAGCCGAGTTCCTACTCCCACAGCTGCCAGAGAGGAACTGCCCTCCTGGCCTCCTGCCTGGGCTTAAGAAAGGCTAAGCCCCGCCCCTTCCTGTCAGCTGGTTTTACTGGTTGCCCCGGCAACCAGCACCTATGCAGCCCTGGTGACTAGCAGCTGAACCTCCCCCTTCCCGCAACTAGGGGTCTCTCCCGAGCCATCTCTGCTTTCAGGTGCAGGGCACCTGAGTGCACTGCGACAAGGGCATTCAGCTATAAATATAAAAAATGGAAAGAAGTGGGGTTGCCATGTAGTTTGGACTGGGGTGGAGCTTCAGTATACTTGAATGTGACTGCAAAAAATAGATCAATAACGTGTAAAATTTTTCATCAGAGTGGTGTTAAAGATGTGGGCAAAAGCAGGATGGCTAATACGAGTCAGAATATGGAAATTGCCATATCTGAGATGGAAGCAAACCTCAAAGAGCAAAATGTGCTCTGGCTGAGGAGTCTAGATGATCTCCACCTAACTGGAACATTAAATTGCAGGCCCAGTTGCAAGGCACTAGTGCTGCAGCAAGGGGGAGGAGGAGAGGGTGAACGGGGTGTCTGTCCCCAACACTAAACTAAAGGGGCACCAGCAGGCACTGCCCAGATGTGGTGGAGTATGGGACGGAGCTGCGGTGGAGCATGGGACAGAGCTTGTTTGGTGGGGTGCAGGGATGAGGAAAGGGCAGGTTCTGCTGCTCTGTGCACTCCCAGATGTAGGCAGTGGAAGGCTGGGGCTAACAGGGCTTAGCCTCCCTGCCACAATATGGTGCAGTGATGGCAGCACAGAGGACCACAGGGCACCCTGGGTGCGGGCTCTGGGTGGCTGCAGCAGGGGGAAGGGTGCATACAGACACAGATGAGCAGCTGGAGTCTGCAGGCGGCTGGGAACTCAGCCCAGCCCTGCCATGTGTGGAGCAGCACCCAGCAAGTAAGTGTGTAGGAGAAAAGGGGGAGGGAAGGGTCATGGGGGGCAGATTGAGGCCCCCATGGTGAGGGAGGGAGTGGGACAGGGGCTGGGGTGAATGTGGCTCTACGGTGGGTTGTGGGAGAGTCAGAGCCCGGGCAGCTTGTCCAGGGGTGCAGAGGATTCTTACCATTGTGTACACCCCTGGGACAGGCATGGGGGGCACGTGCCCCCTGGATCTGTGTGTAGGGCAGCGGTAGGTTGCTGCTGCGGGCTGGCAGCAGGATGCAGAGGCAGCAGGGTGAAGAGCCCCTGCTCACAGCAGCAGCCTTCCTCTGCCCTGCACACAGATTGTCCCACCCATGCCTTTCCCGGAAGTGCACGTACTGACAGGGCCCCCCCCCCCCCCATGCCTGTGAACGAGCTGCCTGGGCTCTGATGCTCTCACAACCTGCCCCAGGGCCTCATTCACACAAGCCTATGCCCCTGCCCCACTTCCTTCTTCACTACGGGGGCCTTGATCTCCTCCCCCATGATCCGTCCTTCCCCCCTCTTCCCCTACAGACTTATCTGCTGGGTAGTGTCTGTGTGTATAGAAATATATTTTAAGTTTAAGTTTTAATCAACCCCACCAAATAAGATTTTCTCCCTCTGCCTATGCTCATGTTTAAGGTCTGAAGTTGCTCTTGAGACCTTAGTCTCCAATGTGATGGAGACCTGCTCTTTGAGACCTACATGTGTTGATGCCTGCAGGAGGAGGTAGCTGGGGCTCCATCTTGGTTCAGCAGTGACACTATCACTAGAAAAGGGCATTCTGTAGGGCCAAATCTGTTTGGCAAACAGCCTCTTCCCACTTCTCCCTTGGGCATCCCATCTGCTCCCTACCCCAGGGCTTGGCCATGCACTGCCACCTGTGTGTCTCCCTTCTAGCCCTCTAGGTCTATGTAGCCAGGTACACCATTTCCCTGGCCTTTTCTGATTACCACAGCTCTCCCTAAATGTGTGCTAATCTCCATAAGCCCTCTGTAATCCCTACTCATCTAACCTTCTCCCTATCTCACCAAGCTTGTCAACCTTCTCTAGTTCTACCTCACTACTCCACCTGCTATCCTCTGAAGTCACTGCTCTCACTTTATCTGGCACAATCTAGCTCAAAACAGTGCCTATAATGGGTCCACATTTGCTTTTAAATGGGAGATGGCAGGGGCAGAGAGGTTTATTGCAACATAGAGGTACCTGCAGTAAATAGTAAAGTCCTCCTGAGTGTGTTCCTATTGCAGCTAGTGTTCTCTGTCATTCTCAAGTGTGTTGAGGACATTAGCCATGCCCAGAATAGGATTATGGTACTCGGTTGTAGGTGGGTCTTGTGTACCGATGTGCATGTATTGAATTTGTGTGTGTTCCTCAGGCCGTGTGTACACTAGAAGGAATTTACTTGCTTGAAAATACTGTCAAGCTATAGTATTGTGGCAAAATACTTGTGCGGGGACACATAGCGGCATAGCACCTCCTCCCCTTCCCTCCCAAGTGAAACAAGATATGTCTATAACTGCAATTTGGCTATTTGGGATCAGATCTCATCATACCCTTGACCCATGCAGCTATGCTGCAGGTAATGCAGACACAGCCTCAGTAAGTGTAAAATTCATTGGCCACCATTGTTTGGGCAGGACTGAAATCCAATGCAAGATCTTGTTTCTATGTACTGGTTGAAAAATCCATGCTGGAGGAAAAACTTCTCATGTCTTTGTGTGTCTTAATGACTGACACTGATACAAAATTGAACAAAAACTTGAGAAAGTGTTATTAGTTTAAGAGAGGTTTGTAAGATTGTCTTGGTTAGATGACTTTTCATTGTACTGTTAGCTCTGGCTGACTTACCAGTACATGGCTAGAGTTATACTCTGATTAACAATTTCATCTCCTAGGGCTGCCTAAATAAAGTACTATTACAGCATTGAACCCAGGCAGTCATAAAGCAAAGTTGAATTGGCAGTTAAAATAGCCAAGGATCAATTAAAGAAAGCCACAAACAATAAAGAAAATACATGGCAGGACATCTATAAATGCAGAAACAGAAGGCATTAGTAGTCAGCCTAGTACAACACTTGATGTCAAGATACACTGACACTGCTGGTGTTGGATGGTAATATTTGATGAGATTTGATAGGCAGTACACAGAAAGGATAGGGATGATTTTCAGAAAAATGCAGCAGCAGATGAACCAGGCATAGGGCCTATCATCTCAGGAAAGCCTCAGTCTTCCTCTGATGCCAATAATCTGCTAGGTATATACAGTCTTTTGTATAACATTAAAGCATGAAATGACAGCCCTCTCAAACCAAGAGGAAAATATCCTATTTGACAGGAACATCATGCATCAGTCAATTAAAAATGAACTGGTATTAAACTGTGTGGCTAATTATACAGATTTGAAGGGAGTGCCTTTGAACACAAAGCAGGTGATTGTCATTTTGAATGTTGTTCTCTCAAATTAGATGAAAGGGATGTTATAAAGACCTTCCTTATACGGGGCACTACAGTCTAATTATATATGAATCTCGGGTATGTCTACCAGTAACAATGCAGTGGTATCTGGAGACACGCCAGCTAGTTCAGATACTAGAAGCAGTATAGCTGTGCTGTTTCTGTGCTCCATCTGGGCAAATAAACTTCGCTTTCTCATGTTGCTAGTTAGCTGGGATAAACAGTTCCTACAGGAGAAATTTGAAAGATTCTCACTCCAGAATACATAATAGGCACTCATGTGGAGTGGCAAAGAGAAGAGTTAAAGTCCCTTCTCCAAACAGTAGGGTAGGGATTTCAAAACATGTCTCATCTCCCAGTGAGAGCTCTAACCATGAAGCTATTGGATACATGTGGGGACATGGATGTCCTTTATTGAAGTCTTTTATCAAAGTCCTTTACCTGGCTGTCCTTTGCACAGGTCAGGTATGTGCTGAAAAGTGATACCTAACTGTTAGAGTTAGGGGACATCTTATGCTAGTGGCTCCTAAGTGTTTCCTGGTAACAAACCCACTCGCAGCTGGAAATTCTCAGCGCTCAAATACAATTACTGCTGTGCAGTCTTCCAGAATTAACAGGGGCAAGGCTTAACCAGACTTCAGCTGCTCTGTGACGATTTTGTCTCCTGAACTACCCTACAGTGAAAATAAAGTAAACTGGCTCCAGTGAAGGAAAAAAAAAAAGCAGTGAGTCTGTTTTTTTCTTTCTTCCTCCTCCCTGGAGCCTGCCTGGGCTGTGGGAGGCCTGGTGCTTCCCTCTGAAGTTGGAGTGCCCCCTGGGACCACCCAGGCCAGGATCCTGTGGGCAGGTGCCCCTTGGGGGGCGCTGCCATGGAGGGAAGCACTGCCCCCCCTCCTGCCCCAGCTCAGGGGCCGCTTGGCCCACCAGCAGCTTGCTGTCCCTCCCAACCGCTGGAGAGGAAGTTTCCCTCCAAAGTGTGTGTGTGTGCGACTGCCCATGATTTTAAAATTTTGCTGTGCACTAACTTATTAATGCTGCACACCCACCCAGAGAGGAGCTTGGCAGTGGCTTCCCAGAGGGGAGCTGGGTGCGGAGCATGGTGGAGGCACAGGCGCTGGTGCAGGACACTTAGCAGAGGTAAACTCAGGCAGCGGCTCCTCCCCAAAGCAAAGAGCGGGTGGGGGCAGGGGCTGGGAATAGGGTAGGGGCAGGAGCAGAGTGCCTCCTCACCATGTGCCTCCTCACTCCCCAAGGCGAGGCGGGGGTCGGAGCTGGTGCGGGGGAACTGCTTCACCCCCAGCCCCGATGCCATGTGCCTCCTCACTCTCCAAGGCGAGGCGAGGGCTGGAGCTGGGGGCTGGCTCCAGGGAACTGCTCTGCCGGCTCCGAGGAACACTTTGCTCCCTAGCCCCAATGCCATGTGCCTCCTCGCTCTCTGAGGCAAGGTGGGGGCTAGGGCTGGGGGCCGGTGCAGGCTCCAGCTGCCCGGAAGCTGTGCACACTGGCTGGGGCCAGGGCCCCCCCACTGGCGAGTGGCAGCGTATGGTACTGTCTCGGTGGGGAATGGGCTGGACTCAGCCCCATGTGGAGCGTAGCAGCCCCTTTGGGCTCCAGGCCCCTGGCCCTGTTCCACATGTTGTCCAGGTCCCCTGGGGTCCCTGGCCCAGGCAAGGCTCCTCTCCATCCGACCCAGTCCCCTGTGGTCCCTGACCCCAGACAAGGCTGATCACCCTCCACTATAATCCCAGGGTCCCTGAGCCTTATCGGGCTCTATGCCCTTCAGGCAAAGGGGGAGGCAGCACTGAAGTGGCACGCTCATGGACTGCTACACCTTAGAGGGAACATTGCTGGAGAGGCAGGTAAGGATTGGGGCTGACCCTTGTGTACACGCCACAGGGGTTTACTTTGCTTTAAATTGAAGTGGAGTTTTCAAAAAGCCACTGCTTCAATTTAGGGAGAATTAAACCAAAGTAAACCCCTGCAGCATGTACAAGTCCAGAAGAGAAGACTGAGAGGGGATTTAATAGCAGCCTTCAACTATCTGAAGCGGGGTTTGAAAGAGGATGGAGCTAGACTGTGTTCAGTGGTGGCACATGACAGAACAAGAAGCAATGGTCTCAAGTTGCAGCAAGGGAAGTTTAGACTGGATATTAGAAAAAAACCTTTTGCACTAGGGAGAAAGTAAGGCACTGGAACAGGTTACCTACAGAGATGGTAGAATATCCATCCTCAGAGGTTTTTCAGGCCTGGCTGTAATGAACTAGTTGGGGACAGTACGGCTTTGAATAGGCTGTTGATTAGACAACCTTCTAAGGTCCCTTCCCACCTTCATTGTCTGTGATTCTGTGCCTAAATCATACCTGCTTTAAATCATTCTGTTAATTCATCAGGAGAGTGGGGAGGGCAGCCATACACCCAGAACCCTGCACTCTTTTCCCTCCTCACTCTGCAGTTTGGATGGGGGGGGGGGGGTTGTTTAAGTAGCCTGTAATCTCCCACCACTCCTCTTCTGGCACCTGTGAATGACCAGCTAATTGCTTAATTGACAAATAATTAGGCCACCCATTGTTTTCCTCTTTAACCCTTCTGCCCTGTATCCATCCATCTCTCTCTTTCTCCATTGCCCAGTAATAGCAGTAAGGGTTCCCCGTTATAGCTCCCTTTCTATAAATTTTGATTGTTACTAATGGAGATATTTTCTCATTGCTCTCTGAGTGTGACGTGAAATCAATGTTTATGGATAAAAACTGAATCCAGCTAAACCTGTTTATGTATGATCCTTTTCCAGAGTGAAATATTTGGATCTTGTCAAAGCCTCCTTTTAAAAAAGGCTGGAAAACTTTTTCCCAGAGAAGTTTGTGTGACTGTTGTACAAGGAAAGCTTTCAAAGCCTTTTGTAACCAAGACTTGAAATGTATGTGTGTAACTGTAATTATCTTATTTCTTCTTTTCATTTATCTCTGACAAATGAAGTATGTCACCTTGAATCCCTTCCCTGCCTCAATGACTCAGTCTGTGCTGGGCATCTCAGAGTTTCAGAGACAATAATGACACTTGGGAGCATAGCAAGTCCCATCCTATGAGCATTATAGATCTATGCTGAGCTTTCTAGCACTGCATAGATTATAAAGTAGGTGTATGAGGCTGTGAATCCAGATTTAAACCAGAATTTTCATATGGTAAGACATTTTTGTCATAGAAAATATAAAATGTAAATACATGAAGTGCATAACTTTTCTTTGGAGCATGTGGTGAGGTTTTCCTAGCTCAATTTGTACAAAAATGAACTGTCTCATATTTTCTTCTTAATGAACAGGCCTAAAGGCCACACCCTCTCCACTTCTTCCTGAAAAAACATGATGAAGAACAGGCTCCAGAAGGTTATTGTTTTGCTTGTCTTGAATTTTCTTGTTGGAATTATTTCCCTTGGGATGTTCTACAGATGGCGAACAAAAATGATGAGTAAGTAAATAATATATAAAGAGAAAAATCCTGTGCTTCTTGGAACAGAAAGTATCCTTTCTGAGTATACAAAAAGCATCTATGCAACATAAATCAATAATAAAAATAATATTAAGAAGAAATCTGAGGGCCGTGCAACTGAAGATTCTTGTATGTCCTAGCATACATACATAGGGAGAAGCAACGTCTGCCATCATGGTAGATGTTTAAAGATTTTTCAGGTCTTCCTTCTGACAAGCCTTTCAGTAATCCTGGTAACTTGTATTGCATACCTTTAATAGTGTAGATAAAGGATGGTGAACTACAAACTGAATTTAGTACTCATCTGCAATTTTAGCTACTCTGGGTATAAGCCCAAATTCTGAGATTGTCTAAATGAAAAGAGAATTCTATGAGATTCTTTCATGCCAATAATTTGCTTTGATTTTTGCACAGCACTTGTTCCAGAATCTACAGAAGGTTGGCTGAAGAGCCAAATCTATCGCAAAGCCACGCTGAATTCCACCTGCTTGAAGAACAACCTCTTTAAATTGAAAAGGAATCTGAATTTGATAGTTGCTAACCAGCTCTTTGTGGAGCATAACTACAGGTTCATCTACTGTGAGGTGCCCAAAGTAGGCTGCTCCAACTGGAAGAGGATCATTCTTCTCCTCAAAATGAACCTGAGCAGGGACACTTCTGAAATCAAGCATGATTACATTCACACATCTCGTTTGCTAAAAAGGCTAAGCTCTTACCCTACTGACAAGCA
The DNA here is from genome assembly GCF_001723895.1 of Crocodylus porosus. Lineage (NCBI taxonomy): Eukaryota > Metazoa > Chordata > Crocodylia > Crocodylidae > Crocodylus > Crocodylus porosus. The sequence goes on along the minus strand of NW_017728947.1, from coordinate 55,090,257 downwards.
AAAGGAACTGCTGAACAGTTACACCAAAGTGATGTTCACCAGACATCCCCTAGAATGGCTGGTCTCAGCTTACAGAGACAAGCTTCTGCACTCTGAGACATACTATAGCATCACTGTGGCAAACCAGATCAGGGGCAGATTCAAGAAAAAACTAAATTCTACTGAGAAGGTGAGTTTCCAGGAGTTTGTTGATTTTACGGTGGAACGCAAGCCAGACACTTTGGACATTCATTGGAAACCAATGTTTCTGCTCTGTGATCCTTGCAACGTTCAGTATGACATCCTGGGGAAGTATGAGACTTTGGGACAAGACTCTGAGCATGTTCTTAAGAGCATCAGAGCTCCTGAGGGCATACACTTCCCTGACATTAAGAGGTACAGCTCAGAGAACCAGACCAATGATAAGATCACTATGGAGTATCTCAGAAAGCTGAACTCAGAGCAAATTCAGAAGATCAAGAAACTGTACCAGATGGATTTCTCTTTGTTCGACTATTCTTTAACATTTGGAAATTAATCTTTCCTAGGAGGCTGATATAGCTGGAAAAAGATGAGCATCTTGATTCATATAAATGACTTGGGCTTGTTTGCAGTTTGAGTAGAATTAGTGGCAATGACTGTAGTAGATTATAAGTCATGAAGTCAACCGACTCCCCCACTGCTGCCTGAATAGAAATGCTGCTGCCACTGCCACTGTTTTGTAGCTCATAAAGGCATGTGTTCTATCTTCTAGGTATGCATGTAATGAATCTGTACAATGTCATCTATAGGAGATTTTCTTTCTGCTGATCATCAGTGAGATATTGCTGTTTTGCACAGAATTTGTATTAAATCAATAGACTTGTCCTTTGATATGAAAGAGCTGAAACATGGGGAATGTTGGTTTCCATAATGGAACTTGCAAAGCATTTACTTCTAGTCTAGATTGTTTTTATTTTAGATTGTCTTTTTTCTTATTCTTCTCTTTTTTTCTATCAGTCTCCTTGGGAGCCCAAGCAATATGTAGCTGTAATCCTAGGAGTGACTCAACTGTGAATCCCCAAATAAATAAATAGACAGACTCCTTACATTTGAAGGTGCCAAGGTACAAAAGAAGTCAACCACATTCCCACCAGCCCCTTTCCCTTCTGGTAGTAAGAGAGCATCTATGTCTCTGGCAAAGCTCATTTCAACTGGTGTAATAGATTTACAATTTCTGCATCCCCACAGCTGAAGCCAGGACTTGGCTCATGGTTCAAGTTAGCACAAAAATATTAACTCCTAAAGAAGTTACTAGGGAATCTCATTCTAGAGATGGTAAAAAGGATGAGGCAATTGGCATACTACACAAGGTTTCTGTAGACCATACGTAAGTGGATTAAATATTGATCATGGTGCCTCAAGACATGTACAGAATAAAGAACATTATAATATATAAACTGCGATGCCTGCAACAGGGACTATAGAAGAACACCTAGGGCACCTATACACATGCCCGATGCCTGCTCATAACATGTTTTAATTATAACACATCAGAGCAGACTTTATTAATCAAGTCTGCAGGAGTTTGTTTTAGTTAAAACACCTCTGCTGCCATTTTGAAGCACGGGATGTTGAATATACAAGACACTGCAGGCACTTTAATTAGAGCAGCTCCCAAGAGCCGCTCTAATTAAAGCTTCCCATCCTGCACCCTGGAGCACATGTAAAGATGCCCCTAGTTAGTAAAGTGTGCAATTAAGCCAAGCAAAGACAGAAATACGTCCTACACAGAAAAGACTTGTCAAGTACTCCTTTCAGATGCCTCTTTACCTGATATGCAGGTAAACTGGAGACAGGGACAGATCCAAAGGGTGTAGTGATGAAGTTGCGGTCCCTTCCTTTGATTTCTGGCCAACCCAAATTTTTTAAAACCAACTATCTGGCAGTGGCAGCAGCATTTCTATTCAGGCAGCAGTGGGGGAGTCGGTTGACTTCATGACTTATAATCTACTGAACTCTTTTAAAACTCTTCATTCCAGAGGTGTTAATGACCCTCTCTCCTTTTTAATTGTCATGATGGTCTGTTAATCAAGCTATCCTTTCTTCAGCAAATCTGCTGCCTGTTAGCTTTCCCTGGTAATGGAGCTCCTATTTCACAGCCCAGATGACTGCTTTTAATTCTAGATACAAACATTAAGCTGGTTGTGGAAATAACTTTCAGTGAACCATTGGATACATTATCAAGATCCTCAAGAAGGGTAGATTTTGTTTTATGAATCTGAAAAAAAGAGATGTACATTTAATTACAATTACTACAAGACTAATGAAACAACATCTTTTGAGTATTTTTTGCTTAGTTTGGTGTGTTTTTTTGTACATAATATATGATATAGCAACTAATGCATATTCCAATGAAGTTATGTGTGTTTGAGCTATGGTTGGAAAGCTGATCAATTGACCAGTTAAATATTGTCAATTGATCATGTTTTTGACTGGTCAAAGATAATAGCGATTTTACAAAAAAGACACTACATTGATAGAAAAATATATTTTAAAATTGGTTTTGACACATTTCTTAGTGGAAAAATTGTGCTTTTTCTGTGTATTATTTGGACCCATTGGTGGTTTTTCGTTTTACAATTTTTGACCAATATTTGACTGGTCAGATACTCAACCGGAGTTTGGACTTCAATCTTAAACTTAATCAGATAGTCCTGGGCCCCTAGCTGATTAGTAAAGCTTCTAGTTTCTTTTTATCAAGATAAAAATGTTTATTGTATTATATGTGATGGTGAAGTGCACCATCTGTGCCCCTCTTTTAAAAATCCTAGATCCACCTATAGTTGGAGGCAAACTATTTCTACCAGTGGTGATGCCTAGGGGATACATGGGGGTGCATGTGCACCCCTGAGAGCGCCGGTGCATCTCCTGACCAGCCACAGTTGCTGCTTAGGTGATGGGCAGGGGGGGCAGGCGGAAGCACCAGTGTCCCCCACCCCTGCAAGCGCCAGCTGGGGAGTGGAGAGCCGTGGTGCTCCTAGAAGCGGCAGCAGCCGCTTCTAGAAGAGGCCTCAGTGATTGGCCACGGGGGACTCCCCCCACCCCCCCATCAGTGTGATCAGCTGAGGGGGGATCCCCCACCCCAGTTGCTGACTGGTTGCTGACTAAGGTGACCCCTGTCTAAGGTGGCACCAGTCACCCATGATTTCTACTCTCTCCACCACAAACCCATTCATAAAATGAAAGAGCGCTTTTCTTTGGCACGTCCTTTTTGTCTACAAATTCTTTATTTTAGCATATGGTTTGGAAACATGGGAATTCTCTATTTGACAACTGTGTAGATATTGCCCATGGCTTCCAGCTAGCTTTTCAAGGTCATCTGCATGGGCAGCTAGTGCCACACTGAGCCTGGAATTGCCAGTGGTGAAACCACAAGTGCACTTCCGCTGGCACTTCCGGTTTTCTGGCTGGTGCTTTCAGGGGGTTTGAGACCAATCTCAGGGGGTGCACATATACCCCCTACATGTCACCAATGGTCATATGCTACTTACCAATGTAGTGAAGGGCTGTCCTCCTTACATGGTTATATTACTTTAGTTCAGAGAACTGTCCAGCTGGCAGTGCACAGGCCCCAAGCCATCTGTACTGGTTAATTTGCAGCCCCCACCTGGACTGCTGTTCCCTTCCTTGCTCTAGCTGCAGCTCCAGCAGCTAGGGTCTCCTAGCTCCCCTTTCCTTTAACTTGTTTCCTTCCCTAAGGGGTAGCACAATGCAGTGTGACAGCCCACAGTGCCGGGGGAGCCGACGGCATGGTGCAGTGCAGGCTGCAGAGGCCATTAATTGCTATCTGTTGAGCCTAACAATACAGCCAGCTTTCTATCCACCCTACAGTCTATTCATCCAACCCATATTTCCTCAGCTTGCTTGCAAGAATGCTGTGGGAGATGGTCTCAAAAGCCAGTCATCTCATCTTAGAAGACAATCAGGTTGTTCAGGCACGACTTGTCTCTGGTGAATCCATGTCAGTTGTTCCTAATTAGCTGCTTCTCCTCCAAGTGCTTAGAAATGGATTCTTTGAGAATTTGCTTCGTGATTTTTCTGGGGACTGAGGTGAGACTTACTGGTCTGTAGTTCCCTGGATCTCCTTCTTGCTTTTCGTAAAGATGGGCACTATATTGGCCCTTTTCCAGTCATCCGGGACCTACCCTGATCACCATGAGTTTTCAAAGATAAGGGCCAGCGGCTCTGCGGTTGCATCATGTTACTTTAAATTGCCAATCAAATCAAGAGCAAGACCTTTTAAAGGGAGATAAGGCAAAATGCCATGTTTATTGATTACATGAAACAGATACATAAGCTTGGGCACACCAGTCATACAAATAGACATAGACAGACATAACACAAAACCACTCCAGTAAGATGTTATAGTTACCAAATGAGGCTGCTTCAATGTTAGCAGTGGGTGGCCAGCCCAGGCTCATTGAGGGGGATGGGAGTGTGGTGAACAGATGTGCTTGTGCTCCAGGAGGTTGCAGAGAGTGGATTCCCCCCTCATGGCTTGTCTGCATCTCACTTTTATAGGGATTTCAAGTCTTTGTTCAGCATTGGGGTCTTTCTACGCTCAGTTTTTAATTAGAGTTTTTTTCTGATCTATCTTCTGGTTATCTCAACTTGAGGTCATTCCAGTAAAGTTGGTTTCTCAGTTTTGAAGCATTGTGTAGTTGGTAACTCTGACTTGAAGCATTGTGTATGGCAGGATATGCAAAATTCCTTCTTCTCACAATCTTCTTTGCACCTGATCACAGATGAGTTCTTCAGCCATCCATTAATTAGCTTAATTAGTTTGCTGTCTGGTAACTCATACATTGGTGCCTTGTTGCTTACACAATCAGTTAATCTTCTTCTGTTTTCATGCAAATAGTTACCACTCTTTCACCATTTACACTCTCACACAGATACAGGGCATACGAAGTTCATTTACTCATGTCAAGCAGGGAACAAGCACAAAATGGAGTTTTAGTTGTTCATAAAATACAAAAATAAAACTAATACAATCATAGACATTTATCAATTCAATATTATCATTTAAGCATAATAACTAATATGCAAAAATTCATACTACAATCAACCATCTCTTTCAGCACATTTGAATGCATTGCATCCGGCCCCATGGACTTGGACGCGTCCAGCTTTTCTAAATAGTCCCTAACCTGTTTTTTTGTCTTTTACCATGGAAGGCTGCTCACCTTCTCCCCAAACTGTGCTGCCTGGTGTCATCTCAGATATCTGTACACAAGTGCATGGAGACTTGGAAACAAGCAGGAAGTTCTTTCACAGCCAACAAGCTATGATGTGACTGGAATAACAGAGACTCAGTGGGATAGCTCGCATAACTGAAGCACTGTCATGGATGGGTAGAAACTGTTCAGGCAGGACAGGCAGGGGAGAAGAGGAGGAGGAGTTGTGCTGTATTTGGAACTTGGGTGGAAGCCTCAATGATGCCTGGACAGACGGGTGGAAGCAGAGGAAGACCTGGCAGTTGCAGTTTCTCTGGGATGGTGATGTCCTTTGGGTCTTCTAATCTGCTGCCTCTCACTTGGTGCCTCTCTTTCCAAGAAGATATTCCCTAGCAAACTCCTTGGTAACTGGCCTGTTTGCTGTTCCTTGATATGAAGGGTTGCCTTTTCTCTGTGACCTCCTTCCTCTCAGCAAGCTTCCAGTGAAGCAATGTGAGAGAGTTTTCAAGCAAACTCCCATTCACTGTAGACTCTAGTCTTCGTCTAGCTACTGAGTTTTAGCTGCTAAAATAAAACAATATAGTTAATAATTCCTAATTACATATTGTGGCAGTGAGACGCCCCCAGAGGCTCCCGAAGGGGAGAGGGCAGTCCCCATGGGCCCGAAACCCCACAAGCAAACTTACCTTCAGGGCGCAGCCAGAGCCAGAGCAGGAACTGTGGCTGTGAGAGCTGGCATTATGCCAGCTGTTTAATCAGTTGTTCCCCAGGCAGGGAAAATCAGAACCAAATGTGGCAACCATTCCAGCCACCGCAGGAAGATTTAAAAGCCCCACTGGAACCTGGGGGGGTGGGTAGAGTGAGGGAGCACGCTGGTGTGGAGCGTGCCAGATGTGCTGTGGCTCCTGCAGCAGACAGGAGCAGCAAAGCTGGCTCAATGCCGGCAGGCAGAGCAGGGGAGGCGTTTGAGCCCCCTGAATCAGGCTGGGAGGAAGGAGGCAACTCCACATGCCTCTCCTCCACAGATGTCTATTTTTTTTTGACCAAAAAAAAGAAAAAAAGAATAGGAACAAAACCAGAAGTGCCCTACTCAGAGGTGCTGAAGGAGGTGCCAGTCAACTCAAGTCCAGCTTGCAAGTCTCCTCAGCGGGAAGGCTACTTGTTGGGGCCACCTGACAAGTCTTAACAGAACCCACACTGACATGGGTTCCCCCAGGCAAGCAGGGGTTGATTGAGCATGACCAAACCACACCGTTGGCACCCATTGGTTGGCAAATGGATGGGGTGTAGGGGAGGCGGAGCCCCATGGAACATCACACCCAAACTGTGAGTACTATCATCCCCGGGGCTCCCCAGGAAGAAGCTCTCCACTGAACCCTCCCTTTATCCAATAACACCAAGTCGTGGCAGGTAAGTTGAGGGGAGGGGCCCTACACCGGGCGGACAGTACGTCACTCAGGGTACCCCACTTAAGGTACCTTTTATCACACATATAAAAAAGAATCTTACCTTTCTCGTTCCTCTTCAAAGAGAGGGATGGCAAACTGACCTGCAAACTGACTAGGTAACTGCTTGCAAACTGTTTGCTGTTCCTTGTTCACTCATGGGTATGTTGCTATGATACCACCTGAAATAATTTTTTTTTCAATTTGCCTTTTAAAGATTAAAACATTAAATATCCAAACACAAAAAATCACTTTTTCAGGATACAGGCTGTACCTGTTCTGAAGATGAATTGGGATGTTGTGGTAGAACTCCTACTTCATTTATGGCAGAGAAGGGAAGGTGTGAAGTGAATGACATAGGAGATTAATGGAAAAAAATGAATGGTCTCATGGTTAAGATAGTTAACTGTGCTTCTGCAGAGCTGGATTCCTTCACTGACTGCAAACGTTCCTGTGGGATTCTTGACCAGTTGCTTCAACCCAAATTTTCACAGGTGGTCACTCATGGTGTGTTTTTTAAGTTTCTGGGTTACCTGACTTTAGACACTGTGATTGGATTTGCAGCAACTTGCTACATTCACAACTGCACTGGGAGCTATACATTAACCTATGAAGTGTTATTTAATGCTGAGTACTCTGGAAAACCACATTTTCTAGGCCGCTCAAGCTGGGCGCCACACTTCAAGAGGGATGTGGACAACATGGAGAGGGTCCAGAGGAGGGCCACTCGTGTGATCAGGGGGCAGCAGGACAGACCCTACGAGGAGAGGCTGCAGGACCTGAACCTGTTCAGCTTCCACAAGAGAAGGCTGAGGGGAGGTCTAGTGGCCTGTTACAAACTAGTCAGAGGGGACCAACAGGCACTGGGGGAGTCCCTGTTTCCCCATGCACTACCAGGTGTGACCAGGAATAATGGTCACAAGCTGGCAGAGGGTAGATTCAGGCTAGATATCAGGAGGCGCTACTTCACTGTCAGGGCGGCTAGGATCTGGAACCAACTTCCAAGAGAAGTGGTGCTGGCTCCTACCCTGGGGGTCTTTAAGAGGAGGCTAGATGTATACCTTGCTGGTATTGTTTGACCCCAGTACTCTTTCCTGCTATGGCAGGGGGTCGGAGTCAGTGATCTGCGCAGGTCCTTTCCGACCCTAGAAACTATAAAACTGTGGACACCAAAATTACTGGACACTTGACCTTAGTCTGTCTTTGTCTTACCTTCCCATTTGTAAAACAGGGAAAATATCACCTCATATCAACAAAGCAGTCTTGTAAAGATAAATTCATTTTTATTTCCAAAGCACTTGGACAATAGAAATAGTCCAATATATAGTTCAATTGGAGTATACAGATGGTCCAAAATAAATAGTTCAATAGACTATATAAATAGTCCATAAGCACTATAGAGAAGTCCTGCTGGGAAGGGTTTAGATATAAGGCAGTAAGTAAGTAAGGCTTCTACTGTTACTATTCCTATCACTGTGCTTGGTTTTACTTGAAGAAACATGATTCCTGGCTTCATAAACAGGCAGGGTCTGGGAAGTGTCCCATGTTTTGACCATGGAGTTTCTCGCAGAGAATGCACACCGGACTGTGCCTGGAGATCTAGAAGTCTCTGGGCATGGAAAAAAAATGCAGAACTACTTGCTTTGTTCTTTGTTTTTTGAGGATGATGTCATATGTATTTGAACTACAAGCTTCCTGTTTGGCATGAATGAGTGTAAAACTAAGTTCAAGGCATGTTTTTAACAAGTCTCAGGCACAGTTAATCCACAACCTGGATAATTCTCCCATGGATAATTGAGGATCAGCTGCAAGTGTTATTAATATTCCACACAGCATCAAAAATAAAGTAGTCATTTTATAAAACAGAGTTTGATATTGTCCTTGTCCCACAGAACCCACACTTGATCTCAAACCAGGAAAAAACAAGGGGGGGAACCGTTCATTGATGGAGTAGGTGAAGGTAAATGCAGGGAATTTTGAAATTGTGTGTAAAGAGGGATTTCCAAGTAGAAATAGGAGAGTGTGCTTGGCTAGTGAGTAACAGGCTAGTTTAAGACAGGGTCTGTGAAAGCTCACAGCCAAGAGTGAAAGGTAAGGGAAAGGCATTTGTCAAGCAAAAAGTGTGAGGTCAGATGGTCTAATACAGAGGTGGTCAATTGCACCACAGGTGCCACAAGTAGCGTGGGAAGCCTATGTGTGTGGCATCAGTGATGGGACAGGCAGCACAATGACAGATAGGGCAGGGAGCAGAAAGCAAAGTAGCAATCAGGCAGAGAGTACAAGGAAAGAAGCAGATAGCAGAGCAACACATCAGGCAGAGGAATGGGGTCACAGTGGCACTTGGGAAGGGTGTGAAGCTAACTTGTAGCACACCTGCCAAAAAGGTTGGCCCCTAATGCTTTAAGACTAGAGGAAATGAGACAGCGATAGTGCTACAATCAAGACTGTGTAGGATCCTGAAAGTCAGGCTGAGGATCTTGAATAGCATGCAGTGGAACAGAGGAAACCAGCAAAGCAGTGGTGCAATGAGGTCTGGGGCTCAGACACTGACTTGTAGGGGTAGAAAAAACATGTCTGCTGCTGGCAGCTGCACAATCACAACTGTTTTTGCACCCCTAGCTTGGTGGCAATTGGAGATTGCTGTTGCCCCTGGGTACCAGGTTGCAACACTATGTTGCTGTAACAAGGTGATCCCTTGTGAGGTAGGAGTGGATAAAAAAGGCAGAGGACAGTTAGCTTGGACAAAGTGGAGGGTAACAAAGTGACAGAGAAGAACTTTGTATGAGCAATGTGAGAAACGACCAGACTGTGGACAAATTTAACAGTGGTGGTAGCGCCAAAAAGTATTTGTTGGATAACACAGGAAGAAGCAATGGGCCTTAAGAAGTGAAGCAGCAATTAGAAGTGTTGGTGGTGACTGTTTACCCAAGTGATCAACACCTAGTTCTCCTCAGTTCCTTTTTATTCAGTGGCGTTCACACAAACTTGGCTATCAGGCACTATTTGCATTCAGCTTCACAGCTGAATATTTTAGTGGTGTTGTCACATACAAATTGAATCACGGTAGTCATTAAATATATGTCATTCCCTAATCACTAGAGTTTACACCAGTGTTTTCATCACTAAGAAGCAAAAACCTCTCAAGACTATATTAGAGTCATTCTGGAATAGAAGCACATCTGGAATAGAAGAATTCCTGGAAAGCCAGAGATACAGGGTACTCAACCAAGCATATATAACTAAGGCCAGGTGAGAAAATATGACGTGTGCATGACCAGTGAGACACAACACTACCAGCAGACCTTGAGGAATGGAGCCTCCCTGTGCAAACTACTTCGTTATTGCAGCCTACACATCAGGCTTCTGGGAACAAGGCAACATATCAGACACTGCATTGACCAAAATAGACAAATCAGTAAGGCATTTCAGCAGGTTTGCTTTACCTGTGCAGAGTAGAACAGCTCCAACAATACGGTTTCACCCCAGAACACCCACTAGAAAGGTGGCTGAAGCATGCAGCAGGTCATGCAACAAAGGCCATGAAATAAAGTTCTATTGCTTACCACCATTTGTGGATGTGTTGGTTTAGTTTTGTATGATACTGGGCAAGAGGTAGGAAGAGGAATCAAATCTAAAATGGTGTGAAGATAGTACAGTTGTCAATGATAACAATGGAGAGAATCTGGGAGGTACTGCAGGAAAGGTGAAAAGTTGAAACCTTCTTTATTGATATCAAAAAGTTATAGGGACTTTCAGGACTCAGCACTTCCTAAAATCTGACTTCTTTGAACTATTGTTTTGTACACCCAAATTCACCAGTCACTTCTTTTAAACTTCAGCTCACCCTAGGAGTCTAGCTTTCTGTAGATAAAATGATCAACATCTAGTTGTTTTCAGTTCCTTTTTATTCAGTGGCATTCACCCGAACTTGTCTATCACGGCACTCAGTGCTCCTCTGTTATCAAAATGTCACGCACTAGTTTCATCCAGCTTCACACCTGCATGCCTACACACCTGTTGTCACATGCAGATTGAATAACAACAGTTTTCATTAAAATATATGCCATTTCCTTTACATCAGTGCCCCCCAAAAAACCTTTTCCTTTTTGTTCTGTGAAAATAGCCTCTAACAGTCACTGAGGATGCTGCCTGCTAATCATTATAAATAAATGGAGCATTCTGTGACATTTAAAGATAATATTCCAGTGCACTTCTTGTTAAGTGGGTCTCCTTGGATTTTATTTTTTAAAACCCATCTATGCTTTCTTTAATGTTGCATTTACAATATTTTTTCTTTTTCTTAAGTTTGTGTAAATGCAACTGCCTGACATTAGTTTGCCTTTTTCTGTTTTTTTTTCTTGTGCTTGTTATTTCATACTAATCCATGCATTTCTATTATGTGTGCACTTCAGAAAGCAAATTATATTATTGTCTTGTTTGGTTATGGACACATACTCTTGCCTGATACTTTTATTTCCTTCAAGATAGTATAAATGTCATGTCTGTGGCTTGGCAAGACAAGAGTACAATATACTGCTTCTTGCAGTGCGCCATGCAAATTGCTCCTTACCACTGGCATGCACACTTTAAATTAGTCTTCCTGCATTGGTCTGGTTTTTGCTATAGTCACAGGGCTGTCATTGAGTTCCCACTGGGGATGGCCTTGAGCTGCAGAGTTCACTTCTAAACTTTCTCAAAGGCTAGGGAGGTCTGGCTTTCTAAGTAGGTGAGAGCCAGTGTGCCCAACTGGTGCTGCCTTGAGTAGGGGATACTATGAATAGAAGTCTACCCATCTTAAGGAGGCAGCTGGCCAATTTTGTGGGCAGATTGTGGGGCTGGCCACCATTTTCATGGGCTGATTGTGGCAGGGCACTCCCATGCCTCTTGCTGAGGGGCCTCGGAAGTCCAGCTCCTCCCTGCAGATAGCCAGATGGCCCAAAACCACAGCTTATTTGCTTAATAATGGTTCTCTTAATGGCTTCCATGGGCTTAATTAGGGGATTAAGCCCACGGAAGACACTCATTGATGCATTATTAAGCAATCTAAACATTTAATTTTAATCTAAACTGAAATGTGCTATGAAATTAAAACTATATACAACATGAATTGTAACTAATAACATCACTATACATGTATTAAAGAACATTGTAAAAAAGTACTAACCTTGAGACAGGCAATTAATGCTAGCTGTTAAATGCTAGTATGCTGCATCCAGTGGCATTAGCTGCAGAAATTCTCCGTCTCTGTGGGGTGAACACTTGTCCATACACTGAGATGGTATGCTCAGCATCCACTGAGTTCATTGGAATGATGATGCAGCATTTTGTCAGGGTGTAGAGATGTGGAAACCATCACAGACCGAGTCCCAAAACACAGGCATGGGCACAAGCATCTGGCACTCTTTGACAAAGTTCTCATAAGCAGCATGTTTGCTGTCATGCTCTTTTTGCCATCCAGGGATTCATTTCAGTAGCTGAGGGTCACAACTCAGAACAGGCACCTGGTTGGGGTCCAAAGTGCAAACAGCCCTAAGGAAGGAGGCAGCTGGTCATGTGAACCACGGTGGCAGTAGCAGGTTGTACCTGTAGTACTGGTTCAGCTTCTCAGCTATTGCCTGGAACAGGTCCCTTTTTCCACTAGTTTTCATGAGAACAACTTGACAGTTCTTGCATTGCTTTGTCTTCAGCTCAGCTTATCAAATCCATCAGCTTGTCGTGTGTGTAGTGGATCACAGTCTGCCAGCCTCCAGACCACTTTAGAAGCTCCCTGGACCAGGTGGCATTTTCAGCCACAAACATCACTTGATCTTGAATGTCATCCCATCTTAAGAGATTGTGAAGCTTAAGCATGCCCTGTATGCTGGGTGTGATTTCCAGCTCCTTGCTCACAAACTGCTGGATATGCTTGGCATGGTACCAGACCACACTGAACCAGAATTCCACCTTGTGAGCAAGGCTCCCTCCGAGCTGCATGCACGCATGGCCGTGCACACTTTAAAACCATGCCATGCACAAGCTTATTAAGGCCGTGCACCCACCCGGAGAGGAGCTGGGCAACGAGCTGGGCGCGGAGCGCAGTGGAGGCACCAGGGCCAGTGCAGGACATTTACCAGAGGTAAACTCAGGCAGAGGTTCCTCCCCAAGGCCATGTGCTCCCGGAGGCAAGGTGGGGACAGGGGCTGGGGGCTGGCGCCGGGGAACTGGTGCCTCCTCACTCCCAGAGGCATGGTGAGGCAGGGACAAGGGATGGGCCTGGTGCAGACTCCACCGGCTCCAGGGAACTGCTCTGCACCCCTGCATCAGCTAGGGGAGTGAGGAGGCACATGGTGTCAGGGCTGGGGAGCAGAGTGGTTCCCCAGAGCCGGCAGAGCCCGCACCAGGCCCCGGCCCCGGCCCCAGCCCCAGCCCCCATCCCTGCCTTGCCATGCCTCTGGAAGCAAGGAGGCACATGGCAGCAGGGCTGGGAAGGAAGCAACCCCCATCCTTGCTTTGCCTCGCCTCGCCTCGGGGAGGAGCCACTGCCTGCTCCGCATGAGGGCTGAGGAGCTTACCTTCAGTAAGTGTCTCACGCCGGCCCCAGTGCCTCCCTTCCAGTTCTAGCAATCAATTGTGTCCGGCCCATGGCTGTCCCACAGCACTCCACTGTGCTGCTCTGGGCAGCAGTTAGCATGGAGAAAGGGGGTGGGTGAGGCCCACAGTGCTCCACATAGGGCCAAACCCTGCCCGCTTCCACCTGGACACTTACTGCAGGACACTTACTGGCAGACCGTGTCAAAAGGGGGAGGCAGGACCGAAGCGGTGCGCTCAAGGACTGAAGCGGTGAACTCATGGACTGCTACTCCTTAGAGGGATCATTGGCTGTGAGCACAGGCTCTGGTGGCAGTGGAACAGTGGCACGTGAGGCCCCACTTTGACCAGTGAGGGACTCCCTGTACCAGACCTTACAGCCGGTGCTTGAAGGCTTTCTTGAAGGAGGACACCAGGACATCAGTACCCCATCAGGGAACTGCATATGCCAGATGTCACTTACTAAAGACAGAATGAGTGCATTGCAGGTGACATGAACTATGTTGGGCAGCGTTCCTTGGAGCACATCAAAGAAAGCCTGGCACATGTACATGGCATTGTTGGACAAGAATCATAGAAAGTTAGGGTTGGAAGGGACCTCAGAATGTCATCTAGTCTAATCCCCTGCTCAAAGCAGAACCAATCCTCAACTAGATCATCATAGCCAAAAATTTTTCTAGCTGGGTTTTCAAAACTGTTGAGCTATTGCTGAATGCTGAGATATTGTTAAATTCTAAGCCATTATGGACTTCACTATGGCTCAGACCTGTTAGGAAAATTGACAGATGTGAGGTGGACCAGTTGTTTAAAACATAGGCAGGTCCTGGTCTGTCCAGCTCCCTGATACAAATAAAATGTGCAGCATGTAGTTATCTTGAGGGTTATCTTGAGCTTGGTGGCTTCATTGGCCACAATGGAGAAGGCTTCATACTCTGCCAATTCAGAATTTGTGGACTGTACATGGGAAGCCATCACTGCAGGGAGATAGTCTTGGCAAAGCACATTTGCACACGGAAAACTGCCAGCATTTGGCACATTTTGGTTCAGGTAGACCCTTAACTAAGGGTGATGAATTTTCTCCAGAGGGGTGTTTGCCACCATGAATGCCACCACAAGGGAAAATGCTGTCTCTTGCTTTGCCGAGCTGCTTTCTGCAGTCCTTTTAAAGAGTGAGGACACAGTCACCTCTGATCTTCAGTCTCTGCAGCAGCCTTTTGCTTCATGTGGGCCTTGGACTCTAAGTGTTGATCTATACTGGTTTTCCTCGACACATCCAGAGTCACATTGCAGGCAGTACAGAGCGGTCTGCTGCCATCTGCATGCAAGGTCGCTGCAGGATGCTGCCTTACACAGTCCAGAGCTGAAATATATTTGGTTCTCATGGAGGATTTCTTCTCGGTGTTCATGCTCAGTTCTTCTCAGGATGCAACATGCTGTAGCAGCATGCCTGCCTGTGGCTTCTTTAAAAGCCGGTGCCAAAACCCTCTTGCTTCCCTAACTGGCCCTGGATTAGCTCCTGTACTGAGCCTATGTCACAAGCTCAGCCTCTGATTTGCTCCCTCTCCCCTCCCCTCTTCCTCCCATTCTTCAGGACTGCAGGGCTGCCTGCCCTTTTCTCTGCTTGCTGGTAAGTTGTTATTGGTTTAATTTTGCGGTGAGCCCACCAAAATCATGGAGCTTGCTATTTTTTTTGCAGAGCCTGCCTGATTTTGTGTTTTCTCATCTGATGTAGTATGAGACAGGGGCACTCTAGGGCAGGGCGCCTTAGGTTCTCTGTGTAGAAGTAATTGGCTTACTTGACTAGAAAAACAGACAAAGACCAGACATGCTGATACTGCTTAATTCAAATGTTCTGAGATAAGGAATCCGCATTCCTGCATTCCTTGGGTTATCTTGATATCTTGCTCTGCGCATTCCTGCATGCCTTGGGATAGCCCTATGTGTAGATAGTTGTTTAAGTAAACGTTCTAAGTTTCTGTGTAATTTACTTTTGTTTTGTTTCTCCAAAGTGTATTTTTTATCTCTTTCTCTGTTTTTAGTATAAATATGCTTGTAAACCTAGAGAGTCTGAGAAATCCTTTGAAACAGACAAGGGTGATTCCCCTTGCTGTATGGAATTCTCCCTGTGATCACAGTATAGCCCTAAATAAAGAAAAGCTGGCTCTGTCAGTTCTGATTCAACCACAGCACGAAGTTTGATTTCTTCCACACCTGTAAGGGTTAATTTTGGGTGATTCTGCCTTCATCCCATGTGGCTTTGCAGGGCTGGGCTGTGTCCTTGCAGGCCAACACCTGGCCCAGCCCTGAACCCAGCGCTGTCCCAGAGAAGAGTCAGAAAACCTCTGGCTTTTCCCCATGCAGCTGGGTGGGGTGGGCAGGAGGGGGAAAGGAGCCCCCACTCCTGTGCATGCCCTCCCACAGCTAACCTGCTGGGGTCCAGGAGGGAGCTGAGATGGATCCATGAGCTGTGTGTGGGGGGGCTCTGTTTCCCCCTTCTTGCCCCAGGTCTGGGCAAGGCAGCCTCTGCCACTGTCAAGAGACTTGCAGGACACATGCAGAGCCAGCCCAGCTCCCTACAAGACTCCAGCAGGAGGGGAGCACATGGAGGGGACGGTGCTCCATTCCTCTCTTGTTCCAGCTCCAGGCACGGCAGCCTCTGCCGCTGTCAAGATGCTCATGTAGGGAGTGGGAGGAAGGGAGCCACCATCAGGGCTGGGCCTGGCTCCCCCCAAGACCCCAGCAGTGGTAGTTGGGGTGGGGGGCGGTGCATGGCAAGAGGGCTCAGTCCCCTCCCACCAAACGCTACTTTCAGTTGCCCCCTGGCTGGGGAAGCGGGGGGATGCTGCTGAGAGGGGAAATCTGGCAGACTGCTGGACCACCCCAACCTGCTGGCCAGGGCTAGTGCATCCCCCCCAGGTGGGTTGGGGTCGCTGGCACTATAACTCATGGCACGTTGTGCAAAGTGCTATAGAGATTTGCTTCCCTTACAGGCTGCCTAAATGTCTGTACGCAGCTTCAGTCTCTGCAAAAGCAGATACAGGTTTAATGGGAGAGGATTAAATGGCTGCCTGTTCCCTTCATGGCACAATTTAAAGTGCTTTAAAGCCCACTTTTTTATTTGAAGCACTTCTAATTTACAAGTGCCTACAACATTGGGTGAGAGCAGTCTAAAACAAAGGAGCTCATTCTGGATTATTCAACTGGGATGACGGAATTGGAGCTATAACCTGCTGTTCTAGACTGGTGTAGGAGGTAGGTTAAGAATTGACTTTTATTACACAGAGACATAAACTACATACAATAAACTGAAATGAATATGAACGGCCAGATGGAGACACCTACTGTTCAAGCTGTGTAGATTAGCAAAGGAAAGACAGAAATACACCATCGATCCACAAAGCCTGTCCGATGCTTCTGCTCATACGCGTTTCACTGCCTTGAACACCAGGTAAGACAGTAAATACTGTTTGCTTTCTCCTTTGAAAACCCAGGCATAAAATAGAAGAGCCCTTTTCTTTGGTACATTTTTCTGTCACTAAATTCTTAATTTTCTGCCTACTTTGTCTTTGAAAAGTAGGAATTATTTCTTTGTCTTGCTTAATGAAGAGTGCAGGGCACGTCCAAGTAGTATGTCATGGTCTCATGCTCCTTACCAACGTATGGGAGTTTTCTACGTGCTGCATTGCTGTGCAGTTGTTTTCTGTTTGTTTATACCTTTACAAGATCACAGACAAAATTATCTCAAGGTGCATATTGAAAAATTAATGAATTTTAATTTTTAAATGCACATTTGAACAAGGAAATGTGTTGGGGAAGATATTTATGTTTATGGTCACCAGTTGTGAGAAACTGTAATCAGAAACATAACCATTATACAACCTTCCTAGAAAATGTGTATAACAATTAATTAATTAAAAAATAATGTATTAAGACTACAATGGCTATGGTATCTGGTCTTAAAATACATACGTGTACATGCTCTTGATTAACCTCTCCTAGCCAGCATCACTGTAATTCGGTACAGGTGGGCCCAGTAGGTCACCCCAGCAGATTGTATTTTTGTTATATTTGTGCCACACTTTAACTGCGTGGGCTGAAAGCTTCCATGTCTTGTAGATGCCGTGGATTCTTGGACTGAATTTACTTCTCTTTTTCTTTCTCTTTTCTCTTTCGTTTTTGTTTTTCTCTTTTCTTTTCTCCTTTTTCTTTTGAAAAATTCAAGAAAAAACAGTTGAGCTGATTTCTAGCGTAGCCAGGCTCTTTTGCCCATGTTATTAAATGCTGGAAACTTTTGAAATGGTTGAAAAATTCTAGCATTCTCCATGCTCTCAGTAACTCCTCCTCTGGGCCCGCGTAACCTGGAGGAGGAAGCTAACCTATTCAAATGTGGAAGAGACATGAAGAGAGAGATGGGTTGTGTCGCTGCAACCTCACAAGGGAACTGATTGTGGGAGCAGATTGAGAAGATGATCCTGGGAGGACTGGGTCTAGCATCTGCCCTCAGACTCCCTGGCCTTCTAGTTCTCCCCTCCAGACTTTCTGCTTTCTGGTCTGGGCACACTGCTTTTCCCTTCCCAGACTGTCTCTTCCCTTGTTGTCCTTCTTGTTCTTTGGTGATTCATAGAGTCCCTCAATGTGGAGGAAGAAAGCCTTTAGCCTGTACAAAAGGGAAAGTGCAGAAAATACCTGTACTCTCTCAGGCTGTACGGGCTCTGATGCGTGCAGCAGCTCAGCACCAGAGCAGGAGGGAGGCAGAGGCTACTTTAGCTTGGGAAGCAGTGGGTGCAGAGGGTCAGCTGCAGGAGGACGTTTTAGAAGGAGAGTTAGTTAAAAAATGCTATTCCCTGACAGCTGGAGTTTACTTTTCTGGAGCTTCAAACTATTGGTCCATGTCCTACTCTCTGCAGCAAGAGTGGAAGATCTTCTCTTTTTCATGACAACCTTTCAGGTATTTGAAGACTGCTATCATGTCCCCTCTTAAGTGCCTTTTCTGCAAGTTGAACATGCCTACCTCCTTCACCCTCTCCTCATATAGCTTGCCTTCCAAACCTTTTATCATTTCTGTCACCTATCTCTGGCCCTTCTCTAACTTTTCCATGACCTTTTTGAATTGGGGAGCCCAAAACTGCACACAATACTCTAGATCAGTGTTTCTCAACCCATGGGTCTTGACCCAAAAGTGGGTTTCAAGATATGAAAGGGTCACAGACAAACTTTAAAAATGGATTCTCTTTTAAAGGAGAAAAACTTGGGAAACTCTGGCTTTTCCCTTGCAGGCTGGCAGAGTTCCAGCCCGTGAGGAGCTGCTTGGGGCCCCCCATATCTCCCCTGCCCCACACACCCACCCTTGCCTCACACATTGAAGGGCTGGGGCCTGGGGGCAGTGGGTTAGGAGTGAGGGGCATTGGGTCGGGACTGACCATTGGTGTTTACAAATGGGTCCTAGTACAAAAAGGGCACTAGGCGCTGCTCTAGGTGAGGCTTAACTAGTGCTGAATAAAAAGGTACTATTACACCCCCTCCCCAGAGTCTTGCATCTAATGCTCCTGTTGATGTAGCCCAATACTGCATTTGCCTTTTGTGAAGCTGCAGACTCTGTGATTCACCAAATCTCCTAGGTCTTTTTCCATAGTTCTGCCATGCAGCCAGTTGTCACCCATTTTGTATATGTGTTTTTAAGCATTATAATGGTTTGCTGACAGTTATCAAAGGAAGCTTCTTTGACATGTAAAGATAACATTTTAGCAATATTTGGGCAGGTGATAGGGTCTCTTTTCATGCCATTTTTTAAGACACTTTAATGCTTTCTTAAAATTGCATTTACACCTTTTTAAAATTATGAGGCTACTGGAGGTGAGATGAGACTGCTGCTTGCCTTTGATTGGACTCTTCCACTTAAATTCCTGCTGGCTCACATATTTCTATTCTGTGTGCACTTCAGAAAATAGATTACATTATTTTCTTGTTTGGCTATTCCATACTCACTCTCAGCTAATAAGTATAGTTTATTTTCTCCAAGATAACATAAACATTATTGCCTGTGACTTGGCAAGGCAGGAATATGCTGAATTGCTCTTTGCTGTGTGCTCGTCTCAAGACTGAGCCACTAGCCCACATGCTTTGAATTAGGCTTGCTGCAGTTTCATTGTAGTTTTCATTCTAATCATGAAATTTCACAGTAATTTCCCATTGGTGATAGGCTTGAGCTGTGGAGTTCCCTTCCAAACTTTCCCAAAGGCTGGGGAGAATTGGCTCATCAAGGGCTAGAGGACAGGAAAGTACAGAGAACACAAGATGTTGTGCCCTGGGCCGCCTTAGTTTATGACAGAGCTATAGAGCTTGTCTCTCTCCTCAGACTGAATCAGCCAGCTCTTCTTGTCTCTCTATAAGCTGTGGCAATTAATACTGCCACCACTTCCCCCCTGCCAATTTTCCAGACCCATAGGGAGCCCCATAGGCTGGAGGATACAGCCCCTGTGCCAGATTCAGCCCATGGGCTGGAGGTTGAGTGCCATTGGAGTAGAGAGTAGATTTACTCACTTT
Organism: Crocodylus porosus; assembly: GCF_001723895.1. Classification (NCBI taxonomy): domain Eukaryota; kingdom Metazoa; phylum Chordata; order Crocodylia; family Crocodylidae; genus Crocodylus; species Crocodylus porosus. Next base: position 55,070,504 of record NW_017728947.1, on the reverse strand, counting down.
GCAGATAATACAAATCTGGTGTAGATTACAAATATTTTGGAGGAAAGATTTAGATTTGAAAAATAACTTTGACAAATGGGAGAAATGGTCTTAAGTGAACAGTGTGTAATTCTGTATGGAAAAGTGCAAAGATTCATGGCTAGGAATAATCCACTGTAGAAATACCAGATTGGGAATGGCAGGTTAGGTAGACGTTAGTCAGAAAAGCACCTAGGGGTTACTGTAGATCGTACAGTGATAATGGGCGAAAAAAAGGAAAAGCCACATTGTGTTGTATACACAAGAATATCATATGCAATAAAGGTGAAGTAATCCTTCCTTGCTGATCAGCACTGGAAAGACCTCAAATGGCATACTGCTACGTCTAGTCCAGACATCTTGCTTCAAAAATGGTATGGGCCAGCACAAAGGAAGCTTCAGCCTCACCAGGCTAATCCTCAGTCTGTATCCTCTGCAGGTGGCCCAGTGGCCTCAGTCTGCCTGGATCCTTCAGGGCCATCTCCTGCCTGTGGTCAATACAACAACCAGGCCACCCTGGCCTTTCTGCCAATGGCCTCTGGCCAGCGGCAGCCTTCAGACGGTTAGTGCTCTGCCAGACCTCTTGTTCCCTGCAAGAGCATCCAGTAGTGTAACTTGGGGGAGGGGAGCAATAAGTGGGGCAGCAGCCCCAGGCACTGACTTAGAGGGGGCACCAGTATGGCCCCCTCCCCCCAGAAATCTTTGTCATGGTAGGCACAGCCAGGGGACAGGGGTGCAGAAAGACATTTGCCTCATAGGAGTCTTTGCTGTGAGAGACAGACACAGCCCTGCACCTGGGGGGTGGGAGGAGTGAACGGGTACCAGAAGTGGTCCCTAGGGAGCCCACACCACTGCCTGTCCCTCTGCTTTCCCTCCATCCCCTACCCTCACCCTGCTCTCAAGGGGTCAGCATAATCTCTGCCTTGGATGCTGGAAGAGCTTGCTATGCCTTTGGGATTTGAACTTGCTATGCCTTTGGGAAAGAGCCTGTGGGATTAGTTTGTCTCTTTGCTTGCCCATGTGCCCAACTCAGTTCCCTAGTTTTCTTCTACTTGGAGCCGGTCACCTGAAGAGGTGTAGCAGGGAAGTGACTGAACAGAGGGATTAGCTCCTTTCCTCCTGGCATTGCAGCTGGCAGGCTGCCCTCTTGCACCACTGCACTATGAAGTCCTTTCTTCTGCCATACCTTTCCCTTGATTTTTTTCTCAAGGAATAAGTTTAGCTACCTGTGTAGCATTGTTACCATTATTTCTCCTTTACAGTCTTTATTAGGAAAGGGCTCTTCACCATGAAACCAGATTTGGGCACTTGTAATTCCTTTTTGAATGGACTAACAGGATTCATGTGGCATTCACAGCCTGGCCACTGATATCATTATCTATTGCCCGACAGTTTTCTTAGTGTGTACTCAGCAGACTTCCTGTTTCAGTCTTTTATATCTGCAGTTGAGTGTATCAGTTTTTTGTTTCTAAAGTTGAGCATATCAGTTAAGCATACAGTGATTATTGCCAGATCAGATATTTTTATGCTGGAATATCTCCCTTATCGCAGGTCGAGTGCTGAGGATCACACCGTGCTTAATTGTGGCCAAGAACTGTCTTTACTAAATGTTTGATATGCACCTGCATTTATATGTTTTTCACCCAGAAACGTTTACACCTCTCACTCTCTTTGAGCAGTTTACTTTGAGAAAATAATAAACCAATTTGAGTGCAGTTGATACAGTATGCTGTTGTGCTATGTATACGTGAATGTATATATGTATATTCATTAGGGCTGTGCGAAACAGCACCATTTTGTTTCGACTTTTGTTTCAATGGGACATTGTTTCATTTTGAATTTCGTTTCTTTTTGTCAAAACTGTTTCACCGTTTCGACGTTTTGCCCATGGTCTATAATGGCGAAGCACAAACTGCCTATAACCTTATCATTTCTTGCCTGATTTTGATGAAACTTGCAGGGATGGTAGCCCCTTCCAAGGCCATAGTTCAAGGAGATAGGTGCAGGGTTTCTGGGAAACTGCACCTCAGGCTGCTGACAGGCAAAACTTGAGACATGGGTGACTGTGTCTGACTGTGAAAACTGCAGGGATGGTGGCCCCTACTGAGGCCACAAAGCCTGCCAAGTTTCAAGGAGATAGATGCAGGAGTTTCTGGGAAAATGCACTTCAAGCTGCTGACAAGCAAACCTCATGTCACATGTGTGTGTTAAGGCACAGCAGGGTGAAAACTGGTAGTCCCTGCTGAGGCCATGAAACCTGCCAAGTTTCAAGGAGATAGGTGAAGGGGGTTCTGGGAAACTATACCTCAAACTGTGCAAGCAATACTCGTGACATGTGACTGTGTGTGTATTTTCCATCCCTCCCCCAGAGCAGTGGGATTGGAAGGGACCTCAGGGAATGATCACAGTCACTGGCCAGCTGCACAGTCAATATGAGAGCAGTCCTTCTTCCCCTCTCTTCCCCCTCCCTCTCCTTACTTCCTGTTTCCCTGCAGGCAACCCCAGCTTGAGTTTCGAAACTTGAAACATTTCGAAACTTTCAAAATGCTTCAACTGCCCTTATTTCATTTTGTTTCAAGGCTGTTCCAAAGCCTTTTGTTTTCTTTTGATTTTGCTGTTTCGAGCTCAAAACAAGTCAAAACAGTGTTGAATGAAACAGCCGGTGAAATTTCACACAGCCCTAATATTTGTGTACGTGCAGTACAGTTAACAACGGTAGAGAAACTAGGTCAGCAGTTCCCAACGGACTTGAGGCAGTCCTCCATGACTTTTGTGAATTGAGTGGCACCCACTTTAAACAATTAATTTATATAAGTTTAAAATAGTACTTGCTTCCTTGCAGAGGGGCCTTGCAGTGGGGGTGGGGGTTCATCCAGGCAGGAACAAGCCTGAGCCTTTGCTTATCTGCTTAATTTATCTGCTTTTCTTCTAACACCTCACTTATCTCCTCACAGCTCAGGGCACCCTTCAAAAGATTTAGCAGCACCCCAGGGTAGCCCTGGCATCCTGGCTGAGAATCATTGAACTGGGTATATGTAAGAATGCACTTTCCCTTGTAAGATTTGTAGGCACATTTTTGCACTCAGACCTCAGCTTTTGGTCGTTTAAAAATCTAATCCTAGTTTCTGCTTTTTTAAATGATCAATGGTTGCAAAGGTACTGGAAGGAACAGAAGCAAAAGATACCAGAAATCTAGAGTGGTAAACTGCTCCTACTCTGGATGCGGGTACACTGGCTAAACTGCTCTTTTCATGGATACAGCAACCACACCCACCCTGCTGAGTGAAACAAACTGATCCCGGGAAAATGCAGCATTGCTCATATTGATATCTTAGTAATATCCAGGTCAATTTCCCCATATAATACCATCAACATACCTTATCCCAAGGTGAGCATATATCCACAAAAAGGAAGGATATATTTCTGTTAAAGTTTCCCATAGAAAATGAGATACCACAGTCAATAGTATAAGTTCTCAGATATAGACCAGGTACTGGAAGGATGTCAGAGACAATATCTTCATGAGAATATCCTCATGGTGACCTCCCTACATTCATCTTTTGGAGGATGGTGGGGCCTTGCACTCTGAAACAAGCTTTGGTCACCACTGGGCTTCTATCAGCCCCACTGGATTTTCAACACATTGTCACAGTTATTCTATATACGTAAAATGTTGGGATACATACCTTTGTTCACCAGTGGGAAAAGGCCATGGCTGGAGAAAGAGACTATTGAAAGAGAGTTGTGTGTTCAGCAATGATGTACACATTTTTCATGCAAGTTAAATATTTTTTTTCAGTAATATTTTTCTGAGAAAAAAATGAGGCATTGTTTTCTGACTGACCCTTGTAGAATAAGTCTGAAGCCAGTGCATACTTTCCTGCTTTTTAGACCTTTTGTTTGACAGCTGTCAAACAAAAGCAATGACTGGAAAAGCTATCAGGACTCCCATTTCTGGTTTTGTGTTCACAAAAGATACATATTGTGCGCCTGTGCTTGACTTAACACTAGGCTTTTATATTTTATTGGAACAATATGTCTATTTACCAATTCCACTTATTTTATTGGAAGAGGGTCCAAGATACAGCTCAGACCATAAGGAGATATAAAATGCACAGGCGTACAGATGCGCCATATGTCCCCAGCCATAACATACCATTTTCTGGGGCCCAGATTGTTTATCTGAAATATGTTTGTCCATTTACATTTGAATCTTTCCACCGTGGGAAATGTTGCTGCTGTTCTTTGAACGCTGTCAGTTGTTCTGTAGGAGCCTTTAGCTTAGGACTAAAATGTCAGTAACCATGGTAAGAATTTTCTGATTTCTATTTCTCTAGGATGTCCTGTCCCAAACTTGCTTCACTTCTGGGGTGACTGCTTCCAGAACTGCTTCTGGGAGAGCCTGCCTGGGCAGCTGGAGAGTGTGGTTAGTTCTGGGCTGCCCGTGCTCTCCCACCTTCAAGCAAACAGATATCTGCTGCAAAATAGTAGCACAAATTCATACCACCTAAGTTGCAGTGACAAATTTGGGGCATTTGTGGTGCAACAAGTGGCATGGATGTCCATTTGCTTGGCCTTTGTGCCACCATAACAATTTGTATGGCAGCATAAAGCCAATGTCTGTTTCCAGCCTAATGCCCACTGTGACCTGATAGAAAGTTCAGCAGAGGATTGCCCAAGGGAATCATCAAAGGTCACTCAAGCCCTGAGCTCTGGTACAGTTTATTATTTATTATTTAATACTAATTTGATCTACATAGCTCTTTGGCTTCCTCTCTTGCTGATCTCTTCAGAAAGAGGCTCCATCAGACACCAGTCCTATAGCCACATATGAACTATTATGAGTGTGCTTCTCACACCATTTGGTTGCTCAGGTGACTGACTATGTTTGCACAGTTCCAAATATCTACAACTTTCAGGGTAATCAAAGTCCAAAGGAAGACACCACTCTCATTCTGGACAAGTAGTCTTTTTTCTCTGTGTTGAATACCAGGGCTCATAGCTACCACGAATGAATGTGATGAAAGGAGTATTATGAAGAATAGCCTCCCAGTTGAGGGTGCTGTAGTATGATTATGTACAGGGGTTTAGAGAACTTTGGGGAAGTGGCTAATGGAAGAGAACAGCACACACACAAGAAAAAATAAAGCCCTGAATATTGCACTGTTTCAGCCCTTTCACTCTTTTTATGCTTGGGCACTGAATGCCCTTCTTTCTGTTGCCTTTTCTGTTGCTTCCATACTTCCAGTCTCTTCTTTGGTTTCAGCTGTAGGCTTTCATGCCACTGTCATCCTGTAGCAGCAACATGTACATTTACAGACTCCTTGGGCAAGAGACAGAAAGACACAGAGAGAGAATCACCATCCTAAGTGCCCTTTGGTTAGGACACTTACTAGGGATGTGGAAGAGTCAGCTTTTAAAGCCCATCTCCTATGAAAATGTTAGTACAAAGTGGATCTTGTAGCAGAAGAAGAGAAGAAATGTGTCTTATCCCAAAATACTCTTAGGGTTGGATTGGAGCACATTTCTGTTAGGGTGAGAAAGACCTGGATCTGTTTCACAGCTCCGAAAGGTAGAGTGGGAATGTGAAAATTGGTCTCTTACCTCACTGTTGAGGGTCTACTTTCTGGCCTATTAGGGACATGGAGGCAGGACATGCACAACCAGCTCCTAAAGTTGTTGTCTGTAGCGTGATTTTGTGAAGTTTTGTTGGCTGGTGGATTCTGCTGGCAGAAGGTCTACATTCAAATGGAGACATTAATACATGATAGTTCTTGACTAATGCTATTTTCCTGGTTCTGCTGAAGTTCTTTGTTTCTGGGTAAGAAGGAACAAATTCCTGTGATCTTTTACAACCATTAATCATTTCATTTCCTTATTTGAACTAATAGTGCTTTATTGTGAGTCTTTTCCAGAATATACAATATTTAGACCTCACTGAAGCATTTTCTTCTTTATTAGACTTGGCAGGATACTATTTTTATTGCTAAACACTGATAAACAATTTCACCTCACACTCACAGACTGATGAGAACATATTTCCATCCATAATCATCAAAACTTATAGAAAGGGGATGTAAGAAAAAACATAAGGAAATCCAGGATACGTGTGCACATGGGTGTGTGTGTGTGTGTGCGTGCATGCACATACACACACACACACACATGCACACGGCGGCCTTTGTAGATGTTGTGGGGTGAGCCCTGACTGTGCCACCCATGCACTTCTTCTTTGGTAGTGGCTCAGGCAGCCGCTGAAGGAGCTGAGGGCTGTGCTGGGAGAGGGTTTGGTTGGATGCTCGCTGCTGGCAACAGAGCCTTGAGGTGGGGATGCTGCTGTGGGGTCCCACCACCAAAGAGGAGGGCTATCAGTAGCCAGGAACCCAGTGCTGCTGGTCGCTCGCTTTGCTCAGGTCCCAGGTGGGGATTGCTTGCCAGCTCCTGCCAAGCCTGGCCTGGCCCCTGCATACTCAGGGCAGGGCATGAGTGGGTGCCCCCAGGGCCCAGCTGCTGCCCTTGCACTGCCCAGAGGGAGGGGAGGCCATGGCTGTCAAGGGGTTGGGCTGCCCCTCTTCTGATTCCCACCAAGCAGGGCTTGCCCCATAAGGGGCCATGGGGAGCAGGGAGCTGCTTCCTGCCCAGGGCTGGGTGGTCGTTACCTCCTGGCACAGCAGTGGGCTTGGGGAATTGAGTGGAACTTGGCAGCCAGGAGTCCCCTGACCAGCCTCCTCCTGCAGTGAGCACCACCAGCAGCCCCTAGCCCAGCCCCTGCCCCTGCGCTCTGCTCCGTGAGAGCAAAGGCTCCAGTCGTACAAATGTACGACCAACTGAACAGAATGATTTAAAGTGGTATGCTTTATTGCTTTATGGATATTTACTTTTTATATTTTGACCTGAGCTTTTATAGAGCTTTTAACAGTATACATTTCTAAATTGTCTTCCCCCCACACCTCTAATGTCACACAGTCCTGAAAAAACGTAATGGATAAAAGTAAAAATAAATGCTTAAAAATAAACATCAATTTTAGCCATTGAAATGATTCAAAACTAAAAATCGAATTCTGCTGACCTTATTCATAATGGTCTGAAAGGTACTCACAGAAGAGAAACTCTACAACAGCTACTTTTATGGAAGTACTCGATGCCTGGAGTTATACCCCAAATGTGTGCACTGAGTTGCCTCCTCCTCACTTCATTCAAGGTTACACATCTCTCTATGGCCTCTAATCTCTCTCCCTCCCCCACTGACGTATTGCATGCTATGCTTCTCCAATTTTCATACACAATATTGATACTTCTGAGCTCAGCATTTCCAGTTCATGCACTGACTCTGAGATCATTATAGGCCTATGCTGAATTGTCCAGCACTGCACTTCGTAGAAGGTGTGAGGGAGTATGAACCCCCAAATACTTTAAGATGGTGAGACATGTACATTGTGGAGGGAATAAGGACCAAAAACATGAGCTCATGAAACATTTTTATCACAGAAAATATCTCTGCTATGTAATGTGGATTGATGAGAATAAATAGCCTTTCTGTTGTACTCTTTTATGTTGTTGAATATTTGACCACATTGTCTTTGGAGCACACTTGAAATACTTTGGAGCACACAAAGCAATACTTTTGCAGAACAATTCATACAGAAGTCAACTGTCTCATTTTCCTGTCATTAGGAAGCCAGATACCCAGCATAAAGGCTGTATCCTTGCCCTCCCTGGAAAACATGATGGGCAAGGGCTTCCAGAAAAGATGCGTTTTCATTGTCCTGAATTTCCTTCTTGTGTTTTTTCTACTTGGGCTGTCTTATAAATGGCAAATGACAACAACACGTAAGTAGAAAACATATCTTTTTGGCATGGAGACCATCCTTATCTGAGTGAATGCAAATAGTCATGAACATGTAGTAATAAACTATGCAAAGGTTATGATATGACAGATTATTAGCTGTTACCACAGAATGTGTAAGAAAAGAGCACAACGAACAGCAGCATTTGTCATTAAATGTTAGAAAATTCCAGGGCATGATTCCACCTAAGAATAGTCTCCTGCCACAGTGCCACTGATTTTCCAGGTTCTCCTTCTAAGATGTCTTCCAATAATCCTGGTAGCTTGTATTGCATGCCCATTGTAGTGCAAGTAACTGACTGAAGTATAGATTGATTTGAAAGCTGAACTCCAAGTTTAGCACCCGGCAGGATGTTAACTTCATTACTGTGATTGTCTAGAATGGAAAGAGGATGTTATGTGATTCTTTCACACTAATAATTTAGTTTTGTTTCTTGTACAGATTGGGTGCTTCTACATGAGACATTTACTGCGGAGCTGCCTGTTTAGCTCTGCTGTAAACGTCTTGGTATCTACATATGCGGCCTTACTAGGCCTGAGTAAACTAATAAACTCCACCTCCTGTTAGTATATGCAAGTACAAGTACTATCCTACCATGGTTTTTTAGTGCATAGCAACTGACTGGGCTGGCTGGGGCATTAGGGTGCTTCAGTGCAGGGGCTGTCTGCCAGCTGGAGCAGCTGCCAGCCAGTGCTACTCTGACCCAGCTCAGTGAGCTGTGATTGGGGGGCACACATTTAAAAGGAATGCCTTGGAGCAATAAACACTAGCATAATATGTGCTGGAGTTTATTGCTTCAAAATTAATTGCACGTGTAGATGTACCCACTGGGTATTTTACTGCCACCAAGCTGAGTCTGGGGACTGCTCTCAAGGAAGTAAGTCCCATCTACTCAAAAAATTAGGCAGTATAGATGGATTTAAGTAGCCTGTGTGTATTCTACTGCTCTTGGGCTGACTTAAGACAGAAAGACAAAGCAGTCAGAGAGACAAAGCAGTCAGGACCAATCTAAGCCAACTACTCAACTTACTTGGAAAAAGCATTTAACTGTGCACTGAGGTGGGATGGTGGCGCTTATTTACTGGATAAGGGCACATATCTGGATACTCAGTAAGGGTGGGATGGTGGCGCTTATTTACTGGATAAGGGTGGCTCAGGGCACAGCAGGAAGTCAGTTCAGATATACTCGTTATCTCTCCCAGGTCCTACACTAGGCTGTCTGGTGAGTCATAGCTATCGAAAAGTCACGCTGAACTCCACCTGCTTGAAGAACAACCTCTTTCAATCGAGGAGGAACCTGACTTCGTATGTTGCATATCAGATCTTTGTGGAGCATAAGCACAAGCTGATCTACTGTGAAGTGCCCAAGGTGGGCTGCACCAACTGGAAGAGAATTATTTTTCTTTTGCAAATGAACCTGAGCAGGGACGCTTCTGAAATCAAGCATGATTACATTCATACATCTCATTTGCTAAAAAGGCTGAGCTCTTACCCTTCTGACAAGCAAGAGGAATTGCTGAACAGTTACACCAAAGTGATGTTCACCAGACATCCCCTAGAACGGCTGGTCTCAGCTTACAGAGACAAGCTTCTGCACTCTGAGACATACTATAGCATCACTGTGGCAAACCAGATCAGGGCCAGATTCAAGAAGAAATTAAATTCTACTGAGAAGGTGAGTTTCCAGGAGTTTGTTGATTTTATTGTGGAACAAAAGCTAGACACTTTGGACATTCATTGGAAACCAATGTTTCTGCTCTGTGATCCTTGCAACGTTCAGTATGACATCCTGGGGAAGTATGAGACTTTGGGACAAGACTCTGAGCATGTTCTTAAGAGCATCAGAGCTCCTGAGGGCATACACTTCCCTGACATTAAGAGGTACAGCTCAGAGAACCGGACCAATGATGAAATTACTATGGAGTATCTCAGAAAGCTGAACTTAGAACAAATTCAGAAGATCAAGAAACTGTACCAGATGGATTTCTCCTTGTTCGACTATCCTTTAACATTTGGAAATTAATCTTTCCTTGAAAGCTGAAACAGTATGAAAAGTTCATATAAACAGACTTGAGCTTATCTGCAAAACTGATTAGAATTGGCTGATGGTAACCGTGACTATAGTTGTACCTTATAATGACATGAGTGCTATTTATTCTAGGCACTTTTATAATGGGTCAGTGCAACAGATATTCACCTATGTGAGATTTTCTTTCTGCGATCAGTGTGATATAATTGTTTTACCTAGAATTTATATGAAATTCATGAAGTTGGGTACATTGGTATATAACAGTAAATAACAGAGAATATTTTTGGTTTCCAAGATGGATAGCAGCAGTTTGACTATATCCTCATTGTGTCCCCTTCCCTTGTGCAATTAGGAGGAGGTAGGTAAGAATTGACTAAGAAACTTTTAACAAGCTTCTTTCTCCTAAAAAAGTAACTGGGAAGCTCGTTGTAGATTACACACTTGAAATACTATAAAATTGCTGTTGGTTACACAGGAAATTAGTTAACTATTGATCATTATCCAGAGACACGGACACAATAAAGGACATTTTATTCTGCAGGCAGGGATGCCCACACTGGGGAACATAGGGGAACACCTACTTTTTAAAATGTTTCCAACCTTGTGTTCAGCAGGCTGGTAAGCAACCATTGATCTTTCTAGATCATGACGTAAATGTGGCGGACCAGTAGGGAGAGCTCCTGCGTTGAGCCTCCCACCTCACTATGCCTGTCCACCTTCCGGACTCCACGTGTCTCTCCAGGGGCGCCTAAGCCCTGGCAGACCCCCTTTCAAGCCCCACCGCAGAGTCCGGGGGTAGCATAAGCTGCCACCTCCCCGAGGGGGGACGCTCTTCAGCTCTGTGTCCTCGGGGAAACACAGGCCTAATAGTCCAATGGGTACTCGACCCAGTACAAGCACTTGGGGCACTTCCCCAAGTCAGGAGCCAAAAATAGTCTCCCCTAGTCCGCAGACCCAAGGGGCCTCCTAGGCATAATTAAACCCACCCCTCAATAAGGCTCCTACACCAGTCACAAAGGAGAACTTTATTGATTACAGGGGTAGGGTGAAAATAGGGTAGATAGAGCAATATCACAGAAATCCCATAAAGCAAAACAGTCTGGCTGAGGTAACCTTTTGATCATGCATCTGAGTTACTGCCAGCTATATATCTAATCAGATCTCGAGTAGCTTACTCACAAGCATCATCCTGAGGCTGTTGGAGATTCCCTCTGGAGGCAGGCCATTCCTAGCTCATGAGTTATGGGGGAGAGAGCCAGTTTCAGATGGTAATGCTCCTTTCTAAGTCCGAGTCCCCCGCATGGCTGCTGCCCCCTCCTTCTGGGCAGTGTTACCTTATAAAGCCCCTGTGACCTCATTCACTTGGTCCAATGGAGGCCAGCACCTGTTGGCTTTTGGCCAACCAATCTGAAATACATCACTAGTTGCCGGGCAGACTCTAGCCCACCAGGTAGAAGCCCCTCGCCCAGGTAGCTGATACCAGTCACGTAGGCAGAGGGAGCAGGTTTCCCCCCTCCCTCAGGAATGTATCCATCTCAGGTTACCTAAAGAGATGGGGTAAAGGTGTGTCTCCTCTGCTGGGCCCATCATAATCAAATTGTCAGAGCAGAGATTTTGGGGAGAAACAAAGGTGGCTTCTTGCCACAGTATACATGAGAGGTCACACAGGCCTGCGACATATATACCTTGGCAGGAGTATAGATTCATAGATTCATAGATGCTAGGGTCGGAAGGGACCTCAACAGATCATCGAGTCCGACCCCCTGCATAAGCAGGAAAGAGTGCTGGGCCTACATTACCCCAGCTAGATACACATCTAGCCTTCG
>NW_017728947.1:55050363-55058024 GCF_001723895.1 Crocodylus porosus | reverse complement strand
GTCATCCAAGTCACAGCCCCTTAACTTGTTCACCAGTATGGGGTGGGATACCGTATCAAAGGCCTTCCTGAAGTCCAAGTATACGACATCCAGTATGGAGGAGTGGAGGCTGCCTAGATCTTCCATCCCCTTTTTTAGACCACTGCAACAGAACCAAAAAGCCAGACCAAGACTGGATGTTTGGTGCCTCAGTAGCTATAGTTATGGGCACATCTAGCCTGGGTCACCATTGTGGCTAACAAGGATTCTGCTACTGAATCACAACAGCAGGATTCAGCAGGTACTTACTGAACAATTGCACTGAACTGATGCTCATGATTGAAGTGAAACTGCTTTTTAAATATTCCTACTACAAGACTAATACAAAGTCATTTCTCCTCATGTTAATTTCGTATCTTAATTTGATTACCTGGTATATTAATTTGGTGGTAAGTTCATTTGAACCCATTGATTTATCAATTAGGTTATAACTGCAACTTTGTTTTAATCATTGCATTTTTACAATTTTAGCTAGTAAAACTGTACTATAGTAACACAATAATATGCTCATTTAAGTTTATATTTGCTGCTTCATCCTGTTTAATAAAATCCTTAAAATCTATGGAGGACTCATTTATTTAATCAAATACCATGAGCTGTGAGCTCTGATTAAAAAGAAGGTATCAGCAAAACTACTGAGCTATGCTTTCAAACTGATACTACAGTCCCCCAGGGGTCCTTTAAACAGGTTAAAAAATATAAAAATATTGATAAACATTCCAGTTTGTTGTACAAGAGAGGGCTAACTGTGATCTTTCCTGAGAGAGGATTAGGAAGGCTAGCAGATGCTACAAAGTTGGCATGAATTTCCTAGGCAGGAAGGGATAGGCAGTGGCATAACAAGTTGTGTTCACACCTGGGGCAAACCCTGCGGGAGAGTGGGGAAGGGGAGGGGCACGTGGTTCTGAGAGCAGTGTGGGGATGGGAGGCCAGGATTCATAAAAAGTCCTGGCAGAGCTGCTGCCACCATGTGTGTTCTGCCTGCCCCAGCTCTGCTGCTCTTGGCTGTTTTGGAGTTCCTGGTCTTGCAATGCTGCTGGGGCATGGAGTATGCACAGGTGGTAGGCAGAGGTGAATTAAGATTTATTGGTGCCCTGGGCAAACACAAAGTTGGAAGCCCCCTCCCCCCCGTGGGAGCTGGACTCCAGCTGTGGGAGGGGGCCCTTCCTCTCCTGGTGCTGCCACAGCCAAGGCAGAGGTCTGTGCCCTGCAGGGGAGGTTGGGTGGATGCAGCCAGGCTGGGGGTGGGGTGGCACATTCCGGCCCTCTCCCCCCCGCCATGGCTGGAGAAGAGCCCAGTGGGGCAAGGACAGATGCAGACTGCCTGCTACGGGCTTGGGACTCTCCTTCTACTCCCTGTCCCCCCGCATCCCTTGGACAAGCCACCTGTAACTCTGTCTCACTCCCTGCCCCAGTCCCAGGTCCCATGCACCGGCTTGGCTGGGCAGTACCCCTGGCCCCAGCCCCAGCCCCTGCTCCACTCCATCCCTCACCATAGGGGCCTTGATCTGCTCCCCCTTTTCCCTACCCTCCATTAGACTTACTTGGAGGGAACTGACTGCCTGGCTGTGTTACTGGCCACGTGTGGCCATGCACATGCGCAGGGGTGGTGCTAAGGGAGGGCTTGTGGAGGCTATAGCCCCCCAAGACTTGCCTTAACCCCTCCTGTAGCCACCTCTGACCCCTCCCAGTGCCATTGCCATAGCCCACTGGCCTTCCTGCCACCTGCAGCCCGCAGAGGTGCACTGCTTCCAGCCCAGCCGAACCCAGCCTTGGTCCAGGCCCATCACTGGGAAGAAGCTGGCACTGCCCTTGCATCTCTCAGCAGCCCCAAGCAGGACCCCTTGCAGACTGGAATACTGCTCACCTGCAAGGGGACACCTGCTATTTCCCAAGGGAACCCAGGCATCTGGGGGGCCGTGATTGGCATGGGGCTGATTGGTAGGGCTGTGTGAAACAGCACTGTTTGTTTTCATTTGTGTTTTGATGTTGTAACAGTCCTTGGGGCTGCTCTCCATGTGGCCCACCCACCTGTTCTTGGGCTAATTGCCTGCTTTCTCACCTGCCATGCCTTGATCTTAATTGATTAATTAGGTGGTAATAAGCGGGAGGCTGCCCATTTCCTGCCCTGCTGCTATCTGTGGCTCCATTCCTCCCCTACACTGCAGTCCAAGCCTCGCAGATGACATGTGAGTGTTCCTGTCATCACCAGCCCCACACTGGGCCCCAGAATCCTTCTGACTGAACCCCAACCTAGAGTCCTCTCATCAGGCGGCCTCATCCACCTTCATACAGGCTACGTAGCTCCCTGAAGCAATTTTCCCCTCTCAGGTGTGGTCCCCCCCGGGACATTTAACTACCAGCCCTGGCCCATCTCCAGGCCAGTCAGAACCCCTGGCCCTCAGCTCTCAGGCATCCCTCGTGGTGGGCCCCTGGCCTTTTTGACCGGTCTGGCCCTGACCCCAGCATGGGCCAGTTGAGGATACTCTCTCAATCAGTATGGAGTCTCTAGCCCCTCACTCTCTCTAGGGGTCCACCCCCTGGGTCCTACACATAAAGTGGTAACCCACTCGGTGGTGGGGGATAGGGGATAAGGTGCCCCAACCCACTTTTCATCAGGCAGATCACTGACCTGACATTTCCTGGGGGGCTCCCGCACCACTGAGAGCCCCACCAGGCCACCCACCCCCAGCAGGGTGTAGTTTTAGGTCACTCCAGATGAAACTCAGCAGCCCTCTGACCAGGTGGTGTTGTTGCCTGGCCCATTGCAGCTTAACTGGTCTGTTTATATAGGCAGCCCTGAACCTAAAATGGCTGCCCTCATTAGGCACCTGGAGGTTGGCAGCTCCAGGGCCTTAAAGTGGCAGACACACACAGTGCCCTGCCACAGACATTTCGACGGAACAGCATTTTGTTTCGATTTTCGTTTCAACTCAAAACTGCTGTTCCGTTTCATTTCATTAAAACAGGTTCTCTGTTTTAACACTGTTTCAATGTTTCGCCCATAGGCTATAATGGGGAAGCATGAAACAGCCAATAACTTTGTCATTTCTGGCCTGATTTGGATGAAACTTGCAGGACCGGTCGCCCCTTCTGAAGGCATGAAGCCTGCCAAGTGTCAAGGAGATAGGTGCAGGGGTTTACTTACTTTGAAGATACTTGGATAGTATTTTTATCTTGAATGAGAGTTAACCTTTAAGAAAGATCTCAAGAGACCAAAATCACCGAGCTTGCTTAGTTGATTGATTAACATTATAATAGTTCAACAATGAGAGATGCAAGGATTTTTTAGGGTGGTATCTTTTACTGGACCAACTATGTAGTTGGGATAAAGTCAGATAAGCTTTCAAATGTGAGACATTCTTCCTCAGGTCTGATCTGTCAGCCCACCTCCGCTACCAGTACTATCAACACTCCATATGAAAAACCCCCCATGCATTCTAAGTTTAGAAGCTGTTTATTTTGCAGAAGTATCATTTTGCTTCTTCCATTCTTCCAAAGCAGGGGAACATTGTTCTTATACTCGGTGGGCGTGTCTACATAAGATGTTTACTGTGAAGTAGAGTAATTAGTTTAAACTAATTTACTCCACAGCAGGATAATATTTCTATCAGGCTGGGGAGTTTTTTAGTGAGCAGCAATGCACGTATAGATACTGATGGGGCTGGCTGGGGCATGAGGGTGCTTCAGTGTGGGGGTTCCCTGCTGGCTAGTCCCACACTGGAGCATCCTTATGCCCCAGCCAGCCCTTCTGCAGGAAGTTGAGCCAGTGGGGAGCAGCCCTGGGCTGGCAGGGATCCCCTGCCAGCCCGGGGCTGCTCCGACCCTGCTAAACACGCTACGGTCCTGGACTCATGTTCAAATGGTGTACCTGAGAGCAATAAACGGGAGCAACACCATCTGGAGTTTATTGCTTTGCAGTTTTTGCACATGCAGATGCATCCAGTTGGGTAAAACAGTGCTCCATACATGGGTTTGTTTGTTTTTTTGGGGCGGGGGGTTCGTACCATATTACACAGAGTTATATATGCTTTTGTAAATAACAGAAAAGAAAATACTTCTTCCTGTGACTTGTTTTACCTGTTGCATTTATACGGTTCCCTTGACATTCTATAAAATACAATTTATTATTCTTGTAAGTGTTATATTATCTTGGCAAAGTTAAATTTCCTGTATGGGTAAGATACCAGTATTTACTCCTCACCCATCTAAACATATTTCCTGGGTAAATGATTTCCAAATGTCCTTGTTCTAAGTCACTGCAATTTTACATATACATGAGCTCAGCTTTTCTAAAATATAATGAGGACTAAGCCACGTGTAATATAGGGTTTGTGTGGGTATTGCATAAGACAAATGCATGACCTGATTTTCTAATTTACAATCACTTTTTTATTTTTTCCTTAAATAATTGCTGGTATTCAATTTTGGTTTTCTCAGGTCTTCCTGGCGTTTCCACAAATGTATTTGATTAAGGTGTTGCTGCAGATTTTGCCTGAAACCATTCATTTTACTCTTTTCACTGGTTTCCCACAATAATTGCTTTGGCATTCTCATATCTCCACCTGTCATCTCTTTGAAAGGAGGGTGTTACTCAATACCCTTTACGTCCAAAGGCTGAAGAAGGGATACACCCTGTTATAACTGCCCTTTTAAAGCAACATATCATTGTCCCAACAAACAGCCCTTGTAATACACCTATTCTTCCTGTAAAAAAACCTGGAAAGAATACCTATCACTTTGTTCAACACCTTCATGAGGTAAATTCTGCAGTTTTACCTACTTTTCCTGTTGTACCAAATCCAGCTACTATTTTGGCCTGTATTCTTCCTAATGCTTGTTATTTTACTGTTGTTGACTTGTTCTGCATTTTTCTCTATCCCTATTCACTCTGATAGGTAAATGCAAAGAGAAACTGGCTATCAAGGACTTCAGTATACCTGGACGCGATTGCCCCAGGGCTATACTGAATCCCCTTCTCTTTTTTCTCAAATTCTGAAGAAAGATCTAGATGACATAATATTTAAAGAAAATTCTGTGCTTGTGCAATATGTTGATAATTTGCTCTTGGCATCTACCTCCCTTGAAGCCTGTAAAACTGATTCTTTAATTCTCCTCACCTCTTTTGCTCTAAAAGGCCATAAAGCATCTAAAGAAAAGCTACAACTTTGTCTTCCTCGTGTCCACTATTTACGTCATGATATTTCTGTTGGAGAATGACTGCTTACCTCTTCCAGAATAGAAGCTATTCTTAAAATCCCTAGACCAACTACTGTGTCCCAAATGCATACCTTCCTAGGCATGGCTGGCTACTGCCATCAGTGGATACTCGACTATGCCTCTATAGTCAAGCTGTTGCAAAATCTGACTCTTGTTAATACCCCTGAGCCTTTACCCTGGACTTCAGAGATCGAAGCCGCTTTTGCCTCTATTAAACAAGCTCTGTAGCAAGCTCCTGCCTTAGGCCTTCCCGATTATACTAAACCTTTTATTCTCTTTTGTCACGCAAAGGATGGATTTTCACTTGCAGTACTTACTCGGACACATGGAGACAAGCACCGTCCCATTGCTTATTATAGCTCTGCTCTTGACCCAGTTGCAGCCGAATTTCCCCCATATCTCCGAGCTATAGCTGCAGCCACTGTCACTGTTGAACTTTCCTCCACCCTTGTATTAGATTCTCCCCTTACTGTTGCTGTCCCACATGCTGTAGCAGCCCTTTTACTAAAAACAAAAACCCAACACCTTTCAAATGCTAAATTAACTAAGTATGAAATCTTGCTTCTCTCTGCTGGAAATGTCACCCTAACTGTTTTAAACTCTGCTTCCCTGTTACCTACCCCTTCAGATGGTGAACCCCATGATTGCATTTTTGTTACTGATCACCTATCAATGCCCTGCACTGATCTAAAGGACAGCCCCTTGCAAAATCCAGATCTAGTATTCTATGTTGATGGATCATGTCAAAAAAACTCAAAAGGTTCCCTTGTTGCAGGATATGCAGTATCTTCCCAATATGATGTTATAGAAAGCCATCACTTACCTCATGTGTATTCAGCTCAAGTTGCCGAGCTTGTAGCCCTCACCAGGGCTTGCACCCTAGCCTCTGGTGCCTCTGTTGATATTTATACTGATTTTCGCTATGCTTTTGGTATTGTACATGATTATAGTCAACTTTGGAAACAAAGAGGCTTCCTCACTTCAGGAGCTGTGAAGACTAGTAATGGTCCATACGTAAATGCCTTATTGAATGCTTTACAATTACCTTCTGCTATTGCTATTATTAAATGTCAAGCTCACCAGAAATCTTATGATGATGTTACACGTGGGAATGCTCTGGCAGATTCCACTGTCAAAGCTGCGGCTATTTCCATTCTTCAGGCTATGCCTGTGTTTTTATCTATTCCGACTGACCAGTCTCTATTGGCAAGTCTTCATAACGTTGCCCTCTTCCAAGATCAAGCTCCAGAACCAGAGAAACATACATGGAGACTGGCTGGGTGTTTGTTACACCCTGACCATTTGTGGCGCTTCCCGGACAGCCGCCTGGTTGCCCCAATGGTCCTTCTTCCTCATCTTGCTCGCATACACCATGGCATGGCACATGTGAGCAAAGGGGGGGATGATAGACGCTGTTAAGCTTGATTGGTTTGCTCCAACTTTTTCATCTGTGGCTCAGCAGTACTGCCACACCTGTCCTATTTGCCAAGCCCACAATGTGGAAAAGCCTGTAAAAACAAAGGTGGCAGCATACTTCCCGCCTTGCGGACCGTTCGTAAGTTTACAATTAGATTTTATTCAAATGCAGAAATGTTGTTCTTATGAATATGTTCTTGTTATTGTATGTATGTTTTCTGGATGGATAGAAGCCTACCCATGTGCAAAAGCTGACACCATCACTATAAGCAAAAAGTTCCTCAGAGACTTTATTCCAAGGTTTGGTATTCCTTTATCCCTAAACTCTGATAGAGGAACTCATTTTACTGGACAGATAATGAAAGAAGTCTGCAAAGTCCTGCAGATCCAACAAAACTTTCATTGTCCATACCATCCACAGGCCTCGGGCCAAGTGGAACGCCAAAACAGCATTATGAAAAATAAACTGGCCAAAATTTGTGCTGAGACTCACCTAAAATGGCCAGATGCACTTCCCATAGCCCTTATGGGTATGAAATTTACTGCCAACCAAAAGACTGGGCTTAGCCCACAATAAATTCTAATGGGAAGACCCATGAGGCTCCCTGCCTCACCACCTGTTGCCTCCCACTTTTGTTATATACATTCACTTGATGATATTATTCTGGACTATTGTAAAGCACTAATGAAGTGTGTTAAGGCTTTTCATTCAGAGGTACAAGCAGCTGTCCCCAAAGAACCAGATGAGCTGTGCCATTCTATCCTGCCTGGAGATTGGGTCCATGTAAAGGTCTATCAACAAAAGTAATCGCTAGAACCTCGCTGGAAAGGCCCATTCCAGGTACTCCTGACCACCAACACTGCAATAAAGTGTCAAGGACTCCAGTCATGGATCCACGCTTCACACAGTAAGAAAACATCAGCCCTGTTAGACCCAGAGTCTCCTCCATATCAATCTCATAATCAGCCTCCACAGAGTGGTAGTG
>NW_017728947.1:55043914-55049813 GCF_001723895.1 Crocodylus porosus | reverse complement strand
GTACCCTTGAATGCAACTCAGATGTTAGCCCCTTACTATTCAGATTTTCATGGAAACGAAACTTGGCAGAATGTAAGTTGCAACTGGTCTGACTATGCACCATTAGCGTATGCCACCCCTGGAAAGTTCTGTTGGACCTGTAATGGATCTGGTGTTGTAGTCGGAGTCAGTAAGTACGAAGTAGAATTTAAGATAAACAGTGCTTGGTTTTCTAATGGTTCCTGGATATTTAATTACTCCCCTGCAGGTCAATTTTCAGGCTATTATTCGCAATGGATCATGTCCCCACACTGTAATACAGAAGGATATACTGTACTAGCTGGTCACTATTTTGTGTGTGAGATAAGGCCTATAAAAATCTTCCCTCTGGTTAGAGAGGAACGTGCTATGTCTCCGCAGCGTATCGTGCCTTTACTATTAAATCTCACCTACCTAAAGGAAGAATTCGCAATGTTCGCAAAATTACAGAAAATCAAAGGTTTTGGGGTATAATGTTCCCCAGCTATGGCACAGGCTTAGCTATGTCCGAGATAAAGAAAGTTGCAGCATCTCTGGAAAACATTGCTAATGCTACTGCTGATAGTTTTGATAAAATAAATATAGACATGAAAGACATAAGGCAAAGGACATTGCAAAACCGACTTGCGTTAGATTATATACTAGCCAGCAAAGGAGGAGTCTGTGCTTTAATAGGTAAAGAATGTTGTACTTATATTCCCTATAATTCAGAAGAAATCCAGGATTTAAGTAAACATCTTCGAAAAGAAGCAGCTAAATTTCATGAGTCAAATAGTTGGAATTTGAGTTCTTGGTTTAGCTCTATTTTCAGTTCCTTAGGCTCTATCATCATTCATAGTTTGTTGATATTGTTTGTTGTTTATTGGAGTATGCCTAGTGTTTATGATAATTCAGTGTTGCTTAAACTGTGCTGTTAAGCAAATGAGGAATAGCCCATCAACCAGAAACGAAGTATATAATTTGTATGTTAAAATAACAGAAAGCAAAGAGAAAGAAAAACTAGAAGTTGAAAGGCTAATGGCTATAAATATCTAACTTGTTGAAAAAAAAAATTAGGGAATATAAGAATGAATTTAGTCAAGCTTCTGGCCTCTGACTAGAAAAAAACAGACAGAGACCAGAAGTCCTGATACTGCTTATCTCAGTTATATGTTTTGAGATAAAAAAAAAATCCTGCATTATTACTCTGTGCACAGATGTCCAATTAAGTAATTTTGTTTTAGTTTCTTCAAGGTCGTATTTTTTTTCTCTTTATCTGTTTTAAGTATAAAAATGCTTAGAAACTTAGAGAGGGGGTGGATTCCTTTGAAACAGACAAGTGAGTGATTCTCCTTGCTGTGTGGAATTCTCCCTGTGATCACAGTATAGCCCTAAATAAAGAAAAGCTGGCTCTGTCAGTTCTGATTTAACCACAACGCGAAGTTTGATTTCTTCCACACTGGTTTTCTACACTAATTGCTTTGGCATTCTCATATCTCTACCTGTCATCCCTTTGAAAGGAGGGTGTTACGTTAACATAAATAGCCTTGATGTTCTTGTAAGGCCAGTAGTATATAGGCTCACTGCCCTTAAATGCAAATGTGACAGGTGGGCAGGTCCAGAAGTCCTGTCCCCTTAGCTCCACCCCCTTTCTGCTTGTATAGTGTGTGACATCACCAGCCCTGCCCCCTGACCCCACTCACGTGTTGTGTGACATCAGCAACTCCGCCCCCACCCCAGTCACGTGGTGTGTGACACTACCACCACATGGTCCATGACATCAGAAGGACAGCCCATGCAGACCCCCAAAGCCCAACGCCTCATGCTGCAAGAACCACCCTAGATCATGTGGTACAGTCATGACATACCTGGTCCCAGACTGCTCTAGGTCCCGGAGTACAGGCATGGCCTATGGGGTGGCAGGGTGGTGGTGTGACCCCTCTAACAACCCACCCCACCACTAATTGGTTGAGGGTTTCAGAGGCCTCAGACCTTCCAAGAACCAATTGGAATGAGTAGAGGGCGTGGGATTTAGGCTGCAAGCCCCACCAGCTCTATCTGCTTTCCCAAATGACCCCTCTGTTTATCTGAGACCATGCTAAGGCAAGGTGGATAAGGATTCTTTCACAACGCCTGTAGGCCCACTCACCACAATCCCAAGACAGCCTCATAGAAAGTGTTACAATAAAAATAGTTTTGAGGAGGAGGCCAGGCTCCTAGCCCAAAGACTCTTTGAGATGCCTGACCCTGTTCAGAAAGACCCAATGAACAGGCAAATGGAGGATGCCCAAGCCACTGAAGAAGACGTTGAGAATTTGGAAGATAGTACCTTTGTGCAAGAGCCTGCATGTGAAGTAGAGGTCATCGCAGAGGAGAGACTGGTAAGGGACTTGGAGCATGGTTGTGGGGGCACTTAGAATTTGAGGGTAGTAGTGTGGGTTCACTTCATGGCACGTGCATGTTTGGAAGTAGCTAAGGACTGATTAAAAAGCGGCTAACTAAGTCCTTATTTGAACCCCTTTGCAGTTAGATGAAGCCTTTTAATGACTCCAGAAAACCTATCCAACAGTACAGCAGAAGGAAGCATATGTTTCTGCAGAGAACAAAGAGCGGATGAGACTGAAGAGTTCAGAAGACAATTAGGCATTGAATTAACAGGTCCTGTTTCAAGTCATGAACATAAAAACTTCATGATGTCTCTTGTGCACGTTTCCTTTTATGGCATAATGAAATACTGCTTGAGGAAGAGACTTTTTGACCTATGCTGGGGGTGCATGTTTGACCTAGGGGGTCAAGAGGTCCATGATTGTGTTACTTGGTTAGCTGAAGATATAAATCAAATAATTCAGGAACTTTGCCAGGAAATATGTCTTGATAGCATTTTCAATGCTGTTATAGCCATTGGGTTTGCCAGGAACATTCTCAGAATTACTGAGAAACATTTAATTCAGGTTAGAGAGTTTCTAAATGCTGTGTATTCTGCAGAAGATTCTAATGCTGCCCTTCATGATTTTATCACTGAGGAAGATAAAATACTCATACCCCATATTGAATGCTTAATTGGTACTAGAGATTATAAAACCCTGCTTAAGAGAAGGGCTTAGCAAAAACAGTTTAAAATGGGAGGGTTTATACATCTAATGTAGATTAGCATTTGCTTTAGTGTCTTGGATCTCTAATCACATATATATACGGTTTTTTGTGATGAGTAAACCAATGAGACTTAATGGTCTCTAGAAATGATAAAAAAGCCCTTCTTAGGAGAAGGGATAACAAAATAAACTAGTAAATATTGTAAAAGTTTTTGACAGAAATAAAGACTGAATTAAAAAATTTATATTCTCACAGTTTTTGTATGGTATGGGGTGGTGGTGGGGGATGTCTTATAAAGATACATCAAACCACAAAAAAGATGACCAGTATGTTCAGAGCTATGCATATTTTAAGAGTAAAGGAGTTATCTTTTACCAAAATGCCTGTTGTAAAGATAAGGCCAACAAGGCTTAATGGTCACAGGAAATGATGAAAAAACACTTCTTAGAAGAAGGAAATAAATCAGTAAATATTGTAAAAGTTTTTGATAGAAATAAAGACTGAATTTAAAAATATATATTCTCAGAGATTGTGTGTGGTATGGGGTGGTGATGTTGGGGGGTTATAAAGATAAACCAGACCACAAAAAAACCCAAAAACTGACCTGTGTTTTCAGACTCTGCATATTCTCACAGATTTTTATATGGTAGGGGGTGACGGGAGTATATTGTAAAGATAAACCAGACTAAAAAAGCAAACAAACCTGACCTGTTTGTCCAGATCTCAACATATTTTAAGACTAAAGGGGTGGAATTGTCTTTTAAAGGTGACTATTTTAAAACAGTTATATTTTACTTTATCCATACACTATTTTCCTTACTGTATTATTTAATTTTTAATACAGAGGACTTACTACTTATATAATTTAATTTATATTACAGAGAGCTTATCAAGCGGGGAAGCCCCATGCAATTTTACTACAGCAAGGTAAAAATTATTTTAAAATGATGGGTTATTTGTGGCTGTGTTATAATCACACTAAGTTATAACAACTGTTTGTAACTGCTTGTTTTCAAACAGAACCTCTTCTTCTAAAATAAAAAAGCAGGATAAGCACATACAGTCATGTTTTTATCCAGTAGTGAAAGGTAATTTTTCTGAAATCAGCTTTTGAAACTTTATGTGTTTCTTGTGGGAGGAGAAGTTGTGTGTGTGTGTGTGTGTGTGTGTGTGTGTGAGCCCCCCCACCCCATGAATATAGAAGGTAGGGGTTAAGCAATTTTAAATTTGTAGTGTGCGAGGAAAGGTAATTCTCAATGCTGAGATGTAAATTTTATATTTCCTAAGTGATCACACGCACCACTCCTGAAGAAGAGCAGGGGCCTGGGCAGAGACCTCTAAAAGCACAAGCAAAAAACCCTAGAAATGTTCAGCCTGCAGATCATAACACCCAAGGATCAGAAGACCATCGGGACAGAACAGAAGGGCATGGTTCCTCAGAGGAAAACAAGGCCACATACCTCTGGGAAAACCATATGTAAAAAGACAAGGATTCACACTCCCAAAACAGGTGATCTGGGCCCTGTGAAATAAGAAACCCAGGACTGATTGCTCACATAATTTAGAGAAAGAGGAGAGTCTTTCTCCTTTTTTGAAAGATCATGATTATTGTGAAAAAGAGAGTGGGGTTTGGGGTGGTGCTGGCAGGCGTATACATCTCAGAAAGAGTGCTTTGAATGGGTTTGTTGTGGGTAGGTCTTGCTTGACCAATCTCATTTCCTTCTACGACCAGGTGACCTATCACCTGGACAAGGGAGAAGAGATTGATGTCATATATCTTGACTTCAAAAAAGCCTTCAGTCCGGTATCCCATGATCACCTCTTGGCGGAACTGGCCATTTGTGACCTTGGGTCCACCACGATCCGCTGGCTGGGAAATTGGCTCCATGGTCGGTGTGAGTGAGAGAAGGAGCCAGCAGGCTCCAAGGCTCCCAGGCTAAGCCCCAAGGAGCCCGGCAGAAATTCCCCTTACCCAGGTGTGTTGGAAAGGGAGGGGCCGATATTTACCCCGCTGATATAAAGAAGAGGCTGGGACCGGAAAGCAGCAGCAGTGCAGAACTGGAAAGAGGAGGAGGTGGAGCACGCCGGCGCACACTGCAGGGAACGCTGAAGGCAACGTTGAGTGCTGGTAGGAGCCTCTGGCAGACAGCAAAACCCCAGCGGGGTTTTGGAACCCAGTTTACTGGCCCCTGCGGGGAGTAGAAGGAACTGTTGGTTTACCGTTGGGGAGCTGGCTGAGCCCAGCAGGAGAAGGGTACCGTAAGAACCCTAGTAGAGGGCCACTATTGACTTTGGGTACCATAGTCCCTGTAATAGGGGCACAGTTAAATAGTGAACTTAAACTGTTAAAAAGGAATTTCATCAAGCCCTACAAGGGGGCTCTCCGAGAGCCAACAAAGGGGTGCTTGACCCCTCAAAGGTCAAGCTTGAGTTGGAAGGCGGCTGCAGACAGACAGAGCAGCTACACAGATCAGGGGAACCTTCTTGGTTGTCGTGTTTGTTTTGATTAACCTTTCTTTTGTGGATTATCTGGGAGGAACTGAGGATAAGTGGCCGGACCAACCAGTTGGCCACCACCAGGTAGAACGGGCGAGGGTGTAAGGGTGGCAGAGCCCTCAGAAACTCGGGACCTCGCGAGATGCCGGGGAGACTCATAATTGGACTACACGCTGAGACATCTGAACCAACTCCATTAATATCAAGTCATGGCAGGAGAAACATACGTGTGTGAGACCCCAATTATAGCTGATGACACCCTAGGCAAGTGGCAGGCGGCGTCTGTTCGGTCCACAGGGGACAGCGATCTCCG
>NW_017728947.1:55035993-55043094 GCF_001723895.1 Crocodylus porosus | reverse complement strand
TGGGATCCTATGACCCCAGCTGACTTCCTGCCCTTTGGACTCGATGATCTTCCGAGGTCCCTTCCAGCCCTAATGTCTATAAAAACTATGAGATCTATGAAAGATCATGATTACCACTGGATCAAAAGGGTAAATTTTACTCAGAGAGGAGGTAGTCTGTGTAACTCGGACAGCAGTTGTGGCGTGTATCGTAAGAGGGGGAGTCATGGTAAACGCGGGGATAAGAATGGGTGGCAAACCAGCCAGTGGCTCATGGGGCCTGGTTAAAGAGGAGTGTGGGGAAGGCTAAACACCAGTTGAGAAAAAAATAAGAGAACCCTTAGTAATGTCACTTTAGAAGGCCCCTCAATTGCTTCCCTTCCTCCCAGGCCTGGCCCTTCACCAGGACCCATAGAGCCTGAGAGAGGGGGTGAAGAATATGATTTAGGAACCCCTTTAGATGGACCCTCTAATGTACCCAGGCCTCCCAGACCTGACCTTTCACCAGGACTCATAGAGCCAGAGAGAGGAGATGGAGAATATGATTTAGGAAGCCCTTAAATGTTCCCAGGCCTCCCAGGCCTCCCCCACCACCAAGACCTGAAGGGTCAGAGAGTTGGGATAATGAATCTGGTGTAGAAGACAGTTTAAAGGACCCCTCGAGTGCCCCCTGGTCTTCTGAGTCAGCAGAGGATGTTTTACCGGACGTACATATGGTGCTGGTGAGAAGGCAAGAGTGATCTGTAGCCAGGTTTGGAGGCATGAGGTACACTTAGGAGTTCCGTTTTGTGAATCTGGAGCGTGTGCCGTTACACGTGGCTTATGAAGCCATAACCCGAGGGGTGGAAGAAATTGTAGCAGAACTCCACCAGAGATTCACGGGCAATGACTATGCCCAGTTATGTGTTCAGGCAGATAGCATGGCAAGCTGTTTATACTCTCGAGCTATTAATTTAAACCAGATGACCCCAGAGCTGTTTTAAGAGTGGTTCAGTAACCTGTTACAAAGCCAGAGAGAAATATTGCTCGATTTGACATTTCAGCTGTGTCGCAGCACAGTCAGGTGCCCTGCGCCTGAAAGCGGAGATGGCTCGGGAGAAACCCCTAGTGGCAGGAAGGGGGAGGTTCAGCTGCCAGTCACCAAGGCTGCGCAGGTGCTGGTTGCTGGGGCAACAAGTAAAACCAGCTGACAGGAAGGGGCAGAGCTAAGCCCAGGCAGGAGGCCAGGAGGGCAGTTCCTTTCTGGTGGCCGTGGGAGTAGGAACTCGGCTAGGACAGATGGAAGGGAGAACTCTGGCAGAATGAACATTCCCCAGTTGCTGCTGGGGTTGGGGAGCTCTCCCTGCCTTTCTCCCTTACTCTCTAGTAGGGGTTGAATCTTGTTTGACCGGATGGTCTAGCTTTTACGTTGTAGCCCATGGGCTTTGTGTTCTTATGTTCACTGTTGACTGGAGGACTGGGTGAGGCTATTAGGGGTTGGAGGAGGCCTCATAGGGACTCTGCAGTAGTGTGGGGGTTCCTGGCGCTGGAGAGGGAGCAGCATTTGTGAGGTGCATTGGCCCCAGCCCCGGAGCCGGGGGGCGGTGAGAAGCCCCAGAGCCAGGGGGCGATGAAGAGCTCTGGAGCAAGAGGGGCAGTGAGAAACCCTGGAGCTAGGGGGCGGTGAGAAGCCCAGAGCTAGGGGGCGGTGAGAAGCCCAGAGCTGGGCGGCGGTGAGAAGCCCTGGAGCCAGGGAGCGGTGAAGAGCCCCGGAGCAAGAAGGGGCAGCGAGGAGCCCCAGAGCAGGAGGGGGCAGTGAGGAGCCCCAGGAGCAAAGGGGAGGGCCAGGACATAACAGGGCCCAGGTCAAACCACATCAGCACCATCTGCAAGGCTTGGGCTGCAGTGTAGGGGAGGAAAGGAGCCACAGGTAGCGCCCTCTGTCACTGGGGCGCATAAAATGGGCAGCCTCCCCCTGATTACAACACTCTATTAATCAAATAAGATCGAGGCATGGTAGGAGAGTAAGGAGGCGGTTGGCTCATTACAGGAGGGCGGAGTCACTTCCAGAAAGACTCCGATAACGATACTCCTGTCACAAGCTGGTTGTGGTCACTGTGAGAGACCAGGCAGGTGGGAGCAGTAGAGTTATAAGCTCTATCCCCTATTCCCAGATCATTGCTAAAAAGAGAAAGCATTTAATTGACTTGAATACCTATGATACTAACCTGTGATTTGCAGGCAGTCTATTGGCTGTTGCAAAATGTAGAGGGGCCAGAGATGTCGAACTACTAGATGGTGTCAAAGAACTGTATAGGAAATTAGGCATATCTATATATCAAAAGGTTATGCTCCATCAAGCACCTTTGTTTGAAAACTTTTGCTTGAACAGGTTAACATTCACATAATGATACATAAGGAAAAAATTGGGTGGAGTTTATTTAAAACACAGGATGCATCCAGATATCCCCTGTTGAAATGTTGAAACAGAAATTGAAACAGTGCTGTTTTGCACAGCCCTAGTTACTCACTTCTCTGGAATATTTCTATAGGCATTTGCAATGCTTTACGTTCTTAACTAATGAGAGACGATGACTCCACAGGGCACACTTCCCAAGGGCTGGATCTGGTGAGGAGAAATTTGGAGTTTAAAAAGTATCAGAATTGTGGTCAATTCTTGGTCTGTATACAAAGTGGCAATATGACTCCCTGTCAGCTTCAGCCACAGCTAAAAAAACACGCGTAGCAATGTACAAATTATCTACCAAGTATACCAATATGCCAGGACAAGACTTTTCAATAAATGTATGTGCTATCCATCTCTATAAATCTCCTGTATGTATGTGTGGTTGCATTGCTTACTTTTGACAGCCTGTCCTTCAATCTGCTTTTACACTGACTCCTTTGAGACCATATTTAAAATTGTAAAAAAACCACCCCCAAAGCCCCTTTTAAAAAAAAATGTCGTTTCCCTTAAAATCGTTCACAGCAGAGAAACAGTCCCATAACGTTGTTACTACAAGCCCAGAAAGTTTCCTTCCAAATTACTCAGCACAGAGGGAGAAATACCAGAATCATTCTGTTCTTGGCTACTGATAAAGTTAAGGGACCTATCCATGGGAACCTGAGACTATTATAAAGCCAGGAAACCCTTCACCCTTCCCAGTTGTATGAAACTTTATTCCTGTGTATAATAGATAAAGATATATTACCCTGACAAAAGAGCTGACAGAGAATAGAAGATATTCTGACAGAGAATATTTACTGTTATGCAAATATTTATATCAGCTGTTGGTTGAAATTATCTGCCTGATTCACTCATGGTTTTTCTCAGGTGGGAGTAAGCTGACTGTCCAAACTCATGCTGATAAAACCTTTTTAATCACACTTCATGGTAGTCTCTCACTTTCTTTATGTGCGTTTGTTTTAGGTAAAATCCCACAAGTAACATAACTACTTTAAAAAATGTTATTTGCCTTGCAAAGGCAAGGACTCAAAGTTAGAAAATGTCTAAATTAGGATTGTTTTATTTTAGCCCCTGTGTGAACATGAATTATCACACAGTTCTCACATATTATTTTTTCCATAGGGCACCTGTCTTTTTCAGTGCTCAGAAAAGCTACTGCTCACATTGTGAGCAACTGTTTGATATTTTATTTTCTCCTCATTGTTTAAAGTATGGCCCCATGCCTTTTATACTGCACATTATTTAAACCCTGCTCTGAGGACAGAGCTACTAATTGTCACGCTGCTGTCCGATCGCAGCGCAAGGGACCGGAACGGCGGGGTTAGAAGGGCCGATTAGCTCTCTATGGGATGGTTAACGTGAGTCCAGCTCACGTCGCCCGAAGAGACTGGAGGTGAGGTGATAGTCACAGAGACAGAGAGTAGTTGAAGGTAGAGGTTTATTTACTCACAGTGAGCATTGAGGAGAGAAATGAGATGCAGAGAAGTAGACTGCTAATCATGTCAGGCTGGCAATGAAGCGGCGTTCAGTGGTTGCTAATCGTGAATGGGAAGTGGAAGCTAGGTGATCAGGCTAGCGTCCCTTGTGATAATCGAAGCGGGTGATGAACGACCTCGCCTGGGTGCGGCTGTGCACTCCCTTATATCACTCAGGTGGCGCGCTCAGCAGTGAGCTGGCTGTTTTCACCTATCACCTCTCAGGGTTCTGTGTCCCGGCCTTATCTGGCGTTGCAGACTAGCTGACCTCACCTATGTTGGTGATGCTCTGATAATGAAAGTAGTGGTATGGCAGCATTTGTTTTACCCTTTTGTGATGGTTGAGGGGAAGAAGGGCGGGGCTCGCCATCTGGGTGCCTCACGCGTCGGCCTCACGCGTCGATGCCACCATTATGGTGTGCGTGTGACACTAATTTTTTCATTATCTGTTCTGTGACACTCATACCTATCATGCCTGAATGTTACACATTTTTTTTAACAATGCTCTTTGGAAGAGATGATTTACATTATCTTCATTATTCAATTGAGGCACTGAAACACAGAAAAATGCAGGTAAAAAACTTCCCCTTGTTAGCTGCCCTGTAAAGATACTTAGGACCTATTTTTTAACAATAATTAGCATTTCATAGTATTTTATGTTTCAAATACAACTCTCATTGACCTCAGTTGGAGATGTGAGTTAGCTCTTCTGCAAAACATATGACAAGGTTTCAAGTTAGGTACCTAGGAAATGATGAACACACAGTTAATACCCAGTAATGAAATGTGTAGTGTCAGTGACTTGTCCAGAATCACATAGAAACTTCACAGCTCTGTTTTCCAAGGCAGCGTTCAACCACCTTAACTATAAGGCTATACTTTTTACTCCAGCAATCTCCAGTCTTATTCATTACATACCATCCAACTTCTCCATGCAATTAGGTAGGGATCCTACAGACAAGGGATAAACATTTCCTTTACTATACAACCCTGATTCATTCTCAGAAGAATCTCATCTTTTGCAATGAATTAGTCGGTGCTTCTTAAGAAAAAATTATATGATCATGAAATTAAAGACTATTATGTAAGCACGCAGAGGTCAAATTAGGGCTAAATAATCTATCTTAATTATTGCTTTCCCTACATTTAAGTGTATGAATTTCCAAGCTCCTGCAAACCTTAATAATGTTGTTTGTATATGTCTGTAATTGCTTAGGCTTTTAAAAATGCAAATTACAAAAACAGATATTCCATTGTGTGATATCATTATGACCCACCATAGTTGATTAGTAAGGTTGCACTATAGCATAGGCATTTCTGATCTGAACTAACAGGAAAACTGACAGCAGTAGTATGCTGACATCATTTATATAGAACAGAATTAGTAGAAGTTGAAATACTTTGCCAATGACTTTTGCAGATATTTGATAACACTTGAATTTCGGGTTTCATTTCAGTAATGTCTAGTGAGCTGAGAATCTTTGGTTTGTTTCTTCCCCACTAGACCCCTTCTGGTTCATCCCCTTCAACCTACTCTGTTGGAGCCCAGCCTCTTTCCCATTCCTGGCTCAATGTTCTAATCTTTGGGTGTCTCTACATGTGCAATTAATGTAATGTGATAAACTCCAGAGCTGTTTCAGCTGGCGTCAGCTGCTCCTGGGCACAGCATCTACACTTGTGCCTGGGGCAGCAGGACTTTTTGCCAAGGTGGAATAGCCCTGGGCTGGCAGCAGCCTTGGGGGTCAGCCTTGGGCTGCTGGTGGAAGTGTCAGGTGACGGAGGTGCAGGTTGGGGCATGAGAGTGCTAAAGTGTGGAGTTGTGTGGCTGATCCCCCTGAACCTGCTGCCTCCTGAGCCTGCTCCAGCCCCACTCAAAGTGCTTCCATCCCAGTCACCAGCCACATGTGTTGCAGCTCAGTAAATGACCCCACTGTAAGATAGTGCTGTCCCCAACAGTACTACCTTATGGCGGAGTTAATTAATTTATTCTGTCTTAATGCCAGCCAGCGCACATGTATACTGTAATGCTTTACTGTGGAACTAATTGGTCAACTCTGCAGTAAAGTACACATGTAGATGCACCCCTGGTCTCCTAAATCAGATTATCCTTGTCTCCAGTCATCAGGCTTCTCATCCTAATTCCTCTGGTTTTGCTCAGTCACTCCGAATCTCTGTGTATTAGGCCCAGACTATCCCATCACCAGTCTGATTCTTCTGGCCCAGCCAACCTGACTCTCCACAACTCCATGGCATTTTTTCTCCATTTTCCTGATATGTGGGAAAACTGTGGCAGTGCATCTTTGGGTGCCTGTCACTTTAAGAGCAGGGACAGGCAGCTACCAGGTGCCTGATGAGGGCAGCCGTTTTGGGAACACTAGGTGTAAAATGGCTGCAGTTTGCTGCTGCCAACCCAGGCAGAAACATTGCCTGGCTGAGCATCATGGAACATCTAGAGGTGACAGCAGGAGGCTCTTGGTCCTGGGCCTGACCTAAAACTGCACCCTGCCAGGGAAGGGTGGTCTGGTGGGGCTCATTGTGGCATAGGAGACCCCAGGAAATGCCAGGCTAGTTACCACCCTGGTGAAAGGTGGGCTGGGGTGCCTTAACCCCAGCCCTCACCATCTGGTAGGTAATTCTGAGAGCTGCGAGAGTAGTGGAGGCCAGGTGGGCCCACATGTATGAAGCAGAAATCGCAGTTCGTTTCTTTTGGAAGCTCACGAATAATAATTCCTCAGGCACACATTTTTAGCAGCACCAAAGATGTATTTGCAAATAGGGTCAGAGCAGAGACAGAAAATCTCAGATTACTCTGAACCACCGAGGAAACCCCAAACCGGAGCTTATATACCCTCTCTCCTGAGCACATGGGCAGAAACAGGAACTCCTACAAAATTTTCCGGTTCATACAAACATATATGTTAATGACGTCACGTCATACATCCCATGTGCATTATAATTAACTATTTAAGTATGCGGGGCGGGTAGGCTTATATGCATCAGCTAATTACGCATGCCCAAAAAGCCCTCTAGGTTACCAAAGGTTGAAAATCCCCCTTTCCCTCCCCCCGAGGACAGTCAATTGATTGAATTACAGCGTCTGTATTCTTCATGTGGATCGTCAGGGGAGTGTGTGATTTAGCATAGAAAGGCTGACAGATTGGCCAAGACAGAAGAATAGGGAGTGTAAAGGGAGTGTTACTT
>NW_017728947.1:55005958-55035982 GCF_001723895.1 Crocodylus porosus | reverse complement strand
GGGGTTGAGTAGGGCTGAAGTGGGAGCAAGCCTGAAGGCAAGCACAAGGGCCAGCCCTGTGAGAAGTTGGTTGCAAGTATGAGACACAGACCCCAGGGTGGGGCGTAGTGTGGAGTTGCCTGGTGAAGGGCTTGGGGCAGAATTAGCTCAGGGTTTGGCACAAGGCTGGACCAAGTAGAATTGGGGAACTTGTGAAAACTGAAGGACTGTGTGGTGATGCCACTATTTGAGTAGCAAAGCTTGATGGCCCAAGAGTGGCCACTCAAGGAGGAGCAAGGGCAGTGGAGTGTGGCCGAGTAAAAGGCAGTATACCAGAGGCCCCAGTGAGAGGGGGCAGAATGGAAGAGGCCTACTGTGAGAGGGGAGGCGAT
This sequence comes from Crocodylus porosus, assembly GCF_001723895.1. Taxonomy (NCBI): domain Eukaryota; kingdom Metazoa; phylum Chordata; order Crocodylia; family Crocodylidae; genus Crocodylus; species Crocodylus porosus. Next base: position 55,035,611 of record NW_017728947.1, on the reverse strand, counting down.
ATGAATGAGTGGGTGTGTGGATCCTGACTTTGGACTAGGTTTACTCTGGTTTTGGACCAGGGAGTAATATTAATCTGGATGCCATCTGCGAGGCATGGGCTGCAGTGTAGGGAAGGTTTGGCACCTCAGATAGTGCCCCCTGGCATCGGGGCAGGAAATGGGCAGTTTTCTGCAGTTTATGGGAACTGCAAAGTCATGGCAGACCAGACCGGGCAGGCTGCCCCACAGAGACTGGTGTGCGGATCAGCATGAGTCCTGGCCCTTAGAGCAGCCTCCGGTCACACTATGACCCTTGCACTGACACACCCGGAATTAAGCTGGTTACAATAAACAATGATTCACTTTTATCTTACCTTATCTTAAATTCTGTTTATATTTAGGTACAGACTCGCCAGACCGTGCCCACAGGCATGTTACAACAACTACACTGTACTTCACCTTTTCTTGGGACTCACAGAACTGCTAGAAACTAAAACCTGAAAAAATCAGGTTTTCCACTGCTACATCCCAGATGTAATACTTTATTCCTATGCAGAGTAGGAGTATAATGCTACCAAGCCAAATTTTTCCACTCGAGCTCACTTTGCACAAGTATAAAGTATATGCCAAGAGGCAAGGTAGTGGGGAATCAAATGTATTTTCTATTTGGCAGGTCTGTGTTTAAAGTTAATGTGACTTCTGAATCTTTTCACGCTCCACAGAAACACTGTTTTTGGACTACACACGGTTTGTGGGGTACAATGCGGTGTTGACTGATATGATTATATTTTGTAGTTGGCACTGACTGATGTCCAGTAAGATTCCAAGCTTGAAGGGTAAGCCATAGCTGCAGATACAATACGATTCTAGAAAAAGTATGGTTCATTAAGAGGTGTAGGTTATAACTGTGTTGGCCTAAGGACATAGGCAGACAAGGTTCTTTGGGTGAATCTGATATCTTTTATTAGACCAACTTAAATAGTTGGAAAAACTATTCATTCCACCCAGGAAGAGCACACACCAACTGCAGATGCTTCCTCAGCCTGACAAAGGGTTTATAAACCTGGAAGCTTGCTAAGAAAAAAAAATTCTAACTATTTATGTTGGTTTAATAAAAGATATCAGATTCACCCAAAGAACCTTGTCTGGTTCATTAAGAGACATTTTTCAGTGTCCCACGCTTACGTTAAAGGTCAAGCATTCTTCAGGGAATCACATGATTGTTCTCCACATTAATGCCAATTCTGTTTCTCACATATACCAAGTATATGGGAAAAGCACTGACAAACCCAGACCAGCTCCATATAAATAGCTCCATCTCCCTTTCTTGTGTCTCTCACCTTCAAACCTGAAGTGGTGCACTTTTTCAAGCTGATAATAAGAAAACGTATTCATCTGATAGAAGGGACAGAGACAAAGCAGTTTCTGTGACTTTACTGGTGATTTAGGACTCTCAAACTTAAAAAGAGGAAATTGATGAATTCTTCAATAACGTTGTCTCTTTCCAGCATCCCAGAATATGTCAAATCACTTTCAAGATATGCTTGGACAAAACCCCCAGATCCCCACACAGATTCAAACCTGAATCTGTATCTGACTGGGGCAAATGGCATTCCATCTTTATAGGCAGAACCCGTACACCAGATCCAAACATCCCAGAGCCTTGATGTGTTTGAAATTTGGATTTAGATCCACATTTTTTGAGTGTAGTTGCTATACTATACCTCTATACTATGTTTGGTTTGGCATTGCCAGTTACTAATAGGTAGGGAATTTAGTGGATTAACTCCCACTTGTTTCAACTGGAGATGGGCAACAAAATACCTTTGAGGACTTGAGCACTAATAATCAAATATTCTTCCAAATTCTCATAGAGCCACCTGCTGGTAAATTATGGTCTGTGCAAGAATTAATGGATTAAAGTGTATGAGTTCTTCAATTCTTCTCCTTCAAAGCTGATCATTTCTTGTCCGTATATTCACTTGTTGTCTCATCATCTTTCATCCTAGAACTAAAATGGAGATCTCTCTCCCCTCTCTGACCCATGCCCTAAAGTATTCACTTCCAAGAAGGTCAGTGGTACCTCAGCTCACTTTATCCTTTTCCAGTTTCAAGATTTGCTTTCTCCCTTTCTAGAACTTCCACTCTGCAATTCATAAAATGGGACTATTTCCATGAACAGGTGAGTGTGGCTTTTGTGGATTTGATTTCTTCAATTCGCTAATTAGGAACTTAAGTGAATACTGTGTGCTAATTTGTGTAGGTAGACTTCTGCAAGATCTGAAAAGAACTACTAATTTACAGTTACCCAAAATTGCCTAGTGCTAATTTTTGTTTCTGTGCTTGGCTTGAAAGAGCTATTCATTTCACCACCCCCTTTTGGCACATATCTAACACTGGCTTTCTTTGGCACTGTCTAGATGAGAGGTGGGCAATTATTTGGGCCCAGAGGGCACATCGAGAGTTTTGATGAACTGTTTTGGGCTGGGTCAGCACCCCTCCTTCCCCCCACAACAATTCACCAAAACTCTGCATGGGGCTATGGGTGGGCAGGAAGTTGTTCAGGAGTAGGATGGGTGGGTGAGGCTGATGATCCAGTCGCTGCATGCCTAGCTCTTTGTGGGTATGGGAGTGTGTCTGGGGTGTGTTGGGGGCAGTGTTCCCTCTAAGCTGTGTGTGTATGTGGCCAAGCACAATAAAAAATCATGTCATGCAAGGGGGCGCCAGTGCTTCCCCCGCTGCTGCCACCAGCTTCACATCTAGCCATGCACCACCTGCTCCAACCTGGCCACAGGCTGCTGCAGGAGGGGAGAAGGGTGGTCACACTGAGATACCCGTGCACTCCCAGCCAGGATTGCTCACAGATCACAAAACCTTACAGGGAACATTGGTTGGGGGAGATGTGTGCACATATGTGTTGTGGCACTGCCCGGGCGCTAGGTTCTGCCAGCTGGGGGTGATGGGAGGAGGAGAAGGTGGGGGGCACATGCAGCAGAGCTTGCCTGGGTGGTGCAGTCTGGCTGTCCATGTGGTACTCTGTATGGGGCTGAGCCCCACCTGGGGTAGCCCACACCACACTCCCACCTGCTCCCTCTGGCCCAGCCTTGGCCCTGGCCCTGGCTCCAGCCCCAACTAGCACACAGCTTCTGGCAGGGCTGCTCCCAGTGCTACTGCAGCCAGCCGGATGCTGCTCTGCTCCCCCTGCCTCCAGATGGAGCTGCCTGGCTGAAGCTTCCCTGCCCACCCAGAGCAGCACAGCAGGGGCGGGAGTGGGAGCAGGAAGAAGAGCCGTTGCTGGAGGCAAGGGGAGCAGAGCAGCACCCAGCCTGCTGTGGCTGCACTAAGAACAGCCCTGCCACAAGCTGCATCTGTTGGCCAGGCCCAGGGCCCAGGCCGGCAGGGCTGTCCTGCTCCCCTCACCTTCAGCAGCACCTCCTGTCTCTGCTGTGCCACTCTGGGCAGGCAGGCTGGGGGGGAAACTTCAGCTGGGTTGCTCCTGCCCCAGTGTGTCGGGTTCTGGCTCCAGCTCCCAGTCATCTTGCACCTGTTCTGTCTGCCTGCAGGTGGCTGCTCAATGTGCTGGGTAGGTGGAGTGGGTGGAAGACAGCCAGGAACTGGAGCTAGAGCTCCTTGCATTGAAGCAGGAGCCACTCAGCTGAAGCTCCTCCTCCCTTCCCTCCCCACAACTCATAGCAGTGCAGCAGGGACAGGAGCAGGAGCTCCAGCTGGAGGCAAGGGGAACAGAACAACCCTCTGGGCTGGGCCCTGACCGGTGTGTGCAGCTTTTGGTGGGCCTGTTCCCAGTGTGACTACAGCCAATCAGCAGCTACTTTGTCCCCCTTGCCTCCAGCGGCAGCTCCTCCTCCTGCTCTTGCTGTGCAGGTGAGCAAGGGGGGAGGAAAACTTCATCGGGAAGCTGCTGCTGGAGGTGAGAGAAACAGAGAAGCACTGGGAGCAGCCCTGCCAGAAGCTGTGTGCACTGGTTGGGGCCCAGGCTGGTGGACATGGGCTGTCCCAGCAGGAGTGGGTGGGACTGGCTCCATGCAGAGTGCCATGGGGGCAGTCATGCAGTGGATCCAGTCAGTTGGTGGGCTGGATCTGGCCTGTGGGCAGCATTTTGCCCACCCCGATCTAGATTGTTGCATGGGATCTAAAAAATAAACTTGCACTCTTAAGTTACATGTGAAATATATTGAATTTATCTACTGCTCCTTTTCTGTTTAATTTATAATCTAATAGAGCTGATACTAATATTAAAAATATTTCATTTTTGCTGATATGTGCACACAATGTAGGTTAGGGGAGGTGAGTAGATTTTTTTTTTATGCTAGGGCTAGTTCATTTTCATAACAACTTTTCAAGGCTAGTTTAGCAATTTCTGAATAGAAAGGCAAACCATGTAGCCCTTACTTATGTAATTCAATTAAAGTCAGTGAGTTTGTGGCAGGCTGAACTGTCACATAGGGAAAAACCTAAGCAGCCAGCTCAGCTGTTAATTCTCTCTGAGGCTGCTGAAAGTGGGAGAGGTCCATAAAATCTTGTCCCAGTTCATTTCAAGAAAAGAAGTAGCATCCAAGAAGTTTATTATTCTGGCGGAGGGCTAAGAGGAGACCTCCTCCAGAAAAACACCTGAGGAAAAAAAGATGAGATTGTAGAGTGACTGTGGGGTCGGGGGAGTGGAGGAATACTAACTTTCAGAGTAGAGGTCTGCTGCCCACTCGGTGAATGTATTTGGGAGAAGGACATGAGAGATTGGCCATACTTGTGTTTGCTCCCGCTCTAGGATAATACCACCCCAGAGAGTCTAGGAATTTAGTCCTGCTTTAGTGTCCTTTTCCAGAAATTTTTGAAGCCCAACTTGAGGAGCTGCCCCCCTGCGTTAGGGAACAGAAGTGATCCTTGTCTTGGAGCAGTTTTTTAAAGACCAGTGGAAAGTGTCTGGCATGAACACCCAATACACTGATGTGGCAGTATCAGCTTTTGTGTTACCACACCAATCTGTCCAGCAGATGGCACTAAAGGATTGCTAGGCTCAACCAACCCAGTGTGAACAGGGAACATACAACACGCCAATTTAATTTAACTAAAATATTTTTTTTTACTAATACATGAAATGTTATATAGGTAATTTCTATATGGAGAGAGAAAAATATTTAGATCAGTGATTTCACACTCACTCCAGGGTTTCCCCACCTCAGGTACCATGGCCAATCAATAGTTGTGAAGATAGAGGGTGGCCATCTAGGTGATCTTCTGGCTGGCATGATTCAGATGTTGTTGGTCAGATGATGATGATGATGATGACAATATACACTTACCTCCTCTTTCGGACTCCTTTTATGTTTTTTCTTTAACTTCACTCCTCCGATGACTCTTCATTCCTGTGTACCATTGATTGGTTTCCCTGTGGTCATCATAGTGTCCATGTTTTATCCTCTCAGCATCCTTTGTTCCAACAAACCCATCGCATTTTAATTTGGTCTTTTACCGGTGTCTTAATTTGGGCATGCCTTGGCCTCCTAATTAAGTCCGTCCTCCAAAACTGGAAATCCCAAGGGCTCTGCAGTTGGGCACTGTCTAATTCGTCCCCTCTTATCACCTTTCATTAACATATCCAATCATACCATCCCTCTGATTCAGTCAGTTAGTGCCAAGTTCAGTTAATTTAAGCTAGTAACAAGACCCACATCCTACATGCCTATGCTGATAATACTAGAATATAAGCTGCCTTTTTATACTAATAGTTCTAAAACATAAAAGAGCCCAAGCCCATAGCTGACAATACAGATACAGAATGCAATAAGTTTAAATAATACTATAATTCACATATCAAGCAGGTCCAACTAAGGCTAAATATAACAAGCTACACTAACATTTGCACTGAAACATGGCTGGGGAAAATTTCCTTAGGAAGACCAGAGGCATAGCTAGCAATTTTTATACCCTGGGTAGAGATGTGGGAGAACTTACCTGACCCTGGGTGCTCCCTGCACATGGACTCTTGTCATTGCCATGGTGCTGCCTCTAAATTGGCAGCTAGAGTTGGTACCCTGCTCATCTGTTCCTAGTTACACTACTGAGAAGGACTGAGGGAACCTGCTAGTACAGTCAGAATTACTTTATTATGCAGAGGGGAGGACATAGAACAATTTATTACTGGGTTTAAATAGCAATAATATGTACCTGGCTTAAGGCTATTCCCCTGTCAGCAGGAAAGGTTTTGGAAGGAAATTTTCCTGTGAGCAAGATGCCGATAGACACAACTGTGAAGAGAGTGATTCTACAGAAATTCCAAATTAGTGGGAAGACCTAATGGCAGTGGTGCTAGGCAGTGCAGATAAATCCAGAAACCCCTTTCCCCCTCTCCCCCCCATGAAGAAATGGGCATGTGTAACAAACTTGGTAAGGTGCTTGAGTTCAAGAACCTGAGGAAAGAAAGGATGGAAAGCAGCAAAGTAAGGACCCTGGACTTGATAAAAACACACCTCAACTCGCTCGGGCAACTCCCAGGCAGGATCCCCTGGGAAGCCAGTCTGAGGGGGAGAGGAGTCCAGGAGAGCTGTACTTCAACAAAGCCTTACTAATAGTGCAGGAACAAACTATCCAGATGTGTAGGAAGATTAGCAAGTATGGCAGAATACCAGCCTGGCTTAGCAGGAATCTCTTCAGTAAATTAAATCACAAAAAGGAAGCTTATAAGAAGTGGAAACTTGGACAAACAACAGGGGAGGAGTTTAAGAGTATTTCTCAGGCATGCAGGGATGAAGTCAGGAAGGCCAAAGAGTAATTGGAGTTACAGCTAGCAAGGGATGTGAAGGGTGACAAGAAGAATTTCTACAAGAATGTGATTAACAAGAGGAAGGCCAGGGAAAGTGTGGGTCCCTTACTGAATGCGGAAGGCAACCTACTGACAGAGGATGCAGAAAAGGCTGAAGTACTCAATGCCTTTTTCACCTCAGTCTTCACAGGCAGGGTCAGCTCCCAGACTACTACACCTGGCAGCACAGTTTCGGGAGGTGTTGAGCAGCCAACAGTTATGAAAGAATAGGTTAGGGACTATTTGGAAAAGCTGAACATATACAAGTCCATGGGCCTGGATGGGATGCACCCAAGGGTGCAGAGGGACTTGGTTGATGTGACTGAAGAGCTGCTGGCCATCATCTCTGAAAACTCATGGTGATTGGGAGAGGCCCTGCATGATTGGAAAAGGGCATTCATAGTGCCCATATTTAAGAGACGGAAAAAGGAGGATCCAGGGAACTACAGACCAGTCAGCCTCACCTCAGTCCCTGGAAAAATCATGGAGCAAATCTTCAAGGAATCCATTTCTAAGCACTTGGAGGAGAAAAAGGTGAGGAACAGTCACCATGGATTCACCAAAGGCAAGTCATGCCTAACCAAACTGGATTGCCTTCTATGATGAAATGACTGGCTCTGTGGATGTGGGGAGACCAGTGGATATGATATACCTTGCTTTTAGCAAGACTTTTGATATGGTTTCCACAACATTTTCACAGGCACGCTAAGGAAGTATGGGCTGAATGAATGGACTGTAAGCTGGATGGAAAATTGGCTGGATCATCAGGCTTAGAGAGTAGTAATCAATGGCTTAATGTTTGTTGGCAGTCAGTATCAAGTGGAGTGCCCCAGGGGTTCAGTCCTGGGACCAGTTTTGTTCAATATCTTTATCAATGACCTGAAAGATGGCCTAGAGTGCACCCTCAGCAAGTTTGTAGATGACACCGAGCTGAGGGGAGTAGTAGAGATGCTGGATAATAGGGCTAGGCTTCAGAGAGACCTAGACAAAGTGGAGGATTAGACAAAAAGAAATCTCATGAAGTTCAGTAAGGACCTGTGCAAGGTTCTGCACAGGTGTACATGGGGCTCTGCCTCCCCTACACCCCAGCCATGCGCCAGCCTTCAGGACGGTCAGTTAGTGTTGGTGTGGCCTGCCCTCCAGTGTTGATTTCCCCTGTTCTCCTCATCGGCTGGGCTACCGTTGACTCCACCCAGCCACTGATTCACTAGGACGTTTTGGCTGTCCCTGCTTTTCCGCTGGGTCCCTGGCTATAGCTTGGCTGTCTGCAGGGTCTCCTGGCTGCTCCTCCCTTGGAGTGCTGCCCACAATCCCAACCCTCACCTCAGGGTCTCTTCAGGTGGTCCCTGGTAGCAATGGGGAAAAAAAAAGGAAGAAATTAACAGAAGAAAAGGGTGTGTGTGTGAGGGGTAGGGCTGTGACCCTTTCCCACTCACGGTCCCAGTGCTGGTGTTCCCAGCTGTCCCCCAGCATCATCCTGGCTCCCTTCTCTGATCTTGGACCCCTCCATTGGGTCTGTCTCCAGGTCCCTCGTTGGCTGCCGGCACTGTCTGCATCCGTCATGGGAAGCACCTCCATTCTCCATTCTCTGTGGTGCTCTTCCAGTGTTCTTCCCAGTGCCGGCTTTTATTCCTGCTGGGCGGCGTCCTGGGATGATGTCATCCACCCGTGCCAGCTCCACCCAGAAATAAGCGCGGCTTACGAACCACGTGGGTGCTTCACACTGGTATACTTCATTTGCTTCTCCCTGGTCTGAAACTGGTAAGTTTGCCCTGGTTTCAGGGCTTTTCTTGTAGGGGCGGGCTGTCCCTATCCCAAGTCCTACTATGGGAGGGGTCTCTTGTCCCCTGGTGACTGTCCCCCTGGGACAGCCCCCTCACTGCTATTTTGAAATGTGGGGACACAGAATACATGTGACACAGAGGCTGTATAGGTGCCTTTTGGTCCTGCAACCAAGTTATGGGTACTATACTTTTTAAACAATTGTTCATCAATCCTTAGATTACCTAAGTTATAGTGACAAGTAGGCAAGTCGTGCGTTAGCCAAATACTAAACATCACCCAGCATATAGAAGATGGATTTGAGAAAGGGACTTAACTATCACCTAGTGCAGTTCATCTGATCTGTTTTGGGGAACAGATGTTTTTCATAGAACTGTTCAAGAAATGGAGCAGCTGGAGATGACAAAACAGCATCCCACAGGGAAGTATGCTAGCACTGATCCATTTTGACATACCAAAGACAAACCCATACAGAGTAATACAAGGTTCCTCATATATGTTGATAATTTATGCATCACATTGCAAGAGAAGGCCTTTGCCAATGTCAAGAACAGATTGACATGTGCACTGAGCAACCTGTCAAATTACTACAATAAGAACCAGCTTTGTGGCAACCCAACCAAGATGCAGGTCATAGCTTTTCACATGTGCCACAGAGAAGCCGAATGGAAATTAATCATCATTTGGGATGGAATCCCACTGACTAATTACCTGAACCCTGTGTACTTGGGGATTACATTGGACTGAACACTTACCTTCAATGCACATGTAAAGATAAAAGGGAAAGTCAGCACCCCCAACAACATACTTTGAAAGTTAGTTACCTCAAAGTGGGGAGCAAACCGTGCTACACTATGAACTACTGTGGTTGCCTTGTATTACTCCATTGCAGAGTATGCACATCCAGGATGGGAATGATCTGTTCATGCTGTGGAAGAAATCAAACTTTGCGTTGTGGTTGAATCAGAACTGACAGAGCCAGCTTTTCTTTATTTAGGGCTATACTGTGATCACAGGGAGAATTCCACACAGCAAGGGGAATCACCCACTTGTCTGGTTCAAAGGAACCCTCAGACTCTGTAAGTTTACAAGCATATTTATACTTAAGACAGAGAGAGAAAAAAATACTACCTTGGACAGTAAATCACTGATCTAACACACACACAGCCACATAGGCAGTTTACTTAAAGAAGAGTGAAACATTGTGCTTATAGAAATAGTTATCAGTTTCTGGCTCTCAGAGAGAAGAAATAAACTTAAGATCTGTACACAGGGTAATATATCAAGACAAAACAAGGCATGCAGGATCCTTATCTCAGAACATATAACTGAAATGAGCAATATCAGCACCTCTGGTCTCTGTCTGTTTCCTTAGTCAAGTTAGGAGCCGGGTTAAATTTATTACCACAATGCCAAGAAAATAGACCCAGTTCTAAATGACAGGATGTCTAAAGCCAACACCAAAGTATAGCCTGTACTTACTGGCTGGCATTGTACCACCTGATATCAGAAGAAAGGTAGTGAGGCAAAAAGAAAGATCACAGCAAATGGAAGACCCCAGGAATCCACTCTGTGGTCCCATACAAGTAACTGAATGGCTTAAAATGTGAAAGTTTTGTGACTGGTGTTGGGCCATTGGACACAATGGCTGATAGGGTGCAACTGAGGTTATGGAATGAAAGACTACAGGGAATCAGGTGCTCTGAAATGGACCTAGAAGCCCAGGAGTACCTTCCAAGAGGGGTGGATCTAGATTGACCAATATGTTGATGCCTGAATAGCCTGCATGTACAAACTAGATGATCAAAACCAAGTATGGTCAAATGGGTCTACTCTGACAAAACTAGATGTGAGTGCGGTGAAGTGCAGACTATGGAGCACTTGCTTGTTTGCTGACTCCTTGGTGAGACCTGTATGAAGGAGGATCTCACTATAGCAAGAAAAGCATAGTCACTTCTGCACAATTCCTGAAAAACATCTACTTTATGACAAGAACACAAGAAGAAGGAAAAAAAGCAATGAATCAGGGGGAAACCATCATATATTTTATAAGTGGTGTAAAAACTATGTTCCTAGTAGAGAAGGGGACAGTATCATTTTTGTGCTATTGCTACAGTCAAGCAGGGCCCAAAATATGGGATTGTTTGGGCAAGAAGTGGAAGGTTCCTGACCTTTGTTATATACCTCAGGATAAATCCTTCCCAGAGGGAGGGTGCCCAGCTGCCATTACACTGAATGGTGAGGTGGTAAAAGCACTACTGGCTACCCCAACTGCTCCAATGATTCTAAAAGTCTGGACTAAGAATAAATATGCAAAAAAAAGAGGTCAGATACGAATTATATATTGGAGGTGGAGAATTTTTGAAAGCTCAAATAGAGAAAAGGTAAGGATCTCTCTAGGATCTTCATTGTTTCTTGGAATTGACTATTTAGGGGTCATTGGAAGAGATCATAGTTTTGTCACCTTGCCATGCTTGCATCTACTTGTGATTTAACCTAACACAGTTCATATGTGTTCTTTTCTCTGAACAAATAAATGTGCCTTCAGGCACTTCAGAAAGCCACCTGAACCTTTGGATCTTCACAATTGATGAATGCACAGTCACATGGGTGGCAAACTGGCGTCAGGGGTGGTGGTGGACGGGTCGATGCCGGCCTGGGAGGGTGTGGGCAGCGGAGCCCCCCAGGGCTCGGTCTTTGGGCCGGTGCTGTTCAACATCTTCATTAGTGACCTGGACAAGAGTGTGGAGAGCATCCTGTTCAAGTTCGCTGATGACACCAAGCTGTGGGGTAAAGTGAATACACCAGTAGGCAGGGACCACATCCAGGCAGACCTGGATAGGTTAGAGAAGTGGGCGGATCTGAACAGGATGCGGTTCAACAAGGACAAGTGCAGGGTGCTGCACCCAGGGAGAGGGAACCAGCATTATGGTTATAGGTTAGGGGCTGACGTCTCGGCAACACAGAGGCAGAGAGGGATCTTGGAGTCATGATTGACTCCAGGATGGATATGAGTCACCAATGCAATGAAGCAATAGGCAGAACCAACCGCACCCTGTCATGCATCAACAGGGGCATCAGTAACAGGTCCAGAGAGGTCTTGCTCCCCCTCTACGCGGCGCTGGTCAGGCCGCAGCTGGAGTACTGTGTCCAGTTCTGGACGCTGCACTTCAAGAGGAACGTGGAGAACCTGGAGAGGGTCCAGAGGAGGGCCACTCATATGGTTGGGGGCCTCTGTGGCCAGCCCTATGAGGAGAGGCCGAGGGACCTGGATCTCTTCAGTCTCTGCAACAGGAGACTGCGGGGGGATCTTGTGGCTGCCTACAACCTTATCAGGGGCCAGCAGCAGGGACTCGGGGAAAGTCTGTTCACCAGGGCCCCCCTTGGAGTCACCGGGAACAATGGCCACAAGCTGAGGGAGGAGAGGTTTAGGTTAGATGTTAGGAAGAACTACTTCACTGTAAGGGTGGCCAGAGCCTGGAATAGGCTTCCCAGAGAGGTGGTGCTCTCACCTTCCCTGGAAATCTTCAAGAGGAGACTGGACAGGCACCTGGCTGGGGTCTTATGACTCCTCCCACCCCCAATGCTCATTCCTGCCCATGGCAGGGGGTCGGACTAGATGATCTGTCTAGGTCCCTTCTGACTCATTGATTCTATGATTCTATGAACCCGGACTTTTTTTCTGAACTATAATTGAAATTGATGTTTCAAAAGTTAGCCTGGGAATAGTCTTGTTGCAAAAAAGGGGGAAGAGTTCAACACCTAGTGGCATGTACATGCAGCAAGCTGTTCATGATGGACTAAATATAATGTACTATAACAAGAAAGGACATAAAATGAGCAGCGGAGAGCCTTAAAGTACCATCAGGGTAAAGGATCTTTGTCCTTGAAGCAGGCTTCAAAAGCCTATAACAGCTACAGAATAGAGAATAAAACTTCCATGATAACCAGGTAGTACTTTACTGCCATCTGACTTCATCATTTAGCATAAGCCTGGGTATAGAGTATTGGTAGATTCTATCTGTTTACTTCTAAACCTAGAAGAGGGATGTGGGGAATGAGACACATGGGAGGAAAAAAAACAGCTGGCTTTAATTAACTGTTAATCCCTGCAAAAGCTTCTGATGGAGGGAAGGTTCCAAGTTCTAAAAAACCCAGACCCAGCTCGCTCCGGGGAGGAAAAGGAGAGTCGACATTCAAGGATACTGATATGCCAAGAAGGCTGTTCCAGATGATATTGAATTGGGGAAAAGCTGTGCTCGAAGTTGGAGCTTGCCTTGCCAGGAGATTTTGGATTTTCTGGGAAGAGAAAAGAATTTAAGCTTCAAATACTTTATGTTGATTAAATATTGTTTCATCCTTCTTAAGAACAATTGTACTCTTTCTGGTGTCCTTCCCCTCTGTGGTGGTCAAGCTGTCTTGGTTCAAGAGGCAATAGCTTTGTGATAGGGTTAGACCTTGTGATTGGCTATTTGGCACTCAACTCAGAGAGGTAGTAGCGTTGCAAAAGTGGTTGCAATTCATCAAAATCTTCCTAGACCTTTGGCTACTGGGACCAGACCAGTACCCAAGTGGTACCTTGGAGCAGCTTCAGCCTTGCTTCATGGCATTCTCCCAAGAAACAGATCATAGAATAATAGACAATTAGGGATGGAAGGGACCTCAGGAGGTCATCTAGTCCAACCCCTGCTCAAAGCAGGACCAGCCCCAACTAGACAATCCTAGCCAAGGATTTGTCCAGCTGGGTTTTGAAAACCTCCAAGGATGAAGCTTCCACCACCTTTCTGGGTATCCTCTTCCAATGTTTTACTACCTTTTTAGTGATAACATTCTTCCTAATACCTAACCTAAACTTCCCTTGCTGCAACTTGAGACTGGTACTCTTTATTCTGTTATCTGCCACCACCAGCTCCATCCTCTTTTGACACCCCCCCCCACCCTTTCAGGTAGTTGAAGGCTGCTATTAAGTCCCCTCTAAGTCTCCTCTTCTGTAGACTAAATAAGCCCAGTTCCCTCATTCTCTCTTCATAAGTCATGTTCTCCAGCCCCCGAACCATTTTCATTGCCTTCCACTGGACTCTCTCCAGCTTGTCCACATCCTTTCTGTGTGGAGGGGTGGGGGCAAAACCGAACACAGTACTCCAGAGAAGCACTCACCAGTGCTGAATAGAGGGGAATAATCACTTCCCTGGACCTACTGACAATGTACCTAGCAATGCAGCCCAGTATGCCGTTACCTTTCTTGGCCACAAGGACACACTGCTGACTCATATTCAGCTTCTTGTCCACTGTAACTGGCAGATCCTTTTCTGCAGAGCTGCTGGCCAGCCAGTCAGTCCCCAGCCTGTACTGGTGCATGGACTTGTCCTGTCCAAAGTGCTGGACTTTGTACTTGACCTTGTTGAACCTCATGAAATTCCTTTGAGCCCAATCCTCCAATCTGTCTAGGTCACTCTGTAAGTGTGACAGCTGTGCTGTCTCTTGGCACAGTGGGGTGGGAATGGAAGGTATGTAATTTTGTTTCCTTCAATGCCAGAGAAAATACCAGGTGGCTTATTTAGCTTGCTTTAAGGCTGCTTAGCACTGGTGAAGCATTGCCTGCTGTAAAGCTGCTTACATGACCACCATGTGATTGCTTGTGTACTGGCTTCAGGATCAGACTGTAAGTCTGTAAAACCCTTTGGGGTAGGCATACATTCTTCAGAAACAAGAGATCTTCACAGGCTTTTAGTTCATTCATTTCACAAGTAAAGTGGAGGGAAAAAACTCAAAGTGGCTTTTCACTTCTTCTCTTCCAAACCAATATTGTGAAATTGATCAACCTCCTACTCCTAAATTCTACTTGGGTTCTCCTATAACCTACATTGGACCAGGAAGATCAGAGAATAAAGTTGTGAAAGTGAAATAATAAGCTATCAGGGGAAAAAATGAGATCCATGTGGGTTTTTTTGGGGGAATAGTAACAATAAGCTGGAAATAAAAGTTCTGAGTTTTAGGACATAGGGTAGAAACAGATGTTTCCAGATGAAGTGGATCAGCTGTCCTGGGATGTGTCCTGGCATGTCTGATCCCATTCAGTGGGTAAAACGCATGTTGCTCATTGTTCCTCCTGTTGATGCTATGGGGCAGTAGATGACATTTTCTCATGGGGCTTGAGGAGCTGGTCTTGTGCACCCTGGCAGTTCCCACATAGAATCTGTCCCCTCAAGCCCTAGGAGTGCCTACCTCATTTTCCCTGCTTACAGAGAGATGTCCCAGAGATCCCACAGATCCCAGGGGTGTCTCCCTAAATACAAAAAGGTACAGAGGTGCTCCCAGGGCTTAAGGGGCCCAATCTGGTGTGGCAATTCCTGGGGTGCACAGGATCAGGCCCCTCAAGCCCTGAGAGCACCTGTGTGGGAGACTGGAGAGTATGGGCAGCTTGGAGCTGCCTGTGCTCTTGTGCCATAAGATAAATAGATGTCTGCTACTAAAGTAGCACAAATTGATGCCACCTTCAGTTCAGCCTCATTTGTTGTGCAAGGAAGGGCATTTTTATGACAGCATAAAGGTGACAAAAGGTGGCATCCATTTCCACCCACAGTCTTTTCCTCAGTAATACTATTCTTGACAGGGCTGTTGATTCATCACACTTCTGCTTTCTAATGAGTATGATCATGGCAGCTAATGCCACCTCTTTGTGTGATGTTCTGGAGCCCAGTGATAGGGTAGATGTGAGAAGTTCTAATCCAAAACTGCCAATTACATTTCTCGGGGGGATAACCTGCACTCTAACTATCTGAAGGGAAGAATGCTATGAAGGTATTTCATGTTAATATAGTTATTTTTTCTTGTGTATATTGCTCCCAGGGCCTGTCAGAAGACTGGCATATGAACAAAATCTAGGCTAAGATAATTTTTCAACTCACATCTCAGAAGTACCTGCCACAAGTCTCCTGTCACTAACCAGTTCTCTGTGGAACATGTATGTACATTTGCCTGTTGTGAAGTGCCCAAATTAGTGTGCTGCAATTTGAGTTGAAGAAAATGAGATACAGAAAAGCTTGGTCCATACATCTCCCCTGATTAGAAAATTGAGTTCTTAACCTCTGGTGCAGTAGGTGGAGCAAATAAATGATTACAACAAAATGACATGGAATGTAAATTCCATAGACAAGTTATCATCAGCTTAGAATTCTGCATTTGGAGGCCTGACCTACATTAACATTTATGCAAATAAATCAAGACTGATGTTCAGGAACTTCAGGGCAATGGGGTCTTCCAGGGCTCAGTCCTCAGGCCTGCACTGTTCAACATCTTCATCAGTGACTTGGACGAGGGAGTAAAAAGCACCCTGTTCAATTCGCTGATGACACTAAGATGTGGAGGGATGTGGGCTGCAATCGGACCCAGACAGGTTACAGGGGTGGGCGGATGGGTTCCAACACTGACAAGTGCAAGGTGCTGCACCTGGGGAGGAAGAACCAGCACCATACCTGCAGACCGGGGAACTCCCTTCTCGTCCGTGCAGAGGCAGAAAAGGATCTTGGAGTCATCACTGATGCCAAGATGAACATGGGCCGGCAGTGTGGGCCAGATGCAGTCAGGAAGGCCAACCGCACCTTGTCATGCATCTCAAGCAATGAGGTGATCCTCCCTCTCTATGCGGCACTGGTTAGGCCGCAGCTGGAGTACTGCGTCCAGTTCTGGGCGCTGCACTTCAGGGGGGATGTGGACAACATGGAGAGGGTCCAGAGGAGGGCCACTTGCATGATCAGGGGCAGCAGGGCAGGCCCTATGAGGAGAGGCTACAGGACCTGAACCTGTTCCTCCTCCACAAGAGAAGGCTGAGGGGGTATCTAGTGGCCATTTACAAACTAGTCAGAGGGGACCAGCAGGCACTGGGGGAATCCCTGTTCCCCCGAGTGCTCCCAGGAGTGACCAGGAATAACAGTCACAAGCTGGCAGAGGGTAGATTCAGACTAGACATCAGGAGGCGCTACTTCACGGTCAGGGTGGCTAGGATCCGGAGCCAACTTCCAAGCAAAGTGGTGCTGGCTCCTACCCTGGGGGTCTTTAAGACAAGGCCAGACAATCACCTTGCTGGGGTCGTTTGACCCCAGTACTTTTTCCTGCTATGGCAGGGGTTCAGACTTGACCTGCTCAGGTCTCTTCCGACCCTACCAACTATGAAACTATGGAGGCATCTTTCTAGGGATTTTATTTTATTTTGTCAAAAAATTGTTATTAGGAATGAATATTTAGATTTTCTAATCCTTGCAAGACGCATGGTGAGATTGTGGGAAAATAAGATATGGAAACAGGATGAAACTGCTGAGCATATTTTTAAGAGCAATAGGTTCTTGTGGGTCTGAATTATCCTAATGTCACAGGATAGAGCCAAAAGTAAAGGTCTAATATCACCTGAGCACAAGGCATAGATGCAAAGGAAAATAGTATAAGATTTCTTCTTCTGTTATTTTATTTTAAAAGGGATACTACAAGAGAATTGATGCTTCATTTAAATAAATATATATATATTCTTCCCACAGGAAATCTTTCAAATAACCCTGTACAAAGGATGCTGGGAGGTGTTTGGTATGGGTGTGCGAAGCAGGCCCTAGTCATTTCAGATTCAGATTCAGCCCAAATCAGGGACAGTGATTCGATTTGTTGATTCAGATCATTGTCCCTGATTCAATTCAGCCAAATCCAGATCTGAAGATTTGATGCTGATTCGGACATAGACACAGCTTTAAATGTTTTTTTCTACATACCTTGAGGTACCAGGTGCAGCCTGTGATAGCTGTGATGCTGGGGCACATGAAGCATCCCACAGGAGTGTGGGAGGGGCGGGGGGGTGGGGGCCTCACGTGTTCAGTGGTGAACCTGGAAGTGGACTGGAAGTACTTCTGGTCCACTTCTGGGTCTGTCAGGGACCATGCTGCCCCTCCCCCTGCCCTGCGCCTCCCCGGCTTGCTGACCCCAGGTGCTCCCCCAGACCCAGGAGGCACTGATCACTGAGCCAGAGGGGCGTGGGGGGTGGGAGGCCCTGCACGCTCCCTGGAGGACCCAGAAGTGGACTGGAAGTGCTTTTGGTGCACTTCTGGGTCTGCTGCTGAGCGCATTGAGGACACCCCCCCGTGCTGCTGTGGGACACTCCATGCATCCCAGCATTGCAGAATTTACAAGCCCCAGCTACCTAGAGGTATGCAGAAGAAAAATTTAACACTGTCTCTATGTCTGAATCTTTCCAAGTCTCTCCGAATTGATTCAGAAGGTTCCAATTCAATTTGGAGAGATTAAAGGGTCCTCTGATTTGATTCAGATTTGGAGATCTGGCCACTAGATTGG
Organism: Crocodylus porosus; assembly: GCF_001723895.1. NCBI lineage: Eukaryota > Metazoa > Chordata > Crocodylia > Crocodylidae > Crocodylus > Crocodylus porosus. The sequence goes on along the minus strand of NW_017728947.1, from coordinate 55,017,700 downwards.
GGCGAATCTCTGCTGAATTGAATCAGGGACCAAATCTTTGTACAGCCTTAGTGTTTGGTACTAGCGATATCTGCTAGGATGTTGATGGATTCTGACTCTGTCCAAAGCAGGGATCAAACAAGTAATGCAATAACTACTTCTGGTAGGTCTGTTTCTTCTGATCCTAACAGCACTACCTTTGAAATAAATAGTGTTATAATGACTAGTGGTACAAAAGAAAACAGTACTTAAGGAGATGTTATGGGGATTAGTTTTTAGTTTATAACAGCTATCCTTATATTGTGTCCATTCTAACTCTCCATTACTGATGAAAACTAATGAGCTGTCCAAGTGCTGAAATGATGTTTGAACGTGTCTAAAGTAACAAAAAGCAGCCCAATTAAAAAAAAAAAAATTATCTGAAGTCAGATTAAATTAAGTTGGAATTATCCTAAGATTGTTCAAGAACTGATAAAATTACAGAAGTGGTCAGAAGGTCAGTGTCTGTACATTCTTAAAATCGGTCTCTCCCACAAAATTTGCCATGCCATCAAATACTGCTATGTCTGTGCTATTATCCAAATATGTAATAGGTCTTGCTTTTAAAGCTAGGAAACTTTCAACAAAAATTAACTTCTGGCAAAATTGAGACTTGGCTCATACTAATGAAGTATCATAAACTTATGTTAGTAGTAAACCTGAAGAAATGTGTAATTAATCCTTTCTAAATGTGCAGTTTGTCTTTGTGAGCTTCGCTGTCATTTGTATTACTCCTAGAACAATCTTCCTAGAAACTGTTTCTGGATGTATTGAATGTAGAGCCACAATATCTTACAAAACATATTTCCCTTTGCTTAAAGATTGCTCAGACATGGCATAAGGAACAGAAATGCATGATGGATATAGTGGGGATTTGCATCCACTTAAAGCAGAGCTGATTTCTTTCCTGTGAATCCAAATGAAGAAAAATATGTGTAAGTGCTTCACAAAGGCAAGTAAATACTAAAGTGTGTCAGTTTTGAAGTTTGGTGCCTTTAGCAGAAAGGGACACATTCATGAAATATTTTGTAAAATATTTATCACATTTAATACTCATTTCTCAGTCTTATTTTACAGACTGAGAAAGTGTAGAGTGTGATGAAGTAGGTGAAAAGGATAACATAGAGAAAGTCGATGTGTTCCTGTTAATTCAATGAATTCCTATTGATTTCTGCTTCAACTACCAGAGTGATTTATTTGTTTATTTGCAAAAGCTGAAAAAATGCAACTGTAAGTAGGCATTTGCAGATAAAGGTGCACAGTTTTGTACTACTATTTGAAAATGTTAAAGACTATCTGATATTTTCACATAGACTGTTTTAACAAACTTTTCTAGAATAAAATTCTTCAAGACTACGTAAGAGATGTGTATGAGCAAGCCGTGTCCCTATAATTTAAGAATGTGTTTGTTCATATTTATTGTTTCCCTGAAGACATACTTTTCTCTCTGACATCATAAACCTTTTGAGAACATGTATATATGATCTCACAAGAAGAGGTGGGACTTTAGTGGAGTGATGCATTGAGATGAACTGCTAGAACAAGAGTATGTAGATTATAGAGTGGAAACTTCATTTCCAATGTCTAATTGTAAAGAGGATGATTATCCAAGTGTTATAATAGTGTTATAATAGCTTTAAATTTCTTGTAATGTATCTTTCCCCTGAAAAGGGAAAAATCTACCAGTAGCCATACCTTTAACAGGGATATAACAGGGATACTTTGAGAGATGAAATATATCTTCTTGATAGGGAGGATAGGTTTAGGTTAGATATTAGGAAGAACTACTTCACGGTAAGAATGGCCAGAGCCTGGAACAGGCTTCCCAGAGAGGTGGTGCTCTCACCTTCCCTGGAGATCATCAGGAGGAGACTGGATAGGTACCTGGCTGGGGTCTTATGACCCCTGCCAGCCCCAGTGCTCATTCCTGCCCATGGCGGGGGGTTAGACTAGATGGTCTGTCTAGGTCCCTTCTGACTCATTGATTCTGTGATTCTATGACTCACCTCACCAATTGTTAATAGAAAGGACTAATTGATTTCAGTGTAGCTGTACTGCCTTGGATTAAATAAACACTATGGTAATGTTAATGTTGCCTTTTGTGAAATAGGCTAGATATAAGCTCAGACTTTCCTGACTGACTTTGCAAGTACAACAGGAGTGTGCTGTTTCATTTCTTCAGTGACCTGAAAGCCTGTCTTTTCTCACTTCTTAGTTTCCAATGTATTAAGAGAGGCATATACCCTAGAGCCACATGTAGAGTTTGTAGCTCTTTCTAATAGGGAGATACACTGATCTTACTCCCTATGTCAGTCTTGTCCAACTTCTGAGTGGCTGGGGGTTGCAGAAGCTCCAGCTACAGGCCACGTGGGCTACACACAATCCAAGCAAGTGCCACATAGGTTGCATGCTGCAATGTGGGACAGCCCCCTCCCCTGTCACACTGCATGGGCTGCTGATGTGCTGTGTGAACTCCCTGAGCCACCAGTTTCTTTCATGCCCTCCCTCCCTTCAGATGTGCCATGCAGGCTCCTGTGCTGCACAGACATGCTGCAGTGTGCCACACAGCTTTCACTCCATGCCATATGGGTATGTTGCAACCCTCCACATAACCCCACACCCCTTGTTGTATAGATGTGCCACGTAGCCCACCCACCCCATGATACACGGACACGCTGCGATATGCCTCCTCCCCAGTGTGGCAGGTGACTCCTGCTGCACCGCACCAGCATGGATGATGTGTTAAGTCCCTGGGTCCCCCCAGCTCTCTGGCCACGGGCTCCTTCAGCCTTGCAGACCAAGCCACTCTGGCCCACCCCCAGGCAGCAGAAGCTCAAGGATGGTGTGGGAGTCTGGTGCCCACTGACATAAATCAGGAATAACTCCTGCTGAATTTAACCTATCAGTAGTAATTTCTACCTTTGTGTACTTTCACAGCAACCCTTCAATGGCCTGTGATACAGTTGGTCATGAAGTGCTGATAACATAGTTATGTGACCTGCAGGACCATTCTTAATTGGTTTTATTATTTCCTAGAAGGGAGATCCCAGAAGGTAGTTATGACTGAGTGCTCATTGTCTCCTCAGAACTTATCCTGTAGCGTTCTTCAGGGGCCCATCTTGCTGCTCCTCCATTTTAAGCCTCTGAACGAAATCATGTGGTGATTTCTGAAGCTGAATCAGAACAAGACAGAGATGATGGCCGTTGGCAGATCTCATGACTTGGTGGGGACAGAAGCTCCCATCAGTGTGTTTCAGCTTCCCGTTATCACTCAGGTTTGTGGCCTTGAGGTTTCAGCCTTCCTGGATGGTCTGCTGCACCTATATCTTCAGGTGGCAGTGGTGGCTAGGAGCACCTTTCACATCTCTATCTGGTAGGAAGGCTGCAACCCTTTCTTTCAGATTTGGATCTGGCTACCACCATCTATGCTCTCATAGCTAGAGTACTGCATGATGCTACATATGGGGTTGTCCTTGAGGACTGTTCAGAAATGGCATATGGTGCAGAATGCTCTGCCATCCCATGCCTTCTGACACGGATGGGTCATCAGGATTGAATTACTCCATTGAGGGTTAGTCTGGGATGTAGGCAGCCAGGCCTGCAGTAGGCCACTAGGAACAACTAGGAGGCAGCAAGGCAGTAGCACAGATTACTGGAGTGCCACATCGGGGTCTGGGTTGGAGACTGAGACAACCAGGACCAAATTCCAGGAAAGCTGAGGTGGGGAAATCTGAGAGACATAGCCTGAGAAGTGAGCCAACATCAAAAACTAGGGGTCAGAGAGCTACTGATGAGTTCCAGGAGAGATCCAAAGTCAGGGTCAGGAAAAGGCAAAGCCAAGTCAGTAGCCAGGAGAGCCAGAGAGAGTGGTGGGCATGAGGTTTACCTGAACAGGCTGAAGCTATGTCAAGGTATGCCTGCAGCCCGAGGCTGGGGTAGTTACATTAGCCAGGGGTTAAGGTCAGATGTGACAGCTCAAGACCTTGGCCTTGTTAGACCCCAACTCCATGAGGCACCCAATGACTAGGGAGACAATGGTCCAATTGCACATGGATTCTGTTACTTATTAACGAGAGCAGAGCAGGGAGCAAACACCAGCACATATTGCTCACAACAGGTTTATTTAAAATGGAGACAGCTTCAGACAAGCTCCCTCACAGACACACAGCCCGTGAAACCAGGGGAGCAGCAACAAACAATAGTTTTTTCCCATATTTACACTTTGGTTTATACTCATTCACATTCATTCTACCCTTGCCCCTCCTGTGTTCCACCCATTTCTCCTCCCATCTCAAGCTCCACCGCTGTTTACTGTTGGCTTCATTAGCATGGAATTACCTATGCATTTAACTTATTTACATGTCTTTTTGCTATGAGCGCATGTCTAAGACCTTGACTCCTGCTCTTCGGTCAATGGGAGGACTTTGACCAAAACCTGGAAGCTTCTGGAGGCTTCTTCACCAATCACCATTCACCTTTTTGCATATGTTCATCTTGGAGTCTGTTACTAATTATGTGTTGTTTTCCACATTCCAGTCTGTTTTTCTGTCTCAAGTTGTACCATCTTCCACCTTTTTTGGGCCCCTGTATCTTATCTTGTTCCTCACTGTAGCTGCTTCACAGCACACAGGCTTAAGTGCTGCTTTTCCAGAAAAATGGTTGATACAGTTAAGATGGTTACTTAGCATAAGCAAATGGCTGGCTTAGCTATCATTCTGCCTTGTGGTCAGCGGCTCTGGTAGGCTATAGGTCATGCCTTTGTATTCAGCTGCAAATCCAGTGCTCCCTAATAATTCAAATTATTGTCACCCTAACAGGGCTAGCCAAGCCTGATTAATCAGAGGTCCTGACACTCCAGTGCTCCACTGTTTGAAGTTGCTCCCAGTAGCTTTTCAGGTGCAATTCATGGTGCCAATTTGCTCTATAAGGCCCTAAACAGTCTGAGCCCTACATAACTAAGGGACTGCCTTCTCCTATATGTCCCACTTTGATCCCTAAGGTGAGGAAAGACAAACCTCCTGCAAGTACCATCTGTGTACCAAGTTCACTTGGCAGAAACATGTGGGAGGTTATGCTTTGTGGTACCTCTTGGACATCTTTAGGGACCAATGCAAAATATTTATATTCATGCAGGTGTTTAGCAAGCAAGGTTATGGTGGACTATTGTTTGGGGAGTTTTCATCATATAAATGTATATCTTATTTAATAGTGCATTTATTCAAATAGGCTGGCTAGCTCAGCTGGTAAGAGCATGCCAAGACCATTGGTTCAATCCCCATGCTGGCCACCCTGGGCTTTGCTAGATGAACGCTTTGCTGGGGTCATTTGACCCTAGTACACTTTTCTGCCATGGCAGGGAGTTGGACTCAATGATCTGCTCAGGTCCCTTCCAACCCTACAAACTATGAAAGAATTGAGTTATAAGACAACCCCTCCAACAATTAGCTTTGATATATGGAAAATTTATAAATATGTTATAATTTTCCAGGTATAGAATGTAATTATTGGTGGTTTGCCTTTAATTTGTCCCCTTGCCACTGTTAAGCAGGGAAAATAAATCTGGGGGGTCAGGGAGCCCTTTGTTTTCTACTTCCTCACAACTTTTTCCCTTGGCAGCTCCCTCCCCCTCTCCTTACTGCCAGACCTTGGTCTCCTGGAGGACGTGCAAATAAGGAGCAAATTTGAAAACAATAACCTTGAAACTAAACATGGCTGTAGTGTTACTAGATTTGCCCATCCCTTTGGGGTGCACTCATTTATTAGAGTTGTGTTTCTGGGGTCTCTGCAATTCTATCAGTGTACTGCTTGTGTCACTTGTGTTTCTATATGGTGCTCTGTCTCTCCCATCTGCAAGTCCTCATCCCTTGCAGGGCTTAGTTTCAATGGGGCTGGGTTCTTCCAGCTACTAAATCAGTTGAACACACACACACAGACACAGATTAACAGAGCATGTCTGAGCAGGCAGGGTTACTCAGCATTTCCATGCTGACACCCTCATATTCCATGGCTCAGCACTTCCCAATCTTTTGTCCCAATTGTGCTGATATAACTGCCTTTATGAGCAGACTCCACAGCATTTTGGGGCTTTACAGGGTTCTTTGGCTTAGGTAAAAAATCATTGCTGCAGAGCAAATGGCAGGGTGGGGGAGGTAGGTTGAGGAAAAGAGTGAACGAGGTTTGGAGAGAGAGAGTATGGCAACTAGCTTGACCATAAAAGTTATTTTATTACTAAGTATATGAAACTTATGATGATGCTAGTAGTAATAGCCATACAAGGAAAAACAAATAAAACAGTTACAGTATTACACCACTTACAATTGGGTATTTTGGGAAATCTAGCTCAAGTCTGATCAGCAAAAGTCAGGTTTATAAAGTAATGCCTGAAGTAAGAGAGAAGGAGAGAGAGCGACTAAATCAAGTCTGAGGCTTAGAAAGTGGTCTTAAACAGAGAGAGGGAGAGAGAGAGCGAGAGGGAGGGAGAGAGAGTTGGAGTCTAACCACTCTGTGAAGCTTGAACCGGTCGAGGTTCCAGGTGCTTGTTGGAGCTTACAGACAAGCTGTTCAGTTTCCGGTCTAGAGAGCTTTAGACTAGCAGAGCCCCCAGCATGATCAGTGGAGGTGTTCCAGGCAGAACAGGAGGAGGTGAAGTCCCAGTGGAACTGGTGCAGTGTTTGAACCCAAGCACCAGAACAGAAACTTGAGTTTGGGTAGGGTTTTTTGTAGGGAAACAACAATGGTTCAAGGGAGAACACTAGGTTTGTTTATGGATAAATGATGGCTCAAGGGAGTATACCAGAGTTGTTTTGTTATGCTGGACAATAGGAGCTGATCATTCCTGGCTATGGGTAGCTGTTACTCTGAGGGAGGTCACAATGCAAACAGGCAGATTCAATGTTTTGGGTACCAATAAAGCAGGCATCACTAGAATTTGTCTGATAAATGCTGAGCTGGGTGTATACAGATGTGGGTTGATTAGCATTTAGAGCAGAGATCCCCCATCATACAGTGCCTCCCTGGTTCTCTGGTCCCAGAGTTCAGTGCAGTCCTTGCCTTACAGCCTCTGTTCTCCACTCTGAATGCTAATGGAGGTGCCTCCTTATCCCATCTTCAATGTAAGTGAGATTTCGGGAGTTGCCTTACTCCTATCACCCTTGTCAGGAGGGGTTTAGGAGTGTCTCCCACCACATCATCATTTCCTTTTGTAAGTCCTTCCTCTGAAGAGTTCCAGTACAGACAGGGGGGAGGGGGGAGGGGGAGTCCTTCATGAGCCAGACAGGCTGGGTACTTCATCAGGGTTCCCCAAGAACACTGAGCTGTAGTAACTTGCATATAGTACTCATAGACTTAGCTCATCTAGAATTATACGTTACCTTTTTTTGAAACTGCTACAAGTTTTAGCACAAATGTTTCATAAACACACCTTTGAGCAGCACTTTAACAATTACTTACATCCGATATAAACTTTTTTTTGGTGCAAATTTTATTAAAAGCACACTTATCACTTTGCACTTGCAAAGCTTCACATATTGTGCATCCTCATTTTACTAAGTATATAAATTTTTTAATTTCATTTCAAGGGCCAAATCAGGTTATTAATCTATTGGGCAAAGCCCAATAGTCAAGTTCAAAATATTGACTGATCAGAGTTTAATCATTCATGTCTGTATCACCCTACCACCAAACTTTTTCCTTCTCAGACTGATCAGTCTGGGGCTTTGGATACTCCCCAAACCTGTAACAGGCATCCTATATACAAGCAAAGCCCAAAGCCTTGCAGTTCACATGCCCTTTAGTTGTGCATGCTCCAAGACAAAAGGCTGAGGAAAAAGCCATGAAGAAAACAAGAACACAGTCCCCCATTACCACAAAACTGTGCAGTTGTTTCCCACATTTAGCAAGCCTAAACTATGCACTCCCAGGCAAGGGGCTGGCCCCCATGAGGCACCTGCAATGGACCAGGCATGGCAGTGGGCAGTTGCTTCCTGCCTCCCTCCTCCCAGCTGCTTCCCAGCTGTGTTCCACTTTCCCAGCAGCTTCTTTTTTTGCTCTGAAGGCACCAAGAGAGTCCCAGGCTGTGCAGCAGGATAAAAAGGGTGCATGTGGGAGTGGTGGCAGCAGGGTGGTGAGGACATGGCAGCTGGGCAAGGAGTGCTGGGGGAGCAGAAGCTGAGCAGGCAGTGGGGAGCATGGCAGCACACAGCTTAAGGTTCATGTGCATGGGGGGCAGCCACTTACCATGGGACATGGTCTACAGCAGGGCTGGGCAAAATGCGGCCCGTGGGCCTGCTAGGCTATTCTCTCCAGCTCGTGGGGCCCCTAAAAATTTTACAAAATTAATATTTATCTGCCCCTGGTTGCCTGTCATGTAGCCCTTGATGGCTTGCCAAAACTCAGTAAGCAGCCTTCTGCCTGAAATAATTGCCCGCCCCTCGTCTACAGGGACAGGCTGGGGTGAACACTGTACACAGCTTCCCACTGATGCTGGTGGTAGCTGCCAGTCCATGACTCCCTCCCACACAGCGGCCAGGCTGCATGTTGATCTGCAGTGGTAGGGTTGAAATGGGTGAGCACTTCAGTGGCTGGGATCCCCCTTCCCATGGGGCTCCCAGCCACCTTGCTTTCACTTGGTGGCCTGGGAGGAGGTGTGTTCAGGTTTGCAGTTCAGCTGCTGGCCCCCAGAGGCAGCAGGTGCAGATGGTCCCCATGGCCTTTGCAGCCAGGGAGTCCTAGTCCTGGGCTGCTCCCCCCACATCCATACCCCTGCCCATGGGCACTGCCAGAAAGGGCTCTTGGTGCATCAGGTCCCTGCCGCCACTAAATAGGGGAGGAGGAGGTAGGATCAGAGATGCCTCCTGGCTGCCTGGCACATCCAGCCTAGGCTCTGGGCAGCAGGGCTGCCTCCCATGGTACCCATGCTACTTACAGCCTGTGCTCCATAGCTGGCAGCAGCTGCTCAGAGCCTGGGATGGATGTGGCATGCTGAGCAAAATGGCCTCACATGCCGTGCTCTGGCATATGTACTGGGGGTTGCTGACCCTGATATATGCAGATGAGATGCAGAGCAATCTTGTTCATCTTCATTTCATGGAGGGTGGGATCACAGTAATCATATGTGTCAGGCTGAGAGAGGGAGTGACAGAGAGAGCAAAGTTGTGACTCACCATGACTTGAAAAGTCAGCGGTGAGGGGGATTGCACTTAATGGGCACTAGCATAAGTTTTATTCAGATGGGCTATACTAACCTATTTTTCTGGTAGGCTCCTGTGTGGGCCATTTATTTTATAATCATGTTCAGGGTTGGTTGCATTTAACCAGTTTTATAGATAGTTTTCATTACTGAACACACATTGTTTTTGACAGCAATTTATTAATAGACAATGTATTTAGTGAGATTCCATTGTATGTGATTATAAGACAAGGGGCTTTCTCCCCCCCCACCCTTCCATGTTAATTGAGGGGGAAAAAAATTTGTATTTGTGTAAATATGGTATTTTTATCTGCTCTTTATATGTTACTTTGTTTTTTACTATAAGCTGCTCTGAGCTTTTTTTGGTGGGGAGAGGTGAAGAATGTTAAATAAAGCTATTAAATCTAATCCAATCTAACCAAATATCAACCTATAGTTTCAGGGAGCTATTTATAAAAATAATTATATACAAATACTAAATGTGGTTTCTTCAAGTGTAGTGCTTAGAGAGGTTTAAACTCAAGGGCTTATCTCTAAATACTATGCAATCTTATGGACAAATCATTATACTATTAAGATAAGAAATTCCTGCAGAGAAGAATCCACAGAGAACTGTGATGAACACAGCTGCTGTGCTGAAATATTGCCTTTGTTCATGCTGTGTACATAAGAACAAGGCTTCCAGTTATTTTGTTCTTACTTAAAATGAATATATTGATAGATGAACAGCTTTGGAGGCCATATCCTTTATGCCGTGTTTATCCAGTAACTAAACAAGCAGCAATGGCATTAAGCATTAGCTGAATTCTTCAATCAGGGATGCTGGTATAATTTTTCAGCAAGTCCTCAAGCCTCCAATGGTGGCTGCTGCCAAAAGTGGGAAGTGGAACTGCAGGTGGTAGAGCTCTCCTCACCCCATTCATGCCTACTACTGTCCTTTTTGGGGTTGGACAAATTTACCATGTGGCCAGTTTGGGCACTAGCAGAACATCGTGGAGGAAGATGTTTGTGGTACATAAAAGAAATATGTGGAAAAAAGGGAAGAAAAATCCTTACTCCCCTGCCCTTGTCACCAGGAGGAACTATAATAATGGCCATTAGTGGACAGGATTGGACAAAACAGTTTTTGTCTCTCTGACTTCTATCAGTTTTCTATCAGTTTCAGACTCTCTTCTTTCTCCCTCCAGTTCAGCTCTACCTTTCTGTGCTCTATGTATCAGCAGATGTGAGGTTAGGGCGGTACGAGGTTAGGGCAGTACAAACTGCAATCTCACAGGGCTCTGAGGCCCCCATTCCATTATGGTTATGTTTTAGCAAAGCTGTCTAGTAAAGAGTAAGGCCTTGAAATTGAATCTTTTCATGAGGCCCTCAACATACTAAATACCATCTCCCTGCCACCCACCACCATGTTACCAATTCATCCCATACAGATACCATCAACCTTGCCAATTCAGCCTAACCCTCTCCCAGCTTACGATCTGAGGGGTGGGCAATATGGTGGATTCAGCCAGTGGCTGCACTCCATTTCCCAGCAGCTCCTGCCTCCATTGCTGCAGCCAGTTTCCATGGAGAACCCAGCAATGATGGCACTGTGATAGGTGGGGCCAGGGTTTCCATGGAGACTGGCCCCACCAGTGCTGGCAGGGTGTGTGGCTGGGCAGGGAGCTGCTCTGGGGCCAGGGCTGGGATCTTGTAGTATTGACAACCATGGTCCAGAGCTGGGGCAGAGCCGCGATCCACTGCCTGCATGCCCCTCGCTGGGGCGTGCAGGCAGCAGACTGCAGCTCTGCCTTGGCTCTGGACCACACTGTCACCGCCACAAGATCCCAGCTGCAAAGCAGCTCCCTGCCTCGCTGCGGGCCCTACCAGTACTGGTAGGCCTGGTCTCCATGGAAACTCTGGCCCCATGCTGTCATGACCACTGTTGCTGGGGTCTCCATGGAAACTGGCTGTAGTGATGTGGGCAGGGGCTGCTGGGAAATGGAGTCCACCGCAGGCCTGATCCAGCCTGCAGGCCGGACTTTGCCCTCCCCGTCTTATCTTCAGAATCCTCTTCCTAGCTAACCTTGCTCTCCACGCTAAAACATCTTTTCAGCTTTGGTCTCCATATTCAGATTCTCCCTCCTCCTCGGCTCACAGACTTTTCCCACTCTGCACTCATTGCTATCCATTAAAAATAAAGATGTAGGGGAGATGTCGGGCTGTGCTATCTTACAATGTGAACTAGGCTGGAACATAGCTGGAGTATATAAACATGTTTTAAGGAACTTGGCTGTCCCCATGTTCTGGTTAACCACTATCAAACTGGTAACATATTAGTGCAAAACAATTGAAAGCCATATTATCTGTTTAAATAAGCAACTTCCAACATCATTTTTCCTATTGCATTGTTACAGCAGATGGCTATGATGCTTAAAAGTGGTTCATTTCTCTGGAGGCCACTAAAATCACAGAAACACACTCATTAGATGGCACAAAAGGTGTATTTGCAAATAGGGTCAGAGCAGAGTCAAAAACTCAGATTACTCTGAACCCAC
>NW_017728947.1:55003951-55005503 GCF_001723895.1 Crocodylus porosus | reverse complement strand
GTCCTTGGCAGTGTTTCTTTCTTATCAGGTACAAGATGCAAGCTGTGCATTTCTAACAATACTCCATTTCTAACAATATTCCATTTCTAACAGCTAGATCTATATCTGAAAGGCAGAACTTCCATCTGGACTGACTTGGCAGATAGTAAGCAAAAGCTTCATATGTCTGTTCATACAACGTTAAAAATATCATATAAAGCTTTATGCAGCCATAATGCAAATGCAAAGCTGTGACTTCTGTAATCCTTTCACCGCTGCAAAGGATATAGGCGTGCATTGTTGTTGCTTATACATAACCCAGCCATAGATTCTGATTCTCTACCCATCTATAGTGATCTTGCACCTGAATAACTGCCTTGGCTCTGGTTATGTTCCACACTGCAAAAAGCAGATACGACTTTTTTATGTGCTTAGTATAGCTGTCCTAACTTACTCTAGCTGGTGTGGGGAACAATAACAGGAAAGTCACAGCAGCATGGGCTTTAGCATGTGTTGGCAACCAGACTGTAGATTTCATAGACATTAGGGCTGGAAGGGACCTCGGAAGATCATCGAGTCCAGTCCCCCACCCGAAGGGCAGAAAGTTAGTTGGGGTCATAGGATCCCAGCAAGATAAGCATCCAATTTACTCTTGAAGGTGTTCAGTGTAGGTGCTTGCACCACCTCTGATGGCAGGCTGTTCCAGACCTTAGGGGCTCGGACAGTAAAGAAATTTTTCCTTATATCCAGCCTGAAATGGTCTTGCAGTAGTTAATAACTGTTCGACCTTGTCATCCCTTGGGGCTCTCTGGTGAATAAACCTTCCCCCAGATACTGGTGATCACCCCTGATAAACTTATATGTGGCCATCAGATCACCCCTGAGCCCACACTTTTCCAGCAAAGGTTCTCAGAGGGTATGTCTACATGTGCAATTAATGCAAAGTGATAAACTTTGGAGTTTATTGTTCCCAGGTGAACCGTTTGAATGTGTGCCCAGGACTGCAGCATGTTGAGCCAGGTTGGAGTAGCCCTGGCTGGCAGGGGACCCTGGGGATCAGCCTGCCAGCCCACGGCTGCTCCTCCTGACTCAATGTGCTATGGAGGGGCTGGCTGAGGCACAAGAGTGCTCCAGTGTGGGGCTAGCCAGGAGGCAGCCCCTGCACTGAAACACCCTCATGTACCATCCAGCTGTGTCAGCATCTACATGTGCTGTACTGGAGAGTAAATACTCTCCAGAATAGTACTTACAGGGCATGTCTACATGAGACACTTAACTGTGCAGTAGCATAGTATCTACATGTGTGCACGCTTACTGCACAGTAAAAATGCTTAATCATGAGTAAATTTGCTTTCTGCAAATTTGCAGGCTGCTGCAGGATCCAGACAGGTCTGTCAGCCCCCAGGCCCAGCTGCAGGTCACTTCTGGCTACTAGGTCCAGCTCCACCTGCTTGCAACCTATCCCCAGCAGCCTGCTCCAAGCTCACAGGTGCTATGGGGCATTACTTGTCTCACCCAATTCTGGTGGGCAAGCTGAGGGACTGCGGCATTGACGAATGTACAGTCACATGGG
>NW_017728947.1:54991157-55003251 GCF_001723895.1 Crocodylus porosus | reverse complement strand
GGTTTAGGTTAGATATTAGGAAGAACTACTTCACTGTAAGGGTGGCCAGAGCCTGGAATAGGCTTCCCAGAGAGGTGGTGCTCTCACCTTCCCCGGAAATCTTCGAGAGGAGACTGGACAGGCACCTGGCTGGGGTCTTATGACCCTTGCCACCCCCAGTGCTCCTTCCTGCCCGTGGCAGGGGGTTGGACTAGATGATCTGTCTAGGTCCCTTCCGACTCATTGATTCTATGATTCTGTGATTACTTCTGCCATGAAGCTGCCAGTTCCATGCCGGGCCCCTGTGCTGGGCTCTGCAAGCACCTGTCCAGGCCCAGCAGCTCAGTGACAGCCACATAGTGGCCCAGAGAGCCAGCATGGGACCCACAGTGGCGTCTTCCATGTCTATGGCTATGCCCATTCTTGTGAACACCACCTAGGGCCCCAACTGGTCCATGAAGGAGACTGGTGACCTTGTAGTACTGTGGGGCAAGGCAGAGGTGCAGCACCAATCCAAACAGAGTGGGCGCTCTAATGCCCATGTCTATCAGCCCAGGTGTGGGAGCACAGGCATGACTGGTTGTTGCAGCAGTGTAAAGGTTGAGGCCTTGTAGGCACAGTGGGTTTGCATCACCAACAACAATCATCAGTCAGGCTGTGCCTGTAAGTTCATGCCCTTTATGTGGCAACTGATGGACATCCTCATGCCCTGGGACCCAAGCCACAGCCATGTTGTCTATAGCAGCATGGGTAGACTGCTCAAACCCCTGCCCTGGCCTGGCATCCTCAGGCATCCAGCAACCTATCCTGCCAAACCCCCCAGCTACATCCTCCATCAACAGCTCAGGGAGCCTGGGCCAATGCGTGCTGCACCAACTCTGCAGCCCTAGACCCTGCCATGAGGTGTGGCTGGCCATGACACTGCCAGCTTCCAGCAGCACCAGTTCTTCCTGGGGGAGGGGAGGGGTCCTGGCCAGTTGCCTGCCAGCCGCACCCTGCCACACGCTGTCGCTGATCACCATGGCCATGTGGAGCTGCCAGCCATATCAGCCCCAGCTACATGGTAAGGCCTGGATTGGGGGAGGTTTCTCCTTGCTCTGGCCCCTGCCCCTGCCCCTGCCCCTGCCCCTGTCCCTGCCCCACCTCCTTGCCTGGTCCACCCACAATCCCCTGGCCCTGGATTCCTCACCTACAGCATGCAGGGAAAAGCTTTATTGAGCAACCCATGCACCTGTAGCTAGGTGGGCATGGGTCGCTCACATGCCAAATAGCTCGTTGATGCTGGTGATGATCTCCTCCTCAGCTGCATGGGGAAGGGACATGTAGTGCAGCCACAGGTAGCCTTCCAGGTGGCGGTGGAGGTTGCAGGACAGCCCAGCTTTGTCTTCCGCACCGCCATAGCTTAGGGTTTTAGACTAGGGGCGCTGGTCAGCCTGGGTCACCATGAGGATCATCAGCAACAGGACATGGTGGATCACGCACCCTTTGGTCCATGCAAACAGCTCCTCATACACCATCTAGGTCACATGTAGTAGGGACATGCCTGGGGTGCAGTGCCAGCATGACGAGGGTCTGGCCCTGGGGTGCCTCCCCTGTGGGGGCGGGGGCAACTCCTTGTCACAGTTGTCCAAAAGCCACATGCCCCACAAGCCTGGGTGCTGTGGGCTGGGCAGCAGCACAACAGAGCATTTGGCCTGCAGGAGGAGGGGGCAGAATGGGGTCTGGAGTCATGGCAGCAGGTACTACCAGGAGCTTGGGCAGGGGAGGTAGGCTGTCTGCATTTCATCCAGTGGCCCTCTGGCCCCTGGGGAGCGAGCAGGGATGGGGGGCTCTGCCAGCAGCTGCCTGGGCTCAGGCCTGCCCACCCAACTTACCATGGTCCCTGGTCACCTGTGCATGCCTGACCCCTGATCTGAGTCCAGGCAGCATACAGTCCCTGGCATAGGCAACTGGTAGGAGGAGTACAGGGAGGGGGGCATGTGCCCCCCCTGAGAGGGCTGTCCCCTGCCGCTGATGCCACTGACTGCTTCTGAGGCCTCTTACCAGTCCCGTCCCCACCACCAATGCCGCCAACAGCTTGTGTGTGTGCTCACCAGCCCTGTCCCTGCTGCCGCTGCTGGCTTCTGTGGGTGCACCCCACCCCAGACTCAGGAGGCACCAGTTGCACATGGCCCCAGGTACAGGGCATCCTATCTCGGAAACACTGCAAATTTACAAACTGCTTGTGTCTCATGGCTCTACAGGGCCTGCAGCTGGAAGTGGGGGAGAGGCTGCTCTTGGCAGCCATGATGCAGCCTCAAGGTTGCTGCTACCCACAGCTGGGGCCCTGTGGATGTGCTGGCTCTGCCAGAGGAAGACCCTGGACAGAATCCTACTCCTGGACTGCCTGGTCATGGCGTTAGAGGACTGACTGGGGGACACTCAGGCTTGGTGAGCAGAGGGCATGGCCTGCCAGAATAGCCCATGGCCAGAAGACATTGTCTGCGAGAAGGTGCAGGACCAGGTGAGCTGGGAGTTCCAGGCACAGCTCCTGGTCCTGGAGTGCAAGCGGGTGGAGGCCCTGTGGGAACAGAACACCATCCTGGCCCAGGCAGTGCAGCCTATGGACAATGACTGCTGGGTGCTAGACACCATTCTGGCCTTGTGGTTACCTTTGTGCCACCTGCTGCCCAGCCTCTAACCCTAGCCCCGCTTGCCCCCTGGCACTACCTGCTGCCCAGCAGCAGGCCCCCATCTGGGCCTGGGAGAAGGTCTTGTGCCTCCTTCAAGTCCAGTTCCCCCACCCCAGGTCCAGTGCCACCCAATGTCCCTGCCTGGTCCTAGCCCCACTGCATGCCCCAGCTCTCTGCAGGCACAGAGATGGAGCTACCTGCAGTGGGGCCAGGACTGCACACTGGCCCTGCTGGGCCTGGACACTGCCTGCCAGAGGGCAAGCTGCCTATGCCATGGGAACATCGAACACCATGGCCCTTGGGTAAGCCTCCTGCCTGCCACACTCGCTGTAGCAGAGTTGTGGAAGATGCGGGTGTTGTGGATGCTTCCTGCCCAGCCAGCACTCATGTGCATGAAGACACTTCAATAGTCTGTGATGCCCTGGAGCACCACAGAGTGAAAGCCCTTCCAGCTATGGTAGGGGCCATCTCTGTGGGGTGGGCAGGTGATGGGGATGTGGGTCCCATCCAGGGCCCAATGCACTAGAGGAATCCCAGGGCATGGAAAAATTGGGCGACTGTGGCATTGATGGCTACACAGTCAGATGGATTGCAGATTGGGTGAAGGGTTGCACTCAGAGGGTGGTGGTGGATGGGTCATATTCGACCTGGGGAGAAGTGGGCAGTGGAGTCCCCCAGGGCTCGGTCCTTGGGCCCGCACTGTTCAATCTCTTTATCAGCGATTTGGACGACAGGGGGAAAAGCACCCTGTTTAAATTCACTGATGATACCAAAATTTGGGATGAGGTGAGCACAGTAGTAGGGAGGGAAAGACTGCAGCAAGACTTGGATAGGTTACAGGGGTGGGCTAGCAAAAACAGGATGCGCTTCAATACTGACAAGTGCAGGGTGCTGCACTTGTGCAGTAGTAACCAGCAGCACACTTATAAGATGGGAAACTCCCTTCTTGAGACCACAGAAGCAGAAAGGGATCTTGGAGTCATTATTGACTCCAAGATGAACATGGGCCGACAATGCAAGGTCATGGTTGGAAGGGCTAACCGGACCTTGTCGTGCATCCACAGGTGCATCTCTAGCAGGGACAAGGAGGTGATCCTCCCCCTCTATGCAACACTGGTCAGGCCACAGCTGGAGTACTGTGTCCAGTTCTGTGCGCCCCACTTCAGGAGGGATGTGGACAACATTGAGAGGGTCCAGAGGAGGGCCACCCACATGATCTGGGGACAACAGGGCAGACCCTACAATGAGAGACTGTGGGACCTGAACCTGTTCAGCCTTCATAAGAGAAGGCTGAGGGGGGACCTGGTGATCATTTATAAACTCACTAGGGGGGACCAGAAGGGTTTGGGAGAGACCTTGTTTCCCCTACCACCCCTTGGCATAACAAGGAATAATGGCAATAAGTTGTTGGAAAGTAGGTTTAGATTAGACATCCATAAGAACTACTTCACATTTAGGGCGGCTAGAATCTGGAACCAACTTCCAAGGGAAGTGGTGCTGGTTCCTACCTGGGGGGGTCTTTAAGAGGAGGCTTGATGCCTACCTAGCTGGGATCATTTGAGCCTAGTTTTTCTCTTGAAGATCTACAAGGTCCCTTCTGACCCTACTTCTATGATTCTATGAACCCCAGCACCACTGCCAAGTGGTCATGTACGTGGAGCAGGGTGTTCCCCAGCATGTTCTGGAGGACGCTGCACACCTCCAGGATGGCTTCCCCGGCAGTGGCCTTGCCCATGCCAAACAGGTAGCCAATGTACTGGAGGCTGGCAGGCACAGCCAGCTGGAGCAGGGTGAAGGCCAGGTGGGTGTCCATGGGGAGGGGTAGCTGTATGAAAGTGTCCTGCCACTCCAGGTGGGTCTGCAGCTGCTCTAGGAAGTCCTGGAAGGTGAATGGTCATGAGGAAGGCCTCCAGTCACTGCTTCAGGTGTGTGGACAATGTACCACCACCAGTCCTGGCTGGCCTGGTGGGCGCAGAGGTGACAGGGTTGGACACCCAAGACAGTGATGGCAGCCCCAGCAGTGGCAACCTGGAGCTTGTTGTCAGAATCCCTGCTAAGGTCTGGCCAGGTGGACGGGGTGGAAGTGGCAGGTACACAGCGGTGGTCCTGGGATTGCACATGGTGGTCTGGCGGGCAGTTACTGCATGAGGGGAGCTGGGGAGGCCTATGCAGCCATGGGCCAGTTGGTGGTTGGCATAGCAGGCCAGCAGGGCCAGTGCAGCAGCCAACAGGGCCAGCAGGGCTCTGGTTGTTGCTGCCAGGGGCAGGGACTGAAGCAGCTGTGGGGCGGGGAGGCAGAGGCAGTGAGGACAGCGTTGCCACATGCTGTCTTTGTGCTGGGCACGCTGCTTCTGGCCAGGGAGCAGTGAGCAGGGCTGCCTTTTGAAGAGGGCTGCCAGTTGCTGGCAGCTGCAGCTGGAGCTCCAGTTGGTGGTGGCAGATTCCCAGGAAGCAGGAGCAGATTGGCAGCAAATGTGTGCTCATTTCCCTGCACATGTAGATGCCTCCCCGCCACCATTTACTTGCAAGTTATCTACTCCCAAGTAAACTGGTGCCACAGGAAATGCAAGTATAGACATGCCTATATTTACCTTTTTTACTGTGGAACTAATTAGTCAACTTTGCAGTAAACATCTGTTGTAGACACGCCCAGAGTGTGTGCGCTCTGATTGCTAGTACGTACTAAAGCTCTTGTTCTTGTCACTGCTGTTATCTGTGGCAAGGTAGATTAAAACTACAATCATACTTTTTTTTTGCAGGTCTTGGTTACCTCCCTCTTTTTTGTGAGAAGACAGACCCGTAACACTCTTTTTCCTATTCTTTGTTTAGAAGCATCTTTACTTTCTACTTGGAAACACAAACATAATTTCAGCCACTAGGGGGTATCCTTAGACTAACTAAAATTGTCAGTGATTTTTCATATCTTTTTGGGCATGTCTACATGAGAGGCTACTGCACAGTTGTTACTGCACCTTTATTTTGTACTTGTATAATCAAGTGCTAAATAAATGCACAGTAACTGGAGTTACTGTGCAGTAGCACCAGTGAACACTTTTTTAGTGACGTTACTGCACAGTAGCCTAATCATCCCGCACAGTAGTGTATTAGTATTGTTTGTGCTGTGACGCGCTACTGTGTAGTATTACTGTGTGGTATTATTTAGCTACTGTGTAGTTAGTAGACACGCCCTTTATGTCTTAGGATTTAAAGGTGTGATGTGACATCATGTTAGTTAATATGTTGTAAATACCATGTTTGAGAAATATATTGTATATATAAGGCAGTATGGAGTAATTTAAGCACATGTTAAATTATAGACCCTCCTCATGATTAGCTCACCCAGTTAGCATGTATTAAATTGTATGCCTTGTTCACATTAGATATTTCAAATGTGCTGACTCTGGCACCACACCCTTTCTCCTAATATACATAAGACCTAGGGGGTAGGTCCCCACAAGCACACACGTGAGGTTTGCAGCACCTCAAATGGCTCTGAGGTGCTGCAAACTGCACATGGTGCATGTGCACCCATGTGCCATTCTCCTAATTTGTAGTGAAGTGGGGGTTTTTCGACACTGGGAGATCCCAGTGTAAAATAAAAGCACCAGTGAAAAAATTGGCACAGCGCATGTGGCTGCAACACATACCACCAGAAACCACAGCCAGACTGGCTACAGCCATACTTTGCCTACCGGCCAGGCTCTGAGCAGCTGGCTTGGTGCTGCTGCTGCCCTGGACGGTCCCCAGGACTTCAGGTAAGGCTGCTTACTTTGAATCCAGCAGGACCCAAACTTCCCTTATCCCACCTGGGTCCTTCCGTCACATGCTGGAGCTATTGCAGCAAATAGCAAATATGCGCCACTGCTATTTGTCCCACGGGAAACATGCGCCCTTGCATGTGTTCATTCATGGGGGCACACCCAAAATGTCTTATAAGAATACAACAATTAAAGGAGTAAAAATAAGCAATGCATTAAAGATAATATTGAGAAAATGCTTTGATGTGGACAAAATGGCCGTTTTTTTGCAAATACAAATAAAAGAAGAAAGTTCCTTCTGCAGCAGGAATGTGTGAAATTTAAAACCTCAGCAGTAAGAAATAGCTCTGAAATGAATCATAGTGACTGAAATGAACATAACTTGAAACCCTGAGTGGGTGGGAATGTGATCGGATGGTTAGAGAAGCAGACTGAAAATCAGAAGTACTCTGTTCTGTTTCCAGCTGTGCCACTGACTGTGTATGACCTTGGCCAACTCATTTAGTTTCTTTGTATATTAGTTAATTATATATAAAATAGGGATATGCATATTTCAATTTTAGGAGTGCTGCAAACCATCATTAAGAAATGTTGATAAGGCACTTTAAAACCTTGGATGAATACATTATGAAAGTGTAAAGTATTCATCATCTATAATAATTTGCTTCGTTTGTGTTTTTTGTCATTCTGTCTGTCACACTCAACCCCCATATTTGCACTCACTTTTCTGGACTTTTAGGGATTGATTTCAATTAGTTATAGTGTAGTCTTGGTATCTGAACAAAAATTGTCTCTTAACACCCTTACTTTAACTTCAACCCATAAAACCCTTACCAAAGTGAAGCAGAGAATAGATGACAATTGAACCCAGAAAGAATGGCAAGAGTAAGAAAAAACAAAACAGATGAGCAAAGAGGACATCATAGAAGAGATGCAATGGAAAGGCAAAGGGTTTGCAGAGGAAATAGAAGACAGGCTGAAAGTGTAGACAACAGGATATTCACTTAAGGTGAGATTGAGGAACATGGTTGTGGATTGATGAACGTGGTGTGCCAATTTTGTAACTCTTTACATTTCCAAGCTAAAAGACTGTCAGATGGCCAATTCCAAAGTTGTTGTCATAAGGGTAAAGTGATTCTGCCTCCAAGAAGACCGTTTCCAGAGTATTTGCGGGATTTGATGACAAACCGGAATAATGAGCATTTCCAGAACTTTGAAACAAACATTTGATCGTACAACAGTGCATTCATTGCCTGTTGAGCAAAGATCATTGTGACAAGATGTATGATTCACAGACTCTGTTGAGGATTGAATCCAAATGCACCATGCATGGAAAATCATCGTCTGGAGAAATATCCAAAGGAGTTGACAGAGGAGACACTTGGAAATGTTGATGGATACCCATTGTATTGAAGAAGACGAGGCAGAACAGCTCAAGTTGGTAATGGCACAGTGAATAACAGAAATGTGGTACTCTATAACAAGTAGCTTATTTTTCCTGTAATTTTTGATGGGCATTTATGGTAGTTATTATTATAAAATTCTTGTATGGGGAAAAAATACCAGCCCCTCCACTAAAAACATGTGTGTATGTTTTCCTAGTGAAGCTGTAATACTGTAATTTAGGGGATTCTCTTGTGTTGTCTGCTAGTTTTCTAAGCCTTCAGCCTAAATATAACAGTTTTATAACAATAATGTTTGTTCAGTTCTGGCACAGATCAAATACTCTTCAAAGCTGGTACTGTCTGAGAGATGTTGGGTGTCCAGTGTAAAGTGAGTTAGTGGTTTCAGCACAATTCCTGGCAGACAGGTGTTCACATCCCGGAAAACATAATCTCCACTAGTAGCCTAGTCGACAGTGTCCGCATAGAGAGCAAGAGCTTGGAGATCTACTCTCATGTACAGAAATGACCCTGAAAACATCAATTGTAACACATTGGAGAAATGGGATGAAGAAACTCTCACAGCCAACCAGGCTCTGTTCTGCGGATAAGTAAAGAACTGAAGGACTTGTCTACACACAGAAGCTTAACTTAATCCAGTTTATAAAAAGAATATAATTGGTGTGTATGAACTCTTTTCTTGGTTTAATATTGGGTACATTGGTCTTACTGTGTATCTAAACTTAAGTGTAAGCTAAATTGCCACAAGCCAGGTTTAAGCTATTAGAAAAGTTCCCACACGCAAAGTTGCACCATTTAACTAAATCAGTATAAAATGACACCTTTAATTAGGTGCAGCTTTGCATGTAGAGCACTCAGTTTTATAAATATGGCACTTTTAAAGTACTAAAATATTATTTAAAATGAATAATACGGTATTTACTTGAATCTAAGATAACCCTGAATGTAAGATAACCTCCCAATAATTAGATTCTATAAATGGAAAATTTATAGATGTTAGAATTTTCTTTGTATAAAACCTAATTATTGGAGGGTCATTGTTAATTCATCCTCCCCACCTGCTGCAGGGGGCAGGCAATGCGGGGGAGGGGGGGAGGTCAAGTAGCTCACCACCTGCCTGTGCCTGCCCCATGCTTGCCATCTCCCCACAGCCTCAGGCATTAGGGCTGCATGAAGCTTCGGTCCCTGATTCGACTTGGTGGAGATTCAGCCTGATTCGATGGCTGAATCTCTGAATCCAAATCAAATCATAGGACCCTTTAATCTCTCTGAATTGAATCAGAACCCTCCAAGTCAATGTGGCGAGATTTGGACATAGACACAGCTTTAAATGTTTTTTTTACATACCTCTAGGTAGCAGGGGTCCATGAGTGCTGCGATGATGGGCACATGGAGTATCCCACAGAAGCATGGAGGGCTCCCCAGTGCACTCAGTAGCAGACCCAGAAGTGGACCAGAAGCATTTCTGGTCCACTTCCAGGTCTGCTGGGGAGCGTGTAGCCCCCCCACTTTCCCTCGCCCGCTTGGTAACTGGTGCCTCCTGGGTCTGGGGCGGCACCCAGGGTCCCCCTGCAGCCAATCGCTGAGCCGGAATGGCACAGGGGCCCCCCCAGCACGCTCCCCAGCAGACCCAGAAGTACTTCCGGTCCACTTTCCGGTTCACTGCTGAGGTATGTAAAAAAAAACTTTTAAAGCTGTGTCTATGTCCGAGTCACTGATTTTTCCAAATCAGCATTGAATCTTCAGATTCGGATTTGGTTGAATTGAATTGGAGACAGTAATCCAAATCAATTAATTGAATCACTGTCTCTGATTCGGGCTGAATCCAAATCGAATAGGGCCTGCTTCACACACCACTATCAGGCATCCCCACCCTCCTCTGGCTCTTCTTCCCCCTTCCTCTCCTTTCAGCCTATGCTTCCTTCTCCCCCATCCCCCCAGCTTCTCTGCTGTCCTCTCCCCTATCCTTGCTCCCCACTGGCAGGCTCCATCCTGGTCCTAGCTTGGGAAAGGGAGTGAGACCCCCGCCCAGCCCCTATAGCAGCCTTGCGGGCTGCATGCCACTGCTAGGAGGCTGGCCTGGGGCCGTGCTCACTGCCCTAGGCTGCACAGAGCAAGGGTAAGACAGGGAGGGAGGGAAGGACGGGGACGGGCAGGGTAAGCAGAAGCTGTGTTGTGGGGAGATGGGGGGAAGAAGCTATAGGGGGCAGAGTGTGGGGTGCAGGGTTTGGAGGGGCAGGTAGCATCTGTGGCTGCAACTGAAGGTAGGGACTGCCTGCCCTTCACCGCCTTCCTATTTGCTCCAAGCACCATGCTACAAGATGTGCTGGAGTATGTGAGAGGAGGTCTCTATGCTCCTCCTGATGCTTTTCTATTTTGCATTAAATAATTACCATAATACAAGCCTAGCAGTTAGGGTTGGGAGCAGAGAGACCTGGGTTCCAGCAACTAATAAATGTACAATGTTTAATCATTCACTGGAACAGGGCCTGAAATCTATGCCTCCCCTTCCTACAAGTGCATACCCTAATTGTTGTGTTATATGTGCTCTGTGTGCATGAAATAAAAAGAACCAGAAAATGCAAAGACCATATTCTAAAGTCCTTATTCAAGCAAAAGCCCAACAAAATTCAGTGACATTAAAGCAAAGTAGCAAATTATTATTTGTATTACTGTAATGGTTACAAACTTCCACTGTAGGCTTGGACCTGTTGTGCTAACGGGCTGTGAAAACACAATGCCTGTACCAAAGGGTTTACAATCTAAGTGTAAAATAAGAAACAATGTGGAGGCAGACTTATAGGGGAGTACAAGGAAATGATGAGGCAAATGAGCAAAAAACTAAGTAGATTTCCACATTTGGTCCCTGAAGTATTAATTTTACTAATCATCTCTATAGTGATGGAACTCTACAGTATGAAATCTTCCCTGTTCCAAAGATCTTCCGGTCTCGAGTTTTTACCTCACCTGGCACAACACAGGCTGGGATAACAATTTAGTTAAAAGAGTGGGAGCCACGGGGCAAAGATGATGATATGGGAAGATTTCTGATGGAACTAGATGCAGCTTAATTTAGGGAAGGGGTGGTATCTTGGATCAAGGAGCAGATTAGACAAACTGTATTAATTACAGCTCAGTCAGTGAAATACTTATGGGAAGGAAGCTCAGGCTGCATAAATATGCAGCGTTTGCAACACCTGAGGCATGTTAGGCAGTTTGCAAAGAGCCTGATGCTGCTTTTAGTACAAGCAACTTTACCAGGGAGTACATGAGACTTGTGTACACTGAAAGCCCAGAGCTGAGCTCGAAAATGCACAGCCCACTTAGACAAGCAGGTGTGTAGTCAAATGCTGAGCAGTGCAGCTCAGCGAGCCTGGCTCAGTAAGTGGGTCATCAACACAATGAACTCGAGTCACCAGAGTGTCCTTAGTAAGGAGCAGTTTGTGGAGCAAGGAGTTTAGCCAGAGCCAGAAAGGGATTGGACACATTTTCAGAGGAGAGGGGTAGCTGCAGCTATTGAGCTTGAAAGTTAGGTCTGAATCAGAGCATCCTAGGCTTTAATGTTGGAGGCTGCAAATGGGAGAGCAACACTGGGGGGGAGGCAGACCCTTGCTCATACTCAGCTCACTGTTTCAGCACAGGCCTATTAGATTAGCACTGGGAGCGTGGGCCATTCCCCATCAGGTACAGCTAAATGCCTCCCTTAATCTGGGGGGTGCACAACGCGCACATCGATCCATTATGGGAAACCAGAGGGGAAAAACAGGGAGGGGAATGAAGGTCAAAGGTTCAAAACCAGTGCGCGGAGCGTCCCGCGGAGCAGAGCGCACTGGGCAGCGCTCAAGCAGGTCCAGGGAGCCGGTGGGCACTGCCCAGACGTGAGGAGACCCGCGACGGGGAGGCGGGCCTGCAGCCACCCCCCGCCGGAGCCTCCTCCCGGGGCAGCAAGGCCAGGAGGTGGAGCAGGCCCGGGAGGAGGTCGCGGCTTGGTGGGGAGCGCGGCGGAGTGAGGGGCCGAGTGAGGCAGAGGCTCAAAACAGGAGCTCTGTGGAGGCCGGGAGCTGTGCGACACGGACCCATCTGCCACCTCGACGGCTCGCGGGCCCGACCCAGGAAATGGCCGCTCTTCTGTTCCCGGGGAGCCCAGAGCCCTCCAGGAACCGCGCGGGCCGGCCCTGAGCCTCGTGGGAGTGCGGGGCGAGCGGCGCACGGCTCCCCGCCGCGGCTGGGAGGGCCAGGCGCAGGCGAGGCGGCGCGGCTGCCCGGGGAAAGTGAAAGCAAA
>NW_017728947.1:54913745-54990832 GCF_001723895.1 Crocodylus porosus | reverse complement strand
GCGGCTGGCTGCGCACTGACAGCTCGCCGCATCGCCTGCAGGGCCGCCGCCTTTCCACCTCCTCGCTCTCCTCCACCGGCTCCTCCTCGCTGCTCGAGGACTCCGAGGACGACCTGCTGAGCGACACGGAGGGCAGGAGCCAGGGCATCGTGCACCTGGAGCACGGCGAGGACACCAACCAGGTCAGCGGGGCGGTGGCACTGGGGTGCGGGGGGCCTCGCCGTACTCCACTGCCTGCTGGGCATCTGGCGGGGCCTTGGCTCCCATGCCTCTTGGGCCAGCCACAGGGTTGCTTCAGCTGGGACCTCGGTTAAAAACCAGAGGGGCTCCCAGTCGCCGGGGACCTGGCTCTACACCCCTGCCCTGTCTCCCCCTCGCTCCTCTGCACCCGTCCGAGCTGTGCTGGTGCTGACGTGGAGACATCCATGCGCCAAGCTCTGCCCTCAGCCTGTACCCAGGGTCACTGACCGCTCACCAACCTGGCACTTCCAGATAGGTTTCTGTGACCTCACTGCAAAGAAACTCCTGGTTCCCCTTTTCCCAGTCTCCCAGGCACTGTGAAAAATCCACTGTGACGAGCAGTATTTGTGTGGTGCGTAGGCTGCTGTTTCAGGGTATAAGCAAGAGTAGAGGTTTTTTGGGGAAAACCCTGCTTCTGGTCTGTCCCCTGAACCATCCTGGTTACAATGCTCCAACCCCACTGGATATAAGAAAGTACTTACTGAGCATTAGAACATTTCTGGGAAGATGAGTGTGTGGAAATCCACCTAAGTGCTGCCCCTCTGTTTCTTTTGTAGCTACACATTTGCACTTGAGCTCCTAGTATTTTTTTTTTTTTCACTTTTTTCCACAGGCACTTTTTAGCCTTTCACATTACATCTTGGGGGGCAGGAGGAGGGGAGGGAAGGGGAATAGAACCACCACAGTTTTTTTTCTAGGCATTTACCAATAGTTATTTCTCCCCCTCTGAGTTTCTGGTTGTCAGTTCTTCAACTATTTCTTGCTGTAAACTTGACACAGGAGCTTGGGAGGAACTTGGAATGATAAGCATGTATGCTTTTGTCCACTTTGGCAGCAACACGTTCTTCCCAGTAAATCCCTTAAGTAATCTGGCAGCTGCTTGCGCCTGTAAAATGAAGCTTTAAAGGCATGCAATTAGTTGTGTGGTTGTTTTTTTTTCCGTAATATTTAATATAAATTGAACTTGCAAGGCTCCCAGTGAGTTATTCTAAACAGTAACTCAAATATGCTTCCTTAGTAAATGATTTGTTGTTGTAGGGTTGCTTGCGACTGCTGGGCCAGTGGCACCTAATTGTTTTTAGGGAATGCAATATATATTTTGAAGTAAGAGATTAAAGAACGAGAAGCAGTGTGTTGGCATAGGTAATTGCCCTGGCGGATCTTCTCTTTGGACAGTTGTATAATTGTTATGATGATAGAGCAGAGGATGTCAACCAGGGGTACGGGTACCCCTGGGGTACATGAGAAGGCCCTAGGGGGTACGCATGGACAGGTGGGGATGGAGCACTGTCATGCACCATCCCACGCTGCTGTGCTGCCACCAGACGCAGGGAGGCAGGGAAAGCTTGCATGCAGCAGCTGGCGCTGCTCCACATGCAGCCATGCGCTACCCGTCACCCCCTGCACCGCGCCTGGCTGCCGGGGGTACAGTGATCCAAAAAAGGTTGAAAACCCTGTGATAGAGGAAGCAAGTTAGAGTGGTCAGGCCATGCACCTTTGGTTCCATTCCCATGGCCTTGTGGCACAGCCTTTGGAAAATCACTCTGCTTTTCTGTGCCTCACTGTCTCAATATGTAAAACAGAGAGGGTGATACCACTCCTTTAAGGGTTTTGCAAGGCTGATAACTAATATTTATGCAATCTTTTATGATCCTTAGATGGACTTTCTTGTAGAAGGGTAAACTATTATTAGTGCATGATTCTAAAGCATTTTATAAGAAATTGTGACCTTTGACGTATGGGGCTTTGATAGTGAGTAACAGAATAATTGAAATTAAAGATGGAAAAGACCTATTAGGTCTTTCAGCTCATTCTCTACTGCTAGTGTAGGGGGTGAGTGGGTGCGATGATGAATTCTGATAGTTTTGAACAACATGGTTGAGAGCTGTTGAAGTGAACCCTGACCTGTACATATAATTAATAGAGAGCAGTAATTCATTATTAGTAACCCTTCATCAATACAAATAAGCAACTGCCACCCATGCTGGCCTGAGGCTGTCTCATCATCAGTGAGAATGGTCTGAAGGAAAACTATTCCTTAAGCCAAGAACCATGTTGAATATTATGAGGACCTGGTCTTGGCAAGGGCAAAACTCTCATTGCCTTCAATGGGTGCCTTTATGAAGTCCTGATTAATTAGTCAGAGCCCTCTGGTTTGACTTGCATATATTTAAAACGTGCTACATTAATGTATGTAAATTGTACTACTCATTTCTAAATCATATTCAGTTATTCAGCACTACGTAAAGCTGGATAGGGTTCAGAAGAAGCATTTTTTTTTCTAGTTACAAATAAAAGTAAATCATTTAAAAACTCTTAAAAAAGAGTCATTAGTCAGTGAAAAATGTGGTTTACAAACAAAAAGAAAGCAGCCATCTTAAATATTGTGAACCATGATGGGACTGAAAGACTGTTACATCCCTTTACATGTATGGGGAATTGGGGCTTTCAAAGTATTAAAAGGTCAGGGTTTTTTCTTTTCTTTTTTTAATATATTTTTTTGCAGAGCTGCTAAGTGCCGCATAACTTCTTGATCTGCCCTGATTTGAATTTCCCTTTAACTGGTAAAATGCCACACATTGTTAATGAGGATGATGTCCTGCATGTGAAAAGACCCTGCAATGTAGGAAAAGTTGTAGTGAGTTTCAAATATAGAGTTCTAAACCAAGCTCTTTGACTCAGTTTGCAGCTAAATATCAACTTGGACAAGCTAAACAGAGTTGGGAATAGAATCCAGGGCTCTACTATGACAGACACAAGCCTCAGTAATTTGGTTATACTGCATTTTAGGCAAAATGGCACAAATTTTACATGTCTCTAACCCAGTGATTTTCAGCCAGGGTGCCACCAGATCCTCTTAAGGGTGATACAGGCTGCCATTCAGTGTTAGTATTGTTAAGTGTGCAAACACCTTCATGTGATTCAGAAGATAAATCCAGAGGTGTCAAATAGGAATCCATAGTATCAAAACCATTCTGACCTGCTATGCTCTTTCTGAGGCCTTTGCAAGAGAAGAATTGCTGTATTATTTTTATGTAGTCAAAAGTAAGGAAAGCTAAGAGCTGGCATTTTCTCAGGGGTGCCTTGAATCTGAAAAAGATTGAGAATCTCTGGTTTGACCTGTGCGAATACAGTGTGCTGCTGTGCCTCCCTGGTGCATCTAGAGGTGTGAGTCCACTCCTGCCTATGTTCTGATGTCCTTCAGCTCTAGGGATAAAGTGCATACTTGCTAATGTCTGCAGATGATTTAAATACAGTCTTCATAATTTGTAGCTGTGATGCCTATCATGGCTGATTTCAAAGCCAAGAATCCCGACACCCAGCTTTCCACTGCTTGTTGGCAAATGATTGTGAACCAGTAAGTTCGTAAGAAACTGGCATAAATAATATACTTTATGTTATTATGTAGGCTGGCTGTTGTAAAGAATCACAGCATTTCTTTTCCCCCACTAGTTGCTCCCATAGCAGAATTAGTAATGTTCTGAAGAGTCTAGATTTAAGGGTACTGAAATGAATATATGTGTATGTTAATGTGAAGACTTTGGAGAAATGGTTGAGTAAAATAAAGCATATTTGGAGATGGATGTGGGTGTTGTGCATGCTATTTGTTACATAGCAGCTGCTTTAGAGTAGGGTGGGGCATAGAAGATAAAGTTTGCCTGAAGGGGATTTGGGAGTAGAGTCAGCTGGAATTTGGGAGTAGAGCCATCCAGAATTTGGGATTTCCAGTTTTGGGGAAACTTCTGATCTTTTGAAACTTCTCATTAAATGAATCCCCAGAGAGTCTCTTTGGAAATGCCAGCACATTGTGTTTCTGAAATGAAGTATGTTTCTGGAATCCTGCAGCGGTAAATTGAATTTAATGTTCTGTTGGGGAGCCAGGAACTAGGTTTTGGATAGTTTGGGAGCCTTGGGGTTCCCCACATTTCCAGATTCCTGGCTGTGATTAAGAGTGTGGAAGGTCCAAGAATTCTGGCATGACTTGAGTTTTTAATGATTTCCAAGCTGCTTCATACAGATCCAGGAGCTTGGAGACTCTGAGAGTATGAAGTCTCTGTGTTGCAGGACCTAAAGTGTGGGAACTCTGGTTGGGGTTAGGAATTGAGGTTGGGACTGGAGGCCCTGATAGAATCAAGATTTTTCAGGCTCTTGGCTCTACACAGACGCATGAAGCCCGGTGGGGTAGGCAGGGCTGGCCTGCAGCTGCAGACCTTAGAAGCTTTGAGTTATCTAAGAAGCAGGGTAGCTTTCTGTGGGGAACCTGTCAGAGTTGGTGAAAGTTCAATTAATTCCCAATTGTTTTAATGGAATATTCTGGGTTTGGTGAAGCATCTACATTATAATGCAGCTCTGGCTTGTTGGAAATGTTCTTAAAGCAGTGTGCAGAGAGATGCTGCTTGTGCAGAGAGAAGACCCTATTTATGTAAGCATATCAAAAGTCATAAATGCATTTATCAAACTAACCTTTCAGCAAGTAAGCTTCCTTCTTGAAGGTGTAATAGTAGTAGTTACTAGGGATGGATGGGGACGGGGGCATCAGATGGTGCAGGACACACTCATGAGCTTTAACTCCTCCCTTCTCCCCTGTTTAAGTGGGGATTTAAAGTTGTTCCCTCTTATGGAAGTTTGCTAGCTGCTACACAAGCTAAACTCAGTTGGTCTGTTCTAGCTTTCGTATCACACACTTCCACTTCACTTAACATCAATTGGCAAACTCAGAGTAGAGGCCAAGAATTGTCTGTACTCTAGATATGTCCCCAGCCCAGAGCTGAGATGTGCTGACAGGTAAGTACATGTGCATAGGAAGCCTGGTCAGCTGCTGTCCTGCTAGCTAGGTTTTGTGGTTATGTGAAAATAAGGTGGTTACTATTCAATATTTTCATTAGTGACTTGGAGCGGCGGGGGGTTTGCCCACACTACAGCTAGGAAGCAGGGAGAAGCAGTTTTTTTTGGCAGTGGCTGGGTTCTAGGCCTGACTTGGTTTGGCCCAAGTTGAGTCATTCCTGCTTGCCACTGGAAAACATCTCCAGCTGCTGAGTTGGAGGATGGAACTTCAATATCGACTTAGTCAATTTGTTGATGACACCAAGCTGGGTGGGATAGCAGACACTTAGGAAGACAGGATTAGGATTCAAAATGACATTGATAAATTGGAGAAATGGCCTGAAGTAAATAATCTGAAATTCAGTCATAAGGAATGCAGAGTACTGATGTTAGGATGTAACAATCAAATGCACACATACAAATTGGAGAACAAAAGATTAGATTGCAGTACTGCAGAAAAAGGCCTGAATGTTATAATGAATATGAATCAACAGTGTAGTATTGCAGCAAAAAAGTCAATAGCATACTGAGTAGTATTAATAGGAGTGTCACATGCAAATCCTGGGGAGTCATTCTTCTACCCCATTCAGCACTGGTGAAGCCTTACTTAGAGTACTGTGTCCAGCTTGGGTGCACACTACCAAGGAAGATATGGAAATATCTGAGTCTGGTGGTAAGCAACAAAAATGATTGCAGGCCTAGAAATCTGATGAAACTAAGAAGCCAAAGCGCAATTGGAGTTGCAGCTGGCAAAGGATGTGAAGGGTAACAAGAAGGGTTCTACAAGTATGTCAGCAACAAGAGGAAGATCAAGGAAAGTGTGGCTCCCTTACTGAATGGGGAGACAGCCTAGTGACAGGAGTACTAAATGCCTTTTTTACCTCAGTCTTCACAGGTCAGCTCAGCAGCGAGACTACTTCACCTGGCAGCACAGTTTGGGGAGGAGGTGAGCAGCCAACAGTGGTGAAGGAACAGGTTAGGGATTATTTGGAGTAGCTGGACATGTACAAGTCCATGGGGTCGGATGTGATGCACCTGAGGGGCCTGGTTGATGCACTTTCAGAGCTGCTGTCCGTTATCTTTGAGAACTCATGGTCAGAAGAGGACCCAGTAATTGGAAAAGAGCAAATATAGTGCCCATCTTTAAGAAAGGGAAGAAGAAGGAACTAGGGAACTAGAGATCAGTCAGCTTCATCTCAGTCCCTGGAAAAATCTTGGAGCCAGGTCCTCAAGGAGTACATTTCTGAGCACTTGGAGAAGAAGGTGATTAGGAACAATCAGTATGGATTCACTGAGGGCAAGTCATGCCTGACCAACTTATTGCCTTCTATGACAAGATGACTGGTTCTGTGGATGTAGGGAGGGCAGGGGACATGATATACCTTGACTTCAGCAAGTCTTTTTATATTGTCTCCCACAACATTGCAAGCAAGCTGAGCAAGTCCAGGTTGGATGAATGGACTGCAAAGTGGATAGAAAACTGGCTGGATTGTTGAGCTCAAAGTAATCAATCACTCTGTCTACTTGGCAGCAAGGAACAAGCGGAGTGCCTTGGGTCAGTCCTGGGGCCAGATTTTTTCAACATTTTCATTAGGAACCTGGAGGATGGGGTGGAGTGCACCCTCAGAAAGTTTGCAGATGATGCCAAGCTGTGGGGAGTAATAGATATGTTGGAAGGTAGGGCTGGGATTCGGAGAGACCCCAACAAATTGAAGTGCATCGCCCAGAACTGGATGCAGAACTCCAGCTGCAGTCTCACTAATGCTAAGTAGAGCGGAAGAATCACTTCCTTGGTTTTGCTTGCCATGCATCAGTTGATGCATGGCAGAGTATTGTTAACCCTGCTGGCTACAGCATCGCACTGATGGCTCATGTTCGTTCTATGGTCTTTTATTACCCCTAGGTCCCTTTTCAGTGCTAGTCAGGTTGGTGCAACTGAGCCTGTAAGTATGTTGGGGATTATTCGTCCTCTTATGGAGCACTTTATACTTCTCAGTGTAGAACTTCATCTGGTTCTAATCTGCCCAACCTGCCAGCCTGTGTAGGTTCACCTATATCTGCAGCCTATTTCTAAGCGTGACCACAGTTCCCCCATAACTTGGTGTTGTCCGCAAACTTGGCCAGTGAGCTCTTTGTCCCTACATCCAAATCCATTGATAAAGATGTTGAAAAGCACTGGACCAAGCATGGACCCTGAGGGACACCATTGGCCGCTACTTGCTAGGATGACACAGATCCATTCATTAGAATTCTCTGGGTCCTACCCCGCAGCCAGCTTCCTCCCACCTAACTGTGGAGTAGTTAAGCCCATAGTCTGCCAATTTTCCCATGAGAACATCATGGGATACCAGATCAAAGGCCTTTTGGAAGTCTGGGTATACAGTGTCGACATCCTCTCTCTTATCCAGGTGGTGAGTTGTAGAAGGAGATGAGATTGGTAAGACAAGACCTGCCCACAGCAAAGCCATGCTGGCTGTCATTCAGAATCCTACCTTCTGCAAGTTCATCACACACAGACTCCCTGATTAATTTTTCCAGGATTTTCCCTGGGATAGAAGTTAGGCTAATTGTCCTGTAGTTGCCCCCGGGTCCTGTCTCCTCCCCTTCGTGAAGATGGGTACAATATTGGCCCTCTTCCAGTCTTCAGGGACTTCCCCCAAGTGCCACGAGTTTTGGAAGAGTTTTTTGCCAGAGGGCCCGGGATGACTTTAGCCAGCTCCTTCAGCACTTTCGCATGAAGCTCATCCGGTCCTGCTGACTTTTAAATGTCTAACTTTTCTAACTGATCACGCACTAGCTCAATGTCAATGGTAGGAAGGCTGTCATGCCCACCATGCTCATTCTGAACCTTATCTAGTATGATTTTCCCCTTAGTCCGGTGAAATACTGAAGCAACGTGTCATTCAGGAGCTTAGTTTTCTCCTGAGTGTCAGTAACCAGCTGTCCTCAGTTGTTAAACAATGGCCCCACGTTTCCATTTGTTTTCCTTCTCTTCCCTACATACCTAAAGAAGAACTTCTTATTGTCACTGATTTCTGTAGCTAGTTTAAATTCAGTTGCCACCTTAGCCTTTCTAATCTGTTCCCTAAAAGTGTGGGCTGTTGTTGTATAGTCCTTCTTGCCCAAGCTGACCCAAGCTTCTATAGAAAGATGATGGCCTTATCTACTCTATATGTTTATGGGAAACAGGACAAAAAGCAATAGGTTTAAAATGAAAACAAGGAGAATTTTGATTAGGTATTGGGAAGAACTTTCTAATTGTGAGGGTTGCTAATTGCTGGAGCAGGGGTTGTGGAATTCCATCATTGGAGGTTTTTAACTGAATTAGGTAAGTGCTTTAGACAGGGATGCTCTTGCCTTGAGTGGGAGGTTGAACAGATGATGATGTCCTCACGTCTTTTCCAGACCCCTTGTTCTATGATTCCAAATCATGAGTCTGGCTATGTAAAGTAGTTTAAACAGTTTGCATAAATTTGGGGGTACACTGATAAAGATTTTCTTGCCTGATACCGATACCTGATTATTAACCAACCATTTTGACTGATACCAATCTGATAACCTATTTACAGGAATGCAGCCAGGCACTGTGGAGAGGTGACTCTGTGAAGGGGAGGGGACATGGTGGGGGAAAAGGAATGGGGGGCACATTGAGGCCTCCATGGTGAGGGAGGGAGTGGAGCTGGGGGTGCTGCCCAGTCAGGGCAGTGAATGAAACCCAGGGCTGAGTCAGGGAGCAGGATGGAGCCATGGGTGGCTTGCCCAGGGCATCACTGTCCCAGTGTTTAAACTTGGCAGCTGGGGTGCTTGAACTAAAACTCAAGCTTTACATCAAGCACTACCACCACCACCATTTTGAAGCACCAGGATGCTTTTAACTGGAGAGGAGCTGAACAGGGTGAGGGTGGATTGGGCTGCCTGCTGTGGGGTTGGGGCTCTCCACTCTGATGCCTTTGTCCTGGGAGCCCCATGCTGGCCATGCACCCACTGCCCACCCAGCAGCGGGGGCCACAACTGGCTGCCCTTACTGCTGCAGGGTGGACAGGGAGTGCACAGCTGGCACAGGGCTCCTGAGGAAAAGGCAGCAGAGTGGAGAGCCCTGAGCAGGGGCAGTGCTAGGAGGGACTATAGCTACCCCAAAATTCACCATAACCGTCCCTCCCAGTGCTGCTGCTGCCTGCCCAGCCACCCCACACAGCTGAGCGCACCCCACTCCCACCTGCTCCAAGCACAGCCCCAGCACAGCCCAGCCCCTCACCAGGAAGAGGTGGGTGCTGTGCCTGACCCCAAACCCATAGTGTACAGCTTGCATCCACCCTGCACACAAATCTTGGGGGGCACATGTCCTCCATGCCTCTCCCAGGGGAGCGCACAGTGGCGGGAAGCCCCCAGGTTGAGCCATCCACAGCTCTGCCCTGCTTTCCACCCTGGCTCCAGGTCCCATTCACGCCCTAGCTGGGACATTGTTGGCTATACTGGCCAAAAAAAGGCCATAGCCAACAATGTTAATTTTCCTTTTATCAGTGCTGATCCGATATGTAACTGATATATCTGTGTACCTCTACACAAATTTTCATACTTCAACTGCAACACTGCATTTTGATTAATTCATTTTGATTAGGTTCATTTTCCAGTGGTTCTTAAAATAACGAACTATTAAAAACCATGCTTTCCCATACCTTCAGAATGGGATTACTGTTTTCCATTCCCATTTCTTGTATCATCAGAGAGCAGTTCCCAGTATAACTAACTTCCGTGGTGAAACCATTTGGGCCATTCATAGCTGTAGAGCAAAGGAAACAAAACAAGAGCTTGTGGACATCAGTTAAAACAGGTAGGGTAGGGTAGGAAGAACCTTCATTATAACTATATGATGAGTGGTGGTCCACTGGCTGACATCTGAAAGGGACCTGGGGGTGACAGTTGACAGAGGATGCATATGAGCCATCAGTGTGATGAATGTCGCCAGCAAAGCAAATAGAATTCTGGTGCACATCAGCCAATGCACTGCTAATCGATCCAGAGAGGTGCTCTTCCCCCTCTGTTCAGCATTGGTGAGGCCACAGCTGGAGTACTATGTCCAGTTCTGGGCACCGCACTTAAGAAGACTGTGGATAAGCTCAAAAGGGTACAGAGAAAGACCACCTGTATGATCTGGGGCTTGGAGGATGGGTTCTATGGCAAGAGACTCCGGGAACTGGGTTTGTTCGGTCTGAGTAAGAGAAGACTGAGAGGTGAGTTGATTTCCGCCTACAAGTATGTCAGGGGCAAACAGCAAGGTCTGGGGAAGCAACTCTTCAGAAGGCCACCCTTTGGGAGGACGAGGGCACAGTGGGCATAAGCTAGTTGAAGAAAAAGTTAGGCTGGACATGAGGAAAAACTTCTTTTCCATTAGGGTATCTAGAATCTGGAACATACTCCTAGCAGAGGTGGTGCAGTCACCATCCTTGGAGGTGTTCAAGAGGAGGCTGGGCAAGTACCTTGATGAGCTTCTTTGAGCCCAACTACTTCCTGTCCATGGCAGGGAACCGGACTTGATCTTACAGGTCCCTTCTAGCCCTACTATTCTATGATAGGCCAGCTTAGACCTTTCATGCTGGGACCGGATCTAATTAAAGTAATTTGCAGTCAGTAGGCAACTTGATAAGATATACAGCCTCTTGTTATATTAAAAAGGGACTGCGATTTGCTGGTTATAAGAATTTGATCTATACGGTACATTTATAATTGTAATGTTGTAAGTCCAGATTTTCTGTAACTGTCATCATGAGAACAGGTGACAGACAGCCAAGAGAAAGGAGTATTAGGTTCTTGCTGTCAGTGATAGTAACCCAGAAGTTTGGAGGGACAGTAGTTGCTATCTAACCTGAAGTTTGTGTGGTTTGGCTGGTCCTCTCACTCTCTCTCAGTGTCTCTTGCTCTCTCTCTCGCTCTCCATTTTTCCATCCTTCATAAAATACCTTAAAATAGGCATGCGTTTCATAACTGCAGGCTGAAAGTATGAACCATGTCAGCTCAGGAGCAGATTACATAAGCTAACACACTAGAAGAGAATTTTTATTTTTAAACTGAGCTGGGAGGGGAAGCCAACATGAGTAAGGCTCCTAATGGCTTTTTAAAGTTATGTGAATTTCCTGCTTTTGAAAGAGGTGTTGGATTCATAATGACATCCCTGTACCCTGAAGTCCTTTCTCGATTCACAGACCAACTATGATGTGAGCCGCAGCAGCACAAGTTTTCCCATGTTGCCTCCTTAATGCATCTTCCCAGGTGAGAGCCATCCCTTGATGAGAAGTTCAGTTTTCTCATGGTACACTCAAATGGTGACCTCTGTACTGTGACAAAACCAGTAGCAGTGCTAATTGGTTCCACTTGTGGCCATTTATTACTAGTGTGGACTCTTGACTAGTATGAACTGAATTAAGACCCAACTGTTCAGTTGAGGTAGGCTGCTAAATATCCATCGATTGTATTAGCCTATGTTTATTCAAGAAGTGGAGACGTAATGGTTAAAAGGCCCTTTGTACCATTATTAATCATTTGAGCTGTTTAGTTTTCTCTTATCTTTGCTAGTTAAAGAGCCAGCCAAGTCAAAAGGGGAGGAGCAGATCTAGCAACTTCTATAGGTCATGGAAAGATTGGATGTATTCATACCATTTGTATCTTCTGCTGAATACTGTCATCATGTAGTTAAAGCCTGTTTGTAATATCTGTTGTATCTGGACAGTGAGGAGGAAAGCTGCATACTCAGGAGAGGTAGCCATATTTAGAAAGGAGTCAGATTTTTTTTTTTTTTTTTTTTAAAGATCCCAAACCTCTGAGAAGATTTCTTTTTTCATGGGCCAGAATCAGTTTCCAAGGAGGACTGAAGATTGTTCTTGAGAATTAGTGCTGTGCTGTATATGTTGTTAAAAGGAGGGTTGTGATAAGACCAGAACATTCAGGAACTACTCTCAAGCCTTGAGCGAGTCACTTAACTTCCAGTCATTCAGCATATCCTTTGATGATTCTCTCAGGAAACTACCTGAAGGGATTTTGTGAGCTTTAGTATTTGTGAAGCACTTTGGAATTGTTTGACAAAAGGCTTTGTGCAAGTGCAAAGCTTTGTCTTTTATTTTTTAAGTGAATTACAAAGGGTGTTGAATGGATTTGGCTTCATTACTTAAGAAGAAAGGGTCCACGGACAGTTGGTTGCTTATGGAATCTGTGGATTTGCAGGTTTTTCTAAGGAAACATACATTTTCTTACAGTGGTCTCATGAGGAGAAGATATATAGCAGAGTAGCAATAGTTAACATAAACAAAGAAAAGCTTCCAAATATACATGAAGTACAATTTGCAGAGAACATAATAGAAGTTGGATTGGTCAAGTTGCCACAATCTAAAAAATGTGTTTTAAGGTAACCAA
This sequence comes from Crocodylus porosus, assembly GCF_001723895.1. Lineage (NCBI taxonomy): Eukaryota > Metazoa > Chordata > Crocodylia > Crocodylidae > Crocodylus > Crocodylus porosus. Next base: position 54,978,364 of record NW_017728947.1, on the reverse strand, counting down.
ATTAAAGGTGCAGTAGATTATCGGGTTAAAGTAGGGAAGTAATCTTGCCTCTGCATAGTATATTGGTAAGGCTACCCTCTATCCCATCTCTCTCATATATGATCATAGAGAAAAGGGCAGAGATTAAATGCAGCATCTTATCAGTCTGTGACTTGGTGGAACTCACACAATGCAGATTTTTACTTTAATTTATTATCAGGGTGTTCTTGTTGGAGACGGTGTCTCCGCTAACAAATTCACAGTCCAGGCAGGGAAGTATAACAGATTCATTATAACAACATATTTTTGGGAAAAACAAGAACCCTTAAAGAGAAGAAGTTTTTCTTCATTCCTTCACCTTGCTAAGAGCAATCGGAAAAGTAGAGGGAAGGCTTTTTGAGGCTGTCTACCCATTTAGTACCTTTCTAGTAATTTTAATCACTCTGGTTATTAGATATTGCTTCTACATTTAACTGATCCGTACTAATGGAGAAGGCTATTGAGATACAGTAGTTGCTTTTCATGGACTGTGTTGCACCAGTAGATTCTGGACATCAAATTAGGGATAGAATCTTTCCTCTTGTCTTCCATCACACAGCAACGTGACTGGCATGGAAGAAACCCACCATTAATATGCCAGTTCTTACTATTTTCATTCCTCATGAAAGAAGTAACCAAAGACCAACTATAAACTCAATTCAATGGAGTATATAGTGCAAGCGTGGAACAGGCTGGTTTCAAAGCTGGCCAGGAGGTATAGTTTTCTACAGGGGAAGAATTCATGCACCACCCAAGTTTCATGGGCTTTCTGTGGCAGGGGCACTGAATTTATGTTCTTCCTGGAAGGATATATCTACTGAGCCACAATGGGGAAACTGCACCTCTGCTATAAGCCTTGTGATCCAGGGTGCAAAGTCAAGCAGTCAAAAATTAGGAAATGTGAGATTCTGAGATAGCCTGGGCAAGCTAAATTTGGCCTCTTGAATGCAAGCTTTATGATGTAGTTGTATAAATTACAGGAGCATGTATGTGTTTTTTCCCTATAGGATACCTGTCTATTTCAGTTTACAGAAAGGACCATGCTTACTTCATGAGCAGTTATTCAACATTTTGTTTTTTCCTCATTCCTCAACGAGTGGCTCCAGGCTGTGTTTACAGCACGGTATACAACACCTGCTCTGAAGGCAGACCTGTTAATTTCTTCCTGGGTTTTCTGTGGCAGTCATTACTATAGTAACAGAGGGCTTTGCAAATTCTAATGAGTTTATTTTCACAACAGTCCTGTGATATGAACGTGTACTGTCTACATTCTATAAAGAACTGGGGTACCGAAAGAGAGAGGTCAAAAATATCTGTTAATTTTGGGTACCCAAAATGGGGTATGCAAGTTCCGAATCACCAGCGTATGTGGTACTTCCATAATGCTGTATATGTTCAAAGCGCAGCTACTGATGACTTGAGTAGTAACTGAGTATTCAGCACTCAGTGGCAAGTCATAGTCACCTGGAAAATGAGAAATACAATTAAACTTTTCAAAGGTGATCACAAAGGACAGAATATACTGTGCTTTATATGTTCCAGTGGCAGTTCAGTTACATAGCCATTTGAGTGACATATACCCAGTGGTATAACTGCTGCTTTCTGATGTGAACACAATCTTTACACTCCTGTTCTACAATGTGGCTTTTCAAACATCCCCACAGCTACTGACTGTGCTAGCAGGCTGCATGGTGGCTGGCTGAGTATCCAGCTTCATGTGTTCTACCTTTGTGAGGGCAAATTCCAAAATGTAGCTGGGCAAAGCCCCATGCCTAGCAGGTTGGAGGGGGGCTATGAGAAGGACCCTCCCGTGTTTTAGCCCACTAGTTGAGTTCTTAAGGCACTTGCCCAGATAGTGAGAGATGCAAGTTTTAAGCTTCTCTCCCTGCTTTTCTGCTTCCCTTCTTTGGTGGAGAGACAGGAGAGGGAGGGAGAGATGTGCCATGCCATGCTGTGCCAGGACAACGAGAACAAGCTTTTGGACCCTGAGGTGGATGTGCCTTAAAATGGAGGGGTCCCTAGTGGGGCAGAAACCTCTTAGTGCTTTCTATCCATTTTTATTCGATAACTATTAAATACACAGTGCAGTGGTTCAGTGTCTAACACCCACTAGTCATAGGTTTTTACTTGCCTACCTTTTGGGGACTTAGTCACCCAAGTATGCGCGTAAAGAGCTTGGTCACAATGCAGTACAATGTGCATTCTGAGTAGTTAAATGGATGCGTTTGCATCCAGACAGCTATGGAGTAGGACTGTAAACTGTGTTTTAAGTACCAAAAAGGGAGTTATGTGGCTGGGTAAGTTCCACTTGGGTATTTAAAGTGCAGTAGGATTCTGTCCTAAGTGGCCTGTTCAGCATCATATCAAATCTCTGGAGGCAGAGGCAGGGATATATTTTAATTCACAAAGGTGTCATTCAGCTGTCTAAAAGCACGAGGTCAGCTGTGATCTTCCCCTGACTCATTCTCTGTGTTCCAAATGTTGCAGCACATAAAGTAGAGGTCCCACAGGCAATAATATGCTTCACTTCACAACTGTGACATGTATGAATAGCCAGCTTTAAACATATTTAATAACTGATCATTAAGCAAGTGGTGTTTTTTGCACAAAAGAAGGCAGGGATATTGTGGAAATAATACATCTTTAAATGCACAGTCATAAAGAACTAGCATCATCGTAATGCATCAATGCAGTCACAGGCAACCTTAATTCTAGCATCTTTTAACTTTTTAGTGCCAAACCTTGCAAACTTAATACTGTTTTAAAATATAATTTTTAAGGTTAAAAAAAGAAGCAAACTGAAACATAAACCTCTGCATTAATGAAATAACTAAAAACAGTAATAGGTTGTTATCTATGTGGCCAGCACTAGAGAGGGATGAGGTGCCCATTTTCTAGGGGTGTCACAGAGATATACTTGACAGCAGAACAAGTAGAGCTTTCACAATTCTTGGACTCCATTCCAGATTCAGGAGGAGAGGGGTTTTCTCTAGTAGGATCAAAAAAATTGCCCATTTTTTTTCCACACAGGACTATTTTTGCTGTGTCCCCTGCCCCAGTCCTGTTTCTTCCCTACTTTATTCCTTCTCAGATCACTCCTGTTTTCTGCACTTAGCTAATCTTGCTCTCTCAAGCTTCTCACACCTGTCTCCTTGACCAGCACATTCTATTTTCACCCCTCCAGACTCCTGATCTCAGCTTTTCCCAGTCATGTTCTTATTGTCTAGCCAGTCCTAGTGTTGTGATCCTTATATACCAGGTCTTATATAATGGCAAAGGAATACCATTGAAAACCTCTCACTGGGTTTTCCTAAGGCTGGAAATGGAATGAAAATAAAATAGGAGAGGAGATCTGAAGCTTAGTTTGTCTGATGTTTTAAGTCAAGGATTGGGAATATATAGCTTGTGGGGTCAGATCCAGCCTGCTTTGCAAGCAGGGAACTTCTGTAGTTGTTCTTCCCTTGCTGCTGTGGGAAGAAGTTGTAGCCTCCAGAGCTTTCTCTGTCCCAGTGCTGGAAGAAATGGTGGTGGCTGGGTCCTAGCACCTCGCTGAGTAAATCTGACTTGAGCTGGGTCATTCTGGCCTGCAGCCTGAGAAAGGTGTTGACCATTGTTTAAATTACTTGACTCTAAATACGTTTTAAGATTACTGATTTTTTTTTTTTTTACTGTCGCCATAATTCTGGGTTATGCTTGATCAAATCATAATATGAAACAAAAAGGTTGCCAAACTATAAAACTATCAAAAATAGTCCTCCCTTCCCCTGTTTTAATTAAGGAAAGATCATTAATAAGCATTAGAATCAAACTTACACTGATCTATTTGGTAACCTTGGGCAAGTCACATAGTAGACTTTGTGGTGTTTATGTACCATAGTAAAGTCCAGCCAGTTTTAATAAAATGTTTTGGAAACCATTTTGGAATGTTTGACTTGTAGACAGGAAGGCTAGAAATGGGTCTGTCCCTCAGTACAGAACCCAGACTTCCTGGGCCTTTGAGCAGTTTTGAACTGAAATGGAGGCTTTCAATTGAAAAGGGTCAGTGCTACTTCTGTGTGACCAGGTTGAACTGGAATAGCAAATCCGGACTTCTTAAACAGTGTGGTAGTTAGTCTCTGGAACTATGCTCTTGGCGCTGTCCTATCTCTAAGATGCAAATCCTATTTAAGTGTTTAGTATTATAATTATTTACCTAGGTGTAGAGATCAGTCAGCTCAGCCTGGAGCTTCAAACTGAATAAAAAGTTAAAGCAGGGGAACACCCTGCTCTATTTCACTTGCCTAAAATCCTTTATGACCTATTTTTAAACATATTTAAAATGTGCAAGGGTGTTGTGGAGTCTTTCAATAGTAGCAGCAACTTTCAAATTGTATGTTGTTTAATCATTATGTGCCATCTTGTTTCATTTGATTAGAGCTTTAGAAAGCTGGAGCACCGAGCCCCAGGGAAAGGTCTGGGAAGGAATATGCCTTCAGAAAGGTGCAGTCTTCAGGGTCCCCAGTCTGTCTTTTTGTGTGGCTCAGTTTGCTCTTCAATGCAGTCGGACAGTTCCTGGGCTAGCATCTGGGGAAATTGGCATGTTTATGCCGCTTGCTTGCCCCCTCACAATGGACATGCAGTAACATGTAGGGGCGAGAGGTGGGGGTGCTTTCTGTGCCTTCTCTCGCCTTTCCAAAGGCAGGGTTTATCTGGCTTTACGTATGTTAGATATGAGTACTGTGCAACGCAATTTTTTGTTTGTTTGCCCTCGCCATTCCCATCCATGTACTTTCTGAGGATGGAAAGGTTAGCTATGTTTGTAGTAGAGTTCAGTCTGTTTGGGGAAACCAGGATAAGCTTCCTAAGCTACAGCTTTATACAGTGACAAAATACTGTGTGTCAAATGAGCTGGATTTGTAACTGATCCAATTTTATTGTTCAGGTAAGTGTGGACAAATCCAAACAGACACTGTTGGCTCATATTCAGCTTGCAACCCCCCAGGTCCTTTCTCTGCAGTTGTGCAGCCTGGCCAGTCATTTCCGAGGTTGTATTTGTGTATGCTATTCTTCTGTCCCAAGTGCAGGATTTTGCACGTATGCTTTTTGAATCTCATCTGGTTGACTAAGGACAATTTTTCCAGTTCATCTAAGTCATTCTGAATCCTAGCCCTGCCCTCTGGTATCTGTAAGTCCACCCAATTCATAAAATGTGCTCTGTGATTCAAATCAGTAATGAAGATGTTGAACAATATTGGACCCAAGACAGGTTCCTGGGGAACTGCACTTGATATCTCCTCTTAAATAGACATTGAGTCATTCCTGGCTACTCTTTGAGCACAGTGGTGTTATGGTCTGTCTGGATTCTTTGCAACAGCAATTCTTCTGTTGCAATTTTTATTAGTCAGAACAGCAAGTGGAAGTTAAAAGTTGGATTTTTCCAAGGGGTTCCTTGAGTCTAATGAGGTTGAGAACCACTGGACAACATTGTGGATCTCTCCCTTCTCCACCTGCACATTGGGTGAGTTGTGCTAACTTAGCTTAATGAGGCTCCCAAGACCTGGGGTCTTGAGCAGTTAGTTGCCCTGGTTGCTAACCCTTAAAACTGCCTTGGATCAGCTTGTACAAGGATCAAAGGAAAAGGCCCAACTTCCTGCTCTAGCAATGGGACAAGACCTGGGAGGAAGCTTAAATACTTTCCAGAAGTCCTGCACTGGCTCATCAAATCCTAGCCAGTCCCAGAGTCCCTCTGTAGCAGGGACATTGGCCTTTAACTGATTCCTTTTTCTCTCTGAAGGGAACCAGGGGTGGATGATAGAGGTGGGTGACTGTGGAATGAGTAATTTTCTTTGTATATTGTGCTCTTTGAGCAAGAGAATACAGACAAGGCAGTGTAATCAATCTTGGCTTGAGAAGTTGCCTGTGCGTGCCGCTTGTTTCCCTGGCTGTGCTATGCACTATAAACCATCTGCAGTGACACTTTAAATGTTGCCTTTCTTTTCCTTTCCTCATCTGCTGTGCTGCAGTGTATTGTTTCTGGTCACTCTTAAATTCTGCTGCATATATCCAATCTGGCACACAGGCTGCCACTCATTCTAGGTTTTCAGTAAACCGGCTTGCGTGGTTCCACATGGCAAAGGATGGTTGGCTTCCAGTTCTGCTGCCAGATGTCCCACTGGCAGGAAAGTCTCTTTTTGTGCATCTCTCTGCTTTACTCTGAGAACGTAGCACTAATTTAAAGGTTCTTAGTAACCTATGTTTAAGCTCCACACATTTGTTTTCTTAGCAAGGTAAGTAAGAACTGATATTTGTATTTGTGAAAGGTGAGAGAACCCCAGGATCTTGATGGCAAGCCCTCTTGTTTATCTGTAAGGCAGTGGAAATATACTCATTATAAAGCAGCAACTGCCATAGAAAACGCCCGTGATATCTCAGAAAGCCACACCCATTGCGTCAATTCAGACTTCTAGTTAATCACATCTGCTTGTGTTGGATCTGATTTTGACCCCTTGTCTCAAGTATGTGGGTGGGAAATCAGTGTTTCTAATACTGCCTGGGATCACCTCTGCCTGAGGCAGGGGAGGAAATGAGCCTATCTTTCCTATATCTTTTGTTAACAGAACACATTCCTGATCTCAGTGGTTCTGGGCCTACAGGGGAGTCATCCTATTCTGTATATACATGACCCTGCTACTTGAATAGACCCTATATTGAATAGAAGGAGTGTTGTTGCTTTGGGTTTTTTTTCTTTTTTAAAGCTGAGAAGAACTCAGGATCTCTAATCCTTGGGGTTGTCCTGTAAACTTGCTGACCCACTGTACTTTCTCACGGAGTAGTTCTCTACATTCATTCAATCCATTATAGGCTTGGCAATGCTACACTCGCTACCACCATGACTGAAAGAGACTTGGGGATTGTGATCGACCACAGGATGAGCATGAGCCACCAATACGGTACCACAGCTGGCAAAGTGAACAAAACTCTGGCTTGCATTTAGCGATGCATCTCAAGTAAGACCCAGGATGTCATCCTTCCACTGTACTCGGCCTTGTTGAGGCCGCAGCTGGAGTACTGCATCCAACTCTGGGCTCCACAATTCAGGAAGGATGTGGAGAAGCTTGAAAGAGTCCAGAGGAGAGCCGCATGCATGATCAGAGGGCAAGAGAACAGACCTTATGAAGAGAGGCTGCGAGCCATGGGACTCTTCACCCTGGAGAAGCACAGGCTCAGGGGCAACTTGGTGGCAGCCTATAAGTACATAAGTGGTGTGCATCAGGATCTGGAGGAACACCTGTTCACTATAACACGAGGTCCAGCTGTCACAAACTCCTGCAAGACCTTTTTAGGCTGGACATAAGGAAAAACTTCTGCCCCAGCCCCCTAGGCCTAGAATGTACTACCCCCAGAGGTGGTGCAAGCACCTACTCTGGATTCTTTTAAGATACATTTTGATGCTTAACTTGCTGGGATCCTTTGATCCTAACTGAACCCAATGCTCCTAGGAGGTTCCTTCCAGCCCTTATGTCTGTGAAATTTATGAAATCTTGGTTTCTCATGGCGGGTGGATGGAACTTAGCCAGAATGCCAACACGGGAGTGGAATGATGTGACTCACTGAGTTCTGATATTGAACCGGTGATTACCAAAAGAGTAAGAAAAAGAATTTCCTTTTCATATAGTAGTTTGGAATAATCTCACACTAATAGTGTTAAAGCTGTAGGTTATTAAATAAAGTGACTGCTGAAGGATGTGGCTCTCCTGTAGGTAACTACCACACCCTATTAGATAACAGTGTCTATGGTTTATTGACAGTTCCATTCCATTTGGGAGGCTGGGTCATAGTCTTCCAACATACTTGCTGGATAAAACAGAAACTGCTTATAACCTTTCAGAGGTTTGTGGCTTTGGAGGAGGCACTGGAGAAGAGGGAGAGAGATGGGACTTTGCCTTGTGGTAGATAGGAAGACCAGGTGGAGAACTGTTGTTACTGTCTGTGTATCTGATCTTCCCCTTACTCAATATACATCTAGATTTTACTAATCCTTTGTGCTGCTAATATAGTGCCTTTTATTTGAAGGTCTCAGAATATTTTAGAAGCATTACTGAATTAAGCCTTTCATCCCTTCTGTGATGTTAGAATTCTTGTATGCATTTGGGGAAACCCGAGCACAGAGTGACTTGCCCAGGATCATAGTGCAAGTCAGTTGTTGATTTTCTAGGTTCTAGTCAGAAGTCCTGATTTGCAGTCGAGTGCTGTAATGTAGGGCTGTCATTAGTGGAGTTCTCATGCTTGGGAGGAAGCAAAACCATATTTGTGTGTATTATTAAATGTGCCTGTTAGCAGTAGCATAGTTGGGGGGTGGCAGGGAGGACCCAGAGCAGCAGCCCTAGGCAACACCAGGCAGGAGTGTAAAAATAGCTGCTATTGCAATGCTGCAATCAACCTATTAACTTCCTCATATCTTTTTTTAAAATTCTTATTTACAGACAAATCTTGAAGGGTGGGTCTTAAGATTTGTAAAGGATTAATTTAAGTCAAGATTTTAGAACGTAGAATCATTGAACTGTAGGGAATTTAAAAAGAGCATCTAGTCCAACTACCTTATTAGAGGCAGGATCAAGGACACATAGACCAGTGGTTTTCAAACTTTCTAGACTCTAGGCACCTCTCATCATACTCATTGCACCCCTTGAAAAATGCCAGGTCTTAGCTTTCACTCATTTTTTGATTATGGAAAAATAAGAGTGCAATTCTTCTGTTGTAAAGAACTCAGAAAAACTCCAGAAATTTTTTAATGCTATAGATTCCTATTTGAAATCACTGGATTTATCTTGTGAATCATGTACAGGTGTTTGTCCACCTAATGGTGCTAATATTATGCAGCACCCCACAGCACCCTTAAAAGGATCTCCTGACTCCATTTGAGAATCACTGATGTAGACTGTCCCTGACAGCTGTTTGCCTAATCGGTTAAAACTCCTTAGTGAAAGAAATTTCACAGTACATCTAGGTAGCCTCTTCTGGTGTTCATCACCCTAACAGCTAGAAATTTGTACCTAATATCCAACCTAAACCTTTTGTGTTGAAAAATTTAAGCTGAATTCTTTTTGTCCTCTCCCCACTGGACATGGAGAAAAAAAATCATTGCTGTCCTTTTGTTATAAAATCTTGTATATTGGAAGATTTCTCTTGTGTTCCTTCTCAGTCTTCCCTCTCCCAAACCTAGTTTCTTTAACCTTCTCATGTTGATTTTTTTTTCTTGTTTTCTTCCGTAGCGTCCACTTGGTCCAGGACTTTCTTAAAATGAGGTGCCCAAAATGAAACAGTATTCTATCTGAGGCCTTACTAATGAAAAGTAATATCTGACATATGACAGTCTCATTAATACATCCCAGAATGAGACTTGACTTTTTTGTAACAGCATAACAGTATAGGCTGATATCCTGGGGCCCATTGTTATTCCCAGATCCTCTTTTGCTGTACTCTTGCCTGATCTGATATTCCTTCCCCAATTTTTTAAATTTATGCATCTCCTTCCCAACTGCAACATTTTGCACTTTCTTCATTGAATTTAATCTTGTTGATTTTTTGGGACCATTTTTTCAATTTGTTAGGATTTGATTTGAATTCAGATTCAGATCTATAAAGATGCTGCAAGCCCTATGAATTCTCCCTGTACCTAACAGGGAGTCTCAGGCATGTATTGCAAGTGTATGTAGTCTATATATCTGGGAATGGTAGTGTCTAGTGTGCATCTTGTAGTGATTAACCTCTACCCCATGGGCTAGAGTGATCAGAAATTGGTTTAAAACTGTAGCAGGACAGATGTTCAGTGCACATAAACCAGTTTGAAAATGGCTGAAGCAGGTTTGAGATAAACCTGGTTCAATGTAGATTTCATAGACATTAGGGCTGGAAGGGACCTCGGAAGATCACCAAGTCCAGCCCCCTGCCCAAAGGGCAGGAAGTCAGCTGGGGTCAGCTCTGTGTGTCACCCTTGCGCAGGGGCCACACTAATCTTTTCTGTATCATTCCAATTTTAGTATATGTACTGCCAAAGCAAGCACATGTGCTGCCAAAGCATGTAGTATCAGACTTAACTGATTTGGGTCAAACCAGTTTATGCAGTGTCTGTCCCAGCCCCCTTGCTGGTTTAAATTAAACCAGACTCCCCCAGCATCCTGGCATGGGCTGGTTGGGGCTTTCTGCTGCACAGCAGAGCTGGCCCCTCCCGTCTGCTCCCTGACTGGAGCTCAGCAGAGACTGCAGGCATCTGTCTGGTTTCCCCCTGCTCCCCTCCCCACTCCCTGCTAAGCAGGGATTTTGCCATCCCCTCTGCCTTACCCAGGCACCTCTCAGCATTAGCCAGCAGACCACATACTGGCTACAGTCCCTGTTGTGGTAGACAGGGACAAAAGCAGAATTAACAGGTAGCTTCTAATGTCCCTCTGTTGTTTTCTTAATAGGGTGATAAATACTGTATTATCAAGTCCTTGCTGGGCTGCTTATAAGGGTGGGGGGAACCCCTCCCTAATCTGAGTGAGCTGCTTGGGCCTGGTTATGCCCCTGTCAACTGTAGAAAGGAGGGAGGGCTGCTCTAGTACCCCCCAGCTTCTAGCCTGCATTGTGCCTGCATTGCTGGGATGTGTGTGCAGTTACAAACTGATTTAGCCTAGCCAGGTTAGACTAACCTGTGAAGGTTGAATCAATTCAGGCTCAGGCTCAGGCTTTTTGAATGTCTGTCCCTAGCCCATATGTCAGTTCTGAGGGACTGAATTAACCACCTTGGAATCTACCCATTGCTGGATGATGGTTAGAGGCAGCCTTCTGTTCAGTTCATGTGATGTGTATCATAGAGAAGTAGGGCTGGAACAGACCACCAGAGGTCATCTAGTCCAACTCCCTGCATGAGGCAGGATCGTCACTGCCCAGACTATCCTATCCAAATCCATAATCTAAACTCTTCATAAAACTACTGTCAACCCTGACACAATACAGGCATAACACCCTAACTTGCTACAGGTAAAGCAGAAGGACCGCAACAGGAGCCAACATCCTGCTCCTGTAGAAGTGTTCAATGTGTGGTGTCTGGCCAATGCTCATAGGTATGAGAAGACATGTTTCTGGTTCATGAGGCGTAGATGAGATTCTAGTTTTTCTTTGATTAGCATAGTTCAGTGGCCTATTTCTGGTGGTAGATGAGAGAAGTATGTATAAGGGTAATCGGGCAGTATTAAGATCTGGGAATTTCTGTCCTAGTGTCATTATCTTCATTGCAAGTGTATCTCACATAGGCTGGTTTGGAGGAGTCAAGCCAGGGCCTCAAATGAAGTTGTGCATCAGCTTGGAGGGTAGGGCAATGTCCTAGGGGAGTGATTTACAAGATCCTAGGGAATGATGCAGAACACACACACCCTAGTCACCTGCTAGATTCACTAAGCAAATTTAGGAGAAATGCCACCTCTTGAAGTTCTTCTCTGTCTCATTGCCCAAGTATCACCTCTGAATGCTCCGCAAAGCCACACCAGGTTGAAACAGACTGACCATCTGTAGTACACTTGTATTTGAGATCACATATGGGTCATTCTCTTTTTAGGGCTCTTGCTTCTGTTGGCTGGCGTGTTGGAGTTCAAGACACCCATCAAGGATCATTTAACATAATTGGTGGCCCATTCTATCCACTTCCAAATAGGATCTTATGATCATCTTTTGTTCTTGACTAATAGCATGGCCTCTCTAAACATCCCTGCCTTGTGAGTGACGGTGGCAATGGATCACCTGTGACGGATGAAGTGTATGAAGTGGCTGGTAGAGCATGGTGTTCCAGGTTTGTCAGAACGGCACAGAAAGTTTTTAATGTCTTGCACAGGTTGAGGGCGTTCTTCTCCTCCATCATGCCATCTACCAAGTGTTGTTTGGTTTATTAACAAAACTTCCAACTGATGGCCAGCTGACTCCCTTTGCTCTAAAAGCAAAGTAACTTTATTCTTGCTATGCCTGTTGCAAGGGATTTTCACTTTACTTCTTGAACACTATCAATTACTTTCTTGCAAGACTGGCCATGTCTGTAGAACCACGTTCATAAAATCATAGGATTACAGGACTGAAAGGGACCTCAAAGGTCTTTTAGTCCAACCATATGCACAGATGCAAGATTTGCTATTCCTGTATCCTCCCAGATAGACACCTGTCTAAACTCTTTGAAAGTCTCTAATGAGGGAGACTTCCTTGGATAGTTGCATTTTGTCCTTGTTGCATTTTTATGGTAAGGGAATTTATCCTGAGATTTCAGCTAAATCTGCTCTGCAGGAGTTTAAATCTGTCACCTTGTGTCTTGTCCTTTGTGAAAGAACTAGTTTTCTCCATCTTTATGGCACTGTTTCAAATATTTGAAAACCGCCAACATGCTCCCCCCCTTAATCTCCTTTTCTCCAGACTAAACATACGGAGTCATTTCAGTCTTTTCTTGTATAACTTTCATTGTAACCCTTTTCTCTTCTTTGTCACTCTGCTTTGGATCATCTCCACATCTTTCTCAAAATGTGGTGCCCAAATCTGGACAAAATAATCCAGCTGAATCCTAACTAGAACTGAATAGTGTGGTATTATGGCCTTCTTTGTTTTGTGTACAAGCCATCTGTAAATATAACCCAAAGATGCATTCAGTGGTTTTTGTGACACCATTGCATTACTGACTCATAGTTAGTTTGTGATCCACCATAGCCCTGACATGGTTCCTTCTGCAGGGAGGCAAACTACAAAATGAGCAGGCCATTTTTTTTGTCCTCCAGAAGTCAAATATGGTCGGGCTCCCATGAACTGAACTGGTGTTTTTGGAGGGATTCTTCTGAGGTAATATTGTTCAGTCCCTGTTGGTTTGTATGCTTACATATATTCAGAGATTTAATAATCTGTTTGTGAATCTTAAACCAAATCATTTCTGCATATTTTGACCTTGAGGTTTTCTGCTCAGGGAGCGCAGGTATGCTGATTACAAAATGAAAAGCTGTGCCTCTGTTTGCCTCTTCCTAAGTGGAAGCCTAGTGTGTCTGAGGACTGCAGTGCTACACTCTTGGGAACTCTGGCCAGTAAAGACATCAGTCCCTATCTCCTCTTCTTTCCCTCATGTTTTCTTCCCTTCCCTTCTACTTCCCCATAGCCACTGTGAGGATTTAGCAAATTTCCTAAGCATTCTTAAGAGCAGCACATCTGAGGGCTTGTGCCTGTGCTCTGTGATGCAGTATAAGTCATGGGGAGGGGGGAGGAGAATACAGGGATACAAGGACTACATCTCACAATTTTTTTTTGTTTCTGCTTATTACACGGAGCATTTCTCATCAGTCTGAAGGAGTAGCCCAACCCATCCTGACTGTGGTACAAACAGGAAATGAGAACTCCACAGACAGAGGATACACCTGCTGAAAGTTGGGTGAGCAGCTGTGTCCTCCAGCTATGCCTGAGTGCAAAAACCGGAAGCATCAAGGGCTGAGTATTATTTGAGCACCCTTTCTGCTAATATCTTTACAAGCTGGGTGATGAGAAAGAGGTTAAGTTTAAGATGCAGTAACACTTTGTTAGTGGGCCAATTAGAGATGCTAATCAGGAAGTGTGTTCCTGATTGTGCACAAGGCTACATCCCCTTCCACCCCCCCCCAAGCCATCTATTCTTTAGGTTTGTGGATTCTCAAAGGCAGATGTGAATTAAAACCTTCACACCCTCACCAGTACTATTGCAATATAGGAGTATTCACTCAGTGGGAGGGCAGGCACCATTGGATCCTTGGTGATTCTGCTCGTGGGGTCAGATGTAAGCATGGCTGGGGTATCAAAAGAGTCTGTGCCCTCCCTCCCTCCCCCCTGCATGGAGAATTATTATCCATCTGCTCTGACTACATTCTCACCCTGGTTGGCATGAACCACACGGGGAAGCCGCTGTTCCCTCAATAGGTTTAATGTTGTAGCTATTTGGCCAGATTCTCAGCTAGTATAAATCGGCAAAGGTCTGCTGATATCAGTGGAACTACCTTGAGAAGGATCGGCTCCAAGTGCAGCCCTTATCTGTAGCAGCATCCATGCTTGCAGGAGGTTTTCTGTTGCTGGGGACCAGGTTCTGTGCCTGGTTCTATGCAGAGGGCGGTAGGTGTAGACCAGTTTTTCTCCACCTGATTATCTCCTTCCTGGTGTCAAAGAGTCCCATCATGGTGGACTCCTGGGGAATAATCCTGTCATTTTTGTGTATAATCCATTTATTCTCCTCTCTGTCCCAGTGACTGAAAAAGAGCACAGCCGGTAATAAGATGACAGAGGCCAACCCGTTTGCTGAAAGAGCCTCACCCTCACTTTGGGAATTAGTTCAACTGCTGTGCTCAAAGGCTTCATTCTGAAGGGGTGTGTGAGTGTTTGTTCACATTCTCCTGTCAGAGCTTGCCCCAGTAGCATTCCTTACTGCTTCACTCCCACCCATTGAGAGCTTTGTCTCGGTTGAATCAGAAATGAATCACCAACTAAGTGGGCAGCAGGCTCAGCAGCAAGTAGCTCTTCAGCCAAGAGCTGGGTTGGAAACCTTTAATAAGAGGCCGAAATGGGGGAACTGGTGACTGAGATGAGAAAAACCAGTTCCTTGGGTTGCATCTCCAGGCTTATTTCTTATTTTGGGCATCATTGCTTTAGTTTTGGGACACACTTGCCTTACTTGCTCAGACTTGGGCCTATTGAATTCACGGGAGCCTTTTGTGTATCCAAGCACAGTATTTATCTCTGATTGTATAAAGGCAGTGCTGCCCCTCAGCAAATAAGGGAGAAGTTACAGATCTCTATTGTGCCCCCTCCTCTTTGCTTCATAGGGGGTTGTTTATGTCTTCTAGGCATCTTCAGATCCCAGGGCATGGAGAGATTTCTAGTTCCAAAAACTTCTGTTTAAGTCTTGATAGACTGCAAGAAAAAGGTTTTTAATGGCTGCTTCCCCAGGTCTTAGAAAACCCATTTCCAGGTGAACATTAAGCATCTTACTTGCATATCTGGATTCATAAAATTGTCTTGAGACCTCAGTCTGACTTTACAAACTTTCTGGCTCACTAACAGGTCCATGGCTGTTGAGGAAAAATGACCTAAGAAATGCAAGTGTTCTGGAAGAGAACTGGCTACAACTTTGGTGTGATTTTGCTTTTCCTTGTCACTCATTTGCATGTATGATAGTAGGATTATGAGAATTTTAGAACTTGTGGCTGCTTTCTGTGTCGCAGACAGGTTTTATTTAGGGTCAAGCTAAGTCCCCTTCTTCCTTATCTTTTTGTTGCTTCATCACAACTGGAGTGACTAAGAACACTGCAGAAAAATGTGGTTAAATCCCTTCTGAGCTGATGTGCAAAGGGACATTGACAGTCTCTGGGGAGGAGGGAAGTTGTGCATAATTTAAGAGGGAAGCTGATAAAATGAATTTAGAGTCTGTTTGCGATTCCTAAGGTGAAAAAATACAGGAGTTATTAAATATATTTTTTCTCACCCCAGAAGAAAAGTGATCCAGAATGAGGCACAGCAGGGATATTTTGAGATGAAATGAACAGAAAGATTTCTGTTTTACTACTGCAGCATGCCCTTGAGCATTTGAAAAGAAGTAGTGTGGTTAAGCCCAAGATGCAGAGGCTCAATCCCCCTCTAATACAATTTCAGAGCTTGTAGAGTCGGCTGGAGAAAGGTACTGCATTTCACAGAGTTTTTCACTATTTTGTTCCAATTTGGAACAGAACCCCAACATTATGGAATTGTCCCTGCGAGGGGTGGAGTTATAGTCATGGGACCTGATTGCTTGCTATATTGTCCAGGGATAATAGAAATTGGGACATTGGTGATCTTCCCACTCTTTGTAGCCGAGGAAGTGGACTGTCAGGATGCCATTGGAATCCTGATTACTTTCTGGAAAAAAGTCATTTGAAGGCAAACCATTTGCGCAGAACATTTTAATTTTTAACAAATTATCAACTTCTGATTTAAAAAAAAATCTTTTGTTACAATGTTTCTCACCAACTGTAGTATAATAATGTAGCATATTGGTCATGGTCACTTGTAGAGGGGTAGCTACAGCAGTGTAATGAAGTTAGATTAGTAGCTGTCTCAGCAACAGTCCAGTAACATATCAGTGAGATGTATGACAAATGGTGACTAGATATTGGCAGCTTGGCAGGTATCAGCATGCAGTGGGGCATATGATTTATCCTGGTTATTTTGGTGAAAGAACACTTCTGGATAGTGTGGGTCCAATATTTAGGTGGTTTATATTTCCCAGCCCAATGTTATGGTATTAACGTAATAAATGAAAATGATATCCAGGGATTGGAACTGGAGAATGACAATTATCAGACAGCTTTCCTTGTTGGAACTGAATAAAATGCCAAAGCTAAACAAATGGTGTAAAGGAGGAAAAATAGCTTTCAAAATTATTTAAGTTTGAATGAACTAAAGTTACTAGTAAAACAACTGAGAGGTTTTTAGATACAATTATAACTGTTTTTTTCCAGTTTTGCAAACTTGGGTTTTTAAAATAATTTTTAGTGTTTTGAATAAGGAAATGCACATACAAGTAAAACTTAAGTAAATACAGTAAAAACTGTAAAAAGTTCCTGGAGTTTAAAAAAGCTCTACTATTCAACACAAATATTAATAGAAACTGAATTGTATAGGGTGAAAGCCTGCCCCCTTGGTTCATGGTGAGAAGTAGCTTAAATCATGAATAATCCTGTTGATTTCACTGGGCCTCCTTGCAGAGTAAGGCATTACTCAGAATGTGTAATAATGGCATTAGTCTGCCCCATAATGAGTATGGAGGAGAAAGAGTGAGGGATGAAGAAAAGAAAGATCTGATGATACAAGGAATGGCGTTGGAGAATGAGTAATATTGTATATAGAATTGATCCCCAAATGCAATCATACTCTTCATCACTTTGTGACTTACTCATTACCTACTGGAACAGAGTTTCAGTTAGTGGTCTAATCTACTCTTTTTATGTTACATTTTTCAGTATTAGAGTTGTTGTTTTGCATTCACATGGCCAACTCTAAAGATATATGTGGGTAGATAACCTCCTACATGCCCATTCAGTTGTACCAGCTCTGCTGAATCTGCCAGCAAGGGGTCTACTCAGTGCCAGCTATGCTGTTGGTTTGCATCTTGTGGACTTCCGCTTCTTAAGAATTAACACAAGGGCAACACTGTAATTTGTTGACAATTATTGGTCCTGATCCTGCCTCTGGATCCACATAATAATACCCCCATGCCCTGCTGGAGTCAGTGGGACTCTGTGTGGGCACTGAGGACCACCTGCAGGGATCCAATTGCAGGACCCAGCTTTCACAGTGACAGTTTCAGCCCCAATACTGTAAAGAAGTGAACACAATAATAGATTATGACGACTGACAATTAAGCTCAGTCTCTTTCTGTAAAGCTTTTTAAAGGAAAGATTATAAAGAAAATTCTCCCCCTTCCCTTTGTGTCTTGCTGTCATAATAGTTCTTTGTGGGCTTGCGTAGGCTTGTACTACTTAGCATGAGTGCTCAGAGAAGAAAAACAACAGGTTCTTGCACAAAACAACTACTGAGGTTGTCTTGGGAAAGGGATCCAAGGGTCAGTGTTTGCTGCAGCCTTGCAAAATTGTTGTGAACATTTACCAGCTCAGGCAAAAGAGCACTTTTCCTCCCTGCTGCTGATAATGGAGAAATGAATGCCTGAAGGGGGTTGGCCATTTTATAAGTCATATATCTTGCTGATATGTTACATTTATAATAATTTTGAGTAACATCTAATAATAGTAGTACTCACAGATCTTGGAGGAGGGGAAAGTATTTGTCCTCTCTGCCCTAATGCCTTCTGCAGCTTCCTGATATTGGGATGTTTTGAGTTATGATGTTTGGCAGGGTATGTAGAGATACAAGCAGAGGACCTTAACACAGGGATCACTCCTGAAGAAAGCAGTCCAGTGGCCAGCAGTGTTCTCATGGTGGCTTCAGAATGATTTAGGCCAGTGGTGCTCAGCATTTCAGCTGTGCATGCTGGATGAGTGCCATGGGGCTGATACGTGGCCCAGATACCTCTCAGGATCAGCATGTGGGTTTGGGCCACATGCTGCCTCAGCCTTGCCATGTGAACCTGGATCAGGCTGTATGCCACTGTGGCCCAGCCCTGTGTGCCCAGATTGGGTCCCATGCTGCCTTGGTCCAGCCCTACATGCCGTTTTTGAGCTCTGCGTTCTGGGATCTGGCCCAGCCTTGCACACCCAGATCTGGTCTCTCACTGTCCCAGCCCCGTGCACCAAGTGTAGTGCACAAGACCATGCTTTCTTGCCTGCTGCACTTCCTACCGGTTCCAACTTTGGCAGTAGGGAGCTGCAATTAACGTTGCTACGGCTTCCCTGCCACCAAGTTTCCCGGAGCTTGGGAGTCCGGATGGTATGGCTCCGTAGGCCAGATCCAGTCCAGAGGCTGGTGGTTGGGGACCCCTGGCTTAGGCTTAACAATGAAGGCTGGCTGCACTGAGGGATGAGTAGGCGTGAAATGTCATTTCCTGTCCCATCTGGTCAGTGTCATGTCAGAACATTTTAGTACCAGCGTAAAGCAAGCTTGTCCTGTCCTATGTTTGGAAATGTGCCTTCCTTCAGTGCTTTTTCATATTGTTAAGAGCCTTAAATATTGGAGATGATGCAGAACAGGCCAACATGAGAAGGAGTAGATCAGAGCAAGATTTGCTGAATGTACTTTCTCACCCTGAGAGTGGTTAAGCATTGGAACTGGCTATGTAGAGGGGTTGTGGAGTCTCTCTCCATCCTTGGAAACTTTTAAGAGCAAGTCAGATACTTGACTAAGATGATTTAGTCAGGGATGGTCCTGCCTTGAGTTAAAGGGCTTGGTTAGATTACTTCCTGAGGTCCCTTCCAGCCCTTCCATCATATTTTCCAATGATTCTGCTGCTGCTTATTTTTTACATGATGATTTCTTCTCATAGCTAGTCTTGGTGCCATTGGAGTGTCCTGTGTTGCAAAGGCTGTCCCTTCAGGTGGTTTCAGAGTACTTGGTACTTGCAGGAAATAAGCTTTTATCCCTCCTTACCATTCTTATACCTTCTGTCCCATTGTTATGGTGACCATGCCATATCTAAGAATTCTAATTTCCTCACATTTGACTTGAAGGTCTCCTTGACTGACATACTTTCTCCCTCCCTCTGTCTCAAGTTTCCTATCACCATGATAAATGGGTAAAATCTGTCTTCTTGGGTCATCCAGCTCAATCATGTTATGGGCAACCTTGCTTTATTGACCAATTCCAGTGTATATCTTATGACAACTTACTTTGGGAGCTAGAGTTGGTTGAAAAAAAAAAATTTGATATTTTGTCGAAAAACAGAAAAAAATACAGAAAATATATGAAAAAAATTCCCATGTTCTTTAAGTGCCTCTTTTTGGGACTATCTAGGTACCTACATCAGTATATAACCATTTCACATATGTTAATTCTGTTGTATGTTAGGTATTTTATTTTGTAAATGTTGAGTAGTTATGTTGTTGATCACATGAACAATGGAAACCATGACCCTTTTACATTATTCAAGTCATACAGCTATA
This sequence comes from Crocodylus porosus, assembly GCF_001723895.1. Taxonomy (NCBI): domain Eukaryota; kingdom Metazoa; phylum Chordata; order Crocodylia; family Crocodylidae; genus Crocodylus; species Crocodylus porosus. The sequence continues at coordinate 54,958,763 of NW_017728947.1, read as the reverse complement.
GGGAAATTCTTGGAATATGTGTTGGTAGCACAGCATATTGGCCAGGAATCTAGAAGAAATGTTGGATAAAGTGATATATAGATGGAGCAAGAGAGCCTATTTGTAAGCAGTAGCTACAGTATGCTTTTCCATTGCTACATGTAGCTGTGGCTTGAAAATCTGATAAAGCCATTGTTAACAAAGAGGAAGAGATCCTGCTTTAGAAATAGAAGTGAGACAGTTTCCTCCCACAACAAGCACAAAAACACTTCATCCTCCCACTCGCACCAAGACTCACAACCCTACCGGTGTGGCAGAGACTTAAGGGAAATTGAGACACTTAGAAATTCCAGTGGGGAAATAAAAATAAGAGGGAATCTGCTAAACACTTAATCATTGTAAGATGTAGAGATGCATCTGGATTCTATAGTAGTGGCCCTTTCCTTGATTGCTGGATCATCAGGTTTTTATCTTACTTAAAAGGATGTCTGCAATCAGTTGAAGGGTAGATTCTTATTGCAGGAGTATTTCTAACATATCTATCAAGATCAGCCCTAGCCAAGATGAGTGTGGCTGCTATTGAAGTCAACAAGAGCTATGTCTGCTTTGTGGTAAGGCAGAATTTAGTCCACTGTCTATCACAGTATAAGCATAAGCTACAGCTTTTTAGAGCCAGGTGGGAGGCAGGAGGAGGGAAAGCCACTCTGTGCATTGACAGCTGACGTAAGTTCCTAGAAAAGTTATGCTTCTCATCACTTTGGATACCACGTGTTTTCTGAATCATTAGCAGACAGACGGGATTTGGTATGTTAACTTCTTTCCTAAGAATATTTATGGTAGGGATTCAGGGCACTGGAAGAAGGGGAAATGTAATGTTACACTGATCTGAGAAAGCAGAGATGGATCTTCCTGAGAGTGCTGATGGACTTCTGCTATCTGGAAAGCTAAATCTGGAAAGCAAATGCTATAGCAAAAGATGGTATGCTACCTACTTAGAATAATAATATTTATGTTTGCATGGCAGTTTTCATTCAGAAGGATATCACAGCAATTTATGAACTATACAGAAAAATCACTTCCTTTACTACTCAGCCACCTATGGGATGGAATCCAACATCTGTCTAATGCCACATGGCAGGACTCTATAATAGTTTGGGCAGACTATGAAGAACATGACATCCACTGGAAATTTCTGGGGGATTTAGACCTCTTTTGTGTTGTAATTATTCTAACTGGAATTTGTCCATCACACTGAGACTAACATCCCTCCTTTTTGATTAGATTCTATTTGGAGTTTTGTGATTCTAAATTGCCAAGACCTTATTACAATGTCCTCTGTACACCTGTACATATTGCACCTGTAGCAATATGATGCCCTTGAATGCTATGCTGGCATGTTCTTCCATTACTGATTAAAGACGTGTATATGAGAGAGTTTTCCAGTTACACTGTAAACTTTATACTGATAGGCAAGCCACTAAAGTCGCATCAGTATAACTCCCGAAGAGTAGCTTATCTTGTCGAGCTTAAACTGTTTCCAAAGTAGTACGAGATGTAAACAAAGAAAAAATGAGCACCTATATGAGAATAAGAATGTCCACACTGGAAGGTTACAGTTGTATAACTACTTCTAATTCATACCTCCCCTTATACCAGTATACGCTGACAAGGTCTTAGAAGAAAATGTCACCCACTGCATCATTCACACTGCTTCCTGCTCCACTTTAAGCCATCCCTACAGTCCTCCCATTCATGTATTGATGACAAATATGCCAAAAGGCATCTGTGGGGTAGACTAAACAGGCCAGATTCTGATTGAGGGGTTATATTCTGCATACGGGTTATTTTCTTGTGGTTTCAGTTTTTGCATTCTTGGTTTCCTGGGATTTTACAAATAAGAGGTGGGGAAAAAGGCCTGTTAGAACATCAGTCCCCTACAAGTACAGGAAAAAAATCCTCTGAATGAGGATGGGGATTTTAAGTATCACACTGACCTTAGTTTGTTCCCAGCGAAGTCAGTGTTATCTATTGACTTTGATAGCACAGAATTAGGCTTGTGCCGGGCACTTCTGAAAATCCTGATTTTAGCCATTAATATTTATTTGTTGATTGATTAGCCTGTGGGTTGTCAAGCAGCGCTGAGCTTCTCTGAGCAGTGACTTCATTTCAGGGGCATGTACATGATTTTGGTATATCTATATCAAGTTTTGTATAACCTTTTGGGATCCTTCTGGATGAAAAGTACTGTGTAAATGTTACCGTGCATTATTATTCATATTAACCTTGGTTTCAGTTCCAGAAGGGGAGACCTTTCCACCTCCTGTTTTTAAAAGTTACTTTTCTTTTGCTAGTCCACTCAGCAGCTGCTGTTTCCGCTTCAGCCTACAAAAGTATATAAACAGATGAGATGCAGCAGCTGGAGGTGTGGTGGCAAGGAACCAGTGCCCAGTCTATTTAACATACAACTAAATTGGGGATTGAGGAGTGAGGAGAGAAGAGAAGAGGAGAGGAGGAGGAGAAGGGAAATTAAAGAAAGCTCCGTTCCCCTGAAAAAATGCCATACTGTACTTTTTACCAGAGAAGACCTGGGTGACCCTGGAACTAAATAAGGGTAGCAGGAAATCTAAAGTGCTACAAGAATCACAATGTGAATCACCTGCAGGTTTGGACAGTGCTGTCAGTCACATGAGGCACAGGTTACATGAGACACTGTGTGAGATGGAAACTGTTTGTTTTTCATGAACACCCAAGCAGGTGTATATGTGCATTTAAGAGTCTGCTTTCTCTGACTGACACTGGAGGCCCAAAGTCTTGAAGCATGCCTGGGAGGGGAAGTTATAGGTTCTGTCCCCTTGCTCCTTCTGTGTGTGCTCCCCATGCTGTTTATGCATTTTTGCCTTGAGTAGTCATTAGATAAAATTCAGAAACAGCATTGGGAACATGATCCAGAACCAAGGTCTCCCTCCCTCCTAAGCCAGTGCCCTCCTTCTTGAGTCACAGTCACACTCCCTCCTTCACGGTCTCTTTCTGGCCTCATGGCTTATTTTTATTCTTGGATGTTTAAATGAACTAGCTTCAACACAAGAAGTAGAAGGTACTTGAGCTTGTGCATGGTCTTGAGGTTGGAGCTCTTTGGTGGGAAGTAGGAGATGTGGGTTAAACCCCACCTTGCTTGAGGAGGGCCTAGAGCCCAAGTCTTCCATTCCCTGGGCAAGTGCCCAAAACACTAGACCTTTGGGTGGGTCCAAGCTTAAAATGTGGTTGAGTGCTCCTCCTGTCAGACCATTTCTACTTTTTTTATTCTTCTATTTTTTCATAGGTGCTCAAAATGCCAAATGTGAAGAATCTTAGTAGTTGTTGTGTAGGGTGGGTTAGGATTGTGTTCAGTTACACCCCAGGGAATTACGCAGTTATGCGCCTGTGTAATTTTGTGCAAGAAACATATAACTGCACATAATCGCATAATATCATATAATTCCCTAGGGTGTACATAGTGAGTAGGAAGGGGAGCTCCTGCCTGCAAGAGAGGTTGGTGGGCATGGGTGTGTGTGTGGGGGGGCCTCTTGTGTTGGTGTGGGCCCCCCTGTCCACACTCTCCACCCCATGGTGCACAGCCCTTGCTGTTGGTGGCAGCAGCAGCAGGTGGCAGACCCTCAGGGTGCTCCCAGACAGAGCAGGCAGAGACCCCAGCAGTGCCTGGCTCTGGCAAATCTCGGGGAGCTGCACATTGCTCCTGCCTGCAGTGCTGCGAGTCCCACGTGCTGGCATGGAGCCAACCTGATTTGGCCTGAAGCTGGATACCAGCAGACTGGGCCAGGCTGGCTCTGTGCTCCCTTATGCAGCCCCAGCCACACGCCAGCAGGGGGCTCCACCTGCTGTGGCCAGGAGTGCCCTGAGGGCCTGCTGCTGTCATCAGCGCAGGAGGTGTGTGGCAGCAGGGGTCATGTATGGCCACAGGCCCTGTGCTTAGGGCGGGGGAGGGGAGGTAGGGGTGTTTAGCAGGGGGGCTGTACACAGGGGACCCACTCTCAAACCCTGCCACACAACCCACCCCCACCCCCCAACCAAGTACTTGCATATATTTCTAAAGAAGGTTGGAGCAGTGTTATATTTAGTTTAACTTGGAAAAAAAAAGTAATTTTGCATAATTTTGAATTTTTCTCTATAATTCCCTGGGGTGTATTCAGTGATTGAGGTGCTTAAAAGCGATTTAAGTGCCCTCTTGAGGTCTATTAGGATTTGGACCTAAGAAAGTGCAGCTCGGCTGTGTGAAGACGCATACTAAGTGCACCACAGAAGGCCTCTTTATTTCCTCTTGGTAGACTTGTTATGGTTAGAAAGTACTTTTTAATATGTTCATTGCATCTTTTGATAATGTGCAACGCAATATCTGCCTTTTTAATGGGAGTCATACTGGATGTAATGCCAGGGCTCCCTGGGGGGCTAGTAGGACTTGCTGAGCAGGCAGTTCATGACAGATAAACAATGTGGACTGTGTGTGCACTGGTTATCTCCCTGGTGTGGGGAATATGAAGGTTGTCATCTTTCAGTGTATTTTTTTTTCTGTTCTTGTATTCCAGAAAAAATCATGGCAGACTATTAAAACGATGGTCAACTTGCCAGTCATCAGCCCCTTCAAGAAGCGCTACTCCTGGGTGCAGCTGGCTGGACACACAGGTGAAAGATGCATCTCTAGCTCTTTTTTGCCCTGCAGCAAAGAGAATATCACAGAGTAATGAGGTGTAATGCCAGGTTTTCCTCAGCCTCCGTGGGTTTGTGTGGGGATTTGAAGTGGTTTTGCAGGAGTGATTTCACCTTAGATAAATCTGGCAGCATCTGGAGCCCACATGAGACGGCAGAGTGAAATAATTCTTGTTTCAGAAGGCCAGTGTCACATCTCCCAACTGGAAAAAACCAAGTTAGCAATGAGCAACTTTGTGGAGAGGCTAACCTTAAAGGGTTGTTGGCACCAAAAGTGTTTTGTATCTTCTACCTACCCATCTTATAGTATGTTCGGGGTAAACTCAGCAAGAATTTGAAACCATGCTGCTTCCCTAGTGGGTTACTCTCATTTCTCAAAGAAGTAACCAGAGCACTTGTTAGAAATATAGGACTGGAAGTGATTCTTGAGTCACCAAGTCTGATTCCCTGTGATCACAGGGAGCTATATAACAACCTTTGTCCAGAAGGGCTTGCAAAAACAGTCCCTGCTGCACACACGGACATAGAGCACCTGATAGCGTACTGTAGGGTTTTTTGTTAGAGGAACAGTGCTGAATAGACAAGGGCTCCACCCACACCTGTCCCAGTCCTCCGGGCTGTCTTTGGAGTGAGGGTGAAGATTTCTGTTCATGTATGTCTGTATTTCAGACGGTTGATGAAGGCCTTTTTAGTTCCACCTAAAAATTGTATCTGAACATAAAACCTTCAGTGGAAAATGAACCTGGTGAAAAACAAGTCTATGTCGGTGCTTGTATTGAGAGTCTGTATCATTCGTGCATCTCTGTGAAAGTTGGGGGAGCTGCTCAGGGGCAGTAATAAGGGGCTACTCAGGCAGACTGAGTCTAATGTAAACTATAAAGATTGGAAGAAGTGCCCCTGGGTCAGGACTTATAGCACTCTTAAGCAGAACAAGAAGGTCCTGTCATCTTTGTTCCCCAATGTGCCCCCCTCCTCCAATTTCTGTGAGATGCAGGGCACAGGGCTGTATTGCTGGCCATGTGTGTATGCATGCTAGAGTTGACAACTCTGAATCTATTATGGGAGGTTCCTGAACACGAACATGCCTGTGTGCTTGCATATGTCAATTATGAATTAAGGTGTGTAGGCTTTAAGTCAGGAAGGCAAATGTACATTACTATTACATTTAAAAAACCCACTTGGACTACTGTATATATCAGATTCAACATTTAATATTTATTTTAATGAATACCCTATCACTTATCTCCTGGGTGACTGTCAGCAGTCTCCTGGAGATGTATATCTAATTCCTGGAGACTCCAGGGCAGTTCTGGAGGGTTGATAACCCTAGAGTGCACATTTTGTGGTGCTCCGTGCCTCTGATCGTCCTCCCCTGCTCTCCCCAGCCCCAAGCAACTCCTTGCAGGGTGGAACACTGCCAGCCTGCAAGGGGAAAATACAAGTTTTTCTCCTTTAAAGGGGAATGGAAAACCCAGATCCCTGGACATCAGGAACCTGTTTGAGTTCCCTATATCTGGTTTTCTGGAAGTGGATTTGTTCCATCAATTAAAGCTGGTGTTCTCCACTTTGAGGAGCACTCCATAAGCTATAACACAGGATACCAGCACTACCAGAGGCGGTTGGGGATTAAAAAATTGTGTGGTGTAGTCAGGAAAGACCAGTTGCTGGTGATGGAATGTGCAGGGTGTTGTTGGTGTGATAAAGTTGGAGTGAGAAGCATAGGTTTAACACAGGCTTCAACTCTGGGAGCATAACCCACATCTCTGGGTGAAAATGGACTCCCCTTTAAGAGTTACTACCATGCTGCAGGACTGGAGAGTGACTTCCATTTCTGGAGTCTAATCACTGCCAATCACAGCCTTAGCACACTCTAGTTGCCACTGGATGCCATTCAAACCTAGATTGTAAAACAGTTGAGTTCCAGTTTGCACCTGCAGATTAGTGAGGTTGCAGTACCTGGGAGGGAGGGGTAGGGGGGGTATATGTGGATGAAAAGGACAGTGCTTGGCTTGAAGCCCTGGATCGCTGTTTAATGATCAGCAACTGATCTCCACCACTTGGCTACGCACAAACACAGCAGGTACAACCTGGGACAGGTTTCAGGAGCATAGCCAACATTGGTGGCATTTCATACCTTTAAAAATAGCCTGCTGTCAACATTAATGAAGTCTGGACCATTATACTCCCAGTGCATTTTAATGCAGCTAAATATGTTAATATACTTATGAATACTTTAGCATTATAAAAAAAGAAATGTGGCCTGGCTCAGCTCTGTTTCTTGGTAGCCATAAATTCTTGTATGGGATCCTGTCCAAATGAATTTTCACAGCCAAAAACTACATTGTACTGTGTGGTTTTTGTTTTCTTTCAAAGACTGTGTTATCTTTTCCACACAGGGGAAACCTTTATCGGGTGCATGATAGAGAAGTGGGTGAAGGGTGAGGGCAGGTGTTTTCCTCTTCCACAAACTTCTGGTCTTCTCAGTGTGTGTGTTTTGGTTTTGCAGGCAGCTTCAAAGCAGCTGATAGTGGAACTATTCTGAAGCGCTTCTCTGAGAATGAGAAGGAGTGTTTTGAGCGACTGATGAAAGATCTCCTGTGCTCCTGTGTCCCTGCCTTCCATGGCATGGTGGAGAGAGATGGCGAGAGCTACATTCAATTGGATGACCTGCTTAATGAGTTTGAAGGGCCTTGTGTAATGGACTGTAAAATGGGGATCAGGTGGGAGACATGAAAATGAACCTTTTTTTTTTTTCTTCCATTTAATTAATTTGAAGAATGGATGTGATAGTATTGATGTTCCTGGTGGATTAAGTACTCACTTTGGGTGACCAGTCTAGATAGAGGTCCTGCTAGTGACCTGCATTCATTTGTTTTCTGTCTACAACACTTTGTCAACTCCCTACGTAGGACCATCCACCCCATGCCAAGAATAGAGTCATTTTGTAACAGTATGAAGGGAGTTCATATTGCAGCTGTCTAATTGTACTTGGCCTTTGGAGACTGAAATATCAAGATTCTTGGATGCTGCTTGGGCAAAATCTGAAGTTGGGTTGATTCGAGGCAAGCTTGCTTTGCACCTGCCTAGTATTACTTGGCTTGTGAAGTGTAAAGATAAAAAAAAAAAAAATAGATGATGTGACTGAGTCACTGTCAATTCATTAATCTTTGAGAACAGTCATTGAGAAAATGAAGAGTAAAATTCCTTTCCTCAAACACGAGTAACTAAAAAACAACGTGGCAGTCCATTTCCAGAGCTCAAATGAGTCCAGTGACTGCAATGATTCCTGCTGTGGCAGATGCCCATTAGCCAGCCCCAAGGCTCAGAGATCACTAGCATGAATCCCTTCGCCATCCTGGGATTTCTGCTGCTGCTTGCCATGTTCTTCAGAATATCAGCTTGTATATTAAAAAAGTAGTTTTTTTGTTTTTTGTGTTATGAAGAAAGCCTCAAAAATGTGAGCCATATGTTGATAATAAATAGATGGTCTGCGGAAAACTTGGATCAATAGATCTGGGAGTTGTGAACTAGGGCTTACTCAGATGCTCTATGGCAATGATGTAGATAACATTGTTAATTATTTCCTCCATGAGCTCATCTTTGCTCAACTTTTTCTCCTTGAGTTATTGGATTACCTGTAAACTGAGGTATCTAACACATGGGGAGTGTATGTCAGCCTTCACAAGCAGGTTAAGTACCTCAAGGAAGCTGTTAATGTGTTACCTTGAGGTAAAGACATCTAGTGCAGACCTGCCCACAATAAAGAAGGGGGAGATTTATGCCACCCTCTTGAAGGAGAAGTCAAGCCCAAAACACGCAGCCCCCAGACATATTTAAGGAGTGCTGAGGGAGAGGACAGCTCAGAATATCCACTGAGGCATAGAGGTCATTCACAGTCCTATTCTGAATAACTTCTTGATCAACAGTAAGTGGCAACTCCCTCATGCTGAACATAGTTTACAGGTGGAGTTTGGAAATTAGCTGCAGGGCTTTTTCTACATGCTGTTTTGAAATGTACAGCCTCAACTGGCTTCAGAGGCCTGGAAAACCAACTGTAACTCTGAGCTGAGAGAGGTTTTCATCAGGGCTGTGTGAAGCTTCAATTGCTGATTCGATTCGGAGGAGATTTGGCCCAATTTCAGTGACCGAATCTCTGAATCCGAATCGAATCAGGAGACCCGTTAATCTCTCTGAATCAAATCGGAAGCTTCCTGTCCGCTTCCGGATCTGGTGCCGAGCATGCTCCTGTGGGATGCTCCATCTGCCCCCATGTTGTAGTGTTCATGAGCCACACCTGGTACCTCAAGATACATAGAAACAACATAAAAAGCTGTGTCTATGGCCAAATTGCTGATTCTCTGAATCAGAATCAAATCTTCAGATTCAGCTAAATCAAATCAGGATAGTGAACCAAATCATCAAATCGAATCGCGGTCCCCTGAATTGGGCCAAATCCAAATCGAATATAGGAAACCCTCACTATTCACGGGTTCGGCATCCGCGGTTTCAGATATTTGCGAATTCCAAACCCGCATTTTAAATACACTCTATACACTTACAGGAGCTCCTCAGTGCTTACTACTACCGGGCTTCTGCTGCTGGAGCCATGCCCACCCCCGACCCCAGCCACCAGGGGCACTGCATTCATGAACACAGTGCCTTATTTGTGGATTTTGCCATTTGTGGGGATCACGAGAATGTATCCCCTGTGAATGGTGAGGGTCACCTGTACTGCCTGCTTTGCATACCCCTAGTTTTCAGGTTCTGTTAGACTTATCCCTTCTTGGTGCTATTGCATTTGATCTGTCTGAGATTTGCTGTGATGAGAGCATCCTGTGTCATGGTGCAGAATTGGAATCGAGCATTTATCCCACAGTATAAGCAGGAGATGAAAGTTTTTGTTAGAAGGCAACAGTAAGAGCAGGGACTGAGAATTGGCATTATAGTCTGCCATTGACTCATTAAGCAACCTTGGGCAAGTCATTTGGTCCTTGTTTCTCAGTTTCCCTCTCTCTAAAATGGGGGTGATGATAATCCTTAGCTTTCTCATATGTGTGCAGAGAGTTATCAGTCTTGCTGCCTCTGATGTTTTTGCAGGACATACCTGGAGGAGGAGTTGACTAAAGCTCGTGAAAAGCCAAAGCTCCGTAAGGACATGTACAAGAAAATGATTGAAGTGGACCCTCTTGCACCCACAGCTGAGGAGAATGCACAGCATGCTGTGACCAAGCCTCGTTACATGCAGTGGAGGGAGACCATCAGCTCCAGTGCCAACCTGGGCTTCAGGATTGAAGGGATTAAGGTGAGCAGACTCAGCTTTTTGCCTGCTCTGATGATTAATCAACATGTTGTTATGCAGCATCAGCCTAGTTGCTAAAAAGATAAAGTGAGACTTTACTAGCTGGAGTCATACTGGGTTTTTTTTCTTTTTTTCTTTTGTGGCTTTTTAGCTTCTCTGGTAAATATAAGAAAAGCACCATGAGATGTGAAAAACACCAAACCCACTAGAAGCGCATTAACCACACTGTGAACAACAACAGGAACATTATAAAGTGAAACCAGATAGCTCTGCACTGTAAACAGAATGAAAGTGAAATCAAAGTGTGGGGGAATTCTGAAGTGATGGACTGCTGTCCTCCCTTGCTGCACAGCAATTACCTTCTCCCACAAGCTATCCTGAAAGCATACTGCTTTATTCTGAGCAAATTAAAGGGAAGCAGTTCTTCCCATGTTGCCAATGTAATTGGAAAATATTAGCATGACGTGATGTAGCTTTCTTGGAATCTGGGTGTCCCCTTCTTCAGAAATTGAAGGTGTTAGGTATTGGAAGGGAAACCAGAATAGACCCAGAGCTGCAAAGGTGACTATGTTAGGCACAGCTGTAATACATCCCTCTCCTTCCCTGAGACAAGCAGGTGTACATCCATATAGGCCATTATGTTATTTTAGAGTCATAGAAGAACCCAGGCAATCTACACTGTCAGGTCCTCAAGCCATCATGTTTGCCCTACTTATACCCTGCAGGAGTATCAGATGCGTAGCTTCAGAACAATGTTCCTTCCTGGCATCCGGATACTGGCAATATCTGGCTGAGTTACTTAAATGGCAGAGGCCTGCCTCTGGGTCCATTCTTTCCTCATCCAGCTGGTATAGACTGATTTTTCTTCTGAGGTTGAACTAGTTTTCTGGACTACTTTGGATTCCTTCCTATGGTCAAGTATGGTCTGATGTGACGGCTGTCTTCTGCATGGCACATGAATGTTCAATCTTGTACCTTACATGAACGCTGACAATTTATTTTTAAAAATGTTCAGGTAACATGTAAATGACTCTCCATGGTGAGATGGTCACTGTCTATCAGGGTTTATCACCCTCTGCTGTACAGTTCGAATACAGGGCATTTACCAAATCATGTCCCCACTATACAGCAGTTTATAGATTTCATGTGTTTAGTTAAGATAATGTAAGTGGGATTTCTGGTGTGATCCTGCTTTGGCTTTTGAAGCCTAGGTGGATGAAGGATGAATAAACAAAAACAAAAGGGCATGATAAAGTCCTTTTAACTACCCATTTTTTCTATTTCTTGCCAGTGCTTTCTTCCTTCTACATTCACAGTCTACCCTGATTAAGCCCCCAGCTTGTGCAGTGGTAGGCTTTTCCACACTGCTCTGCCCAACTGGCTTAGGACTGAGTATGCTCCTTCAGAAATGACTTGGTGGTGGATTCTTCTCTTGATGCAGGGCTTGTGCGCTTGATTACTGGGGGGAAATTCCGGGACTTGCATCTCTTCTCAGATGCTTTTTATGAGTTTAAATTCTTTGTGATTAACCTTTTACCACTTGGCATCTAATAATGTTGCCAGTTGTCTTTAAAAATGGGTTAAGGAGGGACCTTGAGAGGTCACTTTGTCCATGTTGGTGCCATAAGGCAGGATCTGCCAAACCTGAATGGACTCCTGACAGGTTTGTCTAACCTGTTCTTAAAAACCTTCAGTGATTGAAATGATACAGCTTCCCTAATTAATCTATTCAAGGGCTTAAATAGCAATCCAAAATGTCCCTTGCTGCAATTTAAGCCCCTTATTTGTCCTGTCCCCAGTGAACCTAGAGAACAGTTTAGTATTTTCCTTTTTGCAGCCATCTTACATATTTGAAGACACAACAAAAGTCTTCCCTAGTCTTTTTCTTGAGGATAAACGAGCCAAATTCTTCCAGATTTCCCTCATAAATCATACTTCTTAGACCTGTAATCAGTTTTTGTTGCTTCATCTGGAATTTCTCTGATTGATCTATATCTTTGTTGAAGTGTGGTGTCCAAAACTGAACACCGTGCTCTAGCTAAGGCCTTACCAGCACAGAGTAGAATGCATTGATTACTCTCTATCTTTTTTGTTTAGGTATTCCCATATGTTTGCTTTTTTGCCACAGATTGCTACTAGCCTGTATTCAGTTTGTGACCCACTATAATTCCTGTTGTTTTTTTCCTGAGGAGCTGCTTCCCAATAAGCCATTTCCCTGTTTTTATTAGTATTGTTGACTGTTTCTGATTGTGATACCATGTACTTGTTCTTATTGAATTGCATCTTATTTATTTGAAAATAATTCTCCCAATTCCCATTTGAAGCTCGGTCTTTAGTTCTCTGGGATGCAAGTGATACCATTTTTGTACATGTCATATCTGCAGAGATACCAACTGTCCAGTGCATTTTTGTCACTGCATATGATATGTGATGGTGCTTATACCGGACCTTCATATACAACTGGAACTGTGGGAGCAAGGAGCTGCATAATTGCTGTTCCTCTGCACAGGGAATCAAAGGGGAGGCTCAGTTTGCTCCTGGAGTTGGTTCTTAAACATCTTGCTGGCTGATTTTGTAGCATCATGCGGAAGTAGCTCTGGAAGGGACCTGCAGAGGTCATCTTGTCCAGCCCTCCTGCCTGAAGCAGGATCATCTCTATCTAAACTGTCCCATACAATGCATAATCTAAACTCTCCATAAGACTACTGTCAAGCCTGATGACACAGACCTAACACCCTAAGTTGCCACAGGTAAAGCAGGCAATGTCCTTAGCAGCCAATGTCCGGTGTATATGAAATATTGTCGATATGCGCTCAAGAGATTGTAGATGGAAGTCCACGCTCCTTGCTGCAGAAGAAGGCCTGAACCCTCACAGTCCATACCATTTTGACCATGGGGTAAAATTCCTTCCTGACCCCAAATATGGCAGTCAGTCTGTCCCTGAGCAGAGGGGCAAGGCTCCTCTAGCTAGTAACCTCCAACTTTGTTCCCAGTAGGAGCATTGACGCATCCCAGTTGGGCCCCAGCCTTGGCTGTAGCCTACAACCAATGCCTCTGAGGAAGGTACATGAGAACATGTAGCAGAAAATGGGGGATGGGGACAACTAGCAAAGCCCAGAAGTATGGGAAATACCCATAACAGAACACAGACATAGCTGTGTGTAGATCATCCCTGCCCATGGCTGTCCAGCTTCTTCTTGAACATCTTCAGTGATGGAGAATCCACAGCTTCCCTAGGCAGTCTATTCTTATGTGTGTGCGGGTGTATGTAAGGGAAGAGAAGAGGAGTACTTTACCTCCTTAATAGAGTCTGCATAATGTTGCCTGGAGTTTCTCCTGGAGCAGGGCAGTGCCTACATCTGATCTAGAATGTCGAGCATTTATATGGTCTGTAAAATGTTCAGTGCACTCCACCTTCCTTTTATCCTCATGACAGTCCTCTGAGGTAGGTACCTCAGTGGGCCCCTTTTAAAAAAAAAACCGAGGCAGAAAAGTGAGGTGAGTTGTCTGAATCCCTATTTACAGTCGAGTCAGTCAAATCCCTATTTGCAAGCAATCATTCCGATGCTCTGACCTCTAGGCATTTCTGGTTGTAAGCATGATATAGAAGTGCAGCCTGGTCTTATGAAGCACTTGTCCATCATGTGACATCCTTGTCTTGTTTTTAATGGAGCAGTTACGGTTTTTTGTATCCTCGGTTTAGTGAAATCTAGCTGCATAGGTCCTCATTTTGGAAGGCGAGCCTATAGGGTGCATAAAGAACTAGTTTTGCCATCTAGTGGTTGGTCAGAGACCATCGCTCAATAAAATAACCTTCGCCACTGAATACAGAAATAATTTGGTTTAACTCCTTCAGTTCCTTATGTCTTGTGTTGTCAGGGTTGATTGTGTAACTTTGCTAAGAGAGTAGATTATGGATTTGTATAGGATGGTTTGGATAGGGATGACCCTGTCTGAGGGAGTGGGTTGGGCTAGATGACCTCTGGAGGTCCCTTCCAGCCCTGCTTCTCTCTAATCTGTTTCAGTCACTTTCATTTCCCCATGCCATAAGCAGGAAAAAGTACAAGTCAGGGTTAATTTTGCCCTTTGTCAGTTCATTCTGTTGTACTGCATTTGTCTTGCATGGTTCTTGCAGGAGAGGCAGGTGGAGCCTATTTAGTTACCTTAGAGCAGGTGACACTCAATCTCTGAGTCTGATAAGCCTCTTGGTTTCTGAGGTTTCCAGAGTCGGAGCCCTGTGATTAGCTTCAGAATTAATGGTTTCTCTGTTAGTGTAATGCAGGGGTTGGCGACTAACAGCCTACAGGCTAGATCCAGCCCCAGATCCACTGGATCCAGCCTGCAGAGCTGGAAGGCTTTGCCTGTGGCAGCAGCTATGCCCATACCAGGCCAGGCACTGAGGAGCTATGCTGGGACTGGGCAGCTTTCAGCTGCACCTGCACTGCTGCCACTTTTCCCTTCCCTCCTAGTCCTAGTCCTAGTCTGACATGGGCTGGGTGGTTTTTGTAGCACGTCAGTGGCAGAGGACATTCCCTGTGCCCGCACCAGGTCCACGCAGCCAAGAGCTGTGCTTGTGCTGCTGCTGTTTCCCCCACCCCATTCCAAGTCCCTAGTAGGGGTGTGGGTTTAGCATCTGAGACCATGGGAAGCTGTGCCAGGGCCAGGCAAATGTACCACTGTTGTTTCTTCCTTCTGTTCCCTCCCCTCCATTATGGTGTGAGCGCAGCTTCCAGCCAGTGGAGAGCTTCTCTGGGGCTGGGCAGCTTCCAGCTGTGCCTACACTGCAGCCAGGGTGGGGGGAGCTGGGAAAACTGTCAGCGGTGCAGACAGTTTTCACATACCTGGTCCCAGCACAGCTCTGCATGGGTTTTAAGCTGTGTGTTGCACTACAACCAGGGAGAAGGATGCTGAGGGAAGTCAGTGCAGCTGCATAGGCATATTCAGAGCTTGTGCTGATGTTACTTAATAGCAGGCCTGGTCTTTAGTATACTCTACTTACGTGGACATTGGATACGTGGAGAATTAATTTAACTGAATAGTGCAACATTACTCCACTTAACTGAATAAATGGTAAAACTAGGACCCTTCAATTTCAAGTCTTCAAAAGCATCCCAGAACTGCCTATTTTCTGTCAAATTCCAGGTGTGAGAGAGGGGTAAGGGCTCTGAGAAACAAGGTAAGGAGCCTCAACAAGGTGCAAAAAGGTTAGCACAAGCTGTTGCTGTTAGTTGATGAGTGCATATTCTGGGTTAGCGCAGAGCTTTTTTTTCAGTCATGCTATGCACTTAAAGAGAGTGCATTATAACTCAGAGGTGGATGTGTACTTAAAGAAGGCAGAAAGGCAGTAATCACAGTTGGCATTCCTCAGCTAATTACTTCAAGGCAGCACAATCATAAAGGCATTTCTAAAAGATAAGGGAACCAGGTAACTTGTGTATTGAAATAGTAAGAACAGAGCAGCTATGTAAGATAAGATGAAAAGTGTATGCATTTTCTCAGTAAACTTCCTTCCACTGGTATTTTGCTGGTGCCATGGGAGTCCAAGCATATACAGCTAGCATACTGTTTAGACAGCAGTCTGAAATTCAAAACCTCTCCCTACATATTTGTGCACCACATTGGTACAGCACTTCAAATGGTTTCTAAATCCAACTGCCTACGTCCTATACTTCCCTTGCATAACTTACACATGTCTTATCAGACTAACACAGTCTTGGGATAAAGTCAGTTTATTCTGTTGCAAGATAGTCTGTTAAGTGGGAGGGTGTTATGCATAGCTGTGCCATACAGTCAGTTAACTCTCCTGCATGATAATCCTGAAAACTTTGCAGTATTAGTTGGGCCAAATTTGGCTGTAATATAAATGGTGTACCTGCTTAGAGCAGAATTGTATAGAGTTTTAGTGCAATAACTTTATCTTGTAGGGAGAAGACATATTTTCTCTGTGTGGCTGATCTACTCCTATAATGGAAATGATGAATTTTGTTGGATTAATACTAGAGATCTGCTTTGGTAACACTGCAGCATTTAATACAAGTACTAGACAATTGCCTGTCAAGAATTACTGGAGGGGGCACTGCCACCACAACCCCATGGTGCTTGCTGCTTCCTAGGAGCATGGGGGTGGGAAGTTTGCTCCACCATCCCCTCTGTCCCCCTCTGCAAGCACCCTGTGCTGTTGCTGTCTCCAGTGCTGTTGGCCTCACTCCACTCCATGGCCCTACTCGGAGGCGGCAGCAGTGGCAGCACGGGGTGTTGGCCTTGCCCACCCTCACCTCTTTCGTTGTTCCCATTGTCATGGCGGTGCTCCGCACGAGTTGTTTCACTAACCGGTCAGAGTGCTTCAAGAGCATTGCAGACTGGTAGACTGACTCAGCCCTTTATTATGTAAGAATAAGCTGCTACTACTGCTGTCATCCTGTGTCATGCATGTATGCCCTTAACATATATATTCATGTCACATGGACATGATGACATGTTGAAACGCACACCGAAATGCACATGCCCATTGTGTGTGTGTCAACATATATGTTTGGACTTTCACAGCCTTTTCATATATATACACCAAAAACAAACAGGCACATCTCTCACATTGTCATGTGCTGTTGCATCTCAAACACCTAGATAATTCAAATTTTCACCAGGACCCAATTAAATACATGCATGCACACCTTTTACCTTGCAAAATTGCACACACACTGTACAGTGACAGTGTCTGATGCACAGATACTTCCAAACACAAGCTTTTATTATCTGCAAAAAAATTCTTGCTTCTGTGACTCTAGGACACACTAATATTAGGGGGTGTTTTATTGGGGAATGAAAGACCCGACCCACAGGCCGGTGGTTTTTCCACTGAGAGATGGGTTAACCCAGGTCAGGTTTGAGAGCTCACAGGATGTTCCTCTCCTTGCACTCCTCTCTCTCCTCCCCCCAGACATTCACACAGGTATTGGGGATACTTGTGTCTGCCTAGAAGTGAATGGAGCCAAAGAAGTCCCCACAGTCATCCCTTCACATGTTACAGGTTTCAGTCGCTCTTGAAGTGAGAGGGAAAACCTTTGCCCAGGTTAGTGATTTTTGAGAGGTCTTTTGAAACTGCAGTCAACAGGAAACCAAGCACTATTCAAATGCCTTCAGTCTGCCTTTCAGTCTCCACCCCTCCAGCTCTTGCTTGATTTATCTTCACTCTTCCGGCTCAGCCACCCACTTGTTGATTAATGAGAGAGAAACCGAGCTGTTGATGATTCAGGAGATTCATTACTTAGATGACTGAGGCATGCAGTATAAACCCCTCTCTTGGTTTGATTTTGTGCAGAGGGCTGATGGGACTTGTAACACAAACTTCAAAACGACCAAGACACGGGAGCAAGTTTTCCAGGTTTTCATGGAATTCATTGAGGGCAACACAATAATACTGGTAAGTCTTGACCTCTGAGAAGTGCTAGTACCTGGTCAATTCAGCCCCCTTGCTGACATGTGACCACAGTTCCCTCCAGTAGACAAGATCCCCTTGAAGCTTCCAGGGGAGAAAGGTGATTACACAAGTGGAGTGGAGATGGGGAATTGTTGGGCTTGTGGGAAATGACTGGGAGAGATTATCTTACAGCAGTTGTGGCTGGTAATGACTGAGCATTTTCACCATAAGCACTTTGAGTCAGCAGAAAGCAAGGCAAGCATGTATTTTGCCCAGTGCTGCCAAGCAAGGTGGACTGTAATGCAGGGTGTTGGTGCCCAAACGTTGGGTGCAGTAACAAACCACTCTGATTTGCAAACTAAATATAAAGAAAATAAAGCCAGTAAAAGGGGAGAAGATGAAGCTTGATGGTGTGTTGTGCTTCCATGGGTAAGATATAGCTTAAGAAGCAACTCTGTGCTCTCACTCTCAAGGACAATATCAGCCTCTCTTCTTCTGGCCTGTGACATGGTCTTCGTATGGCCTCATAACCTCTGTTATGGCTTGGGAACTTCAAAGGATGCTACTACATTCCCCTGCCATGCAGTTGGCGTCCCAGGGAAATGCCTGCACTTCAAAGTCAGTATGCCTGGAAACGGGACAGCATTTGAGGTGCATTTTTCCCAGTTATCAGAAGTGCTAGGCCATTTGATAAGTTCAACAGGCTTCAAATTTCCCCGTATTCATCCTGCCCTGATGCAGTCTGATTTCATTATTTCATAGATTTCATTTCATGGTCTTTTCACTGTGAAAAGGAGTTGCGCGAGCCTAGCCTTCCCTCTTTCTGAAATGAGGGATCCAGAGAAGCCTCAAGAACCTGACTTTCTAGCCAGGTAACTACTGCCTTCTTCAGAACTAGGCAGATGAGTTTGTTGGGATTCTGACATGCACCTTTATTTGAGGCCAGGCAGTCCTGTCTTTCTACACTGTCTTCTTTTAAGAATGGGCAACTTATCAAATGTATTGTTTAGAGTAGTTTTCAAATGATGTATCTGTCAATCTGAAGTATGTCTGCCTTAGAATAAAAAGTCATGATGACAACCTATGGAAACAGAATATTGTTCTCTACCCCCTGACCTAAATGCCTGCATTTTGTCCCTCTTCTTCCAGAAAAAATACCTCAGACGTCTGCATGAAATCCGCACTATCCTTGAGTCCTCAGACTTCTTTAAACGACATGAGGTGAGCTGTCGGTGAATGTACACTGTATGCAACTCGTGGCTGTCTCAGCTTACCATTCAGCTGCCCATTCAGAATAGTTTGCTGGCTAGAGAGAGGTATAGGGAAAGTATTTAAGAGGAAGGAACTAATGCACATGAACTACACATGACCACAAATTCATCTTCCTCATATCATCTAGGTTGAGAGGGGACAAATCTTTTAGTCCCAGTTCCACTTGGCAGAAGTCACTGTAGGGGATGGCATACTATCTTTAGCTTCATACAGCTATTCTTGTCTTGCTCATTTGGGAGTCATTGTAGGGGTGCTGGTGGGTGGTACTGATAGTGCCCAGTTCTGATGTTCTTGTTGAGCTTGTTTCTTCATAGTCCAGGTTGATTGGCGCAAGTTTCTTAGCTTATCTGGCATTGCTGCAGAAAAAGTAATGTTACTGGGAGGGACACAGTGTCAGATTCATTACTACAATTTCAGCTTAGAGAGATGACTGCTTGTTTTATATTGGTCATAATTTTGTGCTTAACCACTGGCAATTTTTTTTTCTACTCGCTCTTTGATTTGGACTGCAGTTTCTCTTCAGAAGTAATTGCTGTTCTCTCATGAATCAACCTAATTAAGCCACAGTGCCAGTGAGCTGAAGAATTACTTCTTTGCTGGGGTTTCTTTCAACCTTCATTCTTATTTCCAGACAGTGCAGGCATGTTGTTTTGAGCAGCTTGGACCACAGGTTATCAATGTACAGGCAAAGCAGCCCAGCAGTCTGTGTAGCTGCAGGTCACAGTGACTTGCTCTTGGCAGGGTAGATTAGAAGACTGGGGGAGATGTTAATAGCTTTTTGATCATATCCACCTGATTCTGTCCTGCAGGTCATTGGAAGTTCACTACTCTTTGTGCATGATAGCAACAGGAATGCCAATGTGTGGCTGATTGATTTTGGAAAGACCACCCTTCTTCCTGATGGGCAGACTTTGGACCACAGGATCCCCTGGCAGGAAGGCAACCGGGAGGATGGGTACTTGTTGGGATTGGACAATTTGATTGATATCTTGGAAAGTATGACCGAAAGATGAGAAGACTGGCACAAACTCACAGGGCTGCTTTCTAACCTACCGCTGTACTGGGATCTGCCAGTTAAAGGGAGGCCTCTTAAACTCCTTTCAAACTCCTGGGTTATTACATTGCAGAGGGAGCTGCTTTCAGAACCAGACTAAGTGATCAAAATGTCTCTGCACGGCCCTCTGTGAAACAGAGTGACTTGGGATTGGTCCTCAGTGCATCTTACTAACTTCATATTGGTCCTCGGCAGTCTCCAAACTCAGGAACCAAACCAGTATGAGTCCAGGAAGTTTGTATAGTAGATCAGAGTGACTCTGGTGTCAGATCTGCCACAGTGACTAAATTGCCATTTAATGAACCAGCGCAAATGCTAGGCTGCTTTGGGGTGTGGTGAGGGATAAACAGAATTCTCCAATGAATGGCTGGATTGTTTCCTCCAAGTCCCATCTTGCTGTGTATGCCCTAGATCAGGCAGGTCCAGCCCCAGCTGCTATATTACATTACAGGGGTATACAAGGTGGGAAGTGAGGTCTAGGAATCATTGAGCCAAGGGGTGTGATGGTTATTAGCGGTGACTGCATAAATATATGCACATGACAGCTGCTGTTAACT
This sequence comes from Crocodylus porosus, assembly GCF_001723895.1. Taxonomy (NCBI): domain Eukaryota; kingdom Metazoa; phylum Chordata; order Crocodylia; family Crocodylidae; genus Crocodylus; species Crocodylus porosus. The sequence continues at coordinate 54,938,484 of NW_017728947.1, read as the reverse complement.
TTTATTTCTGCTCCCTCCTCCTCACCTGCATTTCTGTCTGAGAACATCCTGACCCCTATTTCAGATCCCTTTCAAAAAAATTACAAGCACTCCAGTAGGAGCACGCTATCCCATTGCCTCTAACAATGCTTGACTTCTCAACTGGGCAGGATGTTGCAGAAGCCAGTGATGCAATGCTGGCTTCTTGTAACTGGATGGATAGTAGCAGCTTTTTAGCCACGGGTTTGGAGGACAATTCTTTTTCCAAAGGATTTCTGGAAACAAAATGGGATCCCTGTAAATTCTAGTAACCCAGTGCTCAGCATGTTGCTTTACACCAAAGCTTTGGCTCCTCCCATATGCGGGACACATCTTTTGGGTGTACCATTCCTCCTTTTAGCCCACTGTGCTTCAGTACATAGACTGCCTGGCAGAGATCAGGAAAGAACCGTTTCTCCATAAATAGCATTGCACAACTGACGAGATGGTTTACAGGCACTTTTTTCTCTAAAGCATTAGGTATCAGCCATTTTGGAAAGCAGGATACAGCATTAGCTAGAGAAGAGATCTAATTGATCTGTCCTGTCCCCTGATCTATGACTGGGGCTCCTAGGTGCTATCCCTAATGCACATACCTTTAATATCCCTGGGCCAGATCATATTCCACTTAACAGGTGTCCAAGTGTGATCCTATTCCACCTCATTTGAATCCTTGAAAAACTTTTCACATGCCTACTTTTTGGAACATGCCATCATCTTAGCCTTAAGACTAAGTCACAATAAGCAGCAAGGAGAAGGTGAGGATTTATCCACCTTCTGTGTTAATCTTTTCCCCATGACTTGAATAGGATGGCATTTGGGCAGTAAGTCCACTTAGGTGTCTAATAAGTGGAATAGGATCTGGCCTCCTGAGTTCATCCCATATGTAATTCTAATTTTAGCTATCTGACAGTGCAGTTTCCAAGGTGACACTCAGTCACAGAACAAGTCTGTGCTGTTAAAACTTGATTTAGAGTTTAAAAGTGGCTAAGCAACATAAATGGAGTAGAAGTCACTCTTGTCAATACAGTCCAGATTGGAAGGGATTTTGGCAATTTTTGGAATACCTGAAAGTAGTTGCGTGCTTGAGTAGGAAATCACTACACCAATAATCATTGCAAAATGGGACAAATGAGAACATTTATAGCTACATGTATGTGTGATGGTTGGAACCAGGGCTGAGAAGCTTACGATAACTTTTAAAGGAAGCCACTGATTCGTGTACTGGGGATTGGAGGCTACTTAGTATCATCAAAGTTATTTTCATTACAGTGAAAAAAGAATCGGTGTTAAAAATACTATCCTTCTTGGTTATGAACAAGCTCAGTCTGACAGCATACTAAAGAACTGCATTGGGAGCAATTAAATTTGTCAACATTTCTCACCAAATAATGGCTTAAAATCTGACTTCCTTTTTAAATATTGTAAACTTAAACCTGTTCTATGTGAACTATTCACTTGGACTTTTCACATGGTTTGTGTTCAGTGAAAAGAATTATTATTGATCTGAAAAATATAGGTTTGCTTCAAAAAAGATTGGATTTCAAGGAACTTAGACTTTTTCAAGCCAAAGTGGTCTTTGTTCAGAAAGCAGGCATGCTTTTATTCCAGAAGTCTCTAAATTGTGAAATTCTGTAAGGTAGCAAATGGGTCCATAGTGAATGTTATGAGAGAAAATGTTTTCCTATTATCCTGCAACCCAGAAATGGATAGTTTGGTGCCGGTAAGTAAACAGAATGGGTGATAGACTAGGAAATGCAAGTAATTCTCTGCCGGTTACATCCAAAAGTTCTTATTGGAATGAGTTACAGAACACCCCCTTAATGTACCTTTGTTTTCAAACAGCCTAATGGGGTGGGGGAGGCAAATGTAATAAAACTAGAGAAATTGGAGAACTTCTTTAGGTCACATGGTTTATCTCCCTGCGATTGCAAAACTTTTCCCTAATGCACATTTATTAGTACCCTATTTTGTCTAATTTTAATTGGCATAAGAGTTAAATTTATTTTCTCTATTACTATACATACCAGCAGGTGGGGTCCATGCAACCTGTTGCTCTAGGGGAGAAAGAATTGGTGATGAATTTTCTGTGAACACAGTTTGAGAAACAGAGGTAGGTTGATCAAGTCCTTGAGTTTGTTAGGTCCACTGTACATTTGTACACTTCCAACCACCAAGGAAAGGCAACATGTAAACAGTGGTCCCAAAAGTGCTGTTAGCCAAAAAAGGGTGTTTGGCAGTGCAAAACCTCAGAGAAATAGGACAATATTTCTCCTACTTCTGTTCTGCATATGAAGTAATTCATGCCTGTGAATTAGTTGAAGAGGACAACAAAAAGAATAGCATTACTGCAAGAGGCACTGGGCTATGAAACTCAGTCCAGTTCAGTATGACAGTTGTAGCAAGGTTGTCCTTTTTTGGCTTATCTCAGGACTTGTGCAGAAGAGTCTGTTAGGAACCTCAGTTTTTGCCAGTATTGTTTTTCAGGCATGTACAGATTACTTAAAGCATGCCCAGAAAAACTTAAGTCTATCCTTCTTTCTTGTGACAAAGTATTTAGCAGAATTTGAAGATTTGTTGGAATGTGATGGCTGTGCTGTGAGTGCTTCTGCTGTGGCCTTGGACTTGTAACCTCTGGGCTGTCAACCATGAGTTTTAGCACCTGCGCTGCCCCAGCCCTTACCTGAATCCTGATAGTGCTGAACTGTTCAGCATACAGATCATGCTCAAGTCTTGTCACGGTCTACAAAATAGACATTCCTCCAACTGTCTCTCCTGCGGGGCCTGATTGGTAGTCATTCTTCAAGCCTTTGTGCTGCAAAGAACACAACCTTGCAGTTTCAAAACCTTACTCATCTTCCACTTTCAAGGTGAATGATGTGGCAACGGAGTATTCTGGGATGGGGCTTTCTTAGTCCTTCCTGTTGAAGGTGTTCTGCTTTGCATGGTTTCAGTGAGACAACTCAGTGATGAAGACGTTCTCCTGGCAAAGGGGAAACCTGAGTTTACTGAAGCAAGGACTGGAATAAAGTACATTATACTGATAATGGTGCTGTCACCAACATCAGTTCCACCTCCCTCTATTGCTGTTCTTCAGGAATGGCTACTCTAGGCACTTACCTCCAGTTAGGTTCTTCCCTGCAGCCTAGAGTAAGGTGCTTAAAGTCTAGAAGGGGAAGGGCTTAAAACATCTCAACGTTTCCTGTAGTCTCTCACAGCCCAGTGCCCGTATTGTTGCAATTAGGTTTTCTGGATCCTGCTCTAAGGTGCTTCATTCTCCCCATGCATTGCAAAGGGAGCCTGGGAACCTGTCATGAGGCCATGAATTCAGCTAGGCAGCAAGGTGCTTGATAGTTAGGTGCTGCAGTGCTCCATGTTGAAGCACCTATATTTCTTTAAGAAGCTATTCCCAGGTCTCCTATTTTCCATTTTTACTACTTGTTCTATGGCCATGGGCAACCTTTCTACAGCTCAGTTTCCCCATCTGTAAAATGGGAACAATACCTCCCTCCCAGGGATGGTGTAAGGCTTCTTTAATAAACGTTTGAGAGATAGGTGGGTGGAAGGTGCAATACAGAAAACAATTAACAAAGAAATACTTCAAGTGAATTTAGAAACTGTAATTTGTATAAACCCCTGAAGAAAGCAAGTACAAATTGAAGTCCCTTTCAAAATGTGATATGGTGGGGAGAATTTGCTTAGGACCTGATGCAATTTCTGTTGAAGTCAATGGAAATAATTATATGGGAGTTGGACCAAACCCTGAAATAGTTCAGAGGGCCCATGCTAATTTTTTTGTATTATTACTATTGCTACTACTGTTGTTTTGTTACCAAGATGCTGAGATCAAATGGCCTGCATCCTTCCCTGTGCATCCTGTTTTTAACACTACAATGCAATGGCAACCATGGTCATTTTCAACATTTTGACTGTATTGGTTGAACATTTGTTTTTCTGAGGTATGTATGCTACCAAATAAATGAGATTGAAAAAAAAAATACATGCTATATGATACTTGATGTGTGGATTCTTTTCCCTTCCTCTATGGAGAAATCCTTTGAGGGATTATTTCTCTGAGGGTTTTTTGTTAGACACCTTTTGAGTTGATTAGTGCTGGGAGAAAATGTTTTATGAATGTGCTTGCATTTTTAATGTTTTTATATTGCAAATTTTTATATTGGCTCTTCTGGGCAACATTCTAGCAGAGCTTATATATATATTTTTATAGTGTTGCTGTTTACATAATCTAAGAAGTCTTTTTGATATGTGAGTTCTCCCATCTCATCCTATTGAAGGAAAAGCATGCATCCCAACATAAAAATATAGTAGATCTAATGCATCTTTCTCTAGTACTGTGAGAACAATGACGGATGATGTTTTCTTAACTGGTATCATATCAGGTGCTGTCATTTTGAATGTACTTGCACTCAAAATGAGCTCAATGCAGGAAACATTGCATCTTTTGAAAGGGATGGCTTCTTTGAAGGAACTCGGAGGTGTTACATTTCCGTGGTAAGCACCTCTTAAACTGACTCAGTTATCTGAAGTAACGGGCTAGCTGGACCTGGTGACCTGCACACATCAGAACAACATCCGAATTCCACCCATGGAGTCTGATGCCTTCCAGAAAGAGATACTGAGGTGTTAGCCTCTGAAAATCTGCTTCAGTACCTTACAGTCTAACAGTGAACAGCAATTGAGAAAAAATCCTTATCCCCAGAGCAGCTAATAAATCCTTAGAATTCCTTTGGCCATCTCCTGGACTGACCCTATTTCGCAAGACATAGTTCTCTCCCTTTGTATCTAGATGGTATTAACTTTAAGGCAGAGAGAATCAAGCAGCCACTATTAGCATCTTTATTTGTGTTGCAAATATAGAAGTATACATTTATCCATTTTGAAATTTGCATAGAAGCAGGCTTGTTATCATCTACTTATTTACAGTGACCTGAAGGGCAGGTTGGCAAGCTATGTTGCCATTCTGAGAAGTAACAACAAAATAAAAGCAATTCAGTTAAATACAAAGTGAAGAGGCTCTACAATGATGGTGGGGTCACCTGTAACGATATGGAGTCTAGCGTTTCTACATATCAGAAAAAGAAATGCAGTTTGGAGGCCAGGTTCACTTGAGAACCTTTTGCTGGCACAGCTGGACCAGTCGGATGTGAGGTGGTGTTATCCCTGATCAACACATCTGTATAGATGCAATTATATTTGAAAAAAACTACACTTTTACCAGTGCAGCTTATTTTGCTAAGGCTGTAGAAAGTGAAGAATGTGATGGTAGAGGTGATGGGATAAGCTATACTTCCAAAAGGACAATTTTGCTGGTAGAAAGCACATCCGCACTGTAAGTGCTATGCTACTATAGTGTAACTACCATTTGAGGACTCCAGGTAGAGACCTGGTGAAAGGTGGGAGACCAGAGCAAGAAAGAAAACTACTTCAGGACAGAATTCTGATAATGGAAATGAGGAGGATATCTTAAATCAGAGGCATTTTAACTGCATCTGTATTAGGTGTGACTTGAAGATCCAAGTTCTATACAGAGACAAGGAAAAAGGGGAAAAGTAAAGGAAGGAAAGATATATGCAGGAAAGAGAATAAAGAAATGTGAGAGAAGGAAGCAGAGAGAGGCAGAAAATTACAAAAAGATGGCAAATTACACCACCTTATTTTTTGGTCTCTGTGGTACAGTTTACAGAGGTGACTTTGTAACTGTAAGGCTCTACAAAGCAACATTATTAATCAATGCAGAGCAAGTAGGGACTCTATCAGAGAAAATTAGTTATATACCCACACATACACACACATCTATTAAAAAATAAATTGCTGGCTTAAGCTGTGTTAAATGTCAAAGCTGAACACAGATTTAGAAACCCATTTAGGAGAGCACACTATAACAGTGGGTCTTGAACTTTTTAGACTCAAAGCATGCCTCAGAAAATTTCAGCTCTTAGTTTTCACTCAGTTTTTGACTACAGAAATATAATAGAACAATTCTCCTTTTACAAAGAGCACAGAAAGACCACAGCAGGTCGAAATGTTTTTAACACTGTGGATTTGAAACTTCTGGCTTTAGCTTGTGAATCATAATTGCACACCTAACTGCTTTTTGTGTGGCACCCTGTGGTACCATTGAAAGGCTCTCAAGGCACGCTGGGTTGCCGTGGCACTCTGGTTGAGAATTGCTCCACTACAGTATTCCTATGAGCAGCTGAATCTCCATTGCCAGTTGGTGTTGGAAAACACTTTGTGGAAAAGGGTCTAAACCAACCCCCAGGACTCTGTGTTTGTTCCTCTACAAAATCAAATTGGTTTTGGCTTTAAACTGCCAAGCAAATCTAGCATAATGCAGACAATATGGGTTTGTTCAGTCACTACTGATCAGAATTGTCTCTCGAAACTGAAGCTTTGTAAAATGAGATCTATAAATCTCTTGGGAAAGGAAGGTGTGGTGTAAGTTAATGGCATGGTTATGTTTTCATTAGCTGTATGGCCAGCTTTTGGACTACATGTACAACTTCAGTATCATCATAGGGGCATTGTTAACACGCCTATCCTTCAGAGAGATTCCTCTCTGTCTTCATACGTACCAGTGGGATTTTTCAAAACTCAAACTGTAGTCATTCTCAAACTGTAGTCAGCAAACCCTGGCATCTATGAGGCCCTGGTAAAGTAGCTTGCACCAGGTCTGGAGATTGAACTCCTCATCGTGTCCATTAAATATTTGATGATAAGGATGCATGGTGGTCTGCAAGAAATGTTAAGGGCTGATAGTCCATTAGTCTACAAAGCTTGGGGACCACTGATCTAAATGATTTAGTACCATATGTCCCGTTACAAACTTAATGGTCTTGTGGTGCTAAAGCAGAAGCTTTTGTTGTTAGTAAATACTCAATATGTGCAGATCTAGGGTCTCGCTTGCTCCTGACAGTAACCCTCCAGAATCCACCACACACATGAAGACAGTTTTTACCATAGAAGGAAAAGTGGAGAGTGAAGTTTTTGCATTTGGATACTAGTATCTATGGTGATGGGTGCTTGAAAAATGTTGACTGTGACACTGTCACATAATGGGCTTATTCCCACCTCGCATCCCAACCTCAAATCCGTTTTTATCACTAGTTCCATTTATAAAAGTATGGGTTAATCTGCGTCTCATGAAAGAGTGTAGTGGACCAGGAACTGGCTTGATCCAAGTTTAATAAAGGAGGGTGCTCTACCAGGTTCTTTCCTCCCAGGTAAGTGATTAAAATGAATTAATTGGGGAGGGCGTGCAATGGCACACCAGCAGGTCAGTTATACAACGCATCAGAGCCACAATAATGTGGGACAGCTTGTCTATCTTGAGTAGTTTCCATGACAGCTGAATTGCACCTAAAATAAAACTCTGTACTCTACTAGATGCACCTTCACCCCTGAAGTGAAGAGGCCGCAGAAGAAGAAAGGGCCAGGTCACTACTGTTAATGGTGGCAGATTATGGGATTTTTTTGATACCTTATCTCTGGGGAACCAAGGTCTCCTGAAATATAAAAACAGCTGAAGGAAGTTCAGAGACATTCCATCTCCTGGCAGGGGTAGGGACAGGTGCAATCAAAGGGCACTTAGATGTGCTGGGAGGTGGAGGAGGGGCACTTTAATTAGTACAGCTCTGAGAGCTCATCAAACAAGCTTTAGTTTAAAGCAACCTACTGCCCTTTTTCAGCACAGGGATGCTGATGCAAGTGATGCTAGAGCAGGGGTGGGCAAAATGCAGCCCACAGGCCAGATGCGGCCCGCCAGGCCATTCTATCCAGCCTGCGGGGCCTCCCCAAAATTTAGAAAATTAATATTTATGTGCCCCTGGCTGCCTGTCACGCGGCCCTTGATGGCTTGCCAAAACTCAGTAAGCGGCCCTCCTCCCGAAATAATTGCTCGCCCCTGTGCTCAAGCATGTAATTACAGCTTGTCAGAGCAGCCTCCCTGTATGTGTATAGGAGCCCAAGGTATACAGGTTCAAGTTGGCTAGTTTTTTTCTCACACTGGCATATGATAGAGCTGGCCATGTAATGCTAGAAGCACAGTGCAACACACCATGCTTATCCTTTGGGAGAAGGTAATCCAGCTGATCAAGTAGAGACTTGCACTGACAAGATCTAAGAGAAGTGAGATTGCCCTGTGCCTGGCTATGATGCACCCATCAAAGCTGGAAGACTAAAATGAGTAAATAATCAGGCCTCAAGACCTCAGATAGGAAGAGTGGGAAGGTCATGGACAGAAACAAGGTCCCTGTTGAACAAAAGTTATTAGATTTCACTTACCCACCTGCATCCCCCAGCCTCTCACTCTTGAGACAGTCCTACCCACCTGGGGAAGACCCTGTGTCCTTATATGCCTTTAAGTCACATAAAGGGTCATAAAATATGGTGTATTATTTGTGGGTGTTCATGCACATTTTATGACGTGCATGTGGTTTTTGTCAGCACAAAGTCATTGTGGGAATAGATCCAGCACCAGCACTGGGATTTAGTACCGATGGCATTTGCAATGACTCTCTCTTCTGTAGCCAAAAATCCCCAAAATAAAGGAAGCTAAGACTAGCTACAGCCAGGCCTTCATCCTGAGCTGGGGTCATACAGTGCTGCTGTGAGATGGTTTTTCTTTTCAGTGCTGTGCTTCTCTGTGCCACAGATCTGTAGCGATCATCTTTAACTGATGCAGAGGCAATGGAGTCTGTGCTTAAAGTTGACCATCTTGTGAGAGAAGACTGCCAGTCATGCTGAAGTGTGTATACATATGTGTATATATGACGCATGAGGTGACCCTTGATACAGCGAATGAAACTGCCACAGCCCTTCTTGAGTCAGTGAGGAAACAAAGGTGAAGTCAAATGCAAAAAAGGCAGGGTATTCACATTTTGGTTATCTGTGCATGGGGAGTCGATACTCTGAACCAGCCACGTACCCTTGAGTCTCTACTTTCACATTTAAGGAGCTGCATTTCCACCAGGTTCCACAGGCTAGTAAGGTTTTCCCTCTCTCCACACTGCTACTATCTCACTTGTTACCCAGCTACTGGCAGCGGGGCATTCAGAAATCGAAACAAGACCACACTTTTCTGGTACAGGGTAGGCTTAGACCCCCCATTCTGTCTTTACCATTTCAATCTTTGTTTGGTAGGCTTTAACGAGGAAATAACAGCTTAATCAGCAAACTACAGCAGGAAACTTTGTAAATAACACCATAATCCTCAATCTTCATCTTAAAGTTTACCATTGCAGTTCAGGTAAATACACTGCTGAATGCTAGAGTATTTTTTAACTAAAGTTCATCCCAAGTGGAGTCTGTTAAAAGAAAGGGAAAGTCCAGTTTTCAGCATGCAGCACAGCTGGACCTTGATCAGAAGTCTTCCCAAATCTCCAGGGTCAGAAACTGTGAGGTGGGCTACACCCTGAGGTAAGAAGCAAGCTTTCTTCAGTCATCAAACAGATGCCATCAACACCAGTAACTATGTTTTAAAGTACTTAATTGGTTTTCTCCTTCCTTGTTTGCTCTTTTAAAAAAAAAACATTCTCAGAGGAGTCACACATAATAACGGACCCTCCCTCCTGCTTTTGTTTTGATCTGTGCAAACACTGGTTTTATTTTACTGTTTTTCCGATGCCCCTGCCAAGAAAATGGGTCCAAATGTGGCTCCTTTTTGTTTACTTCTCTGTCAGTGCACCCGCCTCATCGGTGAGTCAGCAGAAGTGTGCAAAACTCTCGGGAATATGGCAGCCTTTGCAAAGCAACTGATGCTACCCCACAGCATGGGATTTTTCTTTTGTTTTGGTACGTTAGATCAGAAGAGTGGCTATGTTGTTTACCATTTCCGGCTGACTAGCAACTGGATGGTAGGTCCATTTTTTTTTCACCTGAGCAGATTGAGAGCGCCTCTTTTCATGAACCACTGGATTCTGAATCAGTGCAGGAAATGCCACCGCTATTTACAGTCAAACAGTGGCACTGGTTCAGGAAGAGGGAACACATTTGACGGACAGAGACAGAAATAGAGATGGGAAAGCAATTGTCTTCAGTGAATTGGGAATCCAGCCAGGAGGAGCAGGAAGTGGGATACTAGTGTGGTTAAAAGATCACCTCTGCAAGAACTTGAATGGAGGAAACAGGCAAACAGAGTGGAATTTCAAGTTTGCCTTTGCAGACATAGTAAACTCCCTCCCTGATCTTTGGAAAAGCATCTCCTGTTATACAGGTGTAACGCTCAGGTCATCTGACAAGGAGAGGCCGGAGTCCCTCTCTCGTGATGTTTTTTCTGGCTTAAAAAAAGGCTTCTCATCCCTTTGCAGACTGGTGCTCCTCAGTACTGGTGCCCTGTCTGTTGCCAAGGAGGAAGCCTGGTCAGTGTTGTAGCAGAGGTCATCATATGCATAATTCACATTACCACATGGGAAAGTCTGCAGCTTCACCAATTCAATCCCACCGACATCCACATGAAGACCATGTCTCCGGCTTGGAGATGCTGGAGATTCCCGAGAACTAGGGGAAGAGCTGCAATTCCCATCAAAGCCTGAGTCTTCTCGTTCTGTGGCCACTTTGAGCTTGGAGTTAGGGCTGGAATGGCAGATATTCTCCAACATCCAGGAACCGTATGTTGGGTTCCAAAGATTTTTCATTTTGTTCTTCAGTCTGTGATTTGAAGTCTGCTGGAACCAGGACCCACTGCTATTGGAATCAGAGAGACATGGCAGGCTGGGTCCTCTGACAGTCCAGTTGCCCAAATTCTCTACCACCAGTTCCTGTGGACACTGTCCAAGTTTATGCCCTGCCTGACGGGCTTCTAACATTCTGGGAGCCATTTGAGGGCTCAGGGAAGGGCTCACCATCAAGGGAACCATCCCACTGGAAGTGTTTGGGCGTATCACTGTGCTTCCCTCATCTTCTGGAGCTGGCCCACATTCAATGGGCAACTCAGTATTGATTACGTCAGGATCCTGAAACAGAAAGGATTCTGTGAGCACCCTGAGTGTGTCCAGCTGTGACTCTTCCCATGCACATTTTCAGAAAAGCATTCGGAAAATGAAAGCCTGTCAACAGTGACAAACACTAGGTTTATATAATACTGCCACGCATTGCACATGCTGCCACGCGTTATTTGGACAGTGCTACTCATTAAGACTTGCAATACACGCATTTCACTTTGGGGCTTTTGAGCATAGGCTGCTCATTTTATGGTATCTTATCAAGGTCAGAGACTAGACCGCTGGTTCTCAAACTTCTTAGAATCAAGGCACCCCTCAGAAAATGCCAGTTTTTAAATTTCATTGAAAATGGAAAAATAATAGAGCAATTCTTCTCTTGCAAAGAACTCAGAAAGACTACAACAGGTCAGAATGGTTTTGGTACTGTGGATTCCTATTTGAAATGCCTGGGTTTATTTTGTGAATCATGTGTAGGTGTTTGTATGCCTAATAGTGCTAATATTGCATGGCACCCTGTAACACCCTTGAAAAGATTTCATGGTACCCTGGTTGAAAAATCACTGGATTAGACTGAGGTCACACCAAATTATAATAATTTCCTTGTCTGTCTTGAAACCAGATGTGGCCCAAGAGTCCAGCAGTGAAATTCTAGCATTTGTAATCCCCTCCCCCATCTCCATATCAGTTCAGTTGTTGCTTTCCAGGAGGACTGCAAATAAGTAGTGAAGGGTGAAATATGGATCTTGGAAAGCGTGATGGGTTCTGAATACTCTCCTGTAATAAAATCAAGGATGATTCCCTACTGAATAAGATGAGAGGTAGAAGCAGGCATTTTATATGGAAAGGGCAGCCTAATCCATGGAGAAGCATGCACCCTGGATAGGTCAAATGGGTGAGCTGAGATAGCTCCCTGAAAACAAGAATGAAAAGACTTGGGTGGATTTTGGGGGAAAATAAATAGATAATTTATCATATGTCCTGTTGTTTGAGGCAGTAATGCCATTTCACAGGCTGGTCTAGAGTCTGTCAGCCAGTAACAACTGGAATCCTGAAGAGCAGTACAATACCTGTGTGCAGTACTTGATTCTTTCCAGAATAGTGGAGAAGTTGGGCCGGTACTCTGGGCTGTGCTGCCAACACTGCGTCATGATCCGGTAGCTTGGAAAGGAAAGACGCAATTGGTTTGTCAATAAAGTAAAAAGAAAACATACAAATCAATTAAAACACAAATCAACAGGAGTTCACTTGTCTATAGGACAAGATATTGGGTCCAGATGAGCTGCATTCTATGTAGGACTTAAGGCGGGGGGGGAGGTTGGCTGCATGTCATTTCATGTGAGTAACTCTTTGGAGTTACTATTTGAAGTAACCTTAGTCCTGCTCTACTTTGTGCCCAGCTGTCAGTAGTTCCTAGGAGATATTTTGATAGCTGAGGAACTGTTTGAGTGCTTCAGCAATTCAGCTGTGCTCACTTTCCTCAACCACAGTCTTCAGGCGCTCTCTCGGCAGACAGAGTAAGTAAAAGGCTCTGCAGCCAGCTGGGAACTCCCTACATTGAGGAAAACCTCTGTGGGTGGACAGCACAAAGAAGATCTCAGAGCTGGTCCTGTATGTGGAATTTCAGGTCAATTTGTTGGTGATGAAAGCTGCCAGGTTACCAGCCCTAGACACTTACTTCATCATTTTATTCATAGATCAAAGCACATCATCCAATTAGCAATATAAGTAACTGTACGCTTTGCCAGACCCTGTTCTACACCCTCTGGGGCAATATGTACTGTAGCTACATCTCCTATTCTCAACAAACCCTGTGCCTCTGCTGAGATTGCCAGCAGATGGTATTCTCATCTTAAAACTATGTTCACCTTTAAGGAAACATCAGGGTGAGTGAAGTATTTCATGCCAGGGAGGAAGGACAAGCCATCTGCGTCTAGCTGCTTTGTATACTTATTACATTTTGGGTCAAGTTCAAGAGTGAGGAGATACTCACACTGGTCCTGGGCAGTTTTTTGGTGGATCCATTCTTCCTCCACTAGTAACAAATTCCAGCACTTCTTGATTGGTTTTGCAAGGGTATGGCATATAACCCAATGAAAAGATCTCCCACAGAAGCACACCAAAAGACCTGCCATGGAAATCAAACAACAATGACTGGTAGGCTTGGTTTGTACCTGGCTGTTTTTAGAACTTCAGGTTAGTGCTAAAGCTGCAGCCTCCCACAACTCCTGGTCAGCTGTGGGGATGGATGGTCAGTATGAATAAAAATCAAACTTCAAAACCAATTTTGTGGAGATTCCAAAATGCCTAAATAACAATTTTAATGACTGCATCTCCATTTGTTGGGTGTGGTAGGACCTGGATGTGGACCTGGAAGTTGATGCTCTGGTATGTCTCGCTTGACTGGCAGCACAAAGTATAAAAATAATCTCAATATATTTTCTGCTTACTTCCGCAGACTTGATACTTTTCTGTAAACAGTCAGACAGGTGAGCGCTCATGATTAAAGAACAAGGAGACATCCAGTGAAATGGAAAGGTAATGAATTTAAAATTGGAAATAGGGTTTTTTTTAATGCAACACAATTAATCTAGGTACGCTGTTGCCACAGAGGATCATTAAAACAAGCAGTGACATTCTGACCTCTGGAACTGAATGGAGTGTTCATTGTCACTGACTTCAATAAGGCCAGAATTTCACCAACCACTGTTTGATCGAAGGCTAGAAGAAATATCCAGTACACAGGTTAACTATAGTTGCAAACTACATGATTTATGACATCTTCCTTTGAAGTTTCTGGTACTGAGCACTAACAGGACAGAAAGGCCATTCCTAACCTTTTGGAAACCCAGGTGCCACTATACAAATATAGCCCTCAGGGAACCAGATCAGTGTGGCACTGAGGACACTGCAGTGCCACAGCTTAAGAAAATACCGTGCTGATAGAGATGCAGTTCTGAAGAGACTGGAAACCTTCTGTTTCCCAGCACATTTTCAGAAATGCTGTACTGCTGGAGGTGCTTATTTAAGGCAGCTATATAAATACCGTTTCCTCAGCAACTACCTAGAGCTTCTGTTGAAGTCCAGTGTCAATTTAGATTTCAGTTTCTCAGAAGTAAAATCATACAAAGGCATAATCCTATCTGGCTAGGGAGATAGAAACAGCTAGGCAGTTTTGTCAGCAATGGAAGCTGAGTGGCAAATATTGGGGGTGAGGAGCTAAAAGCATATGACTGGACCTTACTTACCTGGATTTTTTAAATAGGCTTTGATAGGAGGAGTTTAAATAGCCTTCCCTTACCACACTTTGCTGCTGGTGTTTATAAACTGGACCCATATCCTTATTAGTATGTTAGCATAGTGTGAGGGCACTAAGGCCAAGAGAAAGACTGGGTTCACTTGCTTCCTTCTACAGGCTGCAGACTTTAGTGATGGAAACTCCTATCGGAACAGGAATGTAATGGCTAGAAAATGATATTTAGAGGTTTGCTTTGGGAACTGGCTAGTAGGTAAATTTGATATGCATTAGAATAATGGTCCAAGTTGAATGGCAAGAGTTAATTGGTTTCAAAAAGCCTGTTTGTGACAAAGTTTCCTTTAAGGCCCACTGAGTCTGAAGCCAGCAGATACAGAGATGGGGAAACTGAAGATATGTACCACACTGTTCCATAACATAACAGGGTACCAGGTGCCAGGTCCCAATGCCCAACTGCAGAGCTCTTGGGATTTCCGGGTTTAGTGGACGGACCAAATTAGGAGACCGGAAAATGCCCAAATTAAGATATGTGTGCATGTGATGGTTTTGTTGGAACAAAGGAATATGCTGACAGGATAGAATGTGGATAGTATAACGACCACAGAGGAATCAACCAATGATGTCTGGGAATGAAGAGTCATCAGAGGAGAAAAAGAATACAAAAGGAGAGATTTGCAGAGCAGAAAAGGGTCCCTGATGGGGGAACCCAAAGCCACCATGGACAAAGAACACACCACCAGCCCGTCTCACCCACCCCACTGGAGGAGGGTGGGCTTTGGCCCTTGACCTCCAGGCTGCTGACATCTGACATTCAAGAAGGAACCACAGGGTGAAGCTCCTGTATTGGCCAGATGTACCTTACCTCTGTGACAGCCTTAGGACAGGTAGATATAGAATTGGGGATGTTATTTTGTTTGCCTTGCCTGCATTATTCTTATCTGCTATCACTGTGTATCAGTAAAATTAACCTATTATCAAATGGAGAAGTTGTGATCAGTATGAGGGTTTGAGTCTGCCCAGGTATCTGGGTCATAAATCCAATGCCAACAGAGTGCACTAGTGCCAAGTTCCTTCAGGGTTTGTATAGCCAGAGACAGATGGAGTAACCCATAAAGTAGGCTGAGCTGGACAGAGATGAGAACAGGCCAGCACATTTGTTGACTGAGCATATATTCCACATAGCCTGTGTTAATTCAGGATCTCATGGTGTCCCTGCCTGCTGAAGAGCAGCAGGAATGTCTGCTTTCCCCCAAGCGATCTTCCCTCTCCCGCAGCTGTCCCTGGCACTGTAAATCACAGCCAACTCTGCTGCACGGTGGCTCTGCCTACTTACATAGGCTTCTTTATGTTGATGCCTGTGTAGTTCTAGGTATTTTGTTTCAAAGGCCCAGACTCTTCAATTTCCACTCAAGACACTAACTGAAGTCAAGGTGAAGATTTCTTAATGTGCTGTTCTTATGGCTTTGGAAACGTGCTTATGTCTACATAGCACAAGGCGGTGCTACACAGGGATCCTCTGTGTTAGTTCTGCACATGCTAGCTCCAGAAATATTGAAAGTATGGCCAAGTTCAAGAAGCATTCCAGTTAGGCTCCTATATCCTGTTTCTCAGCAGAACTACTTAGCCTGCTTTGAGCCACCTTCTGAGCTTTTTGTCTCAGAGCCAGCAAACATGCACAGTTACAGATATACCCTTTTGCATGTTAAAGCTTTAACCTTCAAGAAGGCCCCAGTTACTAACCACTGGACAGTTCAACATAAACACTGGATTTCCTACCACTGCCCCAAAAGAAGTAACTGAAAGATAACTGTCACCATGTATCAGTCTTGGAGGTGAAGATCCCCTCTAGGAAAGCCTCTGGTGGCATCCACTTCACAGGCAGCATGGCTCTCCCACCTTTGCGGTAGTAGCTTGCTCTAAGACAACCAAACACAAGCAAAATGAAAGGCTTCAAATCAAATTCCACAGGAGCTGAAAGGAATCAGATGGATACCAGACTGTAGGCCTGTATGAAGTGGCTACTATTCGCTTCGAATTGGGATTAGGCTGATTCGGGGGACAGTGATTCAATTTGGTGATTCGAATCACTGTCCCAAATCAGTTCAGCTGAATCTGATTTAGAGATCTGGCTGCAGCTGAATCGTCCGAATCCCCAAATTGGCCCCATCCCAGGCCCTCTCTCAGTGGCTTTCCTGCCTGCTCTCCCAGCTCCCGGCTCTTAAAAAAACAAACAAACAAACAAAAAACAACTCGCATTCACTGGCTGCTGCCAGGCAGGCGTGATCCCCGCTGCCCCCCACTGCCACCTGCTGTGTGGGGGGCTCTATCATAAGCCCCCAGAAGCCCCAAGGCCACTGCAGCAGGTGGTGAGTGTAGGCTTTTAAAAAATTTTTTAAAGGGCTGGGAGCTGGAGTAGACCACAGCATACATGATCTTGACTTCTCATTTTCTGTCCTGAAAATTTCACCATGTAGGTTTGTTCCCACCTAATTCCCTGACCCTCTATTTCTGCCCTTTATTTTGTGCAATCATCCATCTCTGTGCTACCTGAATGGTTTTCAGATACTCATTTTGATCTGAGATGCATTTTGTGCCCACTTTACACAGGTACAAGTAACTATACAAGGGGCACAGTTAGGGTGCTATGCTTTATCCTGATGCTCTGGATTTAAAATAAGAATTTTTGAAACTCAAGTTTACCAATTATCAAGTAAGTAAGCTAATATGCTTACATGTGCTAATCTGGACTCTGCAAATACTAATGGGCTCAGTCTGGGACAAACATAGGTGGGCTGTTGCATGAGGTAATTGGAGGCAACTGTCAAACAATTAACCAGTGTGAATATTTTAGTGTAGATGTCTCACCATGCCAACCCCACATTATGGATGCTCCCACTGTGGTGATACTACCACAGCTCCCCAGGAATTGCTCATACTGTTCAGATTTACCTAGCTGAGTGGAGCTGAGGAAGGCCATGTGCCCCCTGGCTCCTATTTGGCCCAGCCGCTCTAGGGAGCCATGTGCCCAGTGCTGCCTGGTGCATGAGACAGGGGAAAGGGAGGCACTTACCTGTCCTCTTCTTCTGTGGGGCAGGGACCCCCAGACCTGAGAGTGGCATGGTGCCATCGGCAAGCCCTTCTGTGCATGCGCACAATTTAAAAAGTACCCATCAATGGTAAGGCCACAGTTTATCCCCGGCTACAGCAAAAGATGCATGGGCAGAAGCCTGTTGCACCTCCGTTGAGCCCAGGACCCCCCAGCAGAACCCTGACCCAGACCCCCCAGAGCAGCTGGAGGTAGGTGGGACCCGCAGTGGGGGAGGGACCTAGCCAGCTGCAGGGCAGATGAGTGGAGCCAAGGAGGGTCACGCCCCCCCCCACCCCAGCTCCTACTTCGCCCAGCCCCCCCAGGGAGCCACACAACCAGAGCCTTGCGAACAGGACGCTCAAATAGACACACTTCTAGGCCCAGTGCGTGAGTTAGCATGGGAGTTCATGAAGAAGGGTGAGTGGGAGGGCCCAAAGCCCTGCCAGTGAGCCCCAAGGGAAGGTCACAGCAGTAGTTGGACTACCATCAGTACAATGCAGATGCCCACACACTGCACCCCGAGGACCCCCGAGGCATCTGAGACCTAAGAGGCCTCCACCCAGATGGAACCCATGGTTCTGGGCTCCACGCACATGGAGCCCCTGGCTCTCGGCTGTGGGGGCTGCCTGGCATGACTCCAGGCACATGGGACTGGGAGCACGGCCACCTCCCCTTGTGAGGTCTGCTCCACTTTGGAGTCTCTGAGGCACCATATAGAGGAGCTCCAGACTGTGGTTCAGAGACTGTGCACCATCAGGGATGATGAGCAGGAGAAAGACTCCTACTGCGAGGCCCTTCACCCTATGGAGGCCGAGGGTAGACCAAGGTCACCTTCCAGCACAAGGGAGGACTTGAGGATCTCCCAAAACTGTCCAGTCAGGGGGTTGGACCAAGGTGGTCAACGGCCCCAAGGCCTGTTGCACCAAGGTCCCCTCCCCTCTGAAGCTTTGCAACAGGTATGAGCCTCGTGCAGCCCCAGTAAAGACTGCAGAGCTGCCAGCTCCTGCAGGCAAGGGAGGATCACACACAGCTACCATCTCTGCTCTCCCTAAGGCCACGCACAGAGTGGTCATTGTGGGAGACTGAGGGAAAAATCTGCTACCCCAACCCCTTAGCCTGGGAGGAATACTGCCTCCCAGGAGCCCATATCCGGGACATAATAGAGAGGATCCCAAAGCTCATCCAGCCCACTGACCACTACCCTATGCCCCTTATCCATGTGGGCATGAATGACACGGCTCGGACCAATCCTGGCCATATCATGAGTAGCTACAGGGCTTTGGGAGAAGGACTTATGGGGTTGGGGGTGTAGGCGGTGTTTTCTTTGATCCTCCCAGTTTTGGGTCATGGGCTGAGGGAGAGGAAGACTGAGGTAGTCAACTGAAGACTGTGGCGTTGGTGTCATCATGAAGGCTTTAGCTTCCATGATCACAGTCCACTCTTTGGTGAGAGAGGCAGTGGTCTGCTGGAAAGAGATGGCCTCCACCTCACTTCACTGGGAGGAAGCTCTTAGCCAGAATGGCTTACCTGCTCAACTGGGCTTTAAACTAAGCCTACCAGGGGTGGGAGGGGACTACCGCCACAGCAAGCCCACTGGGTAACTTCCGTAAAACCAGCAGGCTAAGGCACACAGGGGAGTCCACCCTTACCCCAGCTCTGGAACGATGTTCTCCTGGGAGTGCAGGGAAGACTATGGCTTCAAATGGGACACTTATATGCTTGCATACCAATGCCAGGAGCTTAGGGAACAAACAGGAGGAATTGGTCCTTCTGTTAAACAAGTATGACTATGATCTCATAGGGATAATGGAGATCTGGTGGGACTCCACCTATGACTGGGCCACAGGTATAGATTGCTATACCCTGTACAGGAGAGATTGTGCGGAAAAAAGGGGTGGGGCTGTCAGAATTCCACAGTGTATTTTGAGTTCATGAGTTTCTGTACCTACTACCTAGATTCATAGATGTTAGGGTCGGAAGGGACCTCAATAGATCATTGAGTCCGACCCCCTGCATAGACACGAAAGAGTGCTGGGTTCAGATGACCCCAGCCAGATGCCCATCCAATCTCCTCTTGAAGACCCCCAGGGTAGGGGAGAGCACCACTTCCCTTGGGAGCTCATTCCAGATCTTGGCCACTCTAACTGTGAAGAAGTTCTTCCTAATGCCCAGTCTAAATCTGCTCTCTGCTAGCTTATGGCCATTATTTCTTGTGAACCCCAGGGGTGCCTTGGTGAGTAGAGCCTCACCAATTCCCTTCTGCACCCCCATGATGAATTTATAGGCAGCCACAACCTAGGAGGCTGCTGAAGTGCAGTTCATAGGCCCAGCTCTGAAAAGTGGTTTGTACATTCAAACAAGAACCTAACCTCATCACTAGAACTGAAGCCAACTTCCTACAGCTCAAAACACAAAACCTGCCAACTATCTTCTGTACCCCTACAAACTGCACACTAGAATCTATCAAACACAGCAATACCCAACTACTTGTGGGGGCAAATTCCTCAACAAAAAAACACTCTGCCTCCAGTCTCTCAGGCCTGATCCTGACAGGGAACAAATTACAAAACACTTTTCACAGCTGGGCCTATGAACTTAACTTCATCAGCTTCCTAGGTACAGAAAGTCATGGACTCAATATAGATTAGACAGTGGAATTCTGACACATTGCAACCTGCCAGACATCTGACTCCCCAGGTACCTCTGCAATTTTACCTGCGCTGCTACATCTCCCTTCCCTTCTCCTCCCTCCCCACCCTAGTCTGTCCCTCACCCCTAGATGCCTCCATTTCCATTTTCACTAACTGGTTTTCTTGCCTGCATTGCGTGCCAGGCCAGTCTCTGGCTTCTTTACTATTCCTTCCATCCAGGACCAGGAGATGCACCAACTGCAGATGCTTCCTCAGCCTGACAAAGGGCTTTTCAATGCAAAAGGTGGCATCCCAAGAAGCTAAGCCAAACTCACCTGAAGGCTCACAACTCCACTGCAACCAGCAAGCCTCAGACCTGTCAAAGATGTGACAGGTCTGGGCTTTCCCCAGCAAGGACTGTGTGTGTGCATGCATTAGCTGGAGGTTACAATGCCTCCTACCCACCTTCACCAGGGGATTGTTGGTCCTGGCATTTACAGGGCTGCTGTACAATCAGCAGTCCCACCAGGCCTCCCTACCCTAGCATGGTGCAATTTTAGTGGTCATGCCCAGGACCTGGGACCACCTCTTTCCCCATAGGCCCAGCCCATACCTCCAAGTTCATCGTGGCAGGAGCAAGCTCAGCAGGGACATGTTCTTCCCCTGCTGGCTGGTGATGCAGTGAGTGCCCCCTCCAGCTGAGAGCAGGGCATTAACTTTTAAAAAATAAAATAAAAAGCGAAATAAATTAAAGCAGAAATTAAAGCAGAAAAGCAGAAATAGGGTGTTATCCTTATGACATCATAATTATTTGCACTGAGCAGGAGGACAAGCTCCTCCTGCTTATTCCTCAAGCTCCTGGCATTTGTGTACAGGCAGGCAAGTGTCCCCTTGGGGGCTGTTGCCTTGCCCACAGATTGCACCAGGGCTGGGGCAGGGGTGGGCTCCCTTAAGTGCCTTGGCCCACTGGCTTTGCAAAGGTTGCTCAGTGGGCCAGCAGTGGTGGTAGTCCCCCCAACCCCCAATGGGCTTAGTTTAAAGCCCAGTGGAGCAGGTCAGCCAGTCTGGCTGAGAAAAGCCTCCCCAGAACTTCTTGTTCTTCTTTTGTGTGGTGTACCTAAAATAATATTCTTCTTCTTCTTCTTCTTCTGGGACTCTGAGTTCTGTGTTATGTATGTTAATCTCAACCTGAATCTCTTTCTGACTTCTGTGTTGTCTTTAATCTGTATGTAAACTAACTATAATAATATTGAGAACTAATAATTATATATAATCTGATTCTAAATCTCTTCTTCTTCTATGAATATCTGACTTCTTCTACGATGTGTGAGTGTGTGTAATGTGTGCTTCCATGCACAGTGATGGATCACATTGCCAGGGAAAACACTGAACTTTCTTTTTTTAAAGTATTGCAAAAAAAAAAAGAGAACAAATATAAAAGTGAAAGAAATGAATTGGTTAAGTAGTAAAGTAGAGAGATGCTAAGCTAAGCTAAACTGAGCTAAGCTATATCCTAGCCAATCCTTTCTAACAGCAAAAAGTAGTAGGCCACTGGCTAGGGAAGCCAGGCCAGTAGTCACAGTACCTTTGAGATGCTGTTGCTCAGGCAGGAACAGCTCAGGAAAGGGACAGAAAAGCCTGCACACAGGTTTTTACGCTGTTTCTATGTCCCTTCCCCCAGACACTGTGATTGGAATGGCAGTCAGGGAGAAATCACAGTCACTGGCCAGCTAGAGATGTCAGTCCTTCCCCCCTTGCTTCCCCTCTCTCTTCTAAGTCTCTGTTTCCCCATAAAGACCGCCTTCCAAATTGCCAAATCTCTTCCGAATCTTTTCCAAAACTATTTGGAGGCTCCAAATTGATTCAGAAAGTTTTAAGCTTCTAGCGATTTGATTCGGATTTGGAGATTCGGCCTCCAAATCGGGCTGAAACTTCTCCGAATCAAATCGCGAACCAAAGCTTCACACAGCCTTACTCATCAAAACCCGTTAAGTGACCCAGCCAAAATAACTGCCCACTCCTGGGCTAGCCACACACTGGAAATTTCAAACAGGTCACCTTACCTGTAGATATCCCGGGCCATTCCAAAATCACCAATTTTGGCAACTCGATCTGCCCCTGTGCAGGTCAGCAGGCAGTTCCTTGCAGCTATGTCCCTTAAAAGAGAAATGACATTCTAAAGTCTGAAATAGCTAGAGAAATATGTAGTTACAAATAAAAGGAATATTGGCTTGGAACCTGCGAGCCCTTATACATTAATAAGCCTTATTCAGGAAAGCTGACCATGCTGAAGTCAATGCTTTGCAGACTTAGGCCCTCTTTTATTGAGCAACAGAACACTAATTTTATTGTTATAAATTTTATGAAAGGAAATTAATGCCCTGCATTTAAAATTAGTTTTTTACCCTCATATCTCCAGGTCTTTTCCAGTACCATCTTCATTCTGTAACTGGAAAGATATGTCACTAGTTTAGGGCCACCCAATGAGTCATCATCAGAATCAGAACAGAACCCAGATCTTCTGCATTAGTCATGGGATGACCCTGTCCTTTGTGAAAGTAGATTTGGTTGGGTTTTTGGCCTGTTTGACTAGGAAAACAGACAGAGATTAGAAGTGCTGATTTTGCTTATTTTAGTTACATATTTTGAGATAAGGAATTTTGCATGTTTTATTATTTTGCGTACAGATGTTTTAGTTAATTAAACTGCTTGCATGTTTGTAATTTACTATTGTTTTGTTTCTCCAAGGTTGTATTTTTTTCTCTTTCTCTGTCTTAAGTATAAATATGCGTGTAAACTTATAGAGTAGGAGGATTCCTTTGAAACAGACAAGTGAGTGATTCCCCTTGCTGTATGAAATCCTCCCTATGATCACAGTATAGCCCTAATTAAAGAAAAGGTGGCTCTGTCAGTTCTAATTCAACCACAATGCAAATTTTAATTTCTTCCACAATTTAGTGCTGTGACTCGGCTAGAGATGCCCAGAGTGATCAGTTGGGATACAGACATCTCTTCACTGAAGCCCTGGTGCCAAACCAAGGTAAGAGACCTTTTGAAATCTCTATTGGGGCTTTTCAGTGAGAGGCTGTCTCTGTGTCTTCCTGATTCACTGCTTGAGGCTCACCCTATCTGAACTTTTTTCTGCCAAAACTGTCAGAGCCACTGTGTAAGTAGTAACTGTGAGTAGAAAGAGTTAAGGTTAAAGACTGTGTTGCTGTTGTCAATAAAAGTGTTTCCCCATGTGAATTCAGTTCTGTAAAGAACTATGAGCTCTCTCTGAGGCCAGGAGTGGAAACCTTGTGCAGCCACCCCAAAGACAACAGATTTGTTCTGTGTGCTCTTCGAAAGCAAGGGTGCAAGTTGGAAACTCTTGGAGTGTGTTTTCCACAATACGCGTTGACCAAGGCTGAAACTAAAGAGATGCTCTTGAACCTTGTGCCTCAACGCAGAAATTTGCCATCCCAAGGCTGTCCGAAAGGGCAGTTTTGAATGCAAGGGTGGCCCAACTGGAACCTCGTGACCCAGTGGACAGGTTTACCCTTTCCCTGCCCTCATAAATGAGCCATGTCTAACCGTGAGTAACTGCATGGTGTGCTGTTATTGCAGTGGAGTTTTGTCTTTGGACATTAGCCACAGCATCTCTGTGCCACTAGCAAATATCACAACCTGACCGGACACCCTGAATAATCCATTCCTGTATGAAAGACCTCTGTGAATTGAGTTTAAAAATATAGGGAGCAGAAAGTCTAAAGACATACCGGCTCCGCCAAAAGGAACTCCTACATTGTACATCCTACATTGTACATGTACACATACTATGGCCATAAAAATTGTAAGTTTCTAAACAAATGGAATTGGTATACCAGAGATGATTTTAGCTGGCAGTTTCCCCTGAAGGGAACATTTGATTTAAGTAAAATTGTTCATCTCCACAGAGACCTTGAGTTAAGAGGAAGAATATACCACAGACTGAGTGGGACACATTTTTTGATTGGTATAAAGAAGCCTTCAAAAGATGTCAAGAATCTCAAGTTCAGAGTCTTAAGAACTCCCAAGAGAAACTGAAATCTCAGATAAAGGAATTAAAACAGAAAAGTGCACCAAAAGGGGGCTCCCCAAAAATAGTACCATCAGCACCAAAACAACTTTATCCACAAATAACTCAGAACAAATCTGCAGAAGATATAATTGATTTTCTTAATGTGCCACCCCCATATCAGTCCCAGAGACAATCTGAACCTGAAGAAGTTCAAAGTAACCAAATAGACTCTTCCGGCAGGATTAGCCCACCTCACCAGGAAACTATCACTCAACAACTGTCACCTGCCCCCGGGGCATGCCCACGTGCACTGGAGGCATGCCATCTGTCTCCTGAAATCTCAACGCCCTCCTCTTGTTTAAGGTCTGGTACCCAGTATGGTCCAGCCCCATCTTTAAAATCTAAAAAGGCTCAGCTTATGCCTTTACACCAACTTCCAGGGCAAGGTACAAATGGGGAAACTACAATCACAGTCCCTGTCCCCTGGACCCCAGAATATCTCCTAAACCTTGTTAAACAATTTCCCAACATCAGGGAGAAACCTCAGAAATTTAAAGATGAATTGAAAACTGTAATCCATTCTTATAATCCAACATGGGCAGATTTGAACCAATTAATGAGAAGTGTTATGCCCCCTGAGGTCTGCAACCACCTTGTTGCACAGGTTACTTAGCCTACTCAAGACCCCAGAATAGGAGATCACTTAGCAGATGCCCGAGGATGCCTCCTTGAGGCTGTGCTTAAAATTTG
>NW_017728947.1:54857154-54913645 GCF_001723895.1 Crocodylus porosus | reverse complement strand
TATCAAGGACTTCAGTATACCTGGACGCGATTGCCCCAGGGCTATACTGAATCCCCTTCTCTTTTTTCTCAAATTCTGAAGAAAGATCTAGATGACATAATATTTAAAGAAAATTCTGTGCTTGTGCAATATGTTAATAATTTGCTCTTGGAATCTACCTCCCTTGAAGCCTGTAAAACTGATTCTTTAACTCTCCTCACCTCTCTTGCCCTAAAAGGCCATAAGGCATCTAGAGAAAAGCTACAGCTTTGTCTTTCTCGTGTCCACTATTTAGGTCATGATATTTCTGCTAAAGAACGACTGCTTTCCTCTTCCAAAATAGAAGTTATTCTTAAAATCCCTAGACCAACTACTGTGTCCCAAACGTGTACCTTCCTAGGCATGGCTGGCTACTGCCATCAATGAATACTCGGCTATGCCTCTATAGTCAAGTTGTTGCAAAATCTGACTCTTGTTAATACCCCTGAACCTTTACCCTGGACTTCAGAGATCAAAGGCGCTTTTGCCTCTATTAAACAAGCTCTGTCACAAGCTCCTGCCTTAGGCCTTCCCGATTATACTAAACCTTTTATTCTCTTTTGTCATGAAAAGGATGGATGTGCACTTGCAGTACTTACTCAGACGCTGTCCCATTGCTTATTATAGCTCTGCTCTTAACCCTGTTGCAGCTGGATTTCTTCCATGTCTCTGTGCTGTAGCTGCAGCCGCCGTCACTGCTGAACTTTCCTCCACCCTTGTATTAGGTTCTCCCCTTACTGTTGCTGTCCCACATGCTGTAGCAGCCCTTTTACTAAAAACAAAAACCCAACACCTTTCAAATGCTAGATTAACTAAGTATAAAATCTTGCTTCTCTCTGCTGGAAATGTCACCCTAACTAGGTGCCCTGTTTTAAACCCTGCTTCTCTGTTACCTACCCCTTCAGATCGTAAACCCCATGATTGCATTTTTGTTACTGCTCACCTAACAATGCCCCGCACTGATCTAAAGGACATCCCCTTGCAAAACTCAGATATAGTATTCTATGTTGATGGATCATGTCAAAAAAACTCAAAAGGTTCCCTTGTTGCAGGCATGTTCCCAATATAATGTTATAGAAAGCCATCACTTACCTAATATGTATTCAGCTCAAGTTGCCGAACTTGTGGTTCTCACCAGGGCTTGCACCCTAGCCTCTGGTGCCTCTGTTAATATTTATACTAATTCTCGCTATGCTTTTAATATTGTACACGATTATAGTCAACTTTGAAAACAAAGAGGCTTCCTCACTTCAGGAGGTGCCAAGATCAGTAATGGTCCGTACGTAAATGCCTTGTTAAATGCTTTACAATTACCTTCTGCTGTTGCTATTATTAAATGTCAAGCTCACCAGAAACCTTATAATGATGTTACACGTGGGAATGCTCTGGCAGATTCCACTGCCAAAGCTGCGGCTATTTCCACTCCTCAGGCTACGCCTGTGTTTTTGTCTATTCCGACTGACCAGTCTCCATTAGCAAGTCTTCACAACGTTGCCCTTCTCCAAGATCAGGCTCCACAACCAGAGAAACATACATGGAGACTGGCTGGGTGTTTATTACACCCTGACCATTTGTGACACTCCCCGGACGGCCGCCTGGTTGCCCCAATGG
Source organism: Crocodylus porosus (assembly GCF_001723895.1). NCBI lineage: Eukaryota > Metazoa > Chordata > Crocodylia > Crocodylidae > Crocodylus > Crocodylus porosus. The sequence goes on along the minus strand of NW_017728947.1, from coordinate 54,912,016 downwards.
TCCTTCTTCCTCATCTTGCTCGCATACACCATGGCATGGCACATGTAAGCAAAAGGGGAATAATAAAAGCTGATAAGCTTGATTGGTTTGCTCCAACTTTTCCATCTGTGGCTCAACAGTACTGCCACACCTGTCCTATTTGCCAAGCCCATAATGTGGGAAAGCCTGTAAAAACAAAAAAGGCAGCACATCCCCCACCTTGGGGACCATTTGTAAATTTACAATTAGATTTTATTCAAATGCAGAAATGTTGTTCTTACGAATATGTTCTTGTTACTGTATGTATATTTTCTGAATAGGTAAAAGCCTACCCATGTGCAAAAGCTAACAGCATCACTGTAAGCAAAAAGTTGCTCAGAGACTTTATTCCAAGGCTTGGTATTCCTTTATCCCTAAACTCTGATAGAGGAACTCATTTTACTGGACAGATAATGAAAAAAGTCTGCAAAGTCCTGCAGATCCAACAAAACTTTCATTGCCCACATCATCCACAGGCCTCGGGCCAAGTGGAATGCCAAAATGGCATTTTGAAAAATAAACTGTCCAAAATGTGTGCTGAGACTCACCTAAAATGGCCAGATGCACTTCCCATAGCCCTTATGAGTATGAAATCTTCTGCCAACCAAAAGACTAGGCTTAGCCCACATAAAATTCTAATGGGAAGACCCATGAGGCTCTCTGTCTCGCCACCTGTTGCCTCCCACTTTTGTGACATACATTCATTTGATGATACCATTCTAGACTATTATAAGGCACTAATGAAGTGTGTTAAGGCTTTTCATTCACAGGTACAGGCAGTTCTCCCCAAAGAACCGGATGACCCGTGCCATTCCATCCTGCCTGGTGACTGGGTCCATATAAAAGTCCATCAATCAACAAAAGTCATCACTGGAACCTCGCTGGAAAGGCCCATTCCAGGTACTCCTGACCACCAACACTGCAATAAAGTGTCAAGGACATGGATCCATGCTTCACACAGTAAGAAAACATCAGCCCCGTTAGACCCACAGTCTCTTCCATATCAATTTTGTAATCAGCCTCCACAAACTGGTATTGAACCTAGCACTGCCAGCAGAAGAGCTCAAGACCAGTAGTGAGCCAAGCGCCTACTGGCGAAGAGAATTTGCCACTACAGAGCGAAGAGGATGTGCCCCAACACCACCACTGTGCCCTTCGGGACAAGAAAAAGGCCTCTACCTAGTTCCTGGTTCCTGAGGCGGAGTTGGTTAGTCGTCATTTTGGTAGTTCTCAGTATTTCTTTTTGGGCCATCTTATCTAAACTTGACTCATCAGTTATAAGAAACTCTGTAAACCAAACTACACTTCCGCACTGACAAAGAGAATCATTTCATGAAAATATGTTCTAGTCTTTAGTTAATCAAATTAAAATAGATTTAAATGTCTCTCATTGTTGAATATATAGTCATGTCCCTATCTACTCTACTGAAAATATACCCATGATACCAGTACCCTGGAATGCAACTCAGATGTTAGCCCCTTACTATTCAGATTTTCATGGAAAAGAAACTTAGCAAAATGTAAGTTGCAACCAGTCTGACTATGTACCATTAGCATATGCCACCCCTGAAAAGTTCTGCTGAACCTGTAATAAATCTCGTGTTGCACTAGAAGTCAGTAAGTGCAAGGTAGAATTTAAAATAAATGGTGCTTGGTTTTCTAATGGTTCCTGGATATCTAACTATTCCCTTGCAGGTCTATTTTCAGGCTATTATTCACAATGGATCATGACCCCATGCTGTAATACAGGTAAATTTACTGTATTAGCTAGTCACTATTTTGTGTATAAAAATAAGGCCTATAAAAATCTTCCCTCCGGTTAGAGGGGAATGTGCTATGTCTCCGCAGCGTATCCTGCCTTTACTATTAGATCTCACTTACCTAAAGAAAAAATTCGCAATGTTTGCAAAATTACAGAAAATTAAAGGTTTTGGGATATAATGTTCCCCAGCTATGGCTCAGCCTTAGCTATGTGATAAAAAAGTTGCAGCATCTCTGGAAAGAATTGTTAATGCAACTGCTAATAGTTTTAATAAAATAAATACAGAAATAAAAGAAATAAGGCAAATGACACTGCAAAACCGACTTGCATTAAATTATATACTAGCCAGCAAAGAAAAAGTCTGTGCGTTAATAGGTAAAGAATGTTGTACTTATATTCCCAATAATTCAGAAGAAATACAGGATTTAAGTAAACATATTCGAAAAGCAGCAGCTAAATTGCATGAGTCAGATAGTTAAAATTTAAGTTCTTGGTTTAGCTCTATTTTCAGTTCCTTAGGCTCTACCGTCATTCATAGTTTATTAATATTGTTTGTTGTTTTTATTAGCGTACGCCTAGTGTTTATAATAGTACAATGTTGCTTAAGTTGTGCTGCCAAGCAAATGCGGAATAGCCCATCAACCAAAAGAGAAGTATATAAGTTGTATGTTAAAATAGCAAAAAGTAAAAAAAACCCCAAAAACTAAAAGTTAAAAGGCTAATAGCGATAAATATCTAACTTATTAAAAAAAAAAAAGAGGAGGGAATGTGAAAGTAGATTTGGTCAGGTTTCTGGCCTGCTTGACTAGGAAAACAGACAGAAACCAGAAGTGCTGATACTGCTTATTTCAGTTACATGTTCTGAGATAAGGAATCCTGCATGCCTTATTACCCTGTGCACAGTAGTTTTATTTAATTAAACTGCCTGCATGTCTGTAATTTACTATCGTTTTGTTCTCCAAGGTCGTATTTTTTCTCTCTTTCTCTGTCTTAAGTATAAATATGCTTGTAAACTTTTAGAGTAGGAGGATTTCTTTGAACCAGACAAGTGGGTGATTCCCCTGGCTGTATGGAATTCTCCCTGTGATCACAGTATAGCCCTAATTAAAGAAAAGCTAGCTCTGTCAGTTCTAATTCAACCACAACGCAAAATTTAATTTCTTCCACAACTTCTTCGGGCTTTTAAAAAAAAGAAATATCTGTGACTAGTTAAATCTCTCCATTGCTTTCCATGGGGCACCATTTAATGAGAAATGTTATTTGCTTGGAAATCCCCAAGGCACTTGGTTGATATGTTGACCTGGAGGCTGGAGCTGGCAAATTGCTACTCCCCATTTAGGCTAACTCCTAGGCTGTACCAGAAGTAACTATTTGATGGCCAGAGCTCTTTGCTTGACTCAAAGGAAAGTGATAAGTGCATGAGACAGGTTGGAGTGCTTAGTATTTGTTTTAAAGTACAGTTGTGCTCTGACTTGTTAAAAAGCCTGGCACTGTGGGGGTTCTGTGCTTATTGTGTCTTGTTGATTGCCAGAAAAATGTGCTTACTATACAGCTAACATATTTCTTCCCACTGCTAGTCTTGGAAACTTCCCCTAAGTCAGGCATCAAGCTGGTTATTCTGGCTTTTATTTTCATCACCAGTAGCAGCTGGTAGCAGATGACAAATGATGCCCTCCATGACTTCAGTGGGTTTAGATAGGTATAACTTATCAGAGCTTAGTAAACAATCCCTCTATTGATATTCTATGTGTACAAAGGAATAGGATCCAATGTGCTCTCTTTTAGCTGTGCTGGCTCTGAATTGATCAGAGCTGTTAAAGCTTATTTGAGTCACTAAAAGTCACTCTGATTACAGAACACGGAGAGCAGACCTGCTGAGTAAGATTTACTGTTTTTACACAGTCATTTCTCAGAACAGAAGTACACTTCTGGGCAAGTTCTGTTTAATGCTAGAAAACGTGATAAAATATATAGTTATTTTTCAAATTACACTAATGATAAATTAATAATATCCCAAAAAATGAAATTATGTACCTGAAAGCACGCAGAAAACAACTAAAAGGGAAAATTCTGTCTTGGTAGCCCATTTTCATTCGAAGACCATTTATATTACACTGTCTTCATAGTGGGGGTAAGCAGAGTAGGGAGGATCCAGTTACATGGTCACTGGAGAGAAGCCAGGTCTGGAGACTACTTCTCTGGGAATCGCTCCTCAGAGTGACAACCTCCAGCTAAAACTCCCTAACTACTTATCCATATAAAATTGCTGTTTCACCCAGACTGTGTGTAGCACAAGCTGGGCATGAAATTTAAGACTCTCCCTGTTTTCTTATAAACTGTTTAACAAGACAGACAAAAAAAATCCCTGGATGTGAGGGCATGGACACTTTGGACAGTCCAAGAATAAACAATTCACAAGACAGAATTTTCCCTCTTATTTCCCCCCCAGCTCTGGCAGTCTTCATGATTGGATGTAATAAGCTGTCAATCACACTTAAGGGAGGAATGACTTTAGTCATGTGGAACTGAAAAGGAGCTTAAGGATAACCTATTTTGTAATCCGCCTTCTACCAAATGCTACTTCAGCTGGTTGAGGATGCTGATTTTATAATGCTAGAGAAAGTGTGGCTGGAAAAGTAGGCTCACAGAGCCTCTCAATAACACAGCGGGATCTCTCTGCCAATAAAATCATCGCTCTTTTTTTACACTGTTCATGGTAATGAGTGAAATCATTCCTGAGGTTTTGGATGCCTCTGTTCTAGACAGATTTGTCCTTTTGCATAGCTCTGTTCACATTCATTGACACATCTCTACTTCCTTCGAGCAACAATCCCACTTCCTATTATGGAGAAAATTATATTGACCTTGGGGCCTGGTTAATTCTCAGAACTGCTATGTTTGATTAACAGAACATGTGACTGAGGTTTCACTCCAAGCACAATAAGCTCTGAAACCCCTTTAGATAAGAAGGCATTGAATAGACAGGATACTTTTAGAGGAAAGAGGAAAACATCTTCCAATTAGGAAGTTATATTAGGCCTCACAGCTACTACACGTAGATCAAAAGTAGGACAGAAATCAGCATATGCCAGAAGACTGACAAGAGTGATGGTCCTGAAGGATCTATGAGGCAACAGTATTGAGGGACTCTTCTCGTAGTTCAGTATATTGTACTTGCTGATCCTGCGCTCCATGGGCAGTAACACGAGAAAGTCTGCTTCAGCCGACCTTGTCCTGACACGTGTCTCTTGCCACACCAATGTCCAACTCCAGTATGATACTTAAGCAACATTTTTTAATTTCCTCTGAGAAGGCTCTTAGAGGGAATGACCAAATTTCCTTCCTCTGAGTTTTCTAGCTGTAAGTGCTTGACCAGCACTGGATTGGCCCATAATAGGTTCCTGTTGCACCGTTTTGTGGCTGTGCACTAGGAGGCTGACAGAAGTTCCAATTGCAACAAAATCGAGACTTGTAGGTTAATGAGAAAGTTACAATGGCCTGCTCTTTCATACCATTCTTTACTATCTTTCATTTCAGTGACTGAGGGAAGGCCAAAATGCAGTTCTTTAGTCCATTTCTGAGGCAAAGGGATCAATGCCTTGCCTTTTGAGTGTCTATTGCTCACAAAGCACACCTTTTCACTCAGACATATTTACTTAAAACGTCTTCTAAAATCCTATAAAAGCTTCACTTTGCTGCTCGTGCCCTTAAAGACAGAGAATTCTGGGGAGTTCTCCTTCTCATGGCCATGCTCAGAGCAAAGATCTGATTTACCTCCAGACCCCATGGAGACGGGGAATACCCCATTACAAAAACTACCTGGCAAAGAAGAGACTGAAAAACAGCAGTTTATAGCAAAGCTGTGGAATTCCTCAGTCTCTCCTTTGTCACATGTTGTGAATGACACTGATTAAGAGGTACTTCACTAACTGTGCCAACCCAGGATGAGCTGTAGAAAGGAACTGTGACTCAGAACACCCCTCTACATCTCAGAAGCTCCTGCTTTGAACAAGAGGCTGAATATGCCGGGTTGCCCCATTTCCAGACCCTTCAGTCAGGTAACTCTATTGGTTGCCATGAGAAAGATTAGTGGCTCCACCTTTGCCCTGCCTCTCTCCTGCTCATCTGTTCACTATTTAGTAGGGCTGTGCAAAATTTCATTTGATGTTTTGTTTCAACGCTGTTTCAACTTGTTTTGAGCTCAAAACAGCAAAATTGAAATGAAACAAAGGGCTTCAAAACAGCCTCAAAACGAAATAAGGGCAGAAGCTGAAGCTGGGTTTGGCTGCAGGCAAACAGAAAGTAAGGAGAGGTAGGGGGAAAGGGAAGAAGAAGGACACAGTGAGGGTATGTCTTAGCACACATGCTGGAAAAGAAGCTCCTGGAGGAGAGGAAAGAAAGGCTTTGTCACACTTTGGCTGCCTGAGGTGATGCTGGTGCTACTGTGCTGCTGCTCACTAAGTTATACCTGTTGTCATTTAAAGTGGTAGACCAGACTGAGGTTGTAGGGGAGGAGGAGACCTCATTGCGGCACACTAACATGTTATATAGAGGCCGCAGCACCAGTGAGGATGCACCTTAACACACACACACAAAGTCACACGTCATGACTTTTGCTTGTCAGCAGTTTGAGATGCAATTTCCCAGAAACCCCTCCACCTATCTCCTTGAAAGCTGGCAGGCTTCATGGTCTCAGCAAGGGCTACCATCCCTGCAGTTTTCACACTGCTGTGCCTTCACACTTACAAGTGACATGAGTTTTGCTTTCAAGACTTTGAGGTGCAGTGTCCCAGAAACCTCTGCACCTATCCCCTTGAAATTTGGCAGACTTCATGCCCTCACAAGGGGCTACCATCCTTGCAAGTGTCATCAGAATCAGGCACGAAATGACAAGTTATAGGAAGGTTTGTGCTTCCCCATTATAGCCTATGGGTGAAACGTCAAAGCAGCATCAAAACAGCGAAACAGTTTTGATGAAACAAAATGGAACAGTGCTTTCGAAATGAAAGGATACTCAAAACAAAATGCTGTCCTGTCAAAATGGCAAAATGGAAGTTGAAACGAAACAGTGCTGTTTCGCACAGCCCTACTATTTAGTTCCCAGATGGACCCAGGGATAGGCCTGGGCTTCTACAATTCTCCCCATAGGTCACACAGAGCCAGGTCACTATGTTGCTCTGTCAGTTATGTGGCAGGATGGCCATTCTCAAGTTCTCAATGTCCTTTTAAATGTATGCATAAGTAAAAATTTGATTTAGAAATATTCACAGTGAGAAGAAGCTATAGATGTAATTTTTGTGAACAATGATAAATAATGATTTACAGCACCCTTCATTAGAGGATCTTAGAGTACTCTGATTCATATTATCTTTTGTTATATCCTGTTACTGGGAATGACACTGAAAACCAGGGAAGTGACGTGACTTAACTGAGGCCATATGCTAAGTCAGCAGAAGAACTAGTAAAAAATGTCTTGCTCTTTGCTCAGATCACAAGATCACACTCCCTCCTATAACACTGAGCAGAGGAAAGCATAGACCATAATAATCACACAGCTCTCTGCTGGATCACTGTCTGCCTCACTTCTTCCATTTCCTCCAATCTCTCCCCACCCTTGCCTGTTTTTGCCTGTTTGCTCAATGTGTGCATGCATGCATGTGGGTGAATACTCTGTTCTGCCTATTTCTGCAGAGCCTGCTTTGTCTACCTGCATAACTTCAAGCTGCACATATGGTAAATCAGAGCCTACTCCACCCTCTGGGAGTTCCTCAGTTCCTTCTACTGATTTGAGCTGGGTCCAGAGTACACTTTTAAACTCTGAAGGCAACAGGAGAAATTAGTCCTGTGCCATTAACTGAATCTACCTCTTAGCCAGAAGCCTGAGATTCTGCCAGCCAACTGGGAATTTTTAAGGGCTATTCATAATAAACATAAACACATTATAAAATGTGGATAAATAGTATTATCCTGATTATAAAAACACAGAGGCACCTGCCTTAAATCACACAGCAGGTCAGTAACAGCACAAGAATGGAAACCCAAGTTTTCTAACTCGCTCCCTCTTCACTACTTTAACCTTAGGCCATGCTGCCTGTATCCCCTTAACTCTCCAAATATCCCTACCCTCTCCTTCCCTAGCCAATGGGGCTATTCTGTGCTGATACTTCTATAAATACAACCAATAAATCAACACAGTCAAGTTAGGAAAGAAAGAAGTTATTGCTGTTGTCTTGCAGTTTTGTGTAGAGCAACACTGCCATCTTGTGAGCCATAAGGAGTATCTCCTCAAGTGTACATAAAATAAAAGTGCCCAGCACTGAGCTACCCTGATGGACAAGCTCACAGCCAAGGGGGAAACTTTAAAAGTATACAGGACAGCAGGAAGCCTAATTCCTATTGATAATCAATGGCATTTAGGTACCAAACTACCATTTTTGCCTCGGAAAATCTCTTTCCATCATGTTGTACTTTATCATTCTTTACACAGCAGCTGAGTTCACACATTTTCTTGAAAGTATAAAAGGGCTATCATATTTCCTGTTGACATGTAGTCACTAGATCTGCTATATTCAGGGATTACAGCGTCTCTCCAGAATTATATTGTCATTAGGGTATTATGCTCTTGATTGACAGCTTCCATAGGCAGTTGCCTGTTAAAGACATGACAGTAGTATATCTTAATTGTCTCCCACGATCCCTTTAAAGTAAAAATTGCTTGCTTTTGACTTCCATGATATTCAGACCATTTTTATCAGATGGCATTTGTAAGAATCACAAATGTTTTGAGAGAATATGGAACTGAGTTCAACCTATCTATGGTTTTGCCTCAAAAAATATACCATCTCAGAATTATAAGCCATTTAGGTCCCTGCATGTTTTTAACGTGACACTTGTTGAAATCCTCTGGCTTCCACTGAGCTTAAGGATTTTGAGACTTCAAGTCTGTGTTGGAGATGGTAAAACAGCATGGATCCAAATTGAAGAACATGTCTGGGTTATCCCTTGTAAAAGTAAACTGTGGAGCTTAGAACAAGCTTAACCAAGTCCCTGAAACCTTTGCACGAGAACAGGCTGTCTTTTCTCACCTGTGGATGAAATGATTCTCTTCCAGGTATCTGCAGCCACAGGCAATGTCTCTGGCAATGTTCAACAGGTCTTGCATTGTCAAAGTGGATGGCTGGTTCTGGAGAAGATAAGAAATTTCATAGTGGGTCAGAATATGGGTTTGGCCAGCCAATTATTCTGTGGTATATAGAGGATCTTAAGGGAAAAAATATTTATGAAGAGCCTATCCACATTGATCTTCCCTTAGAGCTTATACCTTTTAGAGACCTAGAAAATCCCAGTTTGGAGCTTGTACCTATAACTATACTGATTAATACCCAAAGATGGACTTAACCTCCATGAATTTGTGCAATCCTCTTTTGAACCTATTTAAATTGTCAGGCTTTACACGTTGTGGCAGTAAACTCCACAAGCTAATTACATGTTGTTTGCAAAAGAACACCCTGTTTTTGTTTTTTAATTGCTTTCCTATAATTTCTTTGTGTCCCCTAATTCTGATAGTGTGAGAGATAGAAAACAGTAAATCCCTGTTTACTTTCTCCACCCAAGTTATTGTTTTATAGGGCTTTATCATTATTCAGTTGTTTTATCTCTAAGCTAAAAAGAAGCCTCTCAATGCCTCCAGTCACCGAAGAAGAGAAGAACAGACATAGATGGGAAGAAAAGAAAGGCCGGATGGAATGACAAATAGCTGGGGAGAGAAGGAAGGGAGAGTGAGAGACACACAGGGAAGCAGTGAAAGAAGGAAATGTTGGCAGGAGCAAAGGGCAGAAGATGTGCCAAAGAAAAGAGCAAGGAAAAGACTGTGCTTCTACTTAAAGTATATAGTTCTCCAGACAGGTGGAGTGAATCTGTTGAATCCTACCAGCTGGGAGTGAGTGACAGAGGGTGCATACAGAAAAGTTCCATGGATGTTTTACAACACTGTCATTTAGAGCATTTTTACAGCACTATAAAGTTACAGTGGTCTTAAACAAGACAGCAGTGCAGTGCTTGGTGGGGGGTAAGGGGCCTCTGAGCCCCTGCACTTTCCAGGCTAGGAGGAAGAGGGTGCTTCACAGCTTCTTGGGTCTTCTCCACTGGTCAGAAATTTGATCAGCATACAGAAGATATTTAAAGCACTGTAGGTTGCTAAAGTGCTGTAAAATACAGCTTTTCAAATGTAATACCTCATTTGCAAGTTCTGTACCCATTTGAAAGTGCTGTAAAGCTGTGCACTTCTGTTAAGTCAGAGCAATAATGCACTTTAAATGGTGAAAAAGCAACTTCTGTACACACCCCTAGTGACTGTCAGTGAGTGGCCCACTCTGGATACAGTAGCAAAAGCTTCTACCAATGGGGTTGAACAAGAACAGCTCTCTAGTGGTGGCAAGCTGTATGAAAATAAACATCAAAAGAGTTCTTGAAAGCACTGGGAAATGACTAGAGGCCTTCCAAAGAATGAGTTTAGGGCTGTAAGGGGCTCACACAGCAAAAAAATAAGAGAGCTTTTAAAAAAAAACATGTCATCCTACATTTTGAAGGAACTGAGAGAGAGAGTTATGATGAGTAATGAATTTCTATATGCCAGAGCCACAGGCTGATAAACTTAGGCATTCTTTAAGTTAAGGAAGAGTTGGGATTCAGGTATAACACAACAAAAGGAATTCTTTATTTAAGATGCTAGACATGCAGACTATAGCTCTCTTGGGTTTTCCGGTTCAGATTGATGGGCACTGCTTCTGTTGCAATAACCATGCATATTCCATTTAAGCAATCATGTAATGATTTGCTGAATAAGTTATTGTCACAAAGCAGATGCTAGCCCAGCACACACAAAAGCTGTGCTTTTTCTCAGCAAGTCCTACTTATTCTCTTGCAATCATTTCTGGGGAAAATTCCTTGGTGTGTTTTCAAAGAAGTTGTTATGATAAGTGCTTAGGAGAAGGGAGGAGAGAAATTACAACACCAAGCTCAGTGAAATTCCTGGAGATGTCAAGTAAAATCTCTCTCATTAATTTTATTGTGCTTCAGGATGCTGCTTCCTTGGTCATTTCATAGCCTCAAACCACATAATTTTTACTTCAGCTGTTCGGGGTTCTTTTTACTGGTGAAGTGAGTCATTTCTTGATTGTGCAGAGCTCTTGGATGTTTGCCACTGAAAGTTAGAGTTATAAACAAGTAGCTTATCGAGGTGAAACAGAAATTGAGCAAGTAAGGTATAGGCAGGAAGAGACCTCTGGCTACATTGTTCTATCCTGTTCTGGAGGTCCCTCTGTTAGTAGGCTGATGGAGTTTCATTTTTACTGTGGCCATAGACACTTATGGTGAGATACATTAACAGTAATTGAAGCTGCTTGATGTTGCAGAAAGGGCACTCAGGAACATTTCTTTGTTTTCTGAGGGGCTGTTTAGTTTGACTAAACTCATGTCCTTTTTAGTTGCTATCAGCTAACATTGTTTCTAACAGGTTTGTGTTCACTCATGTTTGGGAATGCCTGTTCTTCACATCAATATTATTTTTTGGGTGCAAACAACTGTACTTATTCACCCCAGTTTTTTGTCATTAGTTATGCTTTTTGTTTTGCATGTTCACAAAAGTTGTATGACTTTATGACAGTGAAACAGTTAATGCTGTGTGACCCTCTTAGTGCAGACATGTATAGTGGTATACATGTACTTCACATAGTGCAGTTTATTCAGTAAAAGAAGAGGAACAGTAAGGCACCTTTATACTAATACAGTTTTCACAGTATGGTCATCGCATCAAAAATTCGGAGTTCTAATTTAAATCATTATAACAGTACAAAAATATGCACAGACCAGGCCTCCTCTCCTTCAGTCAGCAATTTGGGAACAGAAACAATATATAATTTAGGTAGCTAGGACAAACCATAGCAAACAACTGAAATCCACCACCAGTACATTGAAAACTACCCATTCGAACTATTCACTGAAGACTGGCCAGTAATAAATATATTTGTAGAAATCAGGATTGGTTCTTGAACAATTCCCAAAAAGAAAGAACAAATTATATTTGATAATTTAGTTGCAACAGTTATTTAAATCAGTAATACTGGTACCTAGAGGCCCAGATCTTCTGCTGATGTCAACTGACACAGCTCCATCAAAGTCAACAGAATATACTGACTGACACCAGCTGAGAATCCAATATAACATTTTCTCATTAATAAGTATCACTGTAATTTTAGCTTTACACATGCCACAGCAGTTATTATGTAAACCAGGAAGCTGACATGATAAATAATATATTCTCCTATGTGTTGAAGTAATGCTGTACTCATGATGATCCAGGAAATATGGGAGAGGCAAGACTTTTTGTGGGTGATATCTTTTACTGGACCAGCTGCGTGGTTGGGATTGACTTAGACAAATGCAATTCATCCGTCTCAAAGTGATCTGAAGTAGGAGGCATTGCATTCAGGAGTGTCTAAGTCTAAGTCTAGCTCAATCACACAACTGCTCCAGTAAAGAATATCACCCACAAAAGTTTTACCCTCTTGCACATTTTCCTATGCTGTTTTCCAGACGCCCCACACAGAGACCAGTGGAGTTGAAAAGAACACATTCTCCACTCAATTTCTCCTTTGTCATTAGTAACATGGATCCCTTGGAATATGTGCTAAGGAATCAATTAACTCAGTTTCTTAAAGTTGAGAAACAAGTCACACTTATTCTCAGCCATGTGTGCTCCAATACCCTTATTTTTAGTAAAATGCCCCAGTAAAAACAGGCATAAACAGGAAGGCAAGGATGGCTAACCACATGTGGTCGATTCTGCCGAAGGAAGCTCTTCATGTCTCCACCAGCCATGAGCTCCAGCAGAATGAAGCGAGGCAACGTCTGCAGGCTCACACCAATGCACCGCACTATGTTTTGGTGGTTGAACTTACTGCAAAAAGCAACAAAGAAAGGAGGAGACAATACTGGAGATGAGCTAAAATCTTTTACATAGTTCCCTCTCCTAAACTTTAAGGATTTAGACTAAGTAGACTCTGTATCCAAAACACCCTGCCAGAACAAGTCCCAACTTCAGCTGAAGCAAAGGCCAGGACATGGTTGTCTGTAATCACAAGAAATCCAAAGAGATTCAGTACAGTACAAACTTCTTCAGAAACTGAGAAAAGATAACAAAAGCTACCAAATTCAGCAGGCTCTTTCCTCCATGCACATCTACTGTAGTTACTTTATGTTGGTCTGGGATAGTACAAAGACTTTTTGTGATATCTTTTTTTGGATCCACTTCCTAAGGAAGGGGCACTTGGGGCATTCATACATGTGCTCCAGGAGTGTGTGCGTGTGTGTGTGTGGGCAGGGGGGAGGTGCTTGATTAGAGCAGCTCCGAGACCCACTCTAATTAAAGCACCTGGAGCATTGCGTGTATCAGTGTCCCCTCATTGACCGAGCTGTAGATAAAGTGCCCCTGCTGCCATTTTTAAGTGCAGGGATGCTGATACATGAGATGCTGGAGGGTGCTGGAGCACAGTAATTACCATGCGCCAGCAGACTCAATTAACTGAGCACTGTAATTACTGTAATTGGTGCCCAAAAGCTTGTCTAACAGCTCTCCCAACAATGCAGTTGGTCCTGTAAAAGGTGTCACAGAAAACCCTTGCCTTTTGTATGTTTCTGCCTCCTTAGGAGGTGGGTTGAAGGCATCAACACCTTTTAAAATAGTCTGCTAATCAGGAGCCAGTACAAAATGTTGTCTTGGGTCCATCCAGATGATATTTGCAATGCTTTGGCAAAAAGCATTTCTCTCCAGAAAAGTTCCTGTTTTCCATGAAAGAGGTGTGAGGAGGTCTTCCAGATACTCTGTCTGGTGCAATTGATTTAAATGCTATAACCTCCAGATCCGATATATCTAAAATACATGGAATTATGGTCATGACTCAGTTTTTCATCCTTCCTAGACAGAAAAATTATATACCTCAGAGTTCACTGTCAGAGGAGCTTTCAGATCAGACTTTCCAAATGACTATCCAGTCTGCTCTCCAGAGAGATCAGAGGTCAGATTTATCCTGGGAGAACTGACCTTCATTGAGAGTGGGAAGGAGCTTCCCCATAACTCCTGGACCTCCCTCGTAAACTCACTGCATCACCTGGTAAGAGTTCCCCGACTCTTCAGTCTGTCGCAGGACACTTCTGTGCCCAGCTCCCAGTGAGCCTTGAACTTAAGGGGGGAGGTGTGTCGCAGGGCACTTTGGTGCCCTGCTCCTATAAAGAGGTACAGGTGCTGGTTGCTGGGGCACCCACAGTTTGGTCAGCTGACCAGAAGGGGGCAGGGCCTGACCTATATAAACGATCCAGGCTGAGGCCAGAGAGGCAGTTCCCCGCTAGCAGCCGAGGAAGAAGGAGCTCTGCTGGGGTAAGCAGAGTAGAAAAGCCTGATGGCCTGAGCAGCTTCTGCTTGAGGATACTGGGTGGAGAAAGCCCTAGTAGGGATGGTTAGTCAGTTGGCTTAGAGTTTATGTTGTAGCCCAGGAGCTTGAGTTTTTCTGTCCGTAGTTTTATAAGACCGGAGGACCAGGTGAGGCTAACAGGGGTTGGAGGAGGCCTCATAGGGGCTCCACGGTAGTGTGGGGACCCCGGTGCCAGACAGGGTACAACATTCAGGGGTGCACTGACCCCAGCCCTGAGAAGGGGCGCAGAGGATTGGGGGCCAGGTAAGGCCGAGGCTGCCTGAGCCCCACAGGAACTTTTAGGCCCGAGGAGGGGATTCAGGGGCCAGGCACGGCTACAACCACCTGAGCCCCAATTGTGAGAAGCCCCAGAGGGCACTCGCTGTAAGACCCAAGGAGGGGATTCGGGGCCAGGTACGGCTACAGCCACCTGAGCCCCAATTGCAAGGAGCCCCAGTGTGGGCACGGTTGCGGATAAGGCCCCAGTGCATGTCCGTGAGGGCGCAAGTGATTGAGACAAGCCAGGGGGCATCCGTGAGGGCGCAAGCCATTACGTGAGGGCACCAAGGGGAGAACTGACAAGACCATGTCCGGTATGTCTGCGAGGCTTGGGGCGTGATACAGGGGTGGCTGGAGCCACATGTGGCCCCTAAGGCTCTAGTGCACGGGGTCATCTAAGACGGAGCACAGACTTGGATACATCAGGGGTACCGTGTCAAAGAGGACAAAAAGGCAGCCTCTCTTAACACTACTTACATCAAAGATGTGGTGGGCAAGATGGTGAGGGTGCATTGACACCAACTTGGCACGGTAGAGGGTGCTAGGAGAGATCACGGCCGCTCCTAGGACCCCGCCCCGTGACACAGTCCAATGCAAAGGACAGGCAGAGACCTGAACCTTTGGACTGGCTAATGCTGCAGAACCTGTTAGCAGGGAGAAATCCCTGTAGTAAGGGGAACATAGGGACTGCACCCTTGGTTGGCTGCTGCATGAAGGGCACAATGGGGGATCTGTGCACTTCCTCTCTCTGGGAAGCTATTTAGGAGCCAACTCAATCTAAAGTTGAGTTCCCATAGCATTTTTCATCCTAAAGTTAGCACTTTTCATCCTAAAGTTAGCATTTTCCCTAAAGTTCCCATAGCATTTTTCATCCTAGTAGGAGTCTGTCCTTAAATCTGTGGCTGAAAAACCCTTCTCTAGCATGCTGTGTATTATTTCAGAAGTGCTGCACGGCTATATGGCCAAAGCTCCAGCTCTTTTATGATACATACTGTATTCCATTTAATCAATGTGAGTTTGCTTGAATAAGACTATGGGAACTTACTCCTACATGGAAAAGTGCAGTGGGATTCTTCCTGTTGTAGTGGGATTGGAGTATATGTGTAGCTATGATGATCCAGGAAAGAGCTGATCCAATAAAAATGGCATAAAAAGCCCCTTGCCTCTGGGATTCTTTGACAGGAAAAATACTATATATGTAACACATTGTTAAATGAATTTAGAGAAGTTATTACTGTACGACCATTGGAGAAGTGACTTTAGGCTTTGTTACCATGACCACAAGGATACTATGTCTGAAGTGGACAACTGTCCATCAGAAATTGGACTGAGACCACGGGGGACCCGGTAGCTGCCTATAAGTACACAAGGGGTGTTCATCAGGATCTGGCAGAA
Source organism: Crocodylus porosus (assembly GCF_001723895.1). Taxonomy (NCBI): domain Eukaryota; kingdom Metazoa; phylum Chordata; order Crocodylia; family Crocodylidae; genus Crocodylus; species Crocodylus porosus. The sequence goes on along the minus strand of NW_017728947.1, from coordinate 54,896,095 downwards.
CATCTGTTCACCAGAGCGCCCCAAGAAAAAACAAGGACCAATGGTCATAACCTCCTACAAGACCATTTTAGGCTGGACATAAGAAAAAATGTCTTTACTGTCTGAGCCCTCAAGACCTGGAGTAGACTCCTTCCAGATGTGGTGCAAGCACCTACTCTGGACTCATTCAAGAAACGCCTGGGTGCTTATCTTGCTGGGGTCGTTTGACCCTAGATGACTTCCTGCCCCTAGGGCAGGGGGCTGGACTTGATGATCTTCAAGGTCCCTTTCAGCCCTAACATCTATGAAATCTATGAAACTCATAGACAACTGAAACACCATTGAACATAGTGACTTGCAGCTATTATCAGTCAGGAATAGATCTGAACTGGTGAGCTAATTACTGATGGACGTTTCCACAGCCAGCCAAGTAATGTTATAGCTATATACACTAATTTACATGCTTCTGGTGACACTAAAACATTGAAATGTACCTTATTATCAGTGCCTCCATCAGGAAATCCATCTCATCCTGCTCAGAGCAGACTTCTGGCAAGGTCTGTTGAATGGAAAGAAGGGAGAGGTCCCTCCCAAAAGGCAAAGGATAATTAAAGAAGGCACAGAAAAGTCAGCGAGACAATCAGTGAGTCACTGGAGTCTACATTATTACCCCACTGACAGAGAAAGGAAAAAAGAGATTAATGAACTATGTGGAGAACATTCTGGGATGCATTCTGGTATGTAGGACTTTTATGGCCAAAGGAAAATATACCTGATTCTATTTGAGAACTGTAGTTACTGGGAAATTACCATAAGTAATAACAGCATTTGTTGACAGATGCAAGCTACAGGTGCAAGCCTGTAGTGCAAGCTGTGCTGTAGCATGGTGGCCACTGCATGGGATGGTGTGGCCACTGCAGGTGTGAGGACTGCATGCTTGCTGCTACTTGCATAAGGGCTGAAAGACATGAGGTTTTTGTTGCTGACTTCAGTCTAGTTAACTTGATTTTTGCCATTTATAGTGTGGGCTGTGGTGGATGGGGCTGTTTTTTGCTAATTGAAATAAGTGGCTGTCTCACAGATGATCCCACTGGCAATCTATTAAATTGGTAGAAGATTTACAAAAGGAATATATTAAATGCACTCCTTCAAAAGTTCTATAACCTCCACCCACTCTTTCTGTCAAACCCAAATGCTCTGACAGTATGGGCTGATAATACAGTCAGAATATGATGCAAAGGAACCCAGCCTTCAGGCAACTGCATTGCTGGGTCTAGGAAATCATCTGTGTGCATTTAGGCTTTAGGATCTTAAACAATATTCCCTCTCTTATAATGTGCCCTGTGGATATTACATTGGTTTCCAGAGAGGGAAGTAGGGCAGAGTTGTGGTAGAATTCAGTAGTTTCACTTTGCAGGGGATCATGCAAACATCCAGGTAGATTTACAGCCAAGATTTACAGACAAGGCAAAATTATATAACTCTTAAACATGACGTGAGCAGTATGTTTAAGTAACACTGTATTACAGACATATTGTATCTATGGTCATTATAACAATATATTTTCAATTAGAACCTTAATATGATAACTCAGAATACTGAAATTCACTTACAATATAGTACATATCCTGGGAAAAGAAATACAAACAGTTGATGCTCTTTCTAGGGTACCATTACAAACTCCACTGTCTCCAGAGGAACTCCAACAGGAGTTGAGATCCTTGCTCAACCTCAGTCTGGATCATTAAAACAATGAATAGTATTTGAATCTACTTCTGTCTGCCAGTTGTTTTGGTGTTTCCCCCTATTTGGACAGCAAAACTACACTAGGCAGTTCCATTTGCACTAATTAGGATCATTTCTGGGTCCTCAGACTCACCCACTCACTCAAGTTTCACTACTTCCAGGCAACCATTTATACCGTGACACAAATGTGGTTGTTCTACTTCCAAAAAAATGAACCACAAAAATCTTACCTTTTAACTTTTTTTTTTTCTAAGCTATCTAATTTGTGGCCTAAAGCACAGTGTTTAATACATGAGTTTATAACCTGAACTAATAAGCATGACTGATATCAGAAATCAGTAGCTGGCAATCTTTTGAGGCACAAGCTGCTGTCCAAGGCCACCCATACAACACCGTGTACATTATCACCCACCCTTATTATTCCAACAGTTTTTACTGGGTTAGAGGACCTATAGGAGAAGAGTACCAGAGCACCAAAACCTATATATAGGCTTAACATGAAGGGATGAGGAGTCAAGAGCATCAGTCACAGAAGTCTGGAACACCAAGTAGTACTGAGGTTCTCAAACTTGTTAGACTAAAGGTGCCCCTCAAAACATGCCAGCTCCTAGCTCCCATTTGTTTTCTTGATAGAGGAAAATAATAGAGTAATTCTTATGTTGTAAAGATCTTAGAAAGACCACAACATGTCAGAATGTTTTTGACACTATGGATTCCTATTTGAAATCTCTGGGTTTATCTTATGAATTATGTATAGGTGTTTGCACCTAATATTGCATGGTAACCCATGGCACCCTTGGAAAGATTTCACAGGGTGCCACAGCATGCTAGTTGAGAATTACTGAACCAGTGCCTGAGAAGTCTGGGAATTCCCTGACCAACAAATCAATTTTGATTTGTGTGGCTAGATTATCTGCTTTCTATGGATAGATGACTGAGATTTGCACAGATTGCCTTAAAATAGAAGTTCTCCCTGGCACAGACAGCTGAGACAACCTCCCTTTTAGTTCCCATCCTCATTAAATGAACAGTTGTAGTTACTGCAATAGCCACAATGCCATCAAGATGGCTGTTTATTTTCAATCAGCTGCTACTGCTGTATGGCTTAAAAATCAAAATGATGGGAAGTGCATAACTCCCAAATAAAACACTAGCAGTGTGTGTAATGTGTTTAACACTATATGTGTGTGCAGTAATAATGCATTTCAGTGATAACTAATTCAGTGTGACAAAATCATCAACAAAGCTAACCGCGCTTTATCTTGCATCAGCGGATGCGTGACAAATAGAACCAAAGAGGTGATGCTTCCTGTCTGTGCAGCATTGGTCAGACCACAGTTGGGAGTACTGCATCCAGTTTTGGGTGCCGTACTTTAAGAAGGATGTGGATAACTTCCAGAGGGTCCAGAGGAGGGCCACTCATATAGTTAAGGGTTTACAGGCCAAGCCCTATGAGGAAAGACTAAGGGACGTGGATCTCTTCAGCCTCCACAAGAGAAGGCTGAGAGGCGATCCTGTGGCCATTTACAAACTCATTAGGGGGGCGCAGCAAGGAACCAGAGATGCTCTATTCACCAGGGTGCCTCTTGGGGTAACCAGGAACAATGGTCATAAACTGACAGAGAGCAGATTAAAGCTGGACATCAGAAAGAACTTCTTCACGGTGAGGGTAGCCAGAATTTGGAATGGGCTTCCAAGGAAGGTGGTGCTTTCTCCTGCCTTGGGGGTCTTTAAGAGAAGGCTGGATAGGCATCTGGCTGGGGTCATCTGACCCCAGCACTCTTTCCTGCCTAGGGTAGGGGGTCAGACTCAATGATCTGTTGAAGTCCTTTCTGACCCCAGCACCTATGAATCTATAATACAGAACTCACAGATATTAACCACCATATAGGAAAGTCTGGACTACCAGTTATAGGTACTGACCTTGATGGCCACCTGTAGTGGATTGGGATCTCCAGCGATTCCTACCACTGTCCCCTCATAAACCTCACCAAATGCTCCATGTCCTAATGCCCTGAAGAGAAAAGAAAAAACAAGAATTACTTGATCCAAAAGCCTGGCATCAGAAAAGCCAGGACTGGGTTTAGGGTAAATGGAATCCTAGACAAAACGATTCATCTTGGTGTTGACCTAGTTGTAAAGTATCCAGTCACTTTTTGACCTCTACTGGTGCTGTGACTAAACAAATGGGTTCTAAAACTTCAGTACTGCTGAAAATATAATAACCAACTGCATGATGATAAAGTGACTGCCTGGTTGCTATACTAATCCTGGGACCCTAGGTCTTAGCACTAGATTTATGATGATATTAAGACTATAAAGAATCAGGGTGTAAGAGACAAAGAGAGAAGTCTGTAAACCAAAATCTGAAGAAGACAAGGTTAAAAAAAAACCAAACCAAATAGATTTTCACTGGATTCCCTATGCAGTCTTGATATCAACTGAATTGCAAAGTATGTTTTTTCCTGTGGTATGATGTTTTTTTCTGATGCAGAAAGGAATTCTGCCTGCTGTGGACCTGAAAGGGATTGACTGGACAGCCAGGTGGCAGCAGCAATTCAGGATATCAAAAATATGAGTGAAATAACATAGATGATCTCTTTTTTGAATGAAAGCCTGCAAAAATCCATGGAATATGTGACTTGTGTGTAACAGGTTAAGAGTGCTGACATGGCCCAGATTTTTGCAAAATGATGTCTTTGTGAACGTAGCAACAAATCACAGGTATAGGAGATAGTCCTTACAATAGCCACATTTAGGCTGCACCAGACTAGACTATGGGTCTTCCATGGTATGTTTCACTTTTCATAAAATCAAGCAAGGCAAATATATAAGTTCCACCTCCCTTCACTTCAGATTATACCCCCTCCCCTCAGCAGAGAACTGCCCCTGCCTGCACTGAGCCTCACTGGAGCAGGGAGATGTTCTTGCGAGGGATCTCCTTCAACTCGTTCAGCGTGGCGGCCTTCCCAGCAAAGCAGTAGTTGGGGTTGTAATCTGTCATGATGGTGGAGGTGCGGATTTTGCTCAGTTTGTATTCTGGGCTCTGCAGTCGTGCTCTAGCTCCTTCCAGCTGCTGCTTCTTACAGTGATAGACTGAGTGGGGAACATCACATAAAACCAGGGGTCAACATCTGGATGAAGCAGAGAAGACAATGCCAGCAGTGCAGAGCAATCAATAGCAAGCAGAAACTGGGCCAGCAGCTATAAAAGCCAAGTAACATTCTTAAACCCCAGCATCTCTACCTGCTCCTCCTTGCAGTGCCTTCCCCATATTGACTGAATATATGAAGGGTGTTGTTCACCCAAATGGAGCCTTGTTCTGGATCCAACAAGCAAGAGACTTCACCAAAGAAAACAAAACAAATGAAGTTCAGCTGAACAGAGCTCATTGTATCCCCTTGAATAAGTCGTATCTTTAACCAGTGACCATGACTTCAGTCTTTGTATATTAGTGACTTCCAAAAGTGGAGGAAGGGAGAAGGGATGCTTATGTTCTAGTGTTCCTTCTCAGCAGTTTTCTCCCCAGATATAGGAAGAACAGAACAATCTTGGCACAGGGGGACTGTTATTGTGCCTAGCCACTGCTTGCAGCTTGACAAAGAGAGAACGATCCTCACTAACTGCCACCCTTGACCTGTACAACACAATTTTGCTCCATGTATAAGCACGAGCAGAAAGGCAACCCTAAGATGGGTTTCTTTCACCCAGCAGGGCCACCTCTGAGTCCGGCAGAGGCCGGACTGAGGGTAGCAAGGGTGAGCAGGAGTAGTGGTATAACTAGGGTGGGGTGAATGAGGCAATTGCCCCAGGTGTTGACATGGGAGGAGGGGAGTGGTAAAAAAAAGCAACTGATGCTAGCAGCCAGGCAATCAAAATCACAATAGTGGTAGCAACCAGAAGCTGTTGCTGTCTTTGTGCCCCAGCATCCCACTACATCCCTACAATACTGACAGAAGTAAATAGACTAATACAAGTCACAAAGGTGTTTCTTACGGAAAGAGAGGCTGCCGCAAGTAAGGGCCATTCCAAGTACCACAATTGCAGCAACCACAGCCAGGAGGAGTGGGAGTGGCAGGTGTCCTTCTGGGATAGGGCCATGAGGCACTGGCAAAAAAAAGATGGGCACATCAATCAGGAGGCAACCACAGTGATGGTAAAGACCCACTCCTGTCTTGCTTCTCCCTCACCCAGGAAGTAAAGTGGTGGTGATGAAAGACCTTTATATCAATATTGTAACATTGGAGCCCTAGATGTCATAGGCATTCATAAATCATTGAATAGCCATTTTACTTCTCAAACTCTAGCAGATTCAGCAAAGATCCTTTACTGTGCTCTCCAGTTTTCTGACGGATAGAAAAATAACACTGCACACAAGCGGAAATTGCCTATGAAAATCCATGCTTTGGAACTGCAAGAGACACTATTAGATCATATTAACAAATATCAGTGAAACAGGCACTACAGGACACTGCTGGAGACAGAACTTGTATTTACAAGTACTAACCTGCTGCAGCGTTTCCTGTGGCCTAATAGAGCCGTATGTGTAGACAAGAAACATCTACTGCAGAGCTGATGGGCATTTTTACACATGCTCCCGATGCAGCACTGGACACTTTTAATTAGTGAGCCATGCTAATTAGAAGTGCCCATGCACCACGTGCACCAGTGGCACAGTATATCCCCATACTAAGAAAATGGCGGCAGCGTGCTTTGAACTAAAACACATTGAACACCTTTTAGTCCAAAGTGCACTGCCACAATTTTGTCAGTGTGGAGGCACGCTGCACTGCTGATACACATAATATGCAAGGCTGCCAGAGCGCATCAATTTATGAGCTCCAGCAGACTCAATTAATTGAGTCTGCTCTGACACACTGGATTTCCTATCAACTTCAACTCCACGAGCTTCAGTGACCTAGCCCTTTTATTTAGTGGTGTTACAGCAGAAAGGCCTTTAACCCAACATGTCTACTTATAAAGCAGTCTCCCCTGAGTATAATCATTTGCCATGGAAACCCACTGAGGAACTTTCAGCTGAACCTTTTTTGGAATGCACCGTTTTCTCATATGAAGAATTTATTTCATAATCTTTTACACAGGTTACACTTTCAACCTACACAACACTGAATGTTTGAAACTGCAAGGAGTGAAGTAACTCAATTGCTTCTGTGTGTGTGTGTTTGCACTCCTCACAACTCCATGTCCTTCAGTGTAAGATATAGAAAGATGATGTTTTCCCACCTCAGCTCTAAAGAAAGGTATTCAAGTCCAGGCTGTTTTTCTGCCTGTGTACTCCCTCTGGAACCTCCTCCATCTACTGATCTAATGAATCATGTATGTCTAAAAAAGCATAGTTGAGTGGACAGGCTACACTTATACCCAGTTGAGGGAAAGGCCCAGCAAAAGTGAGAGACAAAACTCAGAAGATTTAGTTCAGGTAAATAAGCATAAAGTCTTCTCCATGGAATATCATGAGGACAAGGTTTCATCCATTTTCTGCTCCTGTGCCAGTTGGGAATTCTGGGAGAACACGCTATCTTCCTATTTTGGCATGGCACCTTCCACTTCCTGCTGGAACACAGAGGTAGGAGGTACTCAAAAATAATAAATCATTTTTGTTTAAAGTAAATAATCCTTTTTCAAAGCTCAAGGGAGGATTCCATTTTCAGTCACCCACAGGCACAAAAATTGCTTTGTAACTTGTAGTGATTGTGACAGCCAGCTAGCATGTCTATAACTAGCTGAACTGGAAAGCTAGCTCTTCTGCTGCATTCTCTAATGCTTTAGCATGTGAGGGCATTGTCTATCATTGTATACTAGAGTGTGGAGCAGGAGAAAGGCAGCCTAGAAACATTTGTTCTGTCATCACCACCTTGATTGCTCACTTCCTACATCACTGTAGGCAAACTTTCTTAACCTCTCTGGGCTTGATTTTCAAAGATATTCACACACCTGGGGCAGATAAGTGTCTAACAAGATTTTCAAAAGCACCTAAGCAAATTAGTTAATAAAGTCCAATTCACTTGAGCAGAAATTAGGTACCTTACCCATTCCGGTCCTTTGAAACCCCACTGGATGCATCTCCACATCTTTAGATACTTAAGTACCTTTGAAAAATCTCTGCCACTTGTAGAAAGAATACTTATCAACTCCTTAGAGATATGCTGGGAGGATTAACATGTTTAATGTTTGCAAAAGTACTTTGAAATTCCTCCAATGGAAGGCAAGACAGAAGAGGGGTATCTTTATTATGACACAAGTAGCTTCTTCTCAAAAAAGATGAATGGGAGCAAATACAATGAAAATGGAAGATATTTCTGTGAAGACAGAGCTCCATCTTTTACCTGTGCAGGTGACGTTGTCGCTGGCTAGCACAGAGCCCATTTCACAAATGCAGATTGGAAGATTGGTCTCAAGGTCCCGCTTGCAGTTGCCTGAGTGGCAGTGGCTACAATTCAGGTAGATCTGAATATCCACCTCACCATGACTCTCCATGGCTGAATGGGGAGTCAAATAAAAATAGAAGGATTTAGTTTATCTTCTCCTCTCTTGCAGAGGTAGAAAGAAAAGGCAGAAGACAATTGTGCCAACCTTGCTACTTAGGAAATCAGGAAGCCAAACACAACAGGGAGCAAGTCCAGGAATGACTGACTACTGATCACTTTAGGTCATAAAGGTTTACTGGTGAAGAAAAATGGGGAAATCTGTGACCCAGTAAAGCAGCTGAACCTTTAGACTCGTCTCCTCTCCCTGCCTCACAGAGAGACACGAGGAAGATCTTCAGCTGGTTTACATTTATTTAAGTCAATGGAGCTGTAATAACTTGCACTACCTGAGGAACTGCCCCTTAAATTATAAGCATGGTGGAGTGTTTGAAGAGGGTAAGAAGGAAGAGAGCAGTCAAGAGAGAGGAGGTGAGGGTGAGACAGAGACAACAGTGAGAGAGCAGAGAAAGTGTTTTACCTGCCAGGGGTTGCAGGAAGATCTCCCCAATTGGACTGACAAAAGAAATACCATCCTGCCCATCAGCAGTGATCTCATCACTATCTGACACGTGCCCACCTGCAAAAAAGGTAGGAGTCACCACTTGTCAGCTGTACATGACATGAAAATGTTAATCAGTGTTAAGTGCTAGGGTCTTCTGGTTATTCCAGGCTCTAGCCATCTGAAGTTACACTGGGATACTATGTCAATAACATATCAGTGAAATGAAGTCAGTGTGTCTATTCACATTGTCCAAGACAATGAAATCCTTCATCCAAGACCAGTCAAGGCTGGTGGAAGCATTCGTTTCATAGGTACATATGGTGCAAATGAGTTAGTTTTAAATAGAACTGACCATTATTTGATGAACTGTTCTCTCTGGACAAGCCAAAGCCAGGACAGGGGATGGTTAAATATCCATTAAAAAAACCTAACGACGTTCTCAGTCTCTCTATCTCCCCTCCCCTAAATGAGGGAACAAACAGACCCACCTCTGTAGCCTCCGCCTCCTCCACCAGAAGTACAAGCTCCTCCTCCTCCACCAAAACCACCTGAGGTTGCCCATTGAAGGTTATTTAGTGCTTGGGGACAGGCTTGACCTCCCTCTCCACCTTCCAGGAGGGACTTCCCAGCCCGAGGAACCTGGGTGATATCCTGCCAGCCACCCCCTCCTCCTACAAAGAGAGAGAAATTTAAAAAAAAAACAATGAGGCAACTGAACATGGACAAGAAAATGAGAGTGAAGTGTGTGTGTGTGTGTGCACATGCGGACACAAGAGGAATTAGGATGTCCAGGAATGTAGCCTGCTGCCACTGCCAGTACCACAATGGAAGTCCAGCCTAAGATCTCCTTTAGCTGTTGTTCCTCTAGCTGTGACAAAGCACCTGGGAGATAACCACTCACCACCTTGGTTTGTCAAGAGACTTGGAATATAAAAAGAAAACTGTCATGGACCTTTTTGCATCTCTTCAAGATGAGAACTGGGTACAGTTCATGGGAAGAAAATAAATTTAAAATCAGGCTTCCTCACGAAATTAGACAATGGATAGAAATTGGAGATGTACAAAACCATTGCAACTGGATGTTTGGTCCATTCAGGAATGGGTTCTAAACTTAGTTGCTAGGAGAAAAATCTGAACTGGATTTCTGTTCTGTGTGGACTGGGGATTCCAGTTCAATCCCTGTTTCTCTGTTTTGGTGGGAACTAATGTCTCTTCTATTGTCTCTCCTCACCAAGACACTGCTACAAGGAAGGGCTCAGGATTACCCCATTCTTTTCATTTTATGACTCACTTCTTATAAGAGATTTCCTCCCATGGAATAGGTTCTCTTGCCAGTTTCCCACCTTCCCTGTGGCATTTTGTCTGCTCAGGTGCTACACCATATGAAAAGAAGGCCCCTGTGAATTGCCAGTGCACCCCAAATCATGGCCATTAACATATCACTCACATGTCTCTGTAAATCATGTCCACCTAAAAATGTATGTGAATCAATATGATGTGTGTCACTTCAAGTCAAGTCCTTAGGCCAGTTCTTTATGTTCAGTCATAAAACCTAGACCTCATACTGCTATCTTACCTGCTGCCCCTGTTTTCCCATTGACTCCAGGCACTGCTGTGTTGTTCTCAAGCTGTTCCAGGGGTATATCATCCAGCAAGTTGTCTTGGTCCTTCAGGTATGCCTTCCCTCCTCCTCCTGCTGCGATCAGCAAAGGTTCAAAGGTCCCATCCTTCTGCTGCTCAAATATACAGACCATTCATTACATGAGGCATTCAAACAGTACACCAGGCACCAGATAAGCTTTTGGCTCCTTGGATATGAGAACATACAAACTTCATCACATTAAAAGGCATAAAAACATCTAAATGTTGGCCAAAGTCCAGAATAATGCTACAGATGGTTTTCTGACTTCATTATGACACCGCTACCTCTGCCTACCTTGATCCGAGTCCAAGTGAATACTAGTTCTTGAGGCAGAACTTGTTTCAGCATTAAACAGCAGATTTTTGTTTGATTCCCAGTACTGATCATTTACTACCAGAGCTGGCTGTGCTGATGAGGCAGTACAGCTAGCCCCAGTGACAGTAAAAAGGGAGGATAAGCACATAAAGAGGTATGGAATTTTAATGTTTTAAACAGTCGTCTCCCATCCACTTCCTGTAACAGCTGACAGTATTGTATGATATGATCAATACTGAAAGGGACATCTTCAGTCAGACTCTATCCAAAAGGGCGCTCAGAGAAAGGCAAACTTACTCTAAAGACATAGGTGGCTCCTCCTCCTCCACCCCCTCCTCCAGCCCACTCCTTCAGGTCCTTTTTTTTTTTGTAATCGTCTTCAATGAGAGATGACTCCCCCAGGCAGATCTTCTGGGTTTGAACATTTCCCTGAAAGGAGTCAAAAGGTGCAGTCAGAGATCACCAGCAGCTACCTGGCAAGCACAGACCAGTTCAAATGGTTCTCTTTGTAGCTGGACAACTCGCTGTACGAACAACCCGCCTCTTTGCCCCAGTGAGCTTTTTCTGATCTGGAAATACAACATATATAAGCAAGTGACATCTCACAGCAGATCTGGAGAAGTGCAATGGTACTTGGTTAGTTTAATCATTGATAATAAAATATAATGTTAATACCTTTTACAGCTGCAGCTCCTTACATCTGAAGAGCTAAAAATGCTTTTCAATTACTAATTAATTATCAGGGAACTCCTGTGAAATAAATATAATTAATATCTGTTTGTCTGATAAGGAAATGAGATGAGGTGTTTTATACAAGGTCAAAGAGCGACTAGGTGCATCTACACATGCCCCCAACTGTGCAGTAACTGCTGTTACTGCACAATCCTGGCAGCACGTGTTGTTTCCAACCCTACTGCACCAGTGTCATGGTTCATGTCTGTTGACACTATGTCGCCAGAGCAATGAGCTACATCACCACAGCTCAACACTATGACGATGTAACATCTCATGTAGATGCACTCAATGAGTGGCGAATATCAGGAATAGAACTCAGGAGTCCTAGCTTCCCTGTCTCTGCTCTAGACACTAGCATAGGGAGAGAAAATAAGTAAATATTATTTCCCAGGCTTAGATTTTTTTGGCATGCTGAGCTACACATCTTATGAGGATTTCAGGACTCTTACTCTTCACATGACTCCATTTGATTTTATAAAATGGCCTCCACATATATTGAGGCTATCACTTGCATTCCAGTATGTGACATGCATCTTCTAAACACTGAGGGCTGTAAAACCTTACGGGCTCTCATACAGTCATGAAGACTTCCACATGTCCCTAGGAAGATAAATCTTCAACCACAGTGCCTCCCAAAGGTGGAGCTCTCAGGAAAGGGTATACTTAAGCAACTGGGGGAGCCTCAGGCAATGGGGGCCCAAAGCTCCAGTCTAGGGAGGGGGTGACAGCCAAAGAGCCTGTGCCCAGGAACTGTGCAGGAGAAGCCAATAGAAGAGACAAGACTGGAGCCTAACAGGTTAAGGGAAGCTTAACAGCCACGGGATCGAGCATGAAAGGATCCAGACAAGGAACTCTGGAGAGAACTTTACTGGGGTTGTCAGATGCACATCACTGATTTTCGTTCTTTCCTGATATTTCTGGGTCTTCACAGAGGGTCTGATCCAAAGGTATTAATGTCAATATTGACATGGGTTTTAAGAAGCTTTGGATCCAGTCCTCAGACTCTAAGCTTTTCAGGGAGGAAATCAGCCCCTGCCATCCATGCCTAGCTCCATGGGCCTGTTCTCCTATTGTGGGATATCTGGTATAACCACAAATAATAGGAAAGAAAGAAGTCTGGGCAGGCCTCATAAAATATAGATTATGGGAAAATATGTTACCAGCTCCTAATTAGTAGTTGGGTGTGGGTGCTCTGTTAAAGTAACTGAAAGGGAAAAGAAAGCTTACAAGCAGCTTTTTGTGGGCACCAGGATCTTAAGGCAGAGCTGCTGCTGTGGGTTTGCATTTGTTTGTACATTTTGGGGAGGTTTCTCATTTCAGGCCTCCATATATTTGTTTGGAGAAAATTCTTTAGCTCATTGGTTCTTCCTAATCCCCCATCTGGCTTTTATCACTGCAGCCTGGGATTCCTGCCCGTCATCAATAGCAAAGCCAAGCCCCAACCCACCCACTGAGGGTGTCTGCAGCTTATTGCCAGCTTGGTTTTGCCGGGTGTATTTGTGCATCCTTACCCCTGGGCAGGCATCTTCACCCTGCTGCCCCACTAAGATGTAGAGGAGTTCATCTTTCTCCAGCTGGAAGGTAGCTGAGATGAAGACTCCATGAGATCTCTTATTGTGGTTTTTGGCTCCTTTCCCTCCAGCTGCTCCATAGGCAGAAATCCTAGAAAAGAAAAGAAGAAGTTAGAGAAACAGAAATCCTACGCGCCATAGACCCAAAATGACTCCAGCTGTATGCTTCCAACCCTCCCCTGTTCCTGACCAGCCACATCCTCACAGTGAACTGTGTACAGCCAGAGTCCTGGACTGTCATGAGTACAAAGTGACTCAGTTTCTGAGGGTCCAACACCCAGTGTTCCTGTGGGGAACACTTCTGAGCTGACACCCTGAAGAATGAACTATGGATCTGCCAAACAAAAAGCATGAGCTCTTACACTTGGAAATAAATAACCAAGGCCCCATAGCTGTGGGTTGTAACAAATCATACTGTACACTGGCACAGAGGTAGACTTAAGACATATACTAACCTATGGGTTACATTCCTACACTATCACAACCCCAAAGGGAGGTGGTAACACCCAGCACTCCTAAACAATGACAGCCCAAAGGTACTCCAGTTCAGAACCTCAGTTTAGATAAGTGTTTCCCAACCTTCTTTTTCTGCACCCCGCTCCTGGGAGTGAAGTGTGGCAGCGGTGGCGGCCCAGAGGCAGGGGAGCTCCAGGGACACAGCTCCCATGCTCTATGTGGCACCACCAGCATTGCCCCTGCGATCCTCCTTTTGGTCATGACCCAGGGTTGGGAAACGCTGGTTTAGATGTCAGCATTCTTACATCATCGCAGCTTCAATTTCACTCTGATTTTGGCTTCTTCATACACAATACATCCATCCTCAACAATAACTCTAAGCATAATTCCTCACAGCCAGTATTTCTAACCCATCAACCTCCACTGTAATTCTTGCTACCCTTCACCTGCTCTCAGCTACTCCCAACACTTTGCTGCACTAAACTATATACCAGTGCTAGTGTAAGTGTGTATACCTAGGTGGCCACTTCTCTAGAGCCTGCTGTACACAGGTACTCACATGTATCGGTTTGTTGCTGGCACTTTCCACACTTGTACTCCTCGGAGTTTACCCTCTTTCTCCACAGTCACAGAGACATTGGTGTTCTGGTAGGCACTATCACACTGTGCTTGAGTTGGCCCTTGAGGACCACTGGCACCACAAGTTGTGAACCACCAGAAAACAACAGAGATGTCCCCTGTGATCAAGCAGTAGAATTATGATGGAGATGGTAACATCCCTTTGTTTCAGAGACTGATATAATGTTCAAACTACTCTGTAATCAAAAGGCAAATGGCAAAGCCTTAATTCTCCCTGTTGATAAATGTTTCTGCAGAAACTCTGGTAACTAAACTGAGACGCGTATGAACAAACCTCAAAGCACCCCCCACTCACAAACAATATTAGTGACTTTCTATATAGAAGCAAATCAGCAGCCAACATCTTGGTAATATCTGCTGTTTGCTGGGATTTGAAACATGTTCACTGTATTATATATACATATACTTATACATATACGTATATATATATACACATATATATATGCATATGTAAGACACTGAGGTCAAGAACATTCTGGATTTCTATTATAAGATATTAGAACCTGAATTTTCAGAATATTTAGCATTGTATGGCATTTTCTGTGTTCAAAGCACAGCTCCCATTGACATCAGCTGCTGTGAGTCTTTAGCCCTCCTGCTAATTCAGATGCTGGGGTACCAAGCTGTTTTCCCAGAAACTAAAAACCTAAAAACAGAGACAATTAGTTGATATAGATCTATCTACCTGAGAGAAATGGCTCTTCCAAAGGGTTCAAAAGATGCTGATCCATGATTCCAATTTCCTGTGGGTATTGGTGCTTTCCATCAACATAGCTTTGCCTTCTTCCTGTTATAGCTTGTGGGACCAATCAGGAGAGAGAGAGAGAGAGAGAGAGAGAGAGAGAGAGCGATAATGAGAGAGAGAAAGAATTTCAACCAAAATAAACTTGGTACAACCACTTCATCAAAATAAGAGTTCATGTTGTAAGAATTGAGTTGCGGAAGGGACCGTGATGTCCTCCCACTATCTCATGTTAGACAGCCTACTGAAGGAAAAGGGGCTTAAAACTCTCTTATATGTAAGCACTGTGGATATGTGGCATAAAATGAAAGAAAGTGTCATATATTTTAAATCTGTGTATTGATTTAAATGATCAATCATCTTTACAGTTCTTCAGGTTTCTCATCCTTGGCTTGGCTGCCTGGCTCCATGTTGTGTAGTAAAGAAAGAATTGAACATAAAACTGATTATAATCATTAAAAAAAATGGATAATGGAACACTACAAAGGAATAATAGGCATGCATTTTTAATCAGCTCAATAGTGACATATGAATTCCAGGAATGGACAAAGGTGATGAAAAAGTTTTTAAAATGTCACATCATTTTTTCACCTTTTCAAGGCTTTTCATGTCCTCAACACTTTGGGGATATATTCTATGACATAATCATGGCCCCCAAATTCCCAGATTTTGTCCATGTGCCAGTGAGCTTGCAAAATAGCCTTCTCATCTGAATTTTCATAATTTGAGGCATATAAGATTTACGTAGTCCGACAGCCATTCTGGCAAATTTAGTGAGAGAGAGAACAGGGGGGATTTGGAGGGGGGGGAGGGGAGAAATGACACAGCTTGTAGATAGTCATGAACACTTTTTAGCATATTCTGTACATGCATAAACAGATATATATCACGTCAAGTGGGGATGAAATGGTGACAGACTTTAGCATACTGGTTTTGCCCCCACTAACTCAATGAGACATGGGGATTCACAGATGCTAGAGTCAGATGGGACCTCAACAGATCATCGAGTCTGACCTCCTGCCTAGCACTACCCACATCCTTCCAGGTCAATACCAACCCGTACTGCAGATAGGATCTGTATTACAGACTGCACCAGCTTGACTGATCGAGGATCCAGATGACTTGAAACCACAGTTTTGGGCAGCCATAGCTAGGGAAGCAAGTTGGAGGCTAATGGTATAATGATTCCTGTTATTTAAGAATGGGACTGCAGTAGACAATCAGCCCACTGGATCCTTCCAGTGTCTCTTATCACAACGTATAAAGCATCACTAACTTCATACAGCATGACTACAAGGATAATATAAAGCAAACCATGTGGAAAAGTAACGCACACTGCTAATAAACACAACCACAGCCATGATATAAACAAATGCCTATTTGGTCAACCTCCATGAAAAGTACACAAAACTCTACCAGACCTGGAGCAGTGACCAGGATACTATAAACCTGACTCTTCTGGAGTGGGGAGAGGATGGAAGTGCAGACCTCCAAAGGTGCATTTAGAACCCACTGCCTGTCTAAATGACCTACACCACATGGAGAGCTCTACCAGGAAACCAATATCATGAATCAAGCCTGCCTCACACTGCAGAGAGACAACAAACGAAAAGTCTTAAATTTTTGCTGCACAATTATTTTCACTCATGTTATTTCAATATATAAATCACACAAGTTTTATACAAATGTTTGGTTGGAACAACTAGAACAGCTCAAGTTTCTTGCATGTTATGAACCCCTGGTTAATTCAATTCTGAGCATTTTTCTCTAGGAAAAGCATCATCACATATCTTTCAACCAACTCCAGTTGTACCCGTCTAATGGCTCTTTGATGGTCTATGAAAAATAAGTTAGCCCCATTTCCAGCTGGACAATTATCCCCATTGCAAAGCCACTGCTCCAAATAGCACTAATTAGCACCCGTGTTAGGAGTGTCACTAGAGAGGCCAAATAATTATCTGGGCCATGAAGACTGACCTGACCTCCCAACCCCCAGGGACATTCCCCTCAGGACTGACTTGAAGCACACTAGTAGGTGAAAGGGGACAATTCTTGTACTGTATCTGTTTTACACATAGGCAGAGGAACTTGAGCAGACAGAGCGGTCAAACCAAAGAAAACGTAAAATAAACTGTTTGGATTAAAGACAAGAAGGAAAACCAAATAAAAAACATGAAGCACAGCCACAAGGAGGTGCTTGGTCTCCCAAGGCCTGAGCTGGATTAATTAAGAATCTGAAAGGTCGCGACCACCTTCCAGCACAGCTTCTGTCATTCAGAGACGTACAATAAACTCAGTCACTTTTGCTGGAGTGAAGGAATGTAAATCAGTCCCCATAACAGCCTCAGTTTGTGTCTCTGGCTGGATTTTTAGCAAAGCAGCATCCTAACCGAGTGTCCCAGGGCAATTCTTCCTTTCCAAACAAACAATCTTTTCTCCTTTTCCAAACAGTTTCAAATCTTCATGCATTGGAAGGGGGCCTCCATCCCCTTCATGCTTACCAGACCAAGGACCACTTCCATTAGCCCTATGAAATAATGACAGCCCACGAGCACTGTTAACTCTTAGAATGCCGGCATTTGTGGTATGCCTATATGCAAAAACACAGGACCACACCACGGTACCAGATAGCTGCATTACCCTGGCGCTCTGCCTGAGCTATTAGCTCTGTTGAGAAGCTGAGTATATTATCATTGGTGGACAGCTGCACTAACATGCCTGTGCTTGTTGTACCCAAACTAGCTTGTTCAGAGACAGCTTGGATATGCCTGGAAAGTGCTGCCTTGTGGCAGATATACCCTCACACACTGCTAGGTACATGAACTCCTAAATAGGGCATGTTTTCCATACAGGATATAGCTGCAGGTTTAAAGGTCTGATCTTCAATCTATTCCAGCTTCCATTTTGACTGTGGAAGGAGTATAAGCAAGTGTAAGGGGGAAGTCCCTCTCTTATATTCAGTGATAGAATGACACTTTGGGTGAGAGAAATCTACACAGCAATGGGCCCTTCGCCTCCATGTCCACGTGAGGCTTATTCAGAAATCTTTTTCAGTTCATGGGATTTGAGCAGTTTGCATTCAAAGGACTGGGGTGTCTATGTCCCATGTGGAATTCTCAGGGCTCCCCCTCATCATCCAGCCATTTATTCTCCCCCCGCCCTGAAACATCCCCCGCTATAGGCACTGGAGCAGATTCTCAGCCTTGGTATGTTATTTTGTCAAAGCTGCTACAAGTCACTAGTTGGGGATTGGTTGTCCTAGTGTATGTAGGCACCATGCAACCATGGCTAGCTCTTATATCTCTTTTCCCATGACTTCTGGTACAAAGGATGTGGTTGTTCTGTGGAGAAGGAATGGCCAGAGCATGGTGTCATCTGGATATTCTCAAATGCTGTATAGTACTTTCCAGCAAGTCAGAGTAGCTTCAAGTCTCTCTGACCTGTAATGGTGCTGAGATTTGGAATCGGGAAGCCATAACTAATTCTTCCACAACAGCCCCATGTTGGTCCATTCTTTCCAATCAGTACTGGTATTAACTCAGTGAAGGCATCATTGCTGGGTGACCTGAAGTATTCCCTCCAGCTCATCTTGAGTGTTGAACTGAGCATAGTGCCTCCCAATATACCAGGTCCTGCCAGCCTGGTGAATGGGTGCATGATGCCAGGGCCTGATGCAGGCCATACGGCACTCCCTTAGAACAGACCTTCCCTATATACAAAGTGAGGTAGAGTAGTGATGTAGGTGTGATGGTCCATGAATTATGCGAGAGGCAACGATTTCTTAGGATGATTATGCAAGAGGCAAGGTCACCTGAAAAAGAATGCCTTACATTCGAAAGCTTGTCTCACTCTATCCCAACTAAGCAGTTGATCCAATAAAAGATATTGCCCACCAAAATCCTTGCCTGTTTACAAACCAAATTTAAATGGGAGAAAGCATTAATGATTTACAGTGTTAAACAGAACCGGGAAGGCCAAGGCAATCCAGAGTGTGCTTTCACAGAACAGAGTGCAGGCTGAATAAGAAGGACAAGATGCAAGCCTGCCCACAGCAGGGCAAGGTAACAAAGGAAGAGCAGGCAGGGTCATTCTAACCATTCTAAAGGGCAGCAGCTGCTTTGGGAACAATATATTAAGCATGTTGCAACATGAGACTAGTGGACTAGATTTTCAAATGTGTTTAAACACTTAGGGCATGTCCACACATGCAGGCATGTGCGCTTGCAGCAGTTCAAATAGGAGTGGCACAAATTTGTGCTGGGGATTTGTGCCTCAGCACACATGTCTAAATTATGTATGTACTTTGGTGTGGAACAAGTTGTGCCAATTGGAGCAAACTGACCCTGCCCAGCTCTTCCCAGATCTTCAGCCACAGGAGGAGCTGAAGGCTGGGGCCAGCGCTTGTGCTGGCTCCAGCAGTATAAAAAGGTGCCCTGGCAAGCAGCTCAGGGCTAATTGCTCTCAGGAGCTTCTAAGGCCCAGCCAGGTGACATATGGGGACACTAGCCCCTTGTGCCAGCTGGACTGTTGCAGCAGCCCTGACCTAGAGTGGTCTCTGCATCCTCTACCCACTGCAGCAGTCTGGCAGTGGGAGCTCCTGCCTGGTTGCAACCTGCTGCCACCTGCAACAGCATCCACCCCCTTGGACCTGCAGCCCCAAGCCTGTACACCTGCCAGACCTGGACGGGGACCGCACAGCTGCTTGGGATATGGCATGGGTACTGTAGCAAAGCTGTCTGCACCTCTGGGCCAGCTGCCATTGGGCTGTGACTGCACAGCTGGCCTTTGTGTAGCACTGCTGCCATGTGTGCCCCTGCCCTACCATCTGGGCAGCTATCACCTGGAAGATGTCCTCAGTGTGGTGGCCTACTGTGAAAGCATGTCCTCCTGGCCCCAAGTGGCCAGGAGGTCAGGCACCTCATTTGCCCTTCAGCTAGGTACCCAATGCCAGCCCTGGGCAGGCTCCTCTACCTGGGTCCTGCCACTTGCCTCACTAGCAGAGATCCTGGTGTTCCCTGTTTAAAAACTGCAAATTGTCTGATAAAAAATCCCGAATTCACTGTTTAAAATACCCCAAAATCCATGTTCTCAAACAATTAACACAAAACACCACTATATATCGGTCAATAGCTATAGCTATAGATATAGGTATAGGTATAGACAGAGATCCATTGGGCAATGTTTTATTGATATATTTACAATTTTAAAGCAATTTGGAAGCCTACCAGCGCCTCTAGCATCATAATAAAAAAAAATTATAAACATCTATATGCTCTGGTGTTTGCTTTTGGTTTATCAAAGAAAAATTACAGCTGCCCCTGACCCTTTTGCTAACCAAGATGTGGGGACAGTTGCCCCTGCAGCCACAGCTCCCGCCAGCAGGTCCTTTCCTGTCTGGCAGCTGGGCACACAGGGTGCAAGATGTGGGGGGATGCAGGGTTTGCAGGAGGGGTGTGGGGAGGTGGGTGTCGGGTTCTTGGGTAGGTGTGTGTGTGGGGGGTGCGGGTATAAGGGGAATATGGGGTTTGTGAGTGGTTTGTGGGGAGGGAACGGGTGTGTGGCAGGCCTCCCTCAACCTTCCTTCACAAACCCCACACACCCTCCACCACTCCCCACACACCCCAGATCCCCCTTATACACCCCCCCCACACCCAAAAAAACTCCCACTCCTACTTTCCTAATTACCTGGGACAGTGCCAGGGTCTGGATCATGCCAGAGCCTTGCCCTGCTCCTGTTTGCCCCAGCATGCTGAGGCAGCATGCTGGGGCAGTAGGAGCACCATAAAGACACTCTGGCCAGAGTGCATCTCTAGAGCAGTGGTCTCCAAACTTTTTTGATTGCGCACCCCTATCAGTAAAAAAATTTTGAGCACGCACCCCCAATATATGTATATTTATAGAAATAGAAATAGAAGTTCTAATATTTTCTTCTGCACCCCAATGGATCGTCTTGTGCACCCCACTTTGGAGACCACTGCTCTAAGAGGACCCAGCCTTCAGCTGCCTCAGGGCATGCTGCAGGCCCATGTCCAGCACCACTGTTTTTCTGCAGGTTTTGCTTTGTTACCTGGATTTCCAGGTATCAAATTTAGAGCCTGCACTGCAAATATGCAGCACGGGGAACATCTTTGTGTTCCCAGCATGCCTCTTGCCACATCTCAAACTGGTCTAAGAGGCCACCACAGGCACATGTGCACTTGTCTGGATGCGCCCTTAGAGATGTGGACTTATAGGGCAGTTCCAGACCACACTGCTCCATGCTAGGAAGTACCACCTTGAAAATGTTTCTTGTTCATTCATTCTACAAAAACTGAGTGGCAAAAAAAATGTTGCACAAGTGCCATTAGAGTGGTACTGGGTACACAACAAAAACAGCTATGTGACATTTTTTCAGCATTTGGTACCTGTGAAGTGGGAATGGGGTTGTACAGGGAAGGTATGTTTCCATGGCAGTTCCCCCTAGCACAGTCCAATGCATGTTATTGACAGGTCCCTAGTCACCTAGCCAGGGAAGGGTCCCCTTTCTCTCTAACGTACCTTCTCCCTTTCTTGTAACCACTACACTGGACCCAAGGTTGTCTGGTACACAGATTCTGACAGGATCTACTAGCACATGCCTGAGTGAATGCTGAAAGAAACCCTAAAATCTGTATTGCCTGAACTTCCCATAGGGGACATTTTTTCTTAATCACTGTTGAGGTTGGGTTATTTGCTTTTAAATCTTACTGCTGTCCCATAGGCTGTTCCTATAATTATAATTATCTATATAAATATTTAATCAATGTAAATATAGATTTATCTATACATATAGATAAATAAATATATATTTATTTATATAAATATTTAATATAAGAATTAATGATTATTTATCTATATAAATATTTAGTCCTTTTATGAACCCTGCTAACTGCCTGGCCTTAGGGAAGATGGCCGTGGAAGCCCCAGCCTCCATACCTAGCTGATACATACATAGACACCTCCTTTAAAGTCTGTGCTGTATTTAGTAGCAGATGAACTGCAGGACTGGAACTGGGTAAGAAATGAATATTTACATTCTAGTAAAGAGCAAATTCTTCCTTCCTGTGTGCCATTGCCGCACTCCCTCCCTGCCTCTCTTGTGCTGGGAATAAAGCATAATTTCTCTGCTTGGAGCTTAATTGGCCTCACCAGTGACATCTGAAGCCTCTCCTGGCTGGCAAGGACTAATTTCATTACTGAAAACACAGCAGAGCTGCTGGGCTTCTCCGTGAGCAAACTGAATTAAATGGATGAGAAGATAAATGGAAGCAGTTGTTTTCAGAAGCAAGAAAATATAATCTCCCTGAGTATTCAAGCAGCAGTGGTGAAACTAAGTTTTCCAAGAAATGTGCTTCCTTTGCTCAGACCTTCCACTATACACCTCTCTGGATTACCCTCAGCTAGTCTGTGCTACGGCAGTTCCCTGAAATCAATACTGATCTATAATAGCAGAAGAACTGGCTCTTCATGTTTGGTGTACATATGTTCTTAGTACCAACCACCTTCTTTATGCAAGGAAGAAATGAGAAAAGAAGCTAGCACGAGGTCTCCTCCCCATCTTACCTTACTATTTCCTATCTTCCATCACCACTAGAAAACTTTCAGAACCCTTTCTTCAGGTTTCAAATAAACATTTAGAGAAGGAACCACAAGTCCTGCTTACTCTCATATATCTCCAAGATTTAGCAGGGCAAAAATGCACTGGACTTGCAATTACAGCACCTCCAGTCCCTGCGGATGCCAATAGGAGCAGGAGGGTCATCAGTGCTTCAGAAAATCAGGCCCTTGGTGATCACAAGAAAGTCTGACAGCAGTAACTTAAGATAAGCACCATACCTAAGAACACAAGAACTGCCATTTACTGGATCAGGCCATAGGTCAGAGATGGCTCATCCGGTCTGCAAGGCCCCTAAAAAAACTTGCATAGTTTTATAGTAGCTAGGGTCAGGAGGGACCTGAACAGATGATCTAGCCTGACCCCCTGCCGCAGGCAGGAATGAATGCTGGGTTCACAAGACCCCGGACAGGTGATCATCTAACCTCTTTCTGAATTTACCTAAGGTAGGGGTGAGAACCACTTCTCTAGGAAGTGGGTTCCAGATTTTGGCCACCCTAACTGTAAAATATTGCCTCTTGATCTCTAACCTAAACCTATTCTCCATCAGCTTATTACCATTGTTCCTCATCACTCCAGGTGGTGCTGGGGAGAAAAAGGCTCTTCCTATTTGCTGATCACCTCCCCTGATGAGTTTGTAGGCAGCCACCAGGTCCCCCCTCAGCCTCCCCTTGCAGAGGCTGAACAGGTTCAGGTCCCTCAGTCTCTCCTAATTTATGTGTCCTTGGTTCCTGTTAAAGATGACAGGAACCAGCGGCAGTAGGACTCACAGTAAGCCTGGCGAGCTCCAGCAACAGCAGGGCCCGCCCGGCCCCTGCCCCCCCAGCTGGAAGCCCCAGCAAGGGCTTCTGACATGGGACCACATGGCTGCCCCAGCATGGGAAGTTCAGGTAAGGAGGTGGAGGGGTGGGGAAGTCAGGAAAGGACCCCAGGCAGGGAAGAAGCCCAGGGAAGGGCAGCCTGTGGAAAAGCTGAACATGGGGAAAAGCAGCCCCTTGCCCTTTCCGTGGCCCACGCTCCTTGCTGCAGCTGCTCACAGCCCATGCAGAGCTGTCCTGAGCAGGCACAGGCAGCCCCACATGGGCTGCGAGCAGCTGCAGTGTGGGGTGCTGGCCATGGGGTGGGGGAGGGGCCACTCCCCCCCACACTCAGCACCAGCTTGTAACCCACCCCTGCTGCTAGCCTGAGCCCCACGCCAGCTCCGGGCTTGCCCGTTGGGGCTGCACTGCGGTGGCAGCAGCTGCAGCCCCTGCACTTACCATGCCAAGCAGTGTTTGCATGGCAAGCGGGGGGGCTGTAGCTGGTGCCGCTGTGCATAGCCCCAAAGGCAAGCCCGCAGCTAGCACGGGGTCCAGGCTTACAGCAGGGGCAGGTTACAAGCTGGTGCTGCGCCGGGGAAAAGCGGCCCCCCACCCGCCCCGTGGCCAGCACCCTGTGCTGCAGCCACAGCCCAGCAGGGAGCGCCGGCCATGGGGCAGGCAAGGGGCTTCTTTTCCCCCACATTCAGCACCAGCTCGTTCCCTGCTGGCAAGCAGGGGGTCAGGGCTATGCGCTGCCCCCCGCCTGTACCACGGGGTTGGGGGGGCACTGGGAGTGAGCAGGTGCGGGGGCACAGGGCCAGTGCCAGTAGGGCCCAGAGCAGGGCAGCAGGGGTACAGGGTCCCAGCTCGCAGGGGCTCTATGGAGCCCGGCCAGCTCCCCTCTCTCCCTGCTGGTGCAGCCCAGCCTGGCTCCACAGACCCCTGGCAGCCTGCACCCTGCTCTGGTCCCCACCAGTGCTGGCCCTGGGACATTGGTCCCAGGACATTGGGACACTGGTCCCAAGATGGTGACTAGGAGGTGGGGCACCTGTCAAGGGGCAGGGCTACCCATGCGGCCCTTGACAGCTTGTCAACACTGGGTAAACGGCCCTCCGCCCAAAGTAATTTGTGCCCCTAACTCCTGTGTTCAACAGCCATTGATGCCCCTTTCCTCCAAGAATTTGTCCCATCCCTTTTTGAATCCGGTTAAACTGCCCGTTTCCACATCTTATGACAGTAAGTTCCACACTGTAATCACATGCTATGTGAAAAAGAACTTTCTTGAGTTAGTTTTAAACTTACTATCTACTAGTTTCATTTTATGACCTTTAGTTCTTCTATTGTGAGAGATATTAAATAATACCAGTGAATCTCTATTTACTTTCTCTTCACCATTTAGTATTTGTAAACCTTTATCATGTTCCCCCTCAAGTGTCTCTTTTTCTAAGCTGAATAGGCCTACCCTCTTTAGTCTCTGGTCACATGGGAGCCCTTTCATACCATAAAGGTGATGTATTAGTCAGTCCATCAGAGGAGAACTAGATATGGCTGCCTCTGGAGTCTATCAGTTGTCCCACTATGCTGTGAGCCTGAGAGGACTACTAAAACACAATACAATGTGATCATTCCACCTACAGCCCAAGTGCAAAGACAGCCTTTCCAACTGAGATATGTATATATAACTCAAACTATGTGATCTGGTACACTGCAGATTAGGTAAAGAAAAATCATTAAGAAAACTGAGATGCACCACAAAACAGTATAAAAGAAGGTAGTCTCCAGCAGAAGAGAGGAAGAAAATTGTGTCCAAATGCTGCAGAACTATCAACCTAATGCAGATAAACCATGTACTTTCTGTAGGAAGATTAAAAGCACATTCTCTGAATCACTGGCTCTTCTATAAACATTTCTCGAACATGCTTTGAATCATATGTAGCTCACCATCAGTGAAGCAGTCCAGTCCAAAAGTAATATTATCAACAGCAATGTCAGCTTGGGAATTCCAGCCCCAGGTTGCCAGAAGCTGCAGGTGAAACCTTTGCAACAAGATAGATGTTTTAGAGATAGAGATAGAAAGAAGAAACACACACACAAATCCTAGCTGCTCTCCAAGGGTGACATGTATTCAAACTATTTCTTCAGGAACACCCCTGATGAACAGCCATAAGGAGATGACACAAACCACTCATTCACACTTAATAAGTTATTAAGAACCAACTATATGATGCCACCTTTCATGGGGCACTATGCCACCCACACTGTATGTGTGTGCATGTATTCACTTATGTGTGCATATGACTGTGTGAAGACAACTTCCTAACTGGAAGAACAGTAGGACAATAGAATAAACTGTCTAGGGAAGCTGTGGGATATCCTTTGTTGGGGCAGCTTCCCAAAAGAATCTGGGTAGGCATCAGTCTGGGGTGGTTTAGAGGGTACATCTGTACGAGGGGTTGAACTAGATGACTCTTGAGGACCTTTCTACCCCTGTGATTCTGTCTTCTTCAGAATACCAGACAATTGTCCCAGCAAAGAAAATACATCGACACATAAGGCAAAAATTGCCCCCCAATCCCACAAACAAAACCAAAATCCAAGGACTTTCCCAGTGCTCATAAGATAGAGGCAAATCTTAGGACAGATCTTCAGCTAATATAAATCACGGTAATCAACAGAGCTACATCAGTATATACCACTTGAGCATCTGTCTACTTCTTGAAAAGTTTAGCAATATCTCCTTTGCATGTCCCCTTCCCTGGGTGTCTCTCCTTGCTCAGGCTTACTTAGTGAGAGCCATGCATTAGCTGGTTTATCCAAGAAGACAGAATGCATGTCATCATGCTCTCTGAATTCAGAAGGGAAAAAAATACATGGAAGGCTCCTTTCCTAATGGATCAAACTGAACTGTTTTTGATTTAACATCATAAATAAACAGATGCCCGAGGTCTAGTCCATTTGGAGCTTATTAAAAGCACATGGAGTGAACCTCAGCTGCTGCCACTAGTGAAACTTGCTCATGATTTATGAGAGATTGAATTCTGATGTTCAGAGTATGCTGTATAAACTATTAAGTGTCCCACTTGGGAACACTCTTTTTCTAAATTAGTGGCAATATGTATACAAAACACAAAAACGTATATATACATACCAACCCAAGGTTGGTCCTTATCCTGCAGAGGATGAAAACTAGCATAACTCCACTAAAATACTAACAATATCTTTATTTATACCAGCTAAAGATGTGGTCTATTACATCTAAGTGAATCATTTCACACCCACGGGAGCTGGACCATACAGGAAAAACAACGCTGATACAACAACAGTGTACTGTAAACCAAGGGACTTCCACAACCCTAGGGACTTCCACAACTCTATAAGAAAGAAGGGGGGAACCAATTTGCCATCTGAGCATGGTGCCTCCTGAATCTGGCAGAGCACCCACAGAAGCCGCCAATGGCAGCAGCCAGCCGTCGGTGGCGGGGGGCCACAGGCCCCATCAGGGGGGCCAAGTGCACCCCCATGCATCCCCTACCAGTCGCCTATGCATCTGAGTCCACTGCTACAGACCACCACCCTTGTGGTCACAGTGTTGCTGCTTGTTAGGACAGTTTGGTTGCATCTGTAGTATTTTATAATGCCCTTGCTTACCTTCCTCAGTGTTCTGCCAGCTCTCAGTTTCTGGTGATTTATAGGTGTTTTTAGAGGGGAAGAGTCATAGGCAGATACATACTGCTAAAGCAGGGTTGGCAAAAGGGTGGATCTGGCCACTGGCCAGACTCCATTTCCTAACAGGCTCTGCCTGTGTCATGCTGCAGCCAGTTTCCATAGAGACCCCAGCAGCAGTGGGCCAGAACAGTGCAGGGCCAGGGTTTCCATGGAGACTGGCCCCAGCAGCACTAGCAGAGGGCACTGCTTAGTGGGGAGCTGCTCTGGGGTTGGGGCTTGGTTCTTGCAGCACTGACGGCATGGTCTGGAGTGGGGGCAGAGCTGCGATCTGCTGCGTGCACATCCCCGCAGTTCTGCCCACACTCCAGCTCCCTGCCCAGCTACCATCCTGCCAGCACTTCTGGGGCCAGTCTCCATGGAAACCCTGGTCCTGTGCCATCATGGTCCTGCTGCTGATGGAGTCTCCATGGAAACCAGCTGCAGCAACACAGACAGGGGCTGCTGGGAAATGGAGTCTGCCACAGGGCTTTGCCTGCCCCTGAACCAGAGCCACCAAAAATAGCTTCCTATGTAGGTAGGCTTCTGATCCGGACACTGAACATTGAACCCTATGGTTTGCCATCCATCTCTCCCCATTCAATTTAAAAAACAATCAACCTGTAAGATGAACCTGCCAAGGGCTATGTACATGGTCCTCATCACCTTTCCTTGGCTGCCTAGTCCTCCTTTCTTCTGGCTTTCACCAGAGACTGCCTTCAACCCACTTTTGTTCCTCACAGCCTTCAATTCCAATCCCTCCCTGCTACATTTGTTCCATCTTCTCCTAGCCTGCCACTGGCTCCTTCCTCTCCCAGAAGCCAGAAAAAGAATAGGGTAGATGCACAGACCTTAACATTTTGATTCAAGAAGTCGGAGTAGGACCCTGAGAGAGAAAGAAGCAGCCATGAAGAGGAAGCTCATCTGGAGCAGGGGAGCTAAGATACGGAAGACAGTGGCAGGGGAAGGAGAGAAGAGAAATTAAGGCAGATGCTGCTTGAGTGAGATTCTTAATCCTTTACTGCCCCTACCCAGAAATATGCAATGAGTGAGTCCAGGCCCTATCAGAATGGTTCAGGGATTCAGGGCAGAACAAGGTTGATCACTGAGATTTCCTGCAGCAGGACAGGGGGCTTCCCTTCCTGACAGATGAAACTGAACTGTCTGGGGGAGTATATGCTTTTTGCAAATCCTGCTTTGTTTTTTCCTTCTCAGATTGATTTCAAGGTTTCAGGTTTTGCTGCTCTCACCTCTTAATATTCATAAGTTAACAAATTGGCAGGAACAGTTGTGGAGGTCAGTTGGCCTCAATTTGGTTGAGGCCTCCCTGCCACATTGGAAAATGGGATATGGCATTCTGCCCCATAACTGTATAGCAAGGACCCCCTCAGACAGGACAATACTAGACCCTGCATCAATCAAAGCGAAAAGACAGCCACACCCAGAAATAAGGAGAAACAGTAATTCATAGTCAAGGTTTTTATTTAATTGCAATGGATAACAAAACCGATTGTATTCTTACAGGTGTGGTTTCTACCACACACGTTAAGTTTGTCCAAGAGCTCCCATTATAAACCCCTGATTCCTCTTGCTTATAAATGCCAAAATTTGCCATTTATGTTAACATTTTACTTGCCATATCTCTGCTTCAGGCTGAATTTTTCTGGAAAATGTCAACCAAAATGGTTAATTGTTTCTGTGCATGAGGCTTAAGGAAAAATATACTGTTTTGCCAAGGTTGAAAACTGCCAGCAACCATTTCTTTTAAATACTCCAGTGCCACCATGCTTTGGAGCTGAGACTCTAAATTTAGATGAAGGATGTGCCTTTTGCTACCCCCTCAAATTTGGCCAAGTTATAAGTCTTTGAAAAAACGCAGTCATGTGCTCAGCTGAGACTTCTTTATACTTTAACAGTTACATCTACAAAGAGTCTGTCTTCATTAGGCATATACCAGCCTGGGCTTTCCCTGCAATTGCCACTGTGAGTTTCTGTGGGCAGTGCCAGGTCTGGGACTGGATACCTGAAATGAGAGCAGGAAGCCTGTCCTTCCTCTACTACACATAGTCTCACCTTGCTGAACCCAGTAGAAAGGAAGCTGCCTGATATAAATATGGAAGGGACAAGAAGCAGATCTGAAAAGGTAGGGAAGTATATCAGTGTAAGAAGTAAGGCAGCAAGGGGGACCAATACTGGAGGCTGGCATGGAGGGGTAGGGGAATTGGGACTGGAAGCTGAGATAAAAGAGAAACTCAGACCACTGGGCAAAAAGATTAGGTTATGGAGGAGGTGGGGGAAATAGGGATTAGGGTGGACAGGGAGGCTGATATAGATAAGGTAGAAGGGGTCAAGCTTGGGGGTCCAGGAAGAAGTGCGGAGTTGAAATGGAACTCAAGTCTTAACTTTTTGTGAAACTCCTAGCAAAGTACATGTTTCTTCCCCCCATCTCTAGTACTGGTCCAGAGAGAGGATGACAACCTACTACTGCTACCAGTTATTCTGTTAGCTCAAGTGGCCCAAGGCTATGTGGTGGAGCTAAAGGTTCCAACCCTGCTGATGAATCATGTGGGTATTGACATGATGTCCCATGAAGAAATGTATGTTTTTTAGTTTGCTTTTTTAAAAATGAAAGAAGTTACATGCAGAGAGCTCTGTGAGATAAGTAATATTAGAGTATGTATTTAAAGACAGTATTATGATGTATATGTACATGAGAGTCACACACTCTCTTAATTCTGGCTTTTTCTAAATTTGAGTTTTACTTCATAACCTAAATAATATTTTAAAATATGTTTTATATTTTAAGATGTGAGTGTATATATAATGTTGCTGGGTCCACCCTAGAAACATTTTGCCAGCACAGGGAGTGTCTACACATGCACTTTAATGTGCAGTAGCCTATTTTACTGTACATTAAAGCATCACATAAAAAATCATGCTAATATACTAATGCACAGTAAAATTAGGCTACTATGCATTGTGGCACTAAAATGTGCGCTTTCACTACTGTGCATTAGGGCAGCCTAATACACATTTATTTAGTACCTCACATTAGAGGTGCTAAATTTAATGTGCAGTAGCAAAAGCACATTAATGAATGTGTAGACATGCCCACAGTATACTGGTATTCCTGTGCTGGTAAGGCACAGTTTTAGACATGTGAAAGTCCCAATGTGTACACATACTCTGAGATTTCATAACAAGTATATGTGTGCATGCGAATCACTGACTTATACATGTGTGTAGTGGATTATTCTTACTTAAGCTGACTACACGTATTGATACATACGCCTTTTCACACATAGCCAACTGAAAATCTGGACATTTTTGTTTACAGAAAATTGCTTTTTTCCTGACATCCTTGCTTGTACAACTAGTCTCACTCTCAAATCCAAGTGGACACAGCATCAAGGACCAATAGAAAGATGGGATAATATGAGTATGATGGCTGGGTAGAACAGCTTGAGGTGAATGGTTTCCTGATGGCTTCATCTTACTTACTTACCCACATTCACCTCTATGTGATTAGTTTAGCTACTCACAGTCTTAAATGAACCCCTCTTAAATTAACTAACTGCATTTTATAAATCATTCATAACAGATAAATTGTTATTTTTCTCCAGCATCACAAGGCTCCAAAATACCCCTAGTTAATACGCCAGCACAAAACCCACTGACTTAAAATGATCAGAACATTGAATAAAACTAGGGCTTATGACATTTCCCATTGGATCAGGCCTGTAGGTTTTCTTGCATTATAAAAAAACCATGTGCTGTTCTGTTTTATCAACATTGGGCAGCAATTGGAAATCTGTATCCCTCCATTAATCATGTAAGGAGATGTGCTCAACAACCGGACCTCCTGCACCCATTTACACCTGGTTTTAGGAGAGACGCTAAGAAGAGGCAAGAATGAAAACAACACTGCTCAATAATGGATTCAACACATTCACTAAACTCCACAGGCAAATACACAGATGCTGCCAAAGACACTCTTACCAGTTCTGGAGCACTGGAATTTGCAGAGTGATTAGAAACCAGCTGTCACTCCAGCTCCCTGTTCTTTCCCACAGGGAGGTACAGACTCCATCTGTCTCTTTCTGGACAGATAATGAGAGGGTGCCATTGTAATTGCCAAAAATATGCACTGAGAATTGGACCTGTAATAAATAAGAGCAAAAAGATAATGGTGTTCTGTGGTAAAAGGAGAGCAAATGAGTGTGTGGGTCACCTTTTCTGACTGGTAAACCAGCCTTTAAAATGAGTCTTCATGATTTGTTACAATTTGGCTCCATCCCCTCTCCTGGACAGGCAGCAAACTACTTAGGTCTGTGGAGGGACAAGGGCAGGCCACAGATCTGGACCCCAGAACAACAGCTATAGCCTTTACAAAGCCTCAGCAGAATAGACACGTTCTCTTAGGGCCCACTTGACTTCAAGAGCTCTGACTTCCTAGTTACATCCCTCAGAGACAATGTGGCAGCATGCTGAGGAAACAGGTTTAGAAAAAGCAGTCTTTAACCACAAACTGCTTTGCTCTTTAATAGCATTGCAGTTAGGAAAAACAGCAAACTCCTAACTGCATTTCCCGTCTGTTTTTCACCAGCTCAGTGATTTCTGGATTTAGCTGAAGGCCTTAGGGGTAAGATAGCTCCTCCTGCCTGCTTGGCCTGGTCTATAGCATATGGTCATGGAATGGCATCTCTCACAGAAGCAATCCCCTTCACTAACTATGACCAGTTTTACACATGCAAGTGCCGCAGTGCCAGGTACTTTGAAAAGCACCCAATGATGCATCGCCTGCAGTTGTATATACAGTGAAATGCGCGTCAGTGCACAGAAAATGGTGGCGGTGCGCTTTTGAACTAAAACACCTTCTTCGTGTTTTAGTTCAAAAGCGGCTGCCACCATCTGGGAGGAAGCTTCACTGGGTGGCTCCTGCCCCAGCCCGCGGGGCTCTGGCTCCAGCTTTTGGCTGCCTTCCAAACACTCCACCTGCCCAGCACGAGCTACCAAGTGGGTGGAAGGTAGATGGGAGTTGGAGACAGACAGTGCTGGGGCAAGAGCTGCTTAGCTAAAGCCTCCTCCTGGCCTGGAGCAGCACAGCAGGAGCCAGAGGAGCTGCTGCTGGAGGCAGAGGGAGCCAAAGGGAGCTAATCAGCAGCTGCACTGGGAGCAACCCTGCCAGAAGCTGTGTGCGCTGACTATGGCTAGGCCAGCAGGTGTGGGCTGAAGCATGGTATGGGCTGCCGTGGGCAGGGCTTGGCCCCATGCATAGTGCCATGGGGGCCTCAGTGGACCACCCACCTGGGCAAGTTCTGCTGCATGCACCCCCTGCCCACTCCTTCCCCTCACCCTCAGCTGGACCCTGGGACCTAGAGCCCAGGCAGACCGCTCCATAGGCACACATACCCCCCACATTTCCCACCCCCTTCATGAGGTGAGGGCCTCCCTGTGACCCTTACCCATAATCCCAGCCTCGCCCACCTGCCCACAGCCCCTTCCCACATAGGGAGTTTTGGTGAGTTGTTATGGTGGGTGCAGATGCTAACATGGCCTGCAACAACTCATCAAAACTCCATATGTGGCCTCCAGGCCCAAATAATTGCCCAGCCCTAGTATAGAGAGTCCATTCAAAGACAGTGGCCCCAAGAGGGAGCAGTAAGCCCATTATTCCATTAGGAAAGAGTGGGTCAGAGTTGATGAGCCCTGATGACCCTTTCATTGGTGGTTCTCTAGGAGGCATCTTCTCCACTATCAAGAGCGCAGAGTCCAGAAACAGATTGTCCTTGTCAGGCTGACAGTTTTTCAACTGCCTCTGGATGCTTTAACCTAAGGTGGAGATTTAATACCCAGGAAAGGTAACAGGGAAGGTTACAGTCATAACTGTGTTCCTGTCCAGAGCTTACAGTTTAACTCAAGCATATTCATAGCTGTCATTTCACTCCTCCTCACAAAGGTGAATAGAGCAAAGACACTCAACAAACATGGGAGGGAAGTTCAATAAAAAAGACCATCTGCTATCAATTTTGCATCCCTTTTTACATGAAACATACCCATACTATCACCTTGGAGTGCCAGACTCCATCCTCATAATTTGGCCAGAGACACTTTCCACCTATAAAACAGATTCCACCCAGGTCTGATGTAAGATAAAAAACATTGGTTTCTGTCAAGGCAAATTCTTCTTCCTATTTTCATATGGAACAATCCCCCAGATAAGCCAACATCTAGTATTCAAAGACATTACCAAATAGTTCCAAATCTGTCACATACATTTCCCTTTAGATTACATTGATTGAGGACACACAAGAAGCTTTCACATGCTCCCAGTATTCTCAGAACCCCTCACTCTTAGGCTGGGACCTAAACTTTTTGCATCCTTCTCTTCTTTATCAGATAGGAAGTGATGCAAGGGATGATCCTTCCTTCCTTAATACAACACCATCAAGGCTGTATATGGAGAAATGCAAGAAGCCCTCCCTGAAAAAGCCGTGTGGGCAGGACAGCCCTGCACCTGCAAAGCTGCTCTTAACTAAACTGTAACTCTTGGATTCTGGTTACCATGTCTCAAGTATACAACAGATTCAGGCTCCCCTCACCTTCAGGCCTAATTTTTCAGGAGCGGTGTGCCCACTCCTAGACTGGGTGTAGTGAAATACTGCCTTCCCCCCTCTAAGGCAATCCCTAATCCCCTCCACAGAAAGACTATTTCCTCTCTGTGCTCCACTTCTGTGAGGGCTGGTGTCAAGACCACAGCATCAACACCATCATTTCCATGTTAAGGGAAGGCAGAGGAACTGCCTCGTTTGTCAGTGAACCTGGAATCTATGTATCAGCACCTGTGCCAGCAGGGCTTAAGGGCAAGCACATAAAGTGCAGCTCTGCTACAGGGCACACAATAAGCTTTGAATGCTCACAACTGGACAAAATGTTTTCAGTCTATAATTTATTTACCAAAATTTTCAGTTTGGGTCAACCTGAAACTATTCACTGAATAGTTCTGAGTTATTTGGTGGTGGTGCTGGGGTCAGGGGAAGGTCTAGATAAACTCACAAAACAGGAGGAGGAGGAGATTGTTTCTCATTCACCCCGAAGGCCCACTGGGAGGGGCGCTGACAACCAGGATATCGTGTCATGCTTGCTCAGCTTCTCTCTCTGGCTCAATGAATACTTACGTGTTTTTTATAAAGGAAAATGGTCCAAGAGGAGAGGCTGATGGAATCTACTTTCCCAGGTCCTGATAAAATACATGACAACACAGCTCAGTAGTGAGAGCACTGTCCTGGGAGCTGAGAGATCTTACTACATATTACTACTCTGAAGCAAGGAGTATGTCCTGTAGCAGAGCCAGACTCTGTCTCCAGCTTGCAACAGCATTTCCAAAATAACTAGCAAACAGAGTATCATCTAATATTTCCACTTCCAGCCCTTACTGGTCTTACAGGGATCTGGGAGGAAGGCAAGGGAAATGGTCGTATCCATGGCACTTATCTCCACATCTGCCCACCTTCTAGACTGGATGCAATTTCAACATGCAGAGTTTCAGTAGGGTGTGACCCATGATGATATCCATCCACCCCGGGAATATCCATCGCCCCATCAAATTCCACTTTCCAAACTCACTGGTGATCTGGCATTTCAGTTCCCTCCCATGAGAGTAAAGCATGACATAGACACAGATGTCAGAGAAGTGAACTCAGGCACAGGACGCGTCTCAGATGAGCTGACTGCCTAACTCCTTTCTCTCAGCAATACAGTTAACTCCATAGGTTTGAAGTGAAGGTTGCTAGGATGGACTGCTAGTGTTTCCAGCACTTGAACACTGGTGGCCTTTGCTCATTGTGACCTGTTTTCTAGTTAAAGCATACACACCTCTACGGTCTAAGGTCTCTCTGTGGCACGCTAGCACGGGACCATCATTTTGCCTTGTTTTAAGCATACACCTGCATGTCCCTTCTAGAATCTAATGCCTGGCTAAATGTGTTGTTCAGTCAGCAGCAATAATTTCCAGGATTCTCAGACT
This sequence comes from Crocodylus porosus, assembly GCF_001723895.1. Taxonomy (NCBI): domain Eukaryota; kingdom Metazoa; phylum Chordata; order Crocodylia; family Crocodylidae; genus Crocodylus; species Crocodylus porosus. The sequence goes on along the minus strand of NW_017728947.1, from coordinate 54,861,119 downwards.
GTATACTGCATAAAATGAGAGAGAAGGTGGGTAATATACAAGAACTGGGCACTGGAAACTTCAAGATCAGTTCCACAAAGATGCTAAAACTGAGCAATATACCTGGTAATCTCCACTGGCCATCCTGGCAGGCAAGCTGGCACTGTAAGCCTTGGCAACACCACCTGTCTGACTGCTGTTTGCTCGTAGGTATAAGAAGTCACCTGTGAGCAGGAAAATAAATTAGAAAACAATGACTTAATTAATCTAGCCACCAAGAAATGTCTGTTGATGGATGCTCACTTATACATGAGCACTTGATCATGGAAGAAACACGTCTCAAAATTAATCAATTTGACATTTTTCTTTTTCATGCTTTCTTAAAATCATTTATTGACAGTGTGCTGAAACCTGTGACAGGACACAATGCAAGCTGCATTAGGGCATTAGTGTGGATTTATCCTTGAGGCAGTATACTCCAGTGTACTGGATATCATGAAAAATTAGGGAAAATAGATTTGGGCAGGGTGGGAGTTGGGATCTCCACACCTCCACTGGAATGGTAGTGACCAAAACTTAAACAACATTTCTATGCTTTTATGACTCACAGGAAGAAGAGATGAAATTAGCAAAAATTCTCTACAGCTGTTATGCCTGTAACAGTAACGTTTTACCGAAACAGGCTGGGAATTAACTAGGCTTTTTTGCTGAGAAAAGAAGGTCTGCCAAGGTTCTCATGAGAGAAAAGGCGTGAGAAAGGGGAGTAACCAAATTGGACTGTCCAGGTCTGTCTGTACTACAGAAAGAGTCACGTTACTACACAGATTTTTGCCAATGTGACGGTACTAAGAGTTAGAGCAAATGAGCCGTTTATAGATGCTAAATTTTTCTAGGTTTAATCCAGACTACAGCTGTCACTATATGCACGTGGACATGTGTAGTCCAAATTAAAATTGGCTCCAGTCTGCATTAACTAATCCTCACTGAATGAGGATTAAAGTTAATGCAGATTAGGGCAGTCTGAACTAGGCAACTTAAATTGTATTAATTATGTACATATGGCAGTTATCTAGGGATTGCTGTTTCATAGATTTCACAGATTTCATAGATATTAGGGCTGGAAGGGACCTCAGACGATCATCGAGTCCAGCCCCCCACCTGAAGGGCAGGAAGTCAGCTGGGGTCATAGGATCCCAGCAAGATAAGCATCCAATTTGCTCTTGAAAGCGTTCAATGCAGGTGCTTGAACCACCTCTGATGGCAGGCTATTCCAGACCTTGGGGGCTTGGACAGTAAAGAAATTCTTCCTTATGTCCAGCCTGAAATGGTCTTGTAGTAGTTTATGACCATTCGACCTTGTCATCCCTTGGGGCGCTCTGGTGAACAAACGTTCCCCCAGATCCTGGTGGTCACCCCTGATAAACTTATAGGTGGCCATCAGATCACCCCTGAGCCTGCGCTTTTCCAGGCTAAAGAGTCCCATGGCTCTCAGCTTGTCGTCGTAAGGTCTGTTTTCCTGACCTCTGATCATGTGTGTGGCTCTCCTCTGGACTCTCTCAAGCTTCTCCACATCCTTTTTGAATTGTGGAGCCCAAAACTGGATGCAATACTCCAGCTGCAGCCTCACAAGGCCGAGTACAGGGGGAGAAGGATCCTGGGTTTTGCTTGAGAAGCATCTATGGATGCACGCCAGCATTTTGGTCGCTTTACTAGCCACAGCATCACATTGCAGGCTCGTGTCATCTTGTGGGTAATGTTGACCCCCAAGTCTCTTTCTTCCATAGTGCTAGCCAGTGTAGCACTGCCAAGCCTGTAAGGATGCTGCAGGTTTTTTTCCCCAAGGTGGAGAACCTTGCATTTTTCGGTGTTGAACACCATCAAGTTCTTGTCCGCCCATTTGCTGAGCTTGTCCAAGTCAGCCTGGATCACCCACCTGTCTTCTGGTGTGGATGCTTTGCCCCAAAGTTTGGTGTCATCGGTGAACTTGGCCAGTCCACTCCTGACTCCAGTGTCCACATCATTAATGTTGTCCATGCCCACTACCAGATGCAGCAAGTGAGCACAGTTAGAATCACTGGGCATGTCTACACAAGATGCTTAATGGCAAGTTATCATAGCTTACTGTGAAGTAAGCACATGTGTCTATACATGCACATGCTTACTTCACAGTAAATCTCCCTAATCCCAAGTAAATTTGCTACCTGCAATGCAAGCAGCAAATTTACTTGGCAGTGGTAACAGCACCATAGCCCTCATGTAGACACATGGCCGGGAGTCAAAGCTGCTCCTGGTCAGTTGGGAGATAGCTCCCTGCTCCCAGGGCAGGCTCCGCTGCAGGAGCTTGGGCAGGGACCTGACAGCAAGGAGCTCCAAGCCCCTTGCTCCCAGATCACTTATCTCCCAGCCCCCACTGTACCATCGTGACTGGGGAGCGGATGGCTGAAAGACCTTTATCTCCCAGCCCAAGATCTGCAACCATGGGACCTGGGCTGGGAGACATCTCCCAGCAACAGCTCGGCAACAGCAGGGCCGCTGCTGGAAAATGTTTATCTCCCAGCCTAAGCCCCACGGTCGTGAGCCCCACCAGCCACGTGGTCACAGACCTTAGGCTGAAATGACCATCTCCCAGCAGCAGCTCCACAGTTGTGGAGCCAGCACTGGGAGCTCCCTGCTGACAGAAGATGGGGAGCTTGTTCCCTGCCCAGCTCTGCAAGCGTGGAGCTGGAGGGGAAACAAACTCCCCAGCCTGTTCCTTTCCCCCCCCACCCCCAACCACGCACTGTGCTCACAGAGCTGCAATTATGATTGCAGAGCAGGGGGTGGGAGCTCTCTGCATGGGGACAGTTCCCCACCCAGCCCGGAGCTGCCTGGGACCTGCCCTTTACTGGGATAGTTCCCAGCCAGAGCCAGTCTGCATGGGGACCTGGAGGTGGCCAGGGACTGTACTGTTTTGGGCAGCCCAGCCAGCTCTGGGCTGCACATGCAGACTCCCCTGCACACCCTGGGGCTGGCTGGGAGCTGTTGTGGTCAGGGGAAGGTCCTAGCTCTGTGCCCCAATCAGGTAATCAAGGTATGGGGCTTAGAAAGAGCTGCAGGGAAGGTCCCAGCCCCCTGTCCCAATCTGCTAGTGGGATAGCTAGCAGAGAACTAGCTGCCCCACTGACAGATCAGGGCAGGGAGCTGGGACCTGCCCTGCCCCTCAAGCTCTTTCCAAACCCTATGTCCCAGACTGGGGAGCCAGGGCCAGCAGCTCCCTGCTGCCATGGCAGGGGGACACTGTCCCTGCCTCAGAAGCAGACAGCCCCCTGGGGCCAGGAGATAGCTGTCTCCTGGCCAGGTGCTCCTTGCCAGCCTCTGGGCTAGCACCCACAGGGAGCCTGGAGCTCATGCCCAGGGGCGGCAGAGACACATTGCAGGGAACTGGGAGCAAATCTGCTCCCTAATCTTGTATGTGTAGACACCTACCCAAAAACCCATACTGTGCAGTAATTTACTGCACAGTAGATCTATGCTGGAGTAAATGTGTGTGTAGACATGCCCATAGAATCATAGAAAATTAGGGCTGGAAGGGTCCTCAGGAGGTGATTCTAGTCCAAACCCCTACTCAAAGCAAGAGCAGCCTCAACTAGATCATCCCACCCAGGGATTTGTTAAGCCGGGCCTTAAAAACCTCCAAGGATGGAGATTCTACCACCTCTCTAGCTAACTTGTTCCAGGGCTTCATCACCCTCTTGGTGAGAGTTTTTCCTAATATCCAAACTAAATCTCCCTTCCTGCAACTTGAAACCATTACTCCTTATTCTGTCATCTGTCACCACTGAGAACAACTGAGTTTTGTGGCCCTGGTTGTGAGTGGCGGGCAGGGAAGGATTTGCAAGGCATGCTATTTAGATTTCATAGACATTAGGGCTGGAAGGGACCTCGGGGGATCATCGAGTCCAGCCCCCTGCCCAAAGGGCAGGGAGTCAGCTGGGGTCATAGGATCC
>NW_017728947.1:54834623-54856744 GCF_001723895.1 Crocodylus porosus | reverse complement strand
GCTTTACTAGCCGCAGCATCGCATTGCAGGCTCATGTTCATCTTGTGGTCAATGATGACCCCCAAGTCTCTTTCTTCTGTAGTGCTAACCAATGTACCACTGCCGAGCCTATAAGGGTGCTGCAGGTTTTTCCTCCCAAGGTAGAGAACCTTGCATTTATCGGTGTTAAACACCATGAGGTTAATATCAAAATAAAAGTATGTTGTTATTTTCATACACAATATCGCTTCTGGTTTTTTCTTTTCATGGGTGGGTGAGCCAGCTGGTGGGGATCAGCCTTTCTGGTAAGGGAGATAAGGTGGGGTTTGCCCAAAGCAAGATCAAGCCCCCAGCCCGGTCTGGTAATTTTCCCCCACTGAAAAGCAGAGGTGGTATATTTAGATCCTGGCTTACTACAGCTCTCTCACCCCAGGGTCCAGGACATGAGGGCTTCCCCCCACCACCACTGAGACAGCTGCCAGCATAGCCCCTGCTGCCCCTCCCTGCGGGCTGGATATGGATGTTCCTCCAGAGTCAGACCAAGCCCAGAGCCCGTATGTCTGCATGCATGTCTGTGGGTGTGTGTTCATCGGTGAAAATACAAACAATACTGCTGTAAACAAAGACAAAAACACTTTTTTGTTTAGATATTGAAAACAGTGAATGGTGTAACAAATACAGTTTGAGCCAGGAACGAGTCCCTGTTGTTCCCTGATTTACACAAGGGTCCAGCACCCCCTGCTGTCTGTACTGCAGAAATGAAGGAAAACCTCTCTGTTGATCAATGATCGTCTATTATTCTTTTTTTAATTGAAATTTGATTTGAACGGTATGTTACTAATTGATTAACATGGTTTAGAAAATGGTGAGCATATCTACAAATGGGTGTCTGTCCACACAGACGAGAGAAAAGCTGCTGACTGAAACAACCGTACCCTTGACAGAGAACCTGGAGCCAGAGTAATTATTTTTGAAGTCTTAGAGAGCCCAGTTGGGCTGAACTTTTCTGTGCTTAGCCAAGCTCACAGAAGGTTCTACCCTTCCCATGTCTACCTTCCAAGGTGACTGACACATGCTGATCTAGCCTCTTTTTTAACAGACGCCTTTTTGCCATCCTCTTTAGCAAGGAACGTGGCTTTCTTCCTGGGATCTTTTGCAGCAGCAGGATGTAGGCTGCCATGGTGGCCCTGCTTTACCTGTGGCAGGTTAGGGTGTTATGTCATGTGTTGTGTCAGGGTCAATTGTGTAGATTTGCTAAGAAGTTATAATATGTATTTGTGTAGGATGGCTTAGATAGGGATGATCCTATTTTAGGCAGGGAGTTGGACTAGATTACCTCTGGAGATCCCTTCCAGTCCTGTTTCTCTATGTTACTATGGAATCATAATTGAAAAACACAGTTTAAGCTTAGCTGCAACATAGTTCTAGCTAACAATGATTTCAAAGGTGATTTGGAAAAGGGGTACAAAGGGTTTTTGAAGACCATATTTGTGGATAGAGATGGACATACATAAGGAACCTACCTACAGTGTCTTGTAGGGCAGATCCTATGAATGAAGCTTCTTGTCTTGTGTCCACAAAGCTCATAATGGACCAAGGGGAAGCTGTAGGGTCTTTCAACGTCCAGCCACAGGGATCCTGTTCAAAAGAACAGTGTGCTCCCTTGGGAAGACTGCCTGTGGGAAGAATTGGAAAAGGCTGGGAAACAGCAGAAATCCAAGCAGGGAAGAAAACTGTAAATTCAGTTACATTTTTTTAAATCACGGGAACTAGAGAGGTTATGCCAAGAGAAACTACAATGACTTATTAGTTCCTTTCCATGTTGTCACAACAAAAAACTGTAGTGGTCTTGGAGATCACATCTATTGTTATCAGAGATCCTGCATATATTTCTTATGCTAACTACACCAGAAAACTGTGGTAGCTAAGATTCCATAGTATAGCAAAGATTGTCAACTATTTTAAATAGTGATTACTGTATGTTACATCTGTCAATTGCTTGGGAGTCCCATAGACTACTTTAGTTGCTAGCTAATTTAGAAGTAATTTAAATTACATTATTTCATGTGGTGCACAGTGAACCTGTGAAATTCCCTATGATAGTAGGGGCCTCCAAAACTACACCTGTATTTTACAAAGACAATTTTATGTCCAGAAACATTGTGCTGATGCTAAAATAAGGGTGCTCATTGCTGCCAGATGATTGGGATTTGAGTCTGGAAGGAACACAACCCTCCCACTGCATGGATGTAGAAAGGAAGGCTTTCCCTTCCTCTGAAATAGCAGGAACTGCTATGGGCAGGCTGCCAAGCTTCACATACCAATAGTCTGAGCCAGTGTCTAAAATCTTGTATCCCTAATCCTAAAAGTGCATTAGCTATGAATATTCCAAGTCCTGATGTTCAGTTAAATGAAGATACATTAAATTAATTACACAGGCAAAATATCCAATTACTCTTTATAAGGAATCAATTTAATTTATTTCTCATTCCAAATTATTATACTTGATGGGTTGAGCAGAAAGGGATTTGTTTTTAAAATCTGTATCGATCTCATTTTGTGGCTTTTGTTGTGTATATTTTGTTAGATGAATCCCAGGTGCCTATTTTCTATGCTGATCCCAAGGGATATATTGCAGATTAGCTATTATTTCCAGCTAGAGTTAGTAGATAGTATAGTGACCCATAGGCTGTACTTTTCCTAGGGAATTTCTAATGGTGACTGGAGATTAGATGGAGCCTCCATTTTGAGCTGCTAACATGACCTGACTGGCTGAGTCCCTTTGGCTAGCTAGCTTTTGTGGCAAGGTGCTTTGACTGCTGCATTTTGAATGACCAAAGAGGAACCATAGAAGGATCCCAATAGGGAGCAAGCTCCATACTTACCACACAAGGCTCCTTCATCCTCTTGTGCAGGACAGTCACTGTGAAAATCACAGACTTGCAGATGGCTTATGCAGTCCCCATGTAGGCAAGGGAAAGCAGGGCTCTCGTCATCCCTGGAAACACGTTGGCTTCCATTGTCTAAAGGGTTTACCAGAAAGAAAGCCCAGAGAGAGCTGTCAGCATAATGCCCAGGGCTAGGCTTTGGTTCAGCTGGTTCCTCAATCCCTCACGTGCCCCTGTCCCCTTCCTACCTTATAAAGGCAACATATGCCCCATCCCTATTAAAATATACATTTAATTTTTACGTTTGTGCCAGAAAGTCTTCAAGCGTATAACAACACAGAATAGGGAAAAAAAGTAACATGGTCCAGTGAACAATCACAAGGACAGCCTACAAAATGAAGCAAATCCTCCCCACCCTTGCAATAATAAACAACCATCTTGAAGCCCATCCAAACTAAACATTAAAATAAAAGTGCAATGTTCCAAAGGTGTGGAGCCCAGCTACAGATGGCTCTACCCGCTACTCTGTCAAGGCTATACCATGGGACTGTCAGCAGCTTCAATCAAACTGATAACAGATGTTGCTAAATCCAGTCCCCAAGGTAGATTCTACATCTTTTAAGAAGTGTGTGACCTAGAAGTGCATTCTTTGGATAACAGGGGATCTCTGCAGCTGCTAGTTCACCATTAGCATGGTATTTCCTTAGGGCGCTTGTGTTATCACGTGGACTTTATTTATTGCCCCCTCTTTCCTATTTCCCTCCCACCATTCCTTCATATTTCTTTGTACTTGCACTACATCCAAAACCACAGCCATCTTTATAACTCATCCTTCTTCACTTAAATCCCTTGAAGTTGCCTTCCACTGAATACTTTTTTTTTTAATGTAATGCTTTGCACATGGAAAATATTTGAAATCTCTAGTACGGTCATGAAAATTGTGCCCAAAACTTAGAGGTTGCATGGAGGCAAAAAGCACATAAATCAAAGGAAATCTCTATGAGGATCAAAAACTCTTTTCACCTCTTTTTTTAAGGTAACAAAACCCACATTTCCATGGATACTTTTAAATTCAAGGCATCCTCGGCAGTGCTTCTTCCCAGCACCGCGAGGCATCATGCTAGTCCCTGAGAACAAGAAAGGGAAGCTGACAATGAGCCTGATTGGGTGAAAGGCTTTGCACAAACAGGCCCTGCCTCTGCGAGGAACGTGACTGAAGTCAGTGCAGCTCCACACACGTGCAGAGCTTGCTTTGTCCACATACCCTGCCACTCTGTAGCTTCACAGTCTATAAAGAAAATGTGAAACTCATGAATCTAGTTTCCTTCTCCCAGCATAGTGAAGTAGAGGAACAGAGAACAGGCCTGAAGGCCCCTTTCATCACATCCGGTGCTTGCAATATACTAAATAAAAAGCAGCACAGTGATAAAAAGAAAAACAAATTTCTGTTTGTTTCATTGATCTATAACAGAAATTCTCAACGTAGTGGTCCCATTCTCTCTTTCTTTGAGGCTGTGTGATGGAGGGCCCAGAAGTGTATTTCTGTTGGAATATGGGGTTTATGGTAAGGAAAAGATTGAGAACTGTCTTTTGACTTGTTAAATAAAGCAAATATTAAACTTTTGAAAACAACTTGGCCCAAATATTTAAAATGATGTTAGCAAGTGCTTCTGTCCCTGCTACATTCTTTGTTGCTAGTTTGTTTGCCCAACAATGAGGCAAGGCAGATCCCTTCTGAGAGGGATGGAAGCATGACTGCTTCGATATGGACATAATTTCTAAGGCTTTGACCTTTGGTCCTCCATTTAAAGAGAGTGATTTTTTAACTGAGTAGGTTGAGAGCTGTTTTTGTCTGTGAAGCACCCCTGCAAGTGTGGACTTCTTCCAGAACCCACTCAGCAAGTTTCATCAGCAGCTCTCCTTTTCTGACTACATTCGCTGCAGCTTTCCAAAGCTGGTGAGGTATGTTGGAACCTACCATAGAAGCAGCGCCTGAGCTGCAAAGAGTGCAATGCCAACAGCCCAGCCTCTTGTGCTCCACAATTTGAATACAGCAGGAAAATCTCAAAAGGTCTCTTCACTTGGCCAATCTCAGCCATCAAAACGTTCCACTTCACCCTATGGAAAAACAACAAACAGCTATCATGTAAGTTTGGAACATGTGGGAGCCCGAGGCATGTGCAGCTCAAAGTTTTTCCATTATGGCAAGGGAAAAAGTATCTATCAAGAGCAAAAAGACGGATGAACAAGAACTCCAACAGAATGAATAATAGTTTGCAGCAACAGCATTATAGATTCAGCGTTCAAGATTTGAAAGTTCACCTTTCAAATCTCTGTCTTGATGACAGTGATGATGATGATGAAGTAAGGGTCTACCATCCACTTGCAAGGACTCCTTAAATAGGATCTGAGCCTGTATTTTCAGCCAGTCTACTTTGGACATCTCCAAGATTTGCTTACCACGTATTTGATTATGCAATGTCTGTATTTGCAAACACAAATCAGACGATCAGCTGAGCAATCTCTGAATCTGTGAGAGCAAGGGCTGATTCTGAAGATGCTCAAAGTGGAGATGACCAGCCAAACATTTGATCCTAAATGCTTCTCACTTGTGTTTCTAACACTGAACATCCTTTTCTGTGTCTCTAGTCTTCCTAGTATTTGGCAATTATAAGAAGTCCACTGCTACACTGGAATGCAAGTGCAGAAGACAGAAAACTGTGGATGACAAAGAATATTATTTTCTCTCTTCTCCAACCTCCCCACAAATACAACATACCACATAGATAAAAGTCTCTACACTATAATCTTAGGAACACTTGTGGCAACTTACAGAAAGACTGATACAAGAGGCATCGATTTTTTAGGAGTAATATCTTTTATTGGACCAACTCCATGGCTGGGATAGATTGAAGCATTTTACATCAGGTTCCTGCTTTGCATTCAAAATTGTGTCTAAGCCTATCTCAACCATGCAGTTGGTTCAATAAAAGATATCACCCCCCCAAAATCCTGGCCTCCCGCATAAGTTCTGGAACATCATGGCTACAACCTCACTCCAACACTACCAGAAAAACTGATTGTCACATGGGCCTGATTTTTAAAGGTTTTTAGGCACCTAAAGTACAGACAGATGTCCAGTGAGATAAGTGCCCAAATCCTAACTTATTCAGTGAGAGCTGAAAACCCCACAAGACAGGTGTTTTCATCTTTAGGCACCTAAATAGCTTTAAAAATCTGGCCCATGATACAACTTTCCTCCTGTTGCTAAACAGCATTAAAAGGCAGCTAAAATGCATGAGACTTCCCCAGTATTACTTTTCATCAAATAACTATCTGTGGTTGCCATGGAGATGTTACACCATTACTAATGGTCCATCTGTCTGATCATGAGTGGATGGGGAGACGGTCCCCACAACAGTGAATGGCAGACATCTCTTAACGTGTGCATTTCTTTGCTGCACACAATGAAAACTCAAGGGCTTGGGCCACAGACATGAAAAAACACTGCAAGTTTCCTGTGTTTCTAGGCTTATAATCTTCCTGATTTATGTCAGACTATGTTAATGGAATATCTACCCAATTAATTAATTAATTGGTTAATGAGTCTCTGACTAAACATTCTCTGGTAAAACGATGCTGCTTATTTTTCTCCATCTTTTCTTCTTATAACCTCCCTCCTCCCCTTCTGAGATTTATCTGCATCTTACTTAAACCACTGCAGTCTTCTGGTCCTATTTGCTTCCCCTATCTCTGTTTCCCCTAAGTATGTCTCTAGCATTTCATCTCAAATCAGAGGGGTTTTTTGATACTGTAGGGTCGCTTTATTCAGTTTCAGAAATATCCAACACCAAAACACAATTGCATTACCACTGCTATACGGTAGAGTAACCAGGGACCTCCAGCAATGAGACATGATTGCTTAGCTTTCCTTTTATATTACACAATAGCCTCCAGGACTCTGCAGTACTGAGATAGCTATAAATGCATTATCTGTGTCATATCACAGCACAACATCCAAGACCATTCAGCACTGAAACATAACTGAATGACTTCCCCTATATTGTACAGTATACTATGCCCACTCTGTGTATTAGATCCCCCTGCTGAGAGACCCTGCACTGTTACCTCCACTGAACTGTAACATGCCTCCTATATCCCATAGCTCTGAGGCAGACAAGGTTCTTTGGGTAAATCTGATTGTTTATTAAACCAACTTAAATAGTTGGGGAAAAATTTTTTTTAGCAAGCTTTCAGGTTTAAAAACCTTTTGTCAGGCTGAGGAAGCCTCTGCAGTTGGTGTGTGCTCTTCCTGGATGGAATGAATAGTGAAAAAGCCAGAGGCTGGTCTGCATGCAAGGCAGGCAGTCAGTGAAGATGTAAATTGAGGAGTCAGTGGGTGAGAGACAGGCTGGGTGGGGGGTGATGGGGGAGAAAAGGGGGATTAATGTAGCAGTTAAATAGTGGAGAGGTACCTGGGGAGTCAGATGTCAGGCAGGTTATAATGTATCATAAATCCAAAGTCTATATTTAGTCCATGATTTTTTGTATCTAGGAGGTTGATGAAGTGAAGTTCATAGGCTTGTCTCTGAGAAGTGTTTTGTAAATTCCCTTTGAGGATTAGAACTGAGAGACTGGAGAGAGAGTGGTTTTCTTGTGGGAAATGTGTCCCCACAGGTAATCGGGTACTCTTGTCTTTGATAGATTTCCGATGTACATTCATTCTGGTGCGCAGTTGTTGTTTGGTCTCTCCTACATATTTTCCATCAGAGCATTTGGTGCATTGGATGAAATATATTACATTTCTGGAGGTGCAGCTGTAAGGTGCAGGGATGCAACATCTCCACCACATTTCTTGTCATGGCATGGTCTGGATCCATTTGGTGTGTTCTGGGCCTTAGGAAGTTTGCTTCTGGGATGAGGTTAGTGAGGTTCAGTACTTGTTTGAAGGCTAACTAGAAATTAGAAATGCAAAACCTGCCAACACATTTTCACCACCCCCACAATTACTACACCCCACAACAGAGCCATCAGCATCCCTGCATCTTACAGCTGCATCTCCAGAAATGTAATACATCTCATCCAATGCATCAAATGCCCTGATGGAAAATACACAGGAGAGACTAAACAACAACTGTGCACCAGAATGAATGCACACTGGAAATCGATCAAAGACAAGAATAACCAATTACTTGTGGGGGAACATTTCTCACAAGAAAATCACTCTCTCTCCAATCTCTCAGTTCTAATCCTCAAAGGGAATTTACAAAACACCTGTCAGAGATAAGCCTATGAACTTCACTTCATCAAACTCCTGGATACAAAAAATCATGGATTAAATATAGACATTGGATTTATGATACATTATAACCTGCCTGATATCTGACTCCCCAGGTACCTCTCCACCAGTTAACTGCTACATTAATCCCCCTTTTCTCCCCCATCACCCCGCCAAACCTGTCTCTCACCCACTGACTCCTCAATTTACATCTTCACTGACTGCCTGCCTTGTATGCAGACCAGACTCTGGCTTCTTTACTATTCATTCCATCCAGGAAGAGCACACACCAACTGTAGACACTTCCTCAGCCTGACGAAGGGGTTTTAAACCCGAAAACTTGCTAAAAAATTTTCCCCAACTATTTAAGTTGGTCTTATAAAACATATCAGATTCACCCAAAGGATCTTGTCTGCCTATGTCCTTAGACCAACATGGCTACAACCTACACTCCCATAGCTCTGAGTCACACCTGCACTACCACTTTATATCACATCACAGCAGGGAGGAACCTTCAGCATTAAGTTATATTATCACCATTCTATATAACAGCAGATCATCCAAGAACCTCCAGCACTGAAACATTGCTGTACTCTCTCCATCATGCATTACAGTACCACTTCCAACAAGCTCTAGCACTGAGACCTGACTTCCATTAACTCCACTACACAGCATGGCAGTACTACACCCAGAATCTTCAAGAGTGATAAGTAGCTTTGCATTATGCAAAAAGAGGTACAATGTTCCACCTAAAAGCACTGCCCAGGAATTCTCTTGGTACAGACCCTCAGCTCCAATATCTAACTGCAGTGAGTTTTCCAATGCCATAAATAATGTACCTTCTTTGCTTGGTCCCGGGATCAAAAACAGAAGCTATTCAAAGCCAATTTAATTTTCGTAATGGAATCAGGAACAAAGCCTTTTGTATATAAAGCAGAAGATAGATCGTTGTAGCCGGCTTTCAGATAAGCCCAGCTTGGCAATACCTTTACTATCGATTTTATGTCAGGGCAGATCTCAGTAAATTGGCTAATATTACTACACGTCTAAACAGAGGCATTAAAGCTGCACACACACTTGGAGAAGCTGTCAGAGCCTTACACATCTCTGGGCAACTTGCAAACAAACAAAACATTTTTGGATCTGTAAAGAAACTGAATGCTCAGTGCAAGAGAACTCAATGACCTGTATGGCCCTGGTCATTTCTAGAGTTCATCAGTATTCTCAGCATTACAAAACTTCTGGCTCCTCTGTTTGCCTCTGTTAGGAAAAGGCCTCCCCACTTCTAAATAATCCTTTCTATTTAATGCCTGACCAGCTCCAGAAAAGAAACCTGCTGCTGGATCTGGAGAAATTATGCTTGAATACAAACAATAACAACTTCTTGTGTTATAGTGAAAAGAGAGGGAACGTTCTTGTACTAGAGAAAGTGGCTGAGGGACCCTTGGGGACTGCCTCTGTCCTGCACCCAGAGCACTGCTGTGAAACACATCTTGCCCATTCACTCCTGCCCCATAGCCAGCAATTCCCAAAAAACAAAACAATGCAGCTACCATGGAGCAACCCTGAGTGCACGCTAATAAACACACCTGAGATATAGAGCTTAAGTGCACGTGCTCAGGGCTATCCTAAGGAGGCTACGAGTACACTGCCTTCTTTTTAAAGAACCCATGTGTGCAGAACAGGCCAGGCCTTGCAATAGGCCTTCCAGGCATAGCACAGGCAGTGCAGACATGCCATTAATCATGCTTTATTAGGCAATGCCTAGACTCAGGCACATAGTCATGCAAAGCAAAAAAAATGTGTGGGCAGAAGGGTTTCCCACTAGCTACTGTTGTGTGAAAGATTGTGTGCATCAACTTAAAGTAACGCTGGTCCCAGTATTAATTTCTCCTTCTAACAGAAATAGCCCATAATACCCTGAATTTGGTTAGACAATGATCTCTGGGTAAACGAGGTATCTTCTAGTAGACCAACTAAATAGTTGGAAAAATTGTTCTTTGCAAGCTTGTGGGCACAAACACCCTTCTTCAGGCTTAGGGAGAGTCTGCCGGTGCTTGTGTGAATTTGGTTAGACACTTAGGTCAACGTTACATCCAAAGTGGTCACCTTACAGAAGCACTGCTACCAGTCCAGACAGTGGAGATGAGGGGAGCTGGTGTCTGGTGTTCTCCAGCCTCCTCTCTTCACTGTTCTCTTCCTGGAATGGTTTCACCAAAGATTGGTCTAAACTGTGGATAGGAACAAATGGACCAGCAGCTTCAGCACTACTAGTCTGATGATGAATCGCACTGATCAGAGAGGACAATGCCATGACAAGGAGCACTTCTCTCCTGTGAATGGTACAAACCTAGGGAAAATACTCTGCTGACAGGTTCAGGAGGAGGAACTTAGTCAGGATAGGAGGCTTCTAGAGCCAGAAAGACAAAAGCCCAGTGAAGTGCTCCACTTGAACTGAGTGGGTTATGGCTTGGCAGCAGGGATGAGGATTGGTGGGAGAGGCTGAAGTCAGGTGTTTTGTGGTTCCTGCCTCCCTGAAAAAAACTGCAGTGCTAATTTTTTGCTGACATAAATCTCTAATTTTGCTTCAGCAATGTCCTGTGGTAGTGAGTTTCACTGGCTAGCTATATAAACTGAATACTGAATTCTATCCTACTCAACTGTTTGGTCCTTGCCCTTCTTTTTACTTCCAACTGTAAAGTAGCACATGGAAGCAGACAAAAACATGGAAACAATCCCAAACCATCCAAAAATCCAATTCTTCAGCCTAGTCTCTCTCTTCCTGACAAGTGGTTGTGCTAGGTCTGAAGATACAACAGAGAAATTTGATCTTGGATCATGTATTGGGCAAGGAAAAGGTAAATCAATATGCAGTGAGTCGGTTTTGCACTATCACACACCCCAAATGTGTTTCATCCTGGGTCTGTGCAGATATTTTTTTTAAGTTTAATTATAAAGGGGGGAAAAAACCCAGACAATATTCATTTAAAGGTCTCCAATTCCAGCCCCTTTTTCTTGTTTCCAAAAATTTGAAACAGCCCAGAATTGCTGTCCATCTTTTAGATGCCCTTAAAACACATGCAATTATCCCAGCAATTATTTAATTATTCTTTTCATTAATCTAAGGTGTTAACATCAATGTCTTGGCCAAACTCCAGTTCAGCTAATTATCTTTTAACTACTTCAATACTACTGTAATTTTAATTAAAGATAATCCTAACTCCATCTCTTCAAACTGTTGGTTAGAATTCAAGCAGACTGTTAAACAGTTGCTTTGTTCCACTCCAGAGACAGCTGCATCTGAGTGATGGGTGGAGGGAATTACAGTGTATACCAAGTGACTAGATATTGTGGGTGCTGCTGTATCAATTAGGCTTTTAATACATTGAAATGGGTCTGAAATCTAGCCATGCTGGCCAGCAGGAACTGGCTACATTCTGGAAGTGGCAATCACAGTCCGGGCTGCAAGAATGACATTAGAAATTGACCTCTGAGAAAGTAACTGCTTCCCTGCTGCATCAGTAAGACGATATTATGAGTGGTACAGGCCTGCCTGGAAACAAAGGGAGCAGGAATTAAAAATAGGAAGCGAAAGGATCAGAGGCCTGACAATTAAACTTTTAAGTTAAACTGCTGACCAGAACAGGAGTCTTGGCTGGGTATATCCATGGCAACAAAAGGTAGCGCCAGGGAATCCAAGGGAAACAAGAGCAGGGATCTGTTGCTGGAAGTCTCCACAGAAGCTAATCAGGCATCATAAACTAAAAGCCTGCAGTGTACTTACCCCTGCTCGTAACAGGCAGGCAGGAGAAAAGAAAAATGAGCACAAGGAGGGCTCTAAATCAGTAGGCATGTGGGCCCTCCTCTCTTTTTTCTGCTGCACCTCAAAGAACCCTCTTGTTCCCCCTACCTTGTATATTCTAACACCTATGGGAATGACAAAACAAATGGAAGAAGATCAAAGAAAGGGAGATTCAGGTTAAGAGCCACGTTTACTTGATATTCTTGTCTGCCTGTTCTTCCTCTATCAGAATACCCCTGAACTCTGCCCAGGCTGGGATGATCCTGTGATACCATCTTGTTTTGAACATAAGTTGGCCTTTTTTCCGCCTCAGAAAGAACCATAATCAACTTACACACAGGTTGACCTATGTTTGGGACAGTGACCTGGCACAGCACCAAGAAGGAGACTTTGTTGTTTTTATGGGTGCCACGGGGGTCATCTACTCCATCATGATTACTGTGGCAAACTCAGCTCACGAGGGGAAGACACACAACAGCTGGGTGATCCAAATCACCACCTGAGTTCCTGGCGATCTCGCTGGTTTGCTTCACTGGAGTGGGAGATGGCAAGATAGGAACTCAGAAATCCTTGGAACCTGGTGTCAGGTAGAGGCATGCAGACGTCGGTCTCAACTACAGGCTGCCGGGAACTAAGAAGCCTTGGGTCCCCACCTCTGGAACAGTCCATGTGGTGGGTCACCACTGGAGCCGCAGAGCCAGGAAACAGGGCACAGGTGAGCCGATAAGAAACTATGCAGGATTCACTTTGGAGCCTTGCCCATGTTTCATTGAAATTGGTCAAAACCAACACTGAAACATTTCTGATGCAACAAGTTAACATTTTCCAACAGAACACAGTTGTCAGAAAAAATTTATACACCTACCCCTGTCCTTCTTCCCCATAGCTCCTCAAACATTAGACCATTTGAATTTGGGATTATTTACATTCAGGGTTTGGTTCTTCATGTCATAAGAAGTTTAAATCCAGAACTGCACTTCAAATCTGTCCTTTTGATAAGAGTCTGTCCCTGCTCAAACCTGTAAATAATTTCCATTACATTAAAAATATCAGCGTTGATCTGTATTGCTGTGGAATTTTAGGCTGAAGACAATATGGTGAGCCTGGGGCAAAATTGCCATTGGTATAGAGGATGCTTTTTTCTTATTTTAGAATTTGGGGGGGGGGGCAAGTTCTTTCCTTGGTTGATTCTACTGTTGCATTTTGCAAGAGAAGTAACAGTTCAAGGAAAAAGACATTTCCCTAAAATTGAGCCTGAAAATGAGGGGTTGACATATATGTGGGATCAACTTATACTCAAAACATTACAGTAGTTAAAAATACCTGAACAATGAAAACGTGACCTCTGTCACTATGATAAACCCCCGATGCTATTTAGAAAAATAAGCCCATTTCTGAAGCAGTATTTTGCACCCACAGATGTTTGGCATATCACCTCAGTACTAATGAGGGAGACACAGGGAAAAAACGGGGTAAATGTTTTGGAGGAATTGTAACCTACACTACATTATATGTTTTCTTCTGTGCCTACTCCATGGGGAATGAGTGTGACACAGTCATCAGTTTCAGAGCCTGGGTCTTTAGCTCTTTAAGTTCCTGTTTCAGTCCCAAGTGTTTGCAGACATAATGATCTTGAGAACAGAGAAGAACAGATGCTGTTAAAACCCAAAGCAGTGAAGAAACCAACCCTCAGTGCTAAG
Source organism: Crocodylus porosus (assembly GCF_001723895.1). Taxonomy (NCBI): domain Eukaryota; kingdom Metazoa; phylum Chordata; order Crocodylia; family Crocodylidae; genus Crocodylus; species Crocodylus porosus. The sequence goes on along the minus strand of NW_017728947.1, from coordinate 54,843,097 downwards.
TCTAACTAGCCGCAGGCAGATGAACTTACCAGCCATCCTTTTCCTGTCCAACTCTCAGAGGGATGACTATCTCCTGGTTTGTGTCCATGTGCCGGACTTTGACTGTGAGTCCCTGGGGAATAGGAGCAGCTCCAGTTAAATATATGACCAGCTCCAGCATGCAGGACTCTGAGCTCCTGGGCAGGACAGGGCTACGTAGACTGAACTCACATCTATCCGAGGGCCTGTTAGCATTCAGGAGAAGAATGTCTCCAGCTGGAAAGGAGAAAAAAAGTGGAGAGAGAATATGAAAAGAGGAAAAGGGAGGGAGAAAGGACAAGAGAGAAGGAAATAATATAAATGAAAGGAGAATACATTTTTAAAAAGTGAAAGAAAAGGTTGAGTGAAAGAGCAGAGAAGAAAGGAGGAAAGCAGAGAAGAATCAAAGGGTAGTAAGAAAGAAAAAGGAGAGAGGATGTGATGGATAAAATGGTAGTTAGAAACCTACTTCAAACACAGATAAGAAAATTAATATAAGGGGTCATTTAGCTGTGTAGAGGGCCTGAGTATCATGAACACTCACCCTCTAGTTAGAGTGGCATTTTCTGATCTGGATGGGCATAAAACTAATTCATAAAGGGTTGGACTGGGTCCGTCTAAAGTCAATAAGAATTTTGTTAAAGATTTCAACAGGAGTGCAACTGTATTCAAAAGAACATAATGGTCATGGGCCATATCCTAAGACATGGTAAGTACTTGGGAGCCAACCACTAAAATCAAAGGGAGCTGCAAGTGCTGGGGAACTTGCAGGAAAGCCTTGCAGGATGATCAGTAATATGCTGATTGCTGCTGATTGTCCAGAAGGTTGAGTACAGATGTACTTCCCTTGAGCAGGCCTAGGACCTGCATATCCAAGTAGCCATACCAGGAGTGGTAGGACCATTGCATTTCTCAGGGTCTGGTTCTCTATGGTAACAGATACACTGCACGCTAAGGATACAAAATAAGTTATTTACCTTTATCATTGGGCCTTTGAGACTATATCCCCTGCATTTCGGATATGTGTGGCATAAAACCCTCCTGTTGTCAATATATCTTGCTTCATACCACACTACATTATGAGCAGGGCTGCCACACTGTAGGTGCTAGATATAGCTATGTAATATTCTCAGTTCCAGTGTGTGAGACATGCACAAGAATAACTGATGGATTTTTTTATAATACATACAGTTCTTAGTGGGATGTCTTCTAGAATCTACAGTGGGACTCCATGTAGGCTGGTAAATTGAGTTCAGCAGTTTGAGAAGGTGAAGGGTGGCTGGTCACAGACATGTGTGTATGCACATTTGTATTCTTTTAGGAATGAACTAGAATTCTGCCTACCTTCTATGTCTCCAATGGATGAACTGTTCTCCAGAAGCTGTCGCTGCTCCTGTGGCACCAAGACACCCACTGAAGATGGTACCCAGTCTGGTTTTCTAGAAGCATCCACAGATGTTATCCAAGAGCAGCCTGACCCAATGTTACAAGAAGTTTCTGTAATACGAACCAGAGAGAAAACATTTTACAGCTGCCTTAACTAGCTCCAAGAAGGACATCAGTCCAAGATGCTAATAAGTAGATCTAATCAGTCTGGAACCACCTCTGTAAGATAGAAAGAATCAAAGGAAAGACCTGGAGATTCTGGTATACCTACACCACATAGAAGGTCCTCTTGAGGAAGGATATGCTACAACATGCCCTATCCACTGCTTCTACTCACATTCCCCAAACCAAAAATGCAGTGGTGAAGCCACTCAAGGGATGTCCCCCAAGACTGCTACACAGCATGCTGTTCTTGAGACCTTTCTGTCCAGACACAAGAAAGTACCTCTCCCCACAGCACATTTCTCTCTCACATTTCCAGATGTGGTGCATGCAACTCTACCTGAGAGTGCCAGGGGCATGGTGTGGACATTCTTTGTGGTGTGGACATCCAGCCAGAGAAGGTAAGGGACAACTCAGAAAAAAATGCCTGAACATCCTTGGCTGATGCAAACTAGTCTATTTTCACACTGGTGGTGCAATACTTGTTTAGACTAGCTGAGCGCCTGACCTGCTTGCAAGTATAACGCTCAACAGGGAGACATCCAAGAGAACTGCACCAGCATGGAAGCAAGCCTGCATGAGGTAGAATAGAGGTCACTTTGGGAACAGGAATAATGGAGACAACCTCCTCTCCATGTGCAACAGAACTCCAAGACAAGAGGAGAGAAACCCTCCCAATGTGAACACTCCAGTCCATGTAGATTCAAAATGTCAAAGTATTCTGGCCCAGATATTTTTCATAACCAGATATTATAAACCTGAAAAGAATTAATTCACTGCTGCCTCATCAGTCTACTACAGTCTCCATGAAGGGACATCAGCTGCATAATTCTCTCCTACATACAAGGAGATGGAAAAATATGATGGGCTGATATTCCATCTGGGATATCTTTTTATTATTATCATTATAAATTAAAATTACCAGTGTACATGATATATATTTTATATATTTTAAGTATGCTATATAAATAATAACAACAACAGTAGTAGTAGTAGTAAATTACAGTAACAATTAAAGATCCCTGGGGCTGTGTGTGTGTGTATGACTGTATTTCATATATGCACGTAGTAAGAGAAGAAGTATTTCTATTTGAGAGTGCTGACATTCCGTATAAATAGCATCCTATTCACTGTTTTTCATGGAGAGATTCATTTCTAGGCAGAAAGGAAAACAGTTTTTATGGAAGGAATTAAGATTATTAGAGTAACAGCAACAGATGGGTGAACAGGTAAACAGAAGCAGAGCAAGACTCAAGCTTCTTAAATGCAAATCTTTTTTGCGTTTAAATCCCCAACCTTAACCATATATTAACTAAGAATTTCCTGTGGGAGGTCACTGCACTACAGGTAGTATTTACTGTACTATCCAGAGTAGATAAGCATCCATCATTTACAAATGAATTGTGCTAGAATTACATTTTAAAAACTAATTAAGACTGTAGGTGAATGCATGAAATGTACAGAATGTCAATATGCAACTATGTAACCCTGTGGTGCACCTCAAGTCGTGAAATCACACCCACTGATCAGCAGTTATACACTGGAGCCAGCAGTAGGACTGATCATGTTATTAATTGTTCACCTACTTGTTTAAGCAGGATAGAGAGTATATTCCCATTATCAGTAGCAGTAAATATATAAAGCACATATAGGCTGCATTTGGATAAGCGCGGCAGTGCGGTATGTGGCACCGCAAACACATCTGCAGCACCATATACACACATTTAGATGTTCTCCATGCTGCAAAGACATGCTGCTCATTCACGTGCTGCTCCACCTTTTTTCCTTGGGCTTTTTTGACCCCAAATATCCAGGGACCCGGGGTTGAAAAAACCCATAGAAAAAGAAGGTGGAGCAACATATGAGCGAGCACTGTGCACTGCTCAAAAGCCAAGCCAAGCTGAGCCGGGCCGCCTGGAGCTGCACTGTGGTTGCTGGCCAGGCTCTGTGCAGCACAATTGCTGCTGCTGCAGCCCCAGACCCTACCACTACTTGTCCCTGGGGAACCAAACATTCACGCTTGTCTGGATGCACCCTATAGTGTATTTTACATACACTTCTCTGCGTGTATGCAAAGAATACACAATGAAGACAATCTCTGAATCTATTGTGCTACAGTACTACATCTGAGACAGCTAATTGAAGATTCAGTAACAACAAATCCAAAACTATTTTCATAAAACATTTTTAAAGCCAATGTTTATGAAAAATTATTGCACTAAAAAGTCTTACCAACTCTTGAACATGCAATCACAGATATCAGAGCAAGTCAGTTCCTACCTTGAGATATACAGCCACGCAGCTATGTATTGTTTTGTTTTCATTTATCTGATCTAGATAATAAAGTAAATACAAGGGACACCTGCACAATGACAAGCAAATGATTTTCCCAACTTGCTCCAGATGTACAAAGGTTCTGTGTTGGGAAGTTTTACTGTCTGAGAGAGGAGTAAGAAGCTTGTCTAGAAAATAGGAATTTGGATGCACCTGACATATGGGAAGGGCCTTCAAGGGCAATGGAGAAAGATGATCTGAGCTGAGGTGTGAGGGAAATGGAAAGGAATGTCTAGGATCATTTACACAGCAAGAAACAGTTTGATGTACGGTTGGATTGTTGGACAATGGTCATCCTGGAAGTAAAAGTGCATCTGCACTGCAACTGACTCACTATGGCAACAGAGGTAGGAGCTAATTCCATAGCTGGTAACATGGAGCTGGGTGTGTGGCTTGGGAAACCACTCTTGGATCAGAGCAAGGGTCATTTCCCATGTATGGATCCCCTTGTTCTGCATAGGCCAGGAGATGCAGAAGCAGCCTCAGACCCAGCATGTATGCGTTCTGACCTCAAGGGCTAAATAGTATGGGGAACATGACATAAGTTTAGGATTTATTTGTAAGTGGGTTTTTCTACAGCTTGTCAAAGGCCCATGTCCTGCTTGGGGGCTAAAGGCAATATTGCTTCTATCGAGTCAGTGGTCTGTTTGCAAGGAACTATTGAGGAAGTGCTTTGGACAAGCCATTTGTGAGTTGCATCAATGTTTAAAAGTTGCAAGTGTAGCAGGCTCATCTTTCAGAGCTTGAGATCCTGCTGTTTTGATTAGTGGAGCCCATCCACCAATCAGGAGGCAGCAGGAGAAATAAAGTCACGCCCCTTTCCTGAGGAGAGGAGGAGAAGAGCTCCCCTGGACCTGATTGAAGACTGTAAACTGTCAGGTCTGGAGGACTGCAGGGGCGGAGCCCTGGAGCTGCGTGCCCAGCACGAGGGGCAGATGCAGCGAAGGACTCAAGAAGAGCGCAGCCAAGAAAAGCTGGGAGCTCTCCCCCAGCAGGCAATAGGCCCAAGGCTCCTGAAGCTGCCACTGGAGAAGTGGCCCTGGGAGCAGTGTGAGACTGCTTGGGCCCATGATGGTGCACGGTTCAGTGCATGGAGCCCAGGCTTTGGGAGCCACAAGCAGCGGCTTGAGCCTGCAACCCCAGTAGGGCCTTGGGGCCTGCAGTGAGGTGGCTTAGGCCTCATCTCCCAGCAAGCCAGGTCCCACAGTGCACAGGGCGGTGCATGGGCCCAAGCCTTGGGAGCCAGGGAGCAGTGGAGGTTGCTTGGGTTAGCCACCTGGCGTGAGGCTGACCCAGGGCATGGGCAAATAATAGTGCTGCAGCCTGAGACCCAGCACCCAGGAGCCAGCAGCAGTGGTGCAGGAGCTGAGCCCTCGGTGCCCAGACTGGGCACAGGGTGGAAAAGAGCCCTGTGGCGTAGGAGAGGCCTGGAGAGGCGCTCCAGCATAGGAGACCCCATTGAGCTGTGCCCTGAACACTGCCACCTGAGGGAGCGTGAGTTATTGGGCCCTTGGGTCCCACAGGGGACAGACATTTGGGGTTGGCAAACCCCAAGAAGGGGCTGAGTGAGCAGCCCCCCCCCACCTAGTCAAGACCCTAAGGGGAGGGGCCCCTGGTGCTTCCTGGACACCCCCCAAGGGACCCCATTGGAAGAAAGACTATCTTGTGCCATGGGTAAAGGGACTATATTAAGGCAATAGATGTTATTAAGATTGTTCATGTTTGCACTTTACATTTTGTGATTGAAATGTATTGTGATGTTGTAAATAGCGTTATTTAGGGTTTGACCTTGGTTATTGGTTAGTGTTCACTGTGTAAATATATGTATATGATATTTAGTTTTATGTTTATGTACATTATAGCTTAATAAATTTAATATAGTTAAGAACTTTGGGCTTGGGTTAACTGTATAGGGGAAAGAGGGATCTGCTAAAAATTCTGGCATCCCTCTCACAGCATGCCTTCCTGCCTACCCATCCCATCCTATTGAGAATAGGGCACACCTTTGGGTGTACCCAGGTTACACAAGCTAATGTAAAAACTGGGAACACTGAGGAGTTCTCTTTTTGTCTCCTTAAATCATTGTTCAAAACAAAACAAAAAAACAAAATCTGGAAACTCAACTTCGGAGGAATGGCATGAATCTTAGAGAGGGCTGAATTTAAGGTCAAGAAAAGAATGTATGATCCATAGAAAAAAATCCCACTGTGGTTAGCAGAAGAACCTCCATAAATATTAAATATTACCAGTCTGTGCTGCCTGGTTGTTCCCATGCGAGCATTCACACACATATAATACAAATGTATCATGGACTTTGGATTTCCCTCCCTGTCAAATGCTGTATTGTAAAGCCCACCCCTTCCTGCCTCCCACGTGTGTTTGTCAAGGAGATCAGGGAGACAAACTTGTAGATGTTTGCTTTTAACATTCTGCAAGTAGGATATTGAGAACAGACACTTGCACTTTCTAATCTGACCTCCTCCATTTCCTAGGCTTGATTACCCCAACAGCCTGGTGTGTGGGCAATGTACAGAAATATTGCACAAGACCATTGCATGAAGCACTGTATAGAGATACTGCACAAGACCATCCCTGCCCCACAGAACAGAAAAGTGGTGAATGGCACAGAGAGAGGTACGCAGTGACTAATCCACAGTAGGTAAGGAACAGAACCAGATAGAGAACTGGGCTCTCCTGACGTATTACTCAACTGGCCAAGAAGTCCAGTGTCTAAGAGAGGGATCTATCAACCTGAAATGTGTGCGCGCACAGGTACATATGCTCCCATGGCCTGCCTACACCTTGAAAAATTCCCATCTATCCATGTGCACATAAGGACACACAGGAAACATATTTATAATGTATTTTTTAAAGGCTTGGATGTGGAGCAGTGGGAATTTGCTTGGGGTAGTATGCCAGGAGAAATGCTGTGCAAAGGGAATTTAAAATGGTACATTGTGGAATACATAACATATAGCTGCTCCCCTGCTTACATCCTTTCTGCAAAACACCTTTGTGAAGACTGCAAAGAGCAGAGCTCACTAACATGAAAAGATTAGCATTGCTCCCCACACAAAATCATCCAGAGAGATCACTAATATAAGAAGGGGTGGGTGAGGAGGGCACAAGCCCCAGGCACAGGTTAAGGTGGGGTGCTGGAACTGAAACTGGGGGATGCTGGAATCAAAACAGCTAAGCTGCTAGTCCAACAGCTATGAGCTTGGTCCATGTGAAGAGGAGCTGGGAGCTACACAGTGCTGTGAAGGAGGCTCTCTAGTCCTAGTAGATAAATATTGTGGGGAAAAGAAGCAGGGGGTGAAGACACAAAGCATCCCTACTTCCTGCTGAACTAGGGGATTTATTTCCTCACTCAGAATGGCATTTGGCAGCATCTTTGGTGAAGCAGGGAGAGAGGTTTAACTCTTAGCTGGGAGATGCCTTCCCCCATTGGTGTCAGGACCCTAAAGCTGCCTTGACTCCAGTATGGTCTCTCTACAGAGCTGGAGCAACACAGCTGTCAGGACCTAAGAGCCCTCTCCCTTCACTGGTTGGGTCCTGAACACCACCCAGCCTCAAGTATTCCCTTGGGTGCCTCCCCCCAATATGCCCAGGGCAACAAAGGAGCTGATTGAGATTGTACCTGGCCCCATCACTGTAGAATCTGAGCATCTCCTAAGCCTTCAAAATAGAATACTTTTCCCCATTCCATTTAGCAGCAAAAACAACTTGATTAATTTACAGATATGGGGGTTTCATGTCTTTATGTTTGGCTTTGCTAAGGAAACACGTTCAAATGAGCTCAGGTGAAATAAACAAATTGCCTTCCTTGAAAGAAATTCACATGATATGTGAGTTATGCATAGAAACAAGTTCCCTGAACAGAAAAGAAAGACAGAACTCTTTTTGATGCTAACAGTTAATGAATGTTCTACTAATGACGGCACACCCAAATCAAGTCAAGAGGAGAACTGTTTCTTGACAGACAACCATGAATTCTGTTGCAAGGATGCATTAATGAAATACTTCAGAGGGCATGTTGGAAACAGAAGATAGGGAAGTAGAGAGCACCAGCCAAAGAGGAATTACAATAATGCTACTGACTTAAAAATATGATTCATTTTAAGGGTAAATATGTCCAGTTCTGGAGGGAACATCTGGCACTTGGTGGAGCACAACTTGAAGCTGCTTTGATCCAAATGATGGAAGCAAAGGGAGAAAGAAGAAGGCATCGTGCTGTAAACTTGGACTCCAATTCAGACAATGCATGGATCTGTGAAATTTGTAACAAGTTGTGTTGCTCTCAAATTGGGCTTGTTAGCCACAAGTGGATTCATCAGGCACCTCTGTTAGAAATGGAATATTGTTCGAAATGGAGTATTGTTAGAAATGCACAGCTTGCATCTTGCACCCGATAAGAAAGAAACACTGTCAAGGACTTTTTTCCTTGCCCAGGCTTGCCACAGCTTTTCTTATACTAAATCGCAGACTCTCCCCCAGCTTCTCCCTAGCCTTTCTCATGCAGATTACAGAAGCTGGAATTCAACTGACTGTGTCCTTGAAGGGGGGGGTTTAAA
>NW_017728947.1:54820926-54834523 GCF_001723895.1 Crocodylus porosus | reverse complement strand
TCTCTGAGCATGCTTAATTAGCTGATGCATATTTACCTCTCCGCCCTGCATACTTAAGTAGTTAATTATAATAGACATACGATGTATGTAGTGATGTAACCACATGTATGCTTGTATGAAACGGAAGTAAGCTGTAAGAGTTCCTGTTTCTGCACACGTCCCCAGGAGGAAAAAGATAAATACAGCCTGCAAAATTCCTTGGTGGGTTCAGAGTAATCTGAGTTTTTGACTCTGCTCTGACCTTATTTGCAAATACACCTTTTGTGCCATCTAATGAGTGTGTGTCTGTGATTTTAGTGGCCTCCAGAGAAACGAACCACTTTAAGCATCACCTCTCTAAACCCCTTAAACATACACCATGATCCAGAGGATTGACGGTTGCCTTATTTATTATGTCCAGTTAACTCCACCAAGTGAGACATCAGCTCACTGAATGTAACCCTCACTTGAAAGGTAAAGCAAAGATGGAGTGACTTCTCCAGGGCACAAAAGCCCGGGCAGTGTATACGAAGACACTGAGCTGCCACACACCAGTCTCCCAGTCTCAGCCTTGGCAGTTTAAAGGAAATGAAAGGCAGATGCCAGTATGTTTGGAACCAGCTTTCCAAGATAATGGGTTTTATTAAAGTGCAAGGGAAGGACAGTTAATTGTTAACCTTTTTCCAAGCATATCACTTTCCTGAGCAGCTTCCTAAACTACTGAGACACAAAGAATGAACATAACATAAAGGAAAAAGAAGGATGAGAATGAAGGGGGGGAATCTACCGCATTTTCATGCATACCCCTCCCCCCCAATAAGACCCATAACCTTGTCTTTGGAAGGCAGAATGCAGAAAAAAAATATTTTACCAGCATCACAGCTTAAGGTTGGCTTTTTCATGGAGAGCCTGTGTTGCAAAATGGCTGCCAACTTCTCTCTCGGCCAACAAACAGAGCAGCAACAAAAGGGTTAACACTGGATTCCACCCCCACCCCTCCTGCTTACTTGCTGCAGAGCAGCTCATCAGTTCTTTGCAATGCATCATTGTCCTGCTTCTATTCTGGCAAAGAAAATCCGGTTCTCCACTTGAGACTCATCTCACCCCGATTCTGGAGTGCTGATTTTTGGGGAAAGGTGGGTGCAGTATGCAAGGAAATATGGTAATATAGGAGGAGACATACTGAACAAAAAAAAATAGCCATAGTCAGCAAAGGAAGCAATTTCAGTTGTCATAAAGCAGCCATGAGCAAATTCACCCTGCAAGAGTCCAGCCAACACTGACAGGACTCTTAAGTGAGGAGGTGCACATTGCAAGAATGGCAGGTGGCATTACGAGGATGTTGTTAGTAGGAAGTTCTCACCATGGGTGTCTTAGGCCACCAGCGATACTGTGGTTATCGGAAAAAGACTTCTCTGGAGCCTGAGCAGTAACAACATGCCTTTCCATTTCTTATCAAGAATCTCCCCATGTAGAAACCTTCCCTGCCATAAATTTTAACTAAGCAGAACCAAGGTGGGAGTGAGGATAGGAAATAATAAGGATATCAAGAAGCCTACTGAATACAGAGCTTTGGTATCACCACAAACACAAACCTTTGTAAATATCTCTACCTTTCTAGGAGCAGTTGGATTGTTTCCTTAACCCTCACAAACCTGGACATTTATTCAACTGTTTCTGGCACCATAGAAAACCCAGTTCATCTTAACTTTTTCATAGGCACTCTGCCCTGCTGGGTTTTGTAAGCTTTTGTATCCCGCTGACATGAAGTTTGTCTTTTATATGCTGACAAAATCAGCCCTATTAGGATTGGCTTCAGGAACTCAACATACTCAGCTTTGGCTGTTTTCAAAGTGTGTTGATGGAGAAGACGTTTTTCTTGTATTTTCTTTTTCTCAGAAAGAGGCAGTACCTTAAGGCTACCCTGGCCTGTTTGTGCATGTTCCATTTACAGCAGGAAAATCAGAAGCACAACTCTGTAGTAACCATAGACATGCATGGAGATAGAGATACTTCTTCAATCCTGCTTGAGAGAGAGAAAGGATTTAAGGACAGGAGTTGTAGTACCTGGACCCAGAGGCCTATCAGATGGTATCTTCCATTCTCTACCAGCAGACAGGCTTGGAGGGGGATTCAGCAAAGAAGTGTTTTTCACATATGATCCAGAGCAGAGGGCCGCAACTGTAACAAAGCAACAATAAAAGGGGGAAAGTTTTAACATTTATCTACCTTAATCTAGGATTAAAATTCTTGGGGCTCCTATTATGTTAAAACACAAGCATCCACCCAGTCAAGCCCATGTTGGAGCAGTACTATGCATACAAACTTGCCTTTATTATACAATGAGCAAAGACAGGTAATTAGCCCTGTTAACTAAAGTTAGGCAGATGTGCACCTTATAGACTTTATTATACAATGTCAATACAGTGCTTGTCCAGTGCTGTCTCCTCACAGTACTTACCACCTGAAAGATGAATATGCTACAGCAGTATAATTTACATTGCAACATCCTTTTTATTATATTTATTAGCTACAGTAGGCTGCTGACAGACATGGATTTTAACCACTTCTAAGGGGGAAGGAGGACTTACTGCTCAGGAGCATGCATCAGTGATGACCTTCTTATATGGCAACTGTATACCTGCCTGCCTACCATAGTATATAGATATATGCGTCTTCCTATACACACATGTACACAATGGTTAGGGACAGATATTACACATAAACCAGTTTAAGTGATCAGGAACTGGTTTAAACATGTAACAGAACAGACATTCAGTGCACATAAACCAGTTTCAAAATGGCTGAAACCGGTTTGAGATAAACCTGGTTGAATGTAGTATCAGACTTAACTGACTAAGTTCAAACTGGTTTATGCAATGTCTGTCCCAGACCCCTTCCTGGTTTAACTTAAACCTGAGTCCCTCAGTGTCCTGGCATGTTATCTGGGCTGGGCTCTCTGCTGCAGTCCAGCAGGCCTGGCCTTGCCCCGCTGCTCCCCATCCAAGCAGAGACAAGCAGGGGCAGACAGGGGTGGGGGTCTGACCAGAGAGGGGTTTAATTACCCCCTCCCTATCCAACCAGCAGGGACCTGAAGGGGTTTATTCTGCCACTTGCCCCAAGCAGGTAGTGAGTGGGGTGGCAGTAGTCAGGATGGGCAGGCTCGGCTGCAGTCCCCCAGGGACAGTGGGGGTAGAGAGGGAAATAACTCTCCTCCCTGCCCCTTCTGCTTCCCAAGGTTTCTGCCCACCTCCCTACAGCAGCAAGGGAGCAGCACCCAGCAGACCTGGCTCGGGTCCCTGCCAGTGGGACAAGGACAGGGGAATTAAACCTCTCTCTGGCCAGTTCAGCCAAATCTACTGCCCAAGCGGGCCATGCCCCCCCAACCACAGCTTCCCTGCAGCTGAGAGCACACTCTAGTGCCTCCCCTGCTCCTGGCCTGAGCAACTGCAGATATGTGCCCACATTTCCTCAGTCCACAAGGAATGTCTGTACTATTACAAATCAGTTCAACCTTAGCAGGATAGACTAACCTGCAAAGATTGAATCAATTCATCTGTCCCTGCCCAACAAGCATATGTAACTGTAGAAGCAACCTAGTACAAGGGAGAGGACACACTGACTCACTGGTTTTCTGGAAGTCACCAATGAACGCTTTGTTCTTCACAGGCTGAGGTTCACAGTTCTGAAAGATTACTTAAGTAGTTTCACTGTAAAATGCTAAAAATGCTAAATCATGCTGATAAAAGCTTTCTAGTACACTACAAACAAAATATTTTTCTTTATTGCTATAAATTAAGTCCAACCTTAAGTAACGTTCCGAGCCAAAATGTTTTCAAAGCCAAACTTAAGTAGCGTCCTTTTATTTGCCTCATGCTAGTTTCTACCAGTGTCCCAGCTGCATGTGTTTTCCCTTCTCCAATGTTAATTAGTCTATAGTTAGCCACATTAGGCTGCCGACAGACATGGGTTTTAACCACTTCTAAAGGGAAGGAGGACTTACTGCTCAGGAGCATCCATCAGCTGTTCCAAATATAACTGATACATCTGTCTACTCCAATACCACTATAAGTGAATTAAAACCACCATAAGTCTGGACCTGAATAAAACAGATTTAGGCCACGGACAAATGCCATCTTTGAAACATTCCAAATGCCTTTGGAGTGCTTCAAAAGGTCAGCTGCACACCCTTTGAAGTGCTCCAAAAAGGCCAAAGTGCTCCAAAAGACTACCTGCTGAAATAAGGTACTATTTAGAAATGACTCCATTCAGTTTGTGTGCATACACTACAGAGCATGATAGGGGACCCCTGGGTCCTCCAGAATCCCAAAGTATTCCATTGCCTTCTTCCATACAGGGAGAACAGGACAAACTATTAGTGAGTACTGCCCTGCTGCTCCACCTCCACTCTCCCAGAGAACCCCTGCCATAGTCAAGAGACCCCTATACCCCCCTGTGCATCCCTTCTTCATGAAACCAGGAAACAGCTGCCCCCCACCCACCCACCCCCGGAGCCAGAGAACAGAACAGTTTACCCCAGTATAATTTGATACCCCTCTAATTGTTCCATCTGTCCTCATCCTTATTCATTCCTTCATACCATGTCAATCAGAAATCCTTTTGTCATATCTATCCACCTCAAAGGCTATATATGCTTGCCATCTCCCCAAGAAAGGAGATAAATTATTGGTGTGCAACCAGTGCTGCATTAAAATGGTTACGTGACTTCCATTTCAGAAGGTAGCACACAGAGCTTCCTAGCAGTGTACTGAGGCAGTGTTGATATGCCCTTTGTCTCCACAGATTAACAGCTGAGGATCCCATGATGTTCACACTATGTCCAAAATTTTCAAGGATCTTGGTTTTGGGGATCTCTGCTTGTGATATGGAGATTATCATAAAGAATGCAGGTGGTATTTCATGACAGTTATTGGTCTACCTACCTGTTCAACTATTTCAGAGCAATGCAAAAACTTTCCTTTATGGAACTTGACTTTTCAAGGAAACACAGAACCAAAAATATATCAAGGCTCATTCTGAGGGAAGAGATGGTTTGTTTTTTTTTAAATAAAACTATCAAGAGACAGATGGATAATAGAACAATCAAGTTCCTATTGAAAAACAAAACCTGGATCTCCAAATTTAAAAGACTTTTTACCTGGACAGGAGATCTCAAAGCCCTCTGGAAATCAGGAGCTCACAGCCAGCTTGTATTTTTGTACCTTGTGAGCTATCAATTTATGCTTACCTCCTATCTTCCTTAAATATTGCTGCTGCCTAAGAATTTACTTCCCCGAAGGCTCTTTGTGAAGTTTGTCACTCACATGCTCTGATCTTAAAATATTTAGCTTCATGTACATTTTTGAAATAACATAAACATCATGGGATCCATGACATGTACAGAAGCCCAGTAGATGTCCTGCTCTGGACGCTTCTCTTGATAACATCTCATCATAGATCAGTGTTCCTGAAACTTACCCCCCTACAAACATCCCTGAGCTGCCCTTTATTTTTCCTACTAAATACAGAATTCCAATTTATTCCAGGTCTGGATTATTGCTCTAGAGTGAGAAAAGAGCCAGAAAGAAGTCTGTGTGGAACTCAGTCTAATAAATTATATTATCCACCACTCACACATTCAGCAACATTCTGTTCTGTGCAGGCAGGAAGCCAGAGGAAGGTTCAGACACTCAGGCCCGGACATGTTTCCAACGTCCAACTCTGCGAACATGCTGTTTGCTGAGCTTGTGGCAGACAAGGTGGAAGAAAGACAGACGCTTTTGGAAAACTCACTGAGGCACAATTCATTTGGAGAAAAGAGGAAGAGTCATTTCAGTGACAGGTATAGGAGCTGCTCTATACTCTAACACAGGCTTTGATGGACTACAAGGAGGAGGAAGAGCAAATTTGTGTCCCAACAATTTTCTTTTCTAGTGAGTGCAGATCCCTGGTTTTTATCATGTACAGAATGACATACAATAGACAAAGCTATCCAAGAGATGCAGACCAAAGTTTTTCAAAACTTAATCCAGTTTGAACTCACATTTTACCTCTTACAGATCTCCTAATCTTTCAGTGCTTGTGGGTGTACATGATATCTACCCTACACAGAAACGAGCAGAAGGCATTATGCGCTCTCCTTCACTGCTAGTGACTTAGAAGATGTTTCCAGTAACCCAAGATAATGGCCCATTAAGTCACTCCCTGTAAGTGTGGATTGCAACACCAACAAAACCTCAGGGCCATCTCTTATTTACTGCCCCCCAAAATATCAAACGTAGAGCAGCAGTGGTACTAATTTGAGTTAAATGAAAGGTGGAAGGAAGACAAGAATGAAGCAAAGTTGTGATAATACACTGCAAAAGTCAAATCTGCCTTTAAAGCACATACAGGGATCAGCAAACAAGAGGGGAAATGTAAACATGTCCTCCTGTATCAAAGTAAAAACATGGGACCTTTCAACCTTTCAACACTGTGACACAAATCTATCACATCTATACTAGACTGCAATGTCCAGGAACCTCCAGCACTAAAATGCAACTCAAACTTTCTACTTTACCTTACAGAAAAAGCATGCAGGGATCTGTACAAGTTAGACACTGCATTTCTTGCCCTATACTTCAGCATAGTACAAAGGAACTTATGATGATGGTATGTCTTAAAGGTAAACTTACTGTACTTGACAGCATACTCGTGCACACTCCATGCTGCTTTCCACAAGCTGCCTTATGACTTGAGGCAAATACCATCTGTGCACCAAACTCATTTGGCAAAAACACAAGCAAGGTCATTCTCGGTAATCACTCCTTAGCCCTGGACCTGCCTCCCCCTTGTGGTCCATCAAAGCCTGGGCCTAGACATTTTCTGGAAGTGTTTTAAAAGCTATTTATGTGGGCAGATCTTCAACAGGTCGGTTTAAGTTTTGGGGCGTTGTCTAGGGAGCTTGTTCTAGTACATGATTTTAGTTTAATATTTTTATCTTTGCAATCTGACTTTTATTATAAGTCCCCCATGAACCTCTTTTAGCATATGAATATAAACCTAATACATAAATAAGTGCAGGATCACCCAGTTCTTTCCCTGTTATGAAAAAACATTCCTGACAGTATTTTCTAGTGCTTCATCCAGTCCAATTTTAAAAGGGCCATGCAATACAGTTTTCACCATTTCCCTGAGGAGAAAGGCTAATCAGCAGACTAATGGATCAAGTGGTCATGAGGTTTTTCCTGATATCCAGTTTAACAATTTGCAGTTACTCCTAACAGTACCACTCAAAATAACAACCTCTTTCCCTCATTAGTATTAACAGCCTCCATTTATCACAGTTTTGCCTGATGAGAACCATTCACATATTCCCTTTCAGTTCATTGTTTAGTCAAGCTATACTTCTTTTTTTTTCTCATTTTAGTCAGTCCCTGTAGCCCTGCTCATTTGCCTCCTCTTCTCAACAGTCACATAACAAGCAGTCGGTGCCCAGGGCAAATTGCAAGAGAGCAGGGGGAAAGCAGGAGTAGGGGGAGGCAGTTCTGAGAGAGAAGAGGGGGTCTGTGGGTCTGAGAGCAGGGCTGGGGGGAGCAGCAGACTTACCCATGCTGGGAACTCCTAAACAATCCCCAGCTGAGCTGCTGCCACTGCCACATGCAGTGTCTACCCCGGCTGTTACTCTTCCAGCAACAGCAGCTGGGGACTGTACTGGAGATCCCAACAGGGGTACGCTGCCAGGGTACAGACTCTGTGGGAGTGAGGGGCAATTCTGGATCCCCAGTTAACCTGGCACCCAGGGTAATGTGCCCCTCTCACCCAGCCCTAGTTAAACTACTTCTCAAGACCCTTTCATTTGTTAATGTTTTTCTGATGATGTGGTAATGGAAAGTGGACGTAACATTTTGGGTACAGTTGTGCTAAAACTGTTTGTCTTTTTTGCGTGCATTGTGTTGATTTTGTTTATGGCAGAGGAAACTGCACTGATCTATTTTGCATCCATATGACCTTGGAAACCCATGTGTAATTTGCTGCTTGCTGCCACCCATCAGTCTTTTTCACGTGACTGATTGTCGGGTTTCTCCTTTCCATTGACAGTTATTTGCTTCGACTCTGCAAGGGCTCCACTGGGGTTTGACATTTTCTGCCCAAATTATTGCTCTTTTTCTGCCCAGATTATTGTCACTTTATTATTGCTCATTTTCTCCCAGATTATTGTCACTTTTAGGTTTCTGCACCATTCTCCATAAATTTGGAAACTCCTTTTTTCTGCAGTTGTCAATAGTAAGCTGCTTACTTATCAGGAAAATGAATAGATTTATCCA
The DNA here is from genome assembly GCF_001723895.1 of Crocodylus porosus. Classification (NCBI taxonomy): domain Eukaryota; kingdom Metazoa; phylum Chordata; order Crocodylia; family Crocodylidae; genus Crocodylus; species Crocodylus porosus. Next base: position 54,826,238 of record NW_017728947.1, on the reverse strand, counting down.
GTTTAAAATCAGAGTGGACTATTGTAGTCACATATTCTGACTACCTACATGATACAGGCTACCTTGTATTGAGTCCTGTTTCAGGTTCCATAACACTATCTGCACTGGAGTACATCTTTTAGAAAAACAATGGAAAAGTTTCACTGCTTAGGCAATTATTATGATTAATTACCAAACACCGGTAAAAATATACATTTATTTCTGATCTATTTTTTTTTCCAGCTTCAGTGTTCAGTCATTAGTTCTTGTTGACCAGACTAAAGAACACACTCAGTCATCAAACCTCTAGTCTCCATCTAGGAGCTTAGAGATTGTAACAAAATTATCTTGTAAATTTCTCTTTGGTAAAATACACAGATTGAGTTTCTGGGATCTTTCAGAAACTCAGCTTGTTTTTCTCACACTTGACTCATTCTCATGGCTCTTCTCTCAACCCTTATCACTTTTCCATATTTTTGTAGAAGTGCTAATGCTAGGATTGTATTCAAAGAATGGACACAATACAATACACAATCTAGTATAATCTATGTGGTATTTTTCTATTTATTTGTACAAGGATTGCATTAGCTCTTTGGTCACAGTATCAGACTGTAAGATCATGTTAGCTGATTATACACCATGACCTCCAAATATTTTTCAGGACACTGCTTCCCAGAATTGACTCCTCCACACATGGACGGTATTCTTTGTTCCTAGATGTATGGCTTTATATTTGACCATGCTGAAACACATGTTACTTGTTTGTGCCCAGTTTACGTGCAATCCAGATCTTTCTGTATCAGTAACCAGTTCTCTTCATTATTAAACACTTCCCTAATCTTTGTGTCCTCCACAGAACTTTAGCAGTTTTAATAACATGTTCTCTTCCACATGGTTATGCAGAAGTATAGAGAGCTCCAGCTACACCTCGGAAAAAGTGCAGACCACTGGAGAGCAGGAGAGAGGATGGGGGAAGAGCCAAGGCACAAGCTACCCCTGGTGCCTTTTTTGCTGTCCCTCCCATATGCTACTGGGTGAGGAGCTGCATCCTACCATTACAAATATCCAGGTGGGGTGCCATTCTGTTCAACCCCTCTCCCCATACACTACTGGGAGCAGGCTGCCTGGCTTCTATGGCAGGGCTGTGTTTACCATAGCAAGGAGTCCTGGGCGTGGCATGGGGGTTATTCTGGTACCACTTCTAACTTGGTACCTTTTGAGGTCCCTTCCAGCTCTGCTTGTTACAATTTTATGACTTGTGATCATTAACAAAAATTCTAAATAGCCGAGAGGCTAGAACTGAGCCTTGTAGAATGCTACTAGAAACTTTAGGGGTGTACTTGGTAGCTGTGTTGGTCTGAGACAAAAAGACATATAAAAAACTAGAACTCTTGTTCCAAAATGATACTTTTTATTAGACCAACTGGCAAATGGCAAGAAAATTGTCCTTTTCTGCAAGCTTTTAGGATCAAAGTCCCTTCATCAGGCTCTGGGAAAAGTGTAGATGGTACAAGATGGTAAAAAGTCCCCATAGGTAGGAAATAAACTTCATTTTTGCACAGAGGGAGCTGAAGATCCAAGTCTGTCCCTCTGGGTCCATGAGTGTCTTTGTGAGCTGTGCTGAATAGCTCTTTGATGTGTAGATCAAGTAGAATTCCTTCCCTGGAGGTGTCAGATGGCAGGCAGGGAGGCAAAAAAACTTCCTTGTTGTTCTGCAATGAAGTTTAAAATCCAAAATCGGCTGAAATTCAGCATCTTCCATGTTTCTGGGGTGTACTTGGTAGCCATGCTGGTCTGAGACAAAAAGACATACATTTTCTTGCCATTTTCCAGTTGGTCTAATAAAGGTATCATTTTGGAACCAAGAGTTCTAGTTTTTTGTATGACTAGAAACTTTAGGCAAGCACGGTTCTTTGGGTAAATCTGATAACTTATTAGACAAACTAAACAATGTGCTCCTGAAGCTGGAACTGCCTCATCACAACTGACTGGCGCGCCCAGTTTCAGAAGGGTACAGGAGCAAAGGGCTCCATGAACTCCTGAGGCTGGGAGCTAGATCAGCTGATCAACCTAGCCATGCATTCAATTTATGCCATGATTCGAACAAGCCAAGGTTATTATTACACATAGTTTGTAACAACTTTGTAATAATTCTGTAACTTCTGTAATAGGGTATGGTTGAGATTATTATTTTGTGTAATAATTTTGTGGTTTATTCCCTGTTTTATTGCGTCGTTAATTGAATGAACTTGTGGCCAGTTTACTATTTAAGACACGATTAATTGGTTAATCACGTCTGAAGTGTAACATCTACCAGGGGCCATATCAGCTAATTAGCTCAGAGCTGCATGAGCTTTTGTAGGAAACAACCTACTTTGTCAGATGTGTTTCCGGAAAGCTCAAGCTTGCAGTTAGCCTCAACAAAGAATCTGGACTTTTATGTGCTAATGGGAAAAGATCTAAGGAGACCAGGTCTGAACAGACAACTGCACTCCTAAAACAGAGGAGACGAAGCCCCCACCCAGAAGCCCCCACCCACCCACACTGTCAGCCCTCTCTCTTTTTATGCTTAGATATTGAACATGAAAGAATAATATTGAACAACAACAAAAATAAAGCTGAATCTAAAGATTTACAAGTGCTTCATTCAACCAGGATGGCCAGAGATCAGGCAAGAAGTCACACCTGCTTCCCAAGAATAACTGAACTATCCAGATAAGATAAGCATGCAAGACAAGACCAGCCAAACCCCACTGCTTACATCACTAAGAACAGACCTCTCCAGAACACACTGGAGCCATTCTGGAATAGAAGCACATCTGGAAAGCCAGAGATATAGGGTACTCAACCATGCACATATATCAAAGACTGGATAAGAAGATACACCATGTGCAGAGCACATGAGACAGCACTCCCAACAGACCAGAACAACATAGGAATGGACGCTCTGTGTACAAACTGCTTCATTATTGAAGGCTACACAGCAGGCTTCTGGGAACCGAGGCAAAATGTCAGACATTGCATTGACCAAAACAGCTAAATCAATAAGGCACTTCAGCAGGCCTGCTTTTCCTGTACAGAGTGGAATGGCCCCAGCAGCAGAGACTGAAGGATCTTACCTCAGAACACCCAAGAGACAGGGGGCTGAAGCATTTTTGGGGGACACCCCAGGCAGACTAGTCCTTGCTCTTAAGTAATATGAGGGGGATGTGAAAACAGTTCCCTCACTTCCCAGTGATATTAGGTAGGTATAGTTCTCTGTGGGGTTAATTGCCTTGCACTTCTCAGCTGATCTCATCAACCCAGTTTTTAATCCTTAGTAGCATCCCCTGCCCTTATCCCTTTTTGGTCTATATAAAAATCCTTTTTTCCCCTACCAGTCCTTTCATAGCATAGTTTTTTATTTCTGACAAGTCGTTGCCTACAAATACTCATGCCTTAGTAACTGCGGTTTCACTTTTTCCTTACTTAGTGTTGTAGCAGCAAATACTTCATTATCGTCACGTGATATCAATAACACTATTTGGTTTTTTCCCCATATCAAGTCAAAGTCCTCCCAAGCCTAATGGCCAATTGAATTATGTGATCAGGTATGTCAGTTTCTTCAGCCAACAGCACATACCCAAATGTGACTCCTCAGCTCAAATCACCAGGTACCTGCTACTCTTTACAGCTGTGCTTTTTCTGTGATCTCTCATTCAGGTTTCAGGCAACATGACAACATTTTTATCCAAATCAATTTTTTAATTACAGTTCAGAAGTAGTATGAAATCCAAGTACATGCATTCCTCTTATCTGCTAATTCTGTAGGCACACATATGTGCACGTACACACACACACACCCACACTCATGCTCAACCATATTAGCCCAGCAAGATTTATTTTTCTAGAATCCCAAGCTGTTTATTACTCATAGTTCTGTTATGCTTCTGATGATAAGGCAAAGGTTTTTCACCATGGCTGAGTTGCCTTAGCACTGCAGGGCGCATTTCTAGCTGACAGTGCTGTCCTACTAATATACACAAAATCAAATTAATAGACAGCAGAGAACTTCCTCAGTTTTGGGTACCTTTTAAGACACAAGGTACAGCTGTGTAAATACTATTTTTTCAGTTCTGAACAAGAAAATTAAGGAAAAAATAATTTTTAATCAAAGCAACACATTTTCATTTTTTTAAATAAATAAAATAAATAAAAAATAGATCCTGCAGTTAACTGAAACGTTCTATTTTCCTTTCAAATGTTTTATTTAAAAAATAAAATAAATATACCGTTCAAAGCAATGCATCCTTTCAAAAGTAAAAGAGAAACATTTCATTTAGAAAATCCTGAAATGAAATGAATAAAACACCACTTGGTGAAATTGACATGAATTTGCAAAAAATTTTAGTCTGATTCTGAATTATGTGACAACAATGTTTTGCCCCCCAAAAATATTGGTAGTTGTAATAAGGGGCGGACTGTTCTTAACGTGCAATATTTTACATCCTTATTCAAAGGTTTTACCTTAGATCTGGGTCTGTCTTGGATAGAAAGGCAGGTCAGTCACTGGCCATGAACAGACATTCAATTTCTCCTGGGGTAGTTGCTGCACTCCCAGAAGAAGCCATGAGTGTACAGATGATCAGGATTTTTTTCTCCCAGAGCAAAAACAGCTGCTCTGGAAGAAAACCTGGGAATAATCAGTGTTAAAACACTCTCAGGAGAGGTTTTTAGCCTTCTGAGAGAAGCCATAGCACAGTCCTATAGCATCGCATGGTAACTTTCTTGCTCTCTCCACTGTGGAGACAGTGTGTCACTCACTCACTGGACTTTGCCGCTCAAACCAAACATGCCCCCTTCACGATTCTCACATTGTACTGCAGGGAGATTCTGAGCAGTCTGGGTCAGCCAATCAGGGCTGCCCTGTGGAATGCTGCCATCTGTTGTCAGGAAGACTGAGGGAGCCTGTAGGGCATCTTAATTTATGTGTACAGGGGTGTCCTGGCTGCACAGTGTCAGCACTGCAAGCTCTCTGCTCTTTAAGGGCTCACCAATCAAGTGTTTGTTTAGGCATCTCTGAGTAAGTTTTTCTACCAGGAGAACAAACCCTGAAGAATTCTCCCAGGTCACTGGAATGTGGGTACATAGCCACTGTCTCTCATATTCATGAAAACACAGGAAAAGTATTTCCAATAATGAAATTAATTACTTCCAATGCCTGTTCAATATATCTTTATGAATCTACAAAAAGGGACCTATGGGCACAGGGGACACAACGGTGGGAGTCTACTACAGACCTCCCACTCAAAGTCCCGAGCTTGACCAGGAGTTCGCCCGGGAACTGACTGAGA
>NW_017728947.1:54809856-54820915 GCF_001723895.1 Crocodylus porosus | reverse complement strand
CTGACTTCCTGCCCTTTGGGAAGGGGGCTGGACTCGATGATCTCCCGAGGTCCCTTCCAGCCCTAATGTCTATGAAATCTATGAAAATCTTAGAAATAGGTTTGCTTATATTCTTCCACTTTAATCACAAAATCATAGAATCATAGAAAATTAGGGTTGGAAGAGAATTTAGAAGGTCACCTAGTCCAACCCCCTGCTCAAAGCAGGACCATTCCCAACTAAATCTTCCCAGCCAAGCCTTTGTTTAGCCAGGTCTTAAAAACCTCCCCGTACTCTGACATAGGGTAAACTCTTGTTTCAGATCAGGGTTGGTTGGGATCCCCTGCAGCATGGGAAGAACCTACATGAAAGGATTTGACCTGCAGGAAGCCCTCCTCAATTAAACAGCCACTGGGCAACCAGCCTATTTCTTTTCAACAACTTAAACAGAGTCCTGATAGATAATCAGACAGTAGCCTTAGCTCAGTGAGGAGAAAAACCTTCATTCACCAGAGGTTACAATCCCCCAGCCCTTCAGGGAGCTGATAACAAAAGAATGTGTAAGTGCTCTGGTTTTAATAGCAACTCCCTGTCAGCACCAGGAAGGGTTGTACAAGAGGAGATAAGGGCCTGGTTTGTTTTTAACACAGGTGCATAGGTTCTGTAGATTATAGGTGTGAGCTCCTTCTGATAAGGGAGCTTCAAGCTTTTGAGAGAAGAGAGATGTATTCAAAGTCATCACCTGAACCCTTTCCTTTGTTACAGCACTGCTTTCCTGCAGGAGGGAGACAGTAAAAACTTTTGCTGAATTTAAGCTTTCATCTTTTGTTATAGTCAAACAGCATAGAATCAGGCTTGAAATAATTTCACCTTTTGTTCTGCTAATACTCTGTAGAAAACGGAAGTCTAGAAAATGGAATTTTCCTAGGCTAAGTACAGACAGTCAAAAATCCCAAGGCTGAATTGAGTCAACCTTCACAAGTTAGTCTGAGCTGCGTAGAATGAACTGATCAGCAAGTGAACAGACATTCATTTTTTATTCCGGAAATGCAGCCAAATGCTTGCAGTGGTCCAAGCCAGAAGCCAGGGGATGCTAGAACATGCCTCCGTGCTTGACTGGGAAAGACAATTTGGGCCAAGGCTAGCCCACCCATCCTGCAAGGAGGGGCTTGTAAGTGGAGGTGCAAAGCATCCTGGGATGCTAGGGGACTGTGAGGTAACTTGAATCTGGAGGGGATCTGGGACAGAAGTTCAATAAACTGATTTAAACTAAATGAATTAAGTCTGATACTACATCCATCCAGGTTTATCTTAAACTGGTTTTGGCCATTTTGAAAGCAGTTTATGTTTCAGTTCAACTTCAGTTGTGTTATAGATTTGAACTGGTTTCTGATCACTTTTACCAGTTTGTGTGTAACTTCTGCCCCTAGCCCTAGTGACAGGGGCTGCCTTACCTCAAAATGCACACAAACGCATCTTATCAACTGTACAGCATTAAGTTCAGGCATCTGGATCTCAGGAAGATACTTGTATCTGTAGGCTTAACAAGTCCTTCATGCTTTGAAATCTATAAGACAATCTCAGCTTCTATTTTTAATAAAAAGCAGGTTCCCAGCTCTTCCTGTTGCAGAGAAAGCCCTGAATATATAAGTGGATCTCCAAGGTTGAAAGAATCTCTCTCAGAGCTTCCGTAGGTTGGATCAATAAGTTCAAAGCCAACAAAAGGATTTGGCCACACTAGCTGCAGTAACTATCGGGGCAAACCCTAAGACTGGCCTATAGGGTCCACAGACATATGACTCTGAGCTTCTCTCCTGTGAAGTAGACCCCCTGCATCTGGGCAAGGAGGATCTTTAGCTATCGGTACTGATGCCAATGCCAAGATAGGCTCCTTGCAAGGTAGGGTAGATTTGCACCTTATAGACTAACCGAAGTAGATGCCAGCCAATATCCTCAGCTGACTAGCTCCTCTAGTGAACAACCAGTGTGGCCTGCATGTACAAGTTAAGATGCCTGCAACTGTCTTAGTGACCTGGAGAATAAAGTATAAGACTGAAAGCTAGAGATTCCTGCATTCTCATCCTAGCTCTAATAATGATTACCTCTGAGTGTAGTCAATGAGGCATATATTGGACCACAGCAATAGTTCATTTAGACAAGGACCCTGACTCTTGTTTCATAGTATATATGGTCCTGCAGTGAGGCAGTGTCAGGGGAGAAACAGAACCCACAAGTTCCAATTCTCTTTCCTTTGTTCTAGGCAGTTTAAGAGACTCTGACAGAACAGGGTGTCAGTTTAGACCAGGTGTGTAGCTCCTGCTGGCAGACTGTGTCTGCATTGTCTTTCAAAAAAGAGTGGGCAGGTATCTTCGAGCAGCTTCAAAGAAGAGCCAGGAGGGGAAATGTATTTTGCTTCAAGGAAGACAGATTTTTAAAGCAGTTGAGCTCTTGTGTAACTATTTAGCAGTAAAAATTATCAACATGGTGTCCCTTCAGGCCAAATGATGGGTGTAGGGCTTCTCACTCCCTTTTAAAAAAGATATATATAAATACTGTGATAAGTGAATATTAAAAACCTCATAGATGCACATTGACACACTTTTCTGTCATCAATAATCTCTGATTTCAAGTAATTTACTTAAGATAGGTGGAGAAATAAACACAGGGGAAGGAAACAGAGAACTTGAAGCACATGAAACATCAAGCTAGGAGAAAGAAAAAAGGGAGGAACTCCTATTGCAAAGGACAGTTCAACTGCCTTACACTGCTGATGAAACTAGACAATAGAGGTAGTTAAAAATTTTATGAAGGAATGATTTCTGTCAGAAAATGCAGATGGATATTTTGACATCGAATGTTTTGTGGGAAGTACTGAGTTCACCAACATTTTCACATTAAATTATCAAAACATTTTACTTTGACCCAAATTCTTTATCAAAGCAAAGCTCTTCACCCAATGGTAATGGCACAGGTTGATAAATATTTCAGCGTATTTCATTTTGTGAAGCATTCCCAAATTTTGAGATATCCAATTTGGGATAAACTCAAGTGTCATAATCTCATTCAAACAGAATGGACATTGAGTTGCTTTGTCAACCATGCTGGACAGTAACACAACCCTATGGGTATGGCTATACATTGTCCCAGCATTTGCAGGGTGCTCCAAGTATTCCCTGCCCACCTACTTCCACTCACCTGTGCCAAAACCCAAAATGTAGCTGTTTTATCTCCCTTGAGGTGTCCTTCCACAAAGCCTGAAAGCACAGCAGCACCCCTCTTTCTCAGATCAGCCCTGATGTAGCTCCTCCCTATGTGAGGCTGTGATGACAATTCTTTGCCTTCTTAGGTTTCCCCTGTAACTAGGAAATTCCCGTTAGTTTTATATATTTATATAGCTGATTAAGTCAGCATTAAGTATACTTGGTGCTGCTGGTGTGACAAAAAGCAGCTTTACCAGGAACATACTCTGAAACCTCTCTCTTTGGGCCTGTTAGAAACGGGAAGTGGAGAGAGAATAGACTACAGTCCTCAATGGCAGAAGCCTGCCTAGAATTGAAGAGGGAAAAAAGACTGCATGGGATCCTAGTAAATGATCCCTATTTAGGCTACGGAAACACATTACACATAAACCAGTTTAAATGGCCAGAAACTGGTTTCAACCTGTAACAGAACAGATGTTCAGTGCACATAAACCAGTATGAAAATGGCTGAAACCAGTTTGCAATAAACCTGGTTGAATGTAGTATCAGACTTAACTGATTTGGCTCAAACTGGTTTATGCAATGTCTGTCCCAGGCCCCTTGTTGGTTTAAGATAAATCAGACTCCCCCCCTGCATCCAGACAGGCTGTCTTGCTGGGTGGGGCTTTCTGCTCCACAGCAGGGCTGGCCCCTCCCCTCTGCTGCCTCACTGGAGTTTGGTAATTTCTGCAGGCATCTGCCTGAATTCTGCTCCCCGTTCCTCTCCCCCCTTGGTGCTAAGCAGGCATTCCCCCATCCTCCACAGACACCTCAGCATTTACTAGCAGACCACATGCTGGCTATAGTCTGTGCTGTGGAAGACAACAGAGGCAGACAGGCTTTTTGGAGCTATTCAACAGGTAGCTTAATGTCCTTCCTTGGAAAAGCTGTTTAAGAGCTGTTTGCTCCCCACTTTCCCCTCGCCACTCCCTGTGAAGCAGGAATCCTCCCTCCCCTCTGCCTTGTGGAGAAGGTATCTGTGTATTAGCTAGCAGACCACATACTGGGTCCATCAAAAGGCAGCTGGCAATGTCCCTCTGTTTTCTTAATGCAGCAATAAACACTGAGATAGAGGTGACACTGTTATCAGCACCCCCACCCCTGGCTTGCTTGCCTGTCAGTTTGCTGCAGACAGTACATAGAAGCAGACAGCAAGATTGAAAAGCTCTGTATCATCAACAGATGCATGCACTGCACACACCCCCTCTGCCTCAGTGCTAACTGGGGGCTGGCAACACTTCCACAGTGAACCAGGAAAAGCCTGGGACTGCAGGCAGGCTTTGAGTTTACACCCCTCCCTAATCAGAGCCTCCTTCTGGGACCTGGATACACCCCACTCAACTCAGCTCGGCAAGGGAAGAGAGAGCTGCTCTAGCATCCTCCAGCTTCCAGCCTGAGCCACTTACAGGCATGTGCCTGAATTTCCGCAGTCCAGAGGGATTGTCTGTATGGTTGGACACTGGTTCAACCTAGCCAGGTTAGACTAACCTGCAAAGGTTGAATCAATTTAGCCTCAGGCTTTTTGAATGTCTGTCCCTAGCCCTTATGTTCCAGAGTAAAGCAAATCTACGACCATCTTTTGCTAGGTCTTTTCCACTCTACCATGAAGAAATATCCCTTTGGGGCCCCAAACTTAGTAGTCAGTTTAACTATCTGCGGGTGAGTGAAAGCTAAACTCAGCACTTGTATAAACCTACAAACACCTGCAGAATTATATTTACACTTAACAGTGACCCATAGTCTATCATGGTGGTATCCAAGCTAACCAAGAAACTACAGATAAACCAGTCTGCAGTGCCACCAGTCAGTTTACTGGATCCCAGAAACCTCTCAGTCAGATATCTGGCCAGGGCACTGTCTAGAGGCAGCAGCTATTCCCAGGTGGATAACCTTCATCTGTCTATACCCAATAGATAAAACAGTAGCTGAGACTCAAATGACCTGGGATCTAATCCTTGCTTTGTGCCTGGCATGCTCGGTGGATTTAGAAAAATTATGTAATCTCCCCAGACCTCAGTTTCCCCATCTGATAACTGGGGAGAGACACTTTCCTCCTTTGTAAAGTGATGTTTGATCTACAATCCTTAAAGAATGAGCTGATGTAATATGTTCTCATCATGTTGGACCATCTGCAGCATCTGATACCATTGAATGCTTCTGCTTCCCAGTATAATAAAGAGATACTTTAGCTTGGGGAGTGAAGAGAGGAAGTGACTGCCCATCTCTTGTGAACCCCATAGTATTTAAGAACTTTATTATCTTTTCTGACACAGCACCTTCTGCATTTTCTTCTCCCTGATAATCATAGATCTCTCTGTAAGAAGCTGGTGGTAAAATATTTAAGAAAGAGAACTCCCATTTGTTCCTGGTTTTTTCCTATGTATATTAATTGGACAGCATCTTTTTTAAGAAAAGCAGAACTCTCTCGCTACCCCTTGCTCCCATAACATCATAGTAGGCCCCAACTCCTTTTTTCAGTACTCACATGGAAAGTAAAGAAGGGACCAAAGAGTTCTGTGCAGTACTTGCAATTTTTGTTAGAGAAAGCGATCAGGATGTTGCATCTCCCTCCATTCTTTCCTCCTAACACAGTCCCAGAGGGCAAAACCCATCTCAGCCCCCAGAAGAGAAAGAGACAAGGCAAAAGTCAAGGAAATGTGTCAAGAGAAAGCCATACAAAATTCAAAAGTTTGTCACATTTCCAAAATGCCTGTTGCATAAGAGCTAATATAAGATCATAATGCACATGTGGCAGTTAATTTCACTCCTCATATAGAGGTCTGTGTAGAAAATCAGGTAAAAGTATTATTTCTGTGAGAAAACTTAGGGCTATTCTGGTCCTGATCTTGGTCTGCTGAAGTCCCTATAGAATATGGCTAACATCCCTGAGTTTTGTGTCACATTGCCAAAAAATCTGAGGTCAGAAATGCCAATCAATCTACAGTGCAATCTGTATGTAGGGAGAAGTGCAAGAGCATCTGCAAAACATGATTGGTGCGACTGAAAAGAAAGTATCTCAATGTGCACTCGGCAATAAATTCAGGATGCAGAAGGCAAAGAGAATCATTAAAACCACATGAAATTCCTGATTATCCTCGGTCTGAGGCTAAAGCAAATCAGTTTGATGTAAACAGAATATTAACCCTTATTACTAGATTACTGTTGTACAACACACTGGGCAGTAATGTAATAAGACACTGTGAACTGCAGTTCTAGCATTGCAGATAATGGACCACAATTCATGAGTGGCTCATTTCTGTTCATTTCTTTGACATATCAATTCAGACACACTATGCCAAGCCCTTACTATGCATAGTTAAATGGGTTAGCAGAAGAGTCAGTAAAAATAGTAAATAATTTGATTTTATAAAAGCCCTGGAAGATTCAAGTGGCTGATGCTTAATATTTTTATAGCAATCGCAACACACTATACAAAATTGTATTACATTTACTATTCTGGAGACACCTGGGAAAAGAATAATATCACAATGCCAAACGCTTAACAAGGGGCAAAGACACATGAACCCTGAAGTAGATGTAAAAAAAAAAAAGCAGTATGCTAGGAAACAAGAACAAAAATAACATGGATATCAACCAGTTATCTCACTGCAAGAAGTGGATGTTAGATTTCACACAGAAAGCAGCTAGTACTCTCCAACAGTAATAGCTATAGTACTTGCATCAAGGTCTTGAATCATAAATATTCCTCCAGTTAGCCCTACAGGAGGAATGGAAGACACTGAAAGTAAACCATACTCTGTGGGCATGTCTACAGGATAAACTTTCACTGCTCCAAACAGCCTGTTAGACACGGGCTGCCTCCTAAACCAGAGTAGTCTAGCCATATCCATTCAGTGGTGCAGACAGGCTGATTAGCTGCCCAACCAGGAGATCAGGGGAGAGAGCTGGGACCTGCCCCTCTTCCACAACTCCTTCCAAACCCTGTGCCTCAATCACCCTATTGGGGCATGGGCCTGGGAAAGAGCTGCTGGGGTGCGACCTGCCCCAGACTGGGACAGTTTCCAGCCAGCCCTGGGCTGCATGGGGAAGTCTGCACATGTAGCCCAGACCTGCCTGGGAACTGTCCCATTTCAGGCAGTTCTCAGCCAGCTCCAAGCTGCACAGGCAGACTTCTCCAGACACATCCCAGTAAGCCCCATGCTGGGCAGGGAACTTTCCCTGTGCAGGGACCCTCTGCCTCAGCTTCACAATTAGAGCCAGGGTGGAGAGACTGCAGCTCCCTGCCCCCAGGAGCTGCCTGCTCCTGGGGTGGGCTTTGGTGGCAGAGACAATGTCCCCCTGCCTAGGCAGCAAGAAGCTCCCAGCCCCAGCTCTGCAATTGCAGCTCCCTGGGGTAGGGAGCAACCCCTCAGCCCCTGCTCCACAATCACGGAGCTGGGGCCGGGAGCTCCTTGCTGCCAGGACAGGGGAGCATTGTCCCAGCCCAGGCTCCACCACCAGAGCCCATCCCAGCAGCCGGCAGTTCCTGGGGGAGGGATAAATCTCCCAGCTTCCACTTTGCAATCACAGAGCCGGGGCAGGGAGCTCCGTTACCGGCATAGGTGGACATTGTCCCAACCCAGGCTCCACCACTAGAGCCCGCCACAGCAACAGGCAGCTCCTGGGGGCAGGGAGCAATCTCTCACGCCCTGCTGCCCAACTGACCAGGAGCAAATTTGCCTTACTGGGTGCCTTATTTACCTTATGTAATGTGGCTTACTGGGTGTATCTGTACAAGATGATTTACTGCACAATAAGTGTGTGCGTCTACACATGCACATGCTTATTACACAGTAAACTTCATTAATCATGAGTAAATCTGCTCTCTGCAAGTACTCCTTGAGCTGTTGGTGGAGGCTGCAGCTGGGGAGCTCTGTGGGATGGGCTGGTACAGACCCAAGAGTTCCTCCCATGGTGACACGTCACCGCAGGTGCCAGGCTGGGGTGGGGGCTCAGACAGGCCACCTGTGCTGCTGTGCACAGCACAGCTGCAGCCTAGGTCCTGGGGCATGATGATGGCTGTGAGTTGCCACATAAAGGGCATGGACTTGCAGGCACTCCCTGACCGACGACTGTGGTCAGTCACGGTGACCCATTGTGCCCGCAAGGTCTTGACCTTTATGTGGCACTGCCATGCTGACTGGTCGTGCCCGCATTCCTGCATCTGGCCTCACAGCCCCTCATAGATGTGGGAGTTGGAGCACCTGCCCTGCATAAACTGCCGCTGCACCTCCACCTTGCCCCACAGTGCCACAAGGTTGCCAGTCTCCTCCTGCGACCAGTTGGGGCCCTGTGTGACCAGCATGGGCATGGATGCCATCAGGGGTCCCGCAACAGTTCTTCGGACCTCCACGTGGCTGTCCCTGTGTTGCTGGGCCTGGGCAGCTGCCTGCACCACCCAGTGCAGGGGCACAGCATCGGACTGACAGCCACACAGTGAGGCAATGCCCCACAGCACCTGCAGGCTCCAGGCAGACTGACAGGGGTGGGCTGCAGGCAGCTGAACCTAGCCCTGGCAGCCAGAAGCTGCCAGCAGCTGGGCCTGGGTACTGGCAGTCCTGGACAGCATGGGCCCGGCAGCTGTGTAGCACTGTGGTGCGAAGCAGCAGCGCCGGGGTCCAGGCAGGATAGCACAACTGGCCTGAAGCCTGCATGGGGGGACACAGGGACCTGGAGTGGCCTCAGGCTCCCTGCACATGTGCCCCAGGGCTCCAAATGAGAGGCAGCCCAGCCCTAGGGCAAGAGAGGCTCTCAACCCAGAGCCCTGGGCCTGGCCTCAGGCTAACCCCTAGTGATGGGGCTGACCCGGGAGCAAATTTGTAGATGCATTTCTCAAGGACATCTAAAATCCTTTTGACAGAAGTAACACGTGCCCACCCAGACACAGCCAGTGAAAGATACTCGGAACAGGAGGTTCCAGGTAAGTCAACTAGGCTAGCATGGAAAGAACTGTCTCGAGGGGAGGAAGTGGCTGTGTGTCCAACAAAGCATCAGAGCTGAAAGACAGCAGTTACTGACACATGCCCAGTACAAGGCAGATATGTCCTCTGATCTGATAGCTCATCTCCCCCAACCTCTCAACTTTACCTTTCTATTCTCTATTTTATTATATTATTGTGCCACCTTGCTGTTGCTATTAGGTTTTGTTGTTTTAAAAGGGAAGATTGGGCCATAACCATTCATCTTAGTGGAAGCTGAACCCTTGCATCTGGCCAGGCCACTAGGTGCAACCAAAAAGAAAGTTCAATCTCTTATCATCCCCCCCCCGTATATCAGTCAATTACTATTTCATGTAGTCTTTATCTCAGTTCAATTCACTGGCAGACTCCTTACACTATCCAGTAAGAATGCTAGTAAAGCTTGATTTATTCAATCAGTTTATCCAAACATCTCAAAGACTTTTCCAAAGGCCTGGGACCACGATTGTGCAGAGGTGGAGGCACAGAGTGCAGGACCTGCCCATGGTCACACACTGAACTAGTGGCATAGTCAGAGCAGTAGGTGATCAACAGGGATCCTGGTTTTCTCTGTTTAAAAATCCAACATGGGCTCTGCTCCATCTTCTGCTAGGCCGTGGAGGCACTGCCTGTGCCAGTCCAGCCAGCCTGCATCCCTGTGCCTGCTGTGGGCATAGATATCTGGGGGGCACATGCCCCCAAATGCATTGCTTATGCCCCCCCATATGCTGGCTATGCTCACCCCCATAGACTTACCCGTGGGGAGCTGTGGGAACTGCTCTCCACAATGCTACTTGGCTGCCATGTGTATGTGTGTCCACACATATGAATGTGGCCCCCTCTGCCTGTGAATGGCCTCCTCCTGCTCCCTGCAGTCCAAAGCAGCCCCTTGCAGGCTGCAACTCTGCCAGCCAGCAAGGGGAAACCCATGGTTTCCCACATTTTTCTCCTTTAAGGAGAAAATCCATGTTCTTCCATGGCAAGCAGAAAACCCAGATCCCTAGTGATCAAGGATTGAAACACAGTGTGAGTACAGATTAAACTGTTATCCAAATACTAGTATTTCTGTAACTGCATGGGAGTTGGGAAAATGACCAACTGTGATGTCTTATGTACATTTTCTGTTCCCTTGACTTTGCTTATACTAGTGTGAAAGTCATAGTTTACTTCAGGTTTTCAAAGGGATAAAGATTTTCAAAGACTAATTACTTCTAGGAGAGAAAAGATACCTTCTTTGTTTGATTTGTCATTTAATATTATGAAAAGGTTTTCTTTTAATAAATGAGAAGAGAATGTTTATTTTTAAGTCAACTCCTGGCTCCCTTGTGTGAGGCTCTTGGTTTTTGAGCCAAATAAAATGTCAAAAATGAAATCAAAGAAGCAATGCATGGTTCTACAGCACAGGCCAAAAAGGCAAGGCCTTGTCTCATTAAGGATCCTAGTCCCAATGTTCTGCCAGATACTGCATAAATTTAAGCTATTAAACCCATAGATGGGACTCTAAAAAAAGTGATAAATCCTTGTGTCCAGGGTTCGAATTACAGGGGAGCTCAGGGGGGCTAAACTCCCCCCCCCTTCCCTAAGAAATGATAGCCCCCCAGTAAGATTTGAAAATCATAATCAGAGGGGTCTCCGATTGTATTAGGGCATTGTGATGGACAGCCCAATTTTTTTTGCAGGCCCCCACAAGAGTCATAGGGTAATTTAAACCCTGCTTGGTCCATGCCTTTCATAGATTTCATAGACATTAGGGCAGGAAGGGACCTCAGAAGATCACTGAGTCCAGCCCCCCGCCCAGAGGACAGGAAGTCAGCTGGGGTCATAGGATCCCAGCAAGATAAGCATCCAATATACTCCTGAAGGTGTTCAATGTAGATACTTGAA
>NW_017728947.1:54797518-54809156 GCF_001723895.1 Crocodylus porosus | reverse complement strand
ATGAAAAGTTTTTTTGAAGTCAAGATATATGACATCAATCTCTTTTCCCTTGTCCAGGTGATAGGTCACTTGGTCGTAGAAGGAAGTGAGATTGGTCAAGTGAGACCAACCCACAACAAACCTGTGCTAACTATCCCTTAGGATGTTGGTGCCAGCCAGTCCATTAAGGATGGCCTCTTTAATAAACTTTTCTAAGGTCTTCCCCAGGATAGGCGTCAGGCTGATGGGCCTATAGTTAGCCGGATCCACTTTCCTCCCTTTCTTGAAGATAGGGACCACATTGGCCTTCTTCCAGTCTTTAATAGAGATGTTTATATGAACTTTGGTAGAGACTCACAGCAGCAAGAATTTTTTGCACAGATATTCAGTGCCTAGGCACACTAGAAGTGTGGGAGACTGAGAGTGGGGTCCCACTGCTCTCTTGGAGTTACCCAGCATTCTTCATGTGGTTCTCTGCAGCTGTGACTTCCCCAGGGACTTAATGGTATACATTTCTGCATGGTGAGGAACTGAGACATTTGCTTCTAGTTGAATTAGCCATAACCCATTCTGAGCCCATATAATTTTTTGTATTGCTTGAATTAGAGGTGCACCGATACATCAGTCCAATATTGAATCAGTACCAATATAAAGAAAATTGGCTGTATCAAAAATCGCCCTGAAGTGGCCGATAATTTGGCCAATTAATGCCTGTGCCTGCGTGTAGCCGCAGTCCAGCATGCAAGCCACAAGGAGCACAGCTCAGCAGCGTGGAGAGCTGCGTGCAGCTGGTAAGTCTGTTGTGGTAGAAGGGGAGGGGAGAGGAAAGGTAGGGGAGGAAAGGCAGCCCTGGTTCTTCCTGGCATGTGGGGGAAGGCAGGGGTTGAACTGGGGCTGAGCTGGGTGGGCGGCAGCAACACTGGGAACGGGGCTACGGAGGGGCTATGGCAAAACCTGGGGTGGCTGCAGCCCCCTCCATAGCCCCCCTCCCAGAACTGCCACCACTTGCCCAGAGCCGAGGCCCTGCCAAGAAAAGCCCAGTGCAGCCCCAGCTCCAGCCCACAGCTGCAGGCTGCCCGCCCTGCCCCATGCAGATCTGAGGGCACACGCCCCCCCCACATGCCCTCCCGGGGTATGCACAGTGGCAGGAGCATTCCCACCCCCTTGACAAGATGCGGCTCTGTGTCGTGCCCCCCCCCACCCTGGCTGGGCAGTGCCTGCCCCTGCCCCCCCCCTCACTGCAGGTGGTGTTGATCTGCACCCCCCATACCCCTTACCTCCCCCCTCCTCTTCCACCACAATAGACTTATCAGCTGCATGCAGCTGTATTGGAAATCAGATCGGTATCGGCTGATATGCATCCTTAAATATCAGCTATTTGTATCAGCCCCCAAAATCTCTATCGGTGCACCCCTAGTTTGAATAGTTTCACTATTAGAAGTCAGGCTGAGCCTCAGCCACAAGCTTTCTCCTTTTTCCTACTGAGTATTGTTGTAGGCATATTATTAGATTCTAGGTTACAGCATTTTACTCATTCAACAAAATTATTATATATTTTACCCTTTCTAGTTGTATTATGCATCTTTTAATATTCTGTTATCCTAATCATAAAGGTATCTTCAAAAAGTCAGCTGCATATCGCTAAACAAATTGAGCCCAAGGCCAATAAAGTACCTTGCATATTCACATATTGCAATTAATAATAGATTATTTTTTTTAAGTCTCAGAAAGTTAGCCAAACATATACTTTTGCATGATAATATAACTGTGTCCCATAGTCAGTCAGACAAACATTGTCTTTAGAAAAATTCAGTCCTACACCCTCAGAGATTCAAAGCATGGAAGATAACCAATAATGTTCACTGGTGGCAAAACCAACTGCACAAACAATAAAAGGTAAACCTACATGATGGACTAGGGGAACCAAGGAATCAATAAGATTGTCGGAAACATTGCAGTCAGGATAGTAAAGATAGTAGTGTAGGAGCTCAGCCATGTGCCAGGGCACAGGGGCAGCCTTGATCACACAGTTGCTGGGAAAAGTTGAATTTTTGTCCCTCCCTTTACCCCTGAGGTGCCTCATTTGTCCCAGGTGCCTCATTCCCCCTGCCCTTGTTACACCACTGGGTCATGTACAGATTGGCCAGATAAGCATTCTTAGATTGCACTAGGAAAACTCAAGCCAGTCAGATGCCATGCATACACTTAAGCATCCTGTTACTGAGTACCAAAATGACTTAAGCTTGCCTTGTATGCATCCCCATAGCTCTCAAAGTGGTAGACATTACAGGCAGACATGGTAGCTAGTGTATACTAGTTCTAGTCTTAATAGCAGAAGACATTCCTTGGCACAGAAATGCCTAGGACTTGACAAGTACATATCCATTTAGTCAGCCATACACTACATTAAAACAAACAAAATTTAACTAAAAGGTGATCAGAATGCATAAATACCTTTTTAAAACTGGCTTCAGGAGAGCTGGCTTCTATTTTTAATATTTCTACTAGCTTATTGTGTAACCTTGGAAATATCACTATTTTCATTACTGGGCCCCAATGAGTCAAGCACTGTACAAATGCATAAGACAACAGTCCCCATTCAAATGGTATAATCAAAACAAGGGGCAATAAGTAAATGTGCCAAACACTAGGATGGCATGTAGGAACCAGCGGTAAGCATATGTGATCCCTTAGGTTACATATGTGCATAACTTCATAGTTCTGAAACATTCAAATGGTCTTAAAAAAATAAATCACAGGAATATCAGCTATAAAAAAAATCAAATAATCAAAAAGATATTGCATACAACTGGAAGTGCTCCACATCAGTGCAAATAAGCACCACATAGAGGCCTCTGATTTGTAATACACAAGTAGGGCTCCCAAACAGAACTTTCAGCTTTTGCAGCTGTGCTATCAATTAAAGTTTAACCCAGCAGAAGACTGGATGCGGTGGCCGTGTATAGATACAGAACATCCTACGACTGAGAACCGCTGTTCTGGAAAAGAGACTTTTACTAGGGCTGGGCGAGGCTTTGGACAGAGCTTTGGATCCGAAGAAGCTTCAGACGCTTCAGGGTCCAAAGCAGCGCACCCGGGTCGAAGCGCTGCCTTGTTCAGCTTTCCAAAGCTTCAGAGCCGTCTCGGAGATCCGGCCATAGGGTATAATGGGGAAACAATAAAATATCTATAGCTTTGTTGGGTTTTGTCCAGTTTGGATGAAATTTTTAGGGGTGGTAGACTCTGCAGAGAGGATGAAGCCTGCCAAGTTTCAAGGAGGTCAGTGCAGACATTTGGGGGGAGCTGTACCTCAAATTCTTGAAAGCAAAACTCCTGTCACATCTATGTGTTACAACACAGGGGGGTCAAAACTGCAGGGGTGGTAGCTCTTGCTGAGGCCACAAAGCCTTCTAAGTTTCAAGAAGATAGATGCAGGGGCTTGGGGGGGAACTGCCTCTCAAGCTGCGGACAAGCAAAACTGGTGCCATGGGTGCTTGTGGGACTGACTGCCACCGTCTTGGGGCAGGGAGGGGCCTGGCTGCTAAGCTGCCATGTTACCAGTTACCAATCAATCAATCATGATTCACTCAGAGGACTCAGGGACCAGCTCCATACACAGGACCTAGCTACTACATAACAACTTAAGGAACAGCAATTAGCACCTACAAAACCAGGCTAAGGAGAGGAAAGAACCAATACAATCAACTGCCCCAAGACAGAGATAGTCTTGGCACCAGTTTTGTCTGTCAGCAGCCAGAGGTGCAGGGCCCCAGAACCCCCCTACACCAATCTCCTCGACAGCTGGCAGACATCACAGCAGGGGCCACCATCCCTGCAGCTGTCACCCTGCTGCGCCTTAACACACACAGTGTTACCCATGGCATGAGTTTTGCTTGTCCACAGCCTGAGGTGAAGTTCTCCCCAAACCCCTGCATCTATCTCCTTGAAACTTGGCAACCCTGCCATTTTCACCCCCCTGTGGTGTACCACAGCCATGACATGAGTTTGGCTTTCAAGAATTTGGGGTACAGTTCCCCCCAAGCCCCTAAACCAATATTCTTGAAACTTGGCAGGTGTCATGCTCTCAGCAGAGGCTACCATCTCTGCAAGTTTAATCCAAATTGGACAAGAAACAACAGAGTTATAGATATTTCATTGATTCTCCATTATACCCTATGGCCAGATCTCCGAAGCAGCTCTGAAGCTTCAGAGCCACTTCAGCTAGATCGAGGTGGAAACCCAGTCCACAACTCCGGATCGGATCATGGCCATCCAAAGCAGCCGGATCCAAAGCCAAATCAGATCACTGCCGACTCACACAGGCCTAATTTTTACTGTCAGTTACACTCAGCAATGGTTACTATGTCCTGTAATGCTGCTTCTTTGGGTGCTGGTTTAGAGAGTACTCACAGGCTGCTACCAAGTCTTGTGAGGGGAATCAGACCCTAACCCTCTAGCTGTTTGTGACAACTGACAATTTTAACTCTTAAATATGTTCATGAATGTATAATACCCCATAAACACAATACCTTGCTGCTGTCCTTTGGACACATTGCAGAGTCCCACCAGGCTTATTCAAAAAATACATTAAGAGTGCTTAAACAGAACTGAATTATTATTCGTATGTTATGCTATTAACAGGAACGGACCAAAGCGGCGTGCTCAAATCGCTACACCTTAGAGGAAACATTGCTGGGGAGCCCCCTGTGCTTCTGTGAGACACTCCATACACCCCAGCATCACAGCACTCACAAGCCCCTGCTACCTAGGGGTATGTAAAAAAACATGTAAAGCTGCGTCTATGTCCAAATTGCCAAATCTTTCCGAATCTCTCTGAATCGATTTGGAGGGTTCCGCGATTTGATTTGGGGAGATTAAAGAGTTTCCTGGTTCAATTTGTATTCTGAGATTCGGCCACCAAATCAAGATGAATCTCCGCTGAATCAAATCAGGGACCAAAGCTTCACACAGCCCTAACATGTACCATATTGGATAAACACAGAAAAGATGATGCTACCATAGATATTTTTAACTCCTCTTCCTTTCCCTATGGATTTCCACTATAACAAAATGTCTGCTGCTAGACTGAAGAGCCTTCCATTTTCATGTTCTGTTCCCCCATAAGTGTTTGGCAGAAGGACAGGCTGGCACCTTAGAGACTAAATGGTTCAGAGAGACATGCACTTTCAGAGACTGTCAGCTACAGTCATGCTTCTGAACCAGCTGGTCTCTAAGTGATTCTCAATCAGGGTGGCCTGGTGTGCCTTGATATCCTTTCAAGGGCACTGTGGGGAGCCATGCTATGTTAGCACTTTGAGATGTGCAAAGATGATTCACAAGATAAACCAACAGGAGACTTGCTCTATTATTTTTCCATAGTCAAAAAGTAAGTGAAAACTAAGAGGATTGTATGTTTCATGGGGTGCCTCAGGTCTACCAACGGTTGACTTGAGCCTAAAAAATTTGATGTTACTGCTCTAAGATGCCACTCTGCCCTACCTTCTGCCTGACCTCAGACTAACAACACAGCTAACCACCTCTCTACATAAAGATGCTTAGACACTGATTACCTCTTACCCTTAAGCAAAATACATGGAGCACCGCAGGCCTTGTACTATAAGGCATAGATTCCCATTCTTCAGTCATTCTTGTGGCTCTTCTCTAAACACTCATCAATTCTTCAACATCCTTCATGTGTGGACATCAGAGAAGAATGCAGCATTCCTGCAGTGGTCACACTAACATGCTGATATGACCTCTCTACTACTTGATATTATTGCCTTACTTATACATCCAAGAGCCACACTGCTACTTGCATACTCATGCTCAGCTCAAATTCCCGTCTTCACCCCAAGAGTCATTCCTGATTCTAAGGATACGTTCTTCATTCTATAGCCGACAGTCTCTGTTCCTAAGTGAAGTCTTACCATCCTGAAGCTGATATTAGTTGTCTATGCTGAATCTAAAACGGTACAGCTCTTTCTATATCAGTGGCCTATCCTCTTTTGTTTTACCACTTCCCCAGTGCTTGTCACCTGGAACCTTTATTAGTCACGATGCCATGTTGTACTATGTTTACTTATCGGGTTACTGATAAAAATGATGATTAATATAAGGCCAAATATTAATCCTTATGGGACCCCCACAAGGGTCACCCCCTTTATGGCAATTTCCTTTTTTATAAATTACATATTACATATTTATTAAATTACATATTAAGGCTCATCCGTTAGTCAATATTTAATCTGTTTAATCTGTATTGATATTGTATTGTTCTAGTTTACAAATACAAATGTTGAGCAGTACCAAGTAAAAGGCCTTATAAAAGTCCAAATATACTACAGCAATATTATTATGCTGGAAGAGCATAAGCTTTTCTTTGGAATTTCCAATAACAAGAGTTAATGGTACAGAACGCTTGTCATCCATCTCTTTAAAAATACTCTGGGTGCATCCAGACAAGCACACATGTGCAGCTTGTGACACTGCAAAGCACACATGCCAAGAAAAGGAGACCCAGTGTCAAAAATACCCGCGCCAAAAAAAGCAGGGTGGCACACATGAATCCATTGCTCCGTTTTCCTGCTTTCCTTTTGATTCCCTTATGAATTTATAAAACTTTCTTTATTTGTATACAAATAAAAATGTATAAATGCTATATAAGAATGAAGGAAGTTTTATAAAACAAAAGTATATATATTGTGTTGCTATTTTCACTTCCCTTTTAAAACTTGTTTTAAAACAGGCTGTTTTTATGATGAGTTTAACTTCTTCTTGATGATATTGCCAGCTTTTAGTCATTTAGTAAACTATTTTAAATAGTTCCCTATCATTATTTACATTTTCTGTTTAAATTCATTTTTTTCAAGTAATTTGCCTCATAACTGGTTTCAATTTTGAGAAACTGTGTTTTAAAGTACCAAGTATATATTTCACAACCTCATTGCAAAGAACCCCTATGAGACCAGAAAGAAAGTTAATTGCAAGAACTTGTTCACTATAATAGGACTAGTCAATTTGCTAATTATAATAATGGAAAAAAACAGTTACTGCTGTTCGGATTGTTCAGTATGAGGATTATTATAAGCAGGGTTTGTTATGGCAAGATTGTACAGAATATGACTGGTTGGACTTCATGGTTTCGCATAACAATCCAGACATGATCACCCCCGTTTCTGCAATTGCTAACTTTCAGTTTTGTGATCAGTTCCTCTTTATTTGATGTCACGTAAGCTATAATTTCTCTGTATGCATGCAAAGTTAGGAAACTGTCTACAATTTTAAGAAAATATTACTATATTTTAGTATCAACAGCATGACATTTCAAGGTGGCAGCTCCCTATGCTAACCCAGTTAACAGATCTTTTCAGATGTCAGATTTTTTTTTAGATGTTCAGATCTTTCTTCTTCCATTTCTATCTTCTCCCAAGTAAACATCTCATTTCCTTCCATAAGTAAACATCTCATTCTTCCTCCCATACTGCCCTATTATGTAGATGGGTACTTAACTTATTCTACAAGGAAAAATCTATTGTAGCGAAACAAGTGAGAAAGCAGAAAAGAAGAAAGAAAAAGGAGGGAAAGAGGTTGGCACAAAAGACTGGTCTTCTGTCAGAAAGAGAATGATCTTTTTGCTGTATATGAGAATGGAATCCATGTTGCAGTATTATCCCCTCCAAGCTGTAAACAGGCAGTAAGAGACAAAAAAAAGCTTCTTATTTGTTGTGGTCATGTGACCCTCCCCATCCCCTTGTCAACAGACTGGAATGTGTTGCCATTTCTCATGCTGAGTGATTAGTAATATCCCTCATACATTGCCTTGCAGAAGTGCTGAGTAGTCACATACTGCTCAACACTGAGCAGGGCCGTGGACACATGCATGGGAAGTGCTAAGAAAACTGAAGTTGCCCCAAGGGGAAAAAAAATAAGCAAACCCTTTTCTGATCACATCTAAATCTGCCCTTACCCAGGAAATTTTACCGCAGTGCCAATCCAGGGTAATTTTTTCCCAGGACAAAGTAGCTCCCTCAGCTATATCCTGAAAGAAGCAGAACCTGGCTTAAGAGACAGGAAAAATCCCTTAAAAATACTAACATGAAAAGAGCTCATCGGACCCCAGCAGTCTTTCCTGCCCAAGTGCGGGGGGGCTGGACCCGACAATCTCGTAAGGTCCCTTGCAGCCCCTAACATCTATGAATTTGTGAACATGCAGGCAGTGCTCTCCTGAGCAAAACCGCCTCCAGTTTGAGCCCCATTTGTGAAAGACTGGTTTGTGCCCATAAACAAAGGCACCAGAAATACTTGACTCAGTTACCCTCAGGGAAAAATACAGTCAGTTCTGTTAAAAGGAAAAATAGTTCTCCCTCTTCCTCTAAAGACAACTTGCAGCTTTCTTTGGAGCTTTGTCCGTAATTCCTGCTGATAATGTTCATCACATGCCTGACAGGCCAAGAGAGACTTTCCCCTTCGCTGTGAGGGCAGTCCTTGTTCTGCCTGCTTTCCCTGAAGCCATAGCACATCTGACTGACAGCCCATCTCCCTTGCTTTTCTTAAACATTTTTAAGACACACTAGGATCGATATATATCCAGCATTCATTTCTGTTTCTCCTCTTAAAAACACACACACACAAAATCAAAGCTAATACTTGCCAGAGTGAGTTAACCCTTAGGAAACGGGCTAGTGTTTTGCACTTTGACTGGCTGGTTTCTGGGCCCTGGGAAAAGCCGAGCATACAGAAAAGGTGGGGTTTCTGACAGTTGGGAAAAGCAGTCAGGACAGAATACTTATACTAAGGAAGAGCCTTCCAGGAAACCCCACTTTTCTTTTGACTAAGTTGTCCATGTTCCCTGCTGGAACCCAATATACGAGAGGTAACTCCTTTCATGAAGACAAACTCAGAGTGGAAAATAGCTGGCAGCTCAGAGTGGCTTCATGGACAGAGGGTGGTGGACGGTGCTGACCCATGGACAGACATTCTTCCAGCACGTCAATGGGAAGACAGGGACCCTAGTGAAATCATATTAGAATTGAGGAAATGGTGCGGATAGCAGACAGGGAAGCAGAGTTTCTGCTAAATAATAAGAGAGAGAGAGAGAGAGAGAGAGAAAGGAAAAGAGGACTTCACACAACTTCTGTTCAACATGAAGCCCTAAGGATAAGAGTCCTAATATTCAGTTTAGATAAACCATCAAAACTTCAGATCCCAACTCACATCTGATCCCAAGTACTTTGAGCTTCCAGAAGTCCAAAAACTGTACTGGAAATCTGACTCTTTACTTCCAGTTGGGTTAATAATTCGCTAGCTGTGTCACTTTGACACTTCTATTTCTAGCTCTAATCAGAGTTTGGAAATTCAGGATTATGTGACACTGAAAAGAACAAAGAAATAAAATGCAAGACATGGGATGAGGGAGGAATTAACCACATTTTTTGAATTTCCAAAAGAAGCTCAGTTTGCATTTGGAAGGCAGGATACCAAGGGTTGTTTCATGCAGAAGTGCTTGCCCACATACAATAGATTTGTGGATTTTCCCATCACCTTTAGCTCAACAGTGAACAAGATCGTCCTTTCCCTCAAAGTAAAATGGAAATATCACTATGGACAGGAGGATTTCAGTGACAATAACTTAACTGTCTTGCCAGCTTTCTCAACTGTTCAACATGCAAGCTGAGATGTACTAAATGGATTTCTCCCCATGGCTTCTTCATACTGGAAAAACAAGGTCAGTGACCCCTTTACTCCGGTGAACTCTCACCTCTGTTGAAAGGGCTCAGCAACTATCCCAGGGGCATACCTGCTCTTTTAACCTCATTGAATCATGGGCTATAGGATCCAGGAGAAATGTCATTGATAGTATTAGAAAAAACCCAAATTCAGCTCTTTGAAAGATGCTATTCAAGTAATTGAGTTTAAAGGAACAAGGAAGGTGAGGATGATTCCAATTTCCTCATGGCTTCAACCAATCAAGGCAGTTGGCTGTAATATATATGGTAGGCATTTCATTTCCTCACTGATAGCACTGGTATGCAAGACAAATTACATACAAAATTTAAAAGCAGCCCTTTAGAAATTATGTGAAAGTCAATTCCCTTTCAGCATGTTCCATTTAATGGAAAGCATCTTGTCTTGAGGGAGAAAGCTATTTAAGCTAAGCAATGAGACCTGGTTTAGGGAGACCAAGCTGAAAAGAAAGAGTTATGGTCTTACTTTTCAATATTACTGTTTCCAAAAAATTAGGCAGAGGATTCCTTAGTAAGTTTTTCCTTTGTTTCAACTCTTCAGCTGATTTCACAAAGTCTATAGCTCTCCGCTCAGGATACAGACTATGATTTTTAGCCATAGTGCAGTATTTATGTAGTGTCTCAATGTGCTTTGCAAAAACCCAGCAGAAAAGAGGTTGCAGACAATAATAAAGGCATGCTGAACAGGAATTCTGCTAAGAGACATGGGGGCACTGACAGAAGTGATATTTGCAAGCAATAGGCCCCTTGAAAGCACTCGTCAGCTGCGCCCTGACAGAAGCGTGTGGCTTCCCTTTAAAAGTGCCATATCATGGAATAAATTAAACCTTATTTAATGAGAGTTCAGACGAAGGTGCTCCAAAGTGGAGTGCCTTCATTAACTTCTGTTAGTCCCTGTACTGATCAGGACTGGGCTGATGCAGCCCAGCCCTGTCCTCGGTGCTGTCTGCAGGATTAGTGGTGGGGAAGGGAGACAAGGGAGCACCAGTCTGAGGTCTGCCCAGCCTGCGCTGGGGGAGGCGGAATGAACTGGACCTTGGGCATCTCCAATCCACCTGCCCTCCCCCACTCCAGGGCAGGCTGGACAAACCCTAGACCAGAGCTCCCTCCCTTCCCTTCCCCCTTCCCATTCTGAAGACAACACTGGAGCTGGGGGAAGGGTTGGGCATTAGGGGAGAGATGCTGCAGAGATGTGCAGCTCCTCCTGGATCAGCTCCAAAGTGGAACTCAATCCCCCACTCTCCCAAACCAACAGCAAACATTTGTTGGGTTGGGTGGCAGGGGGGAGTTTGCTGTATCTCATGATGTTTTCTGTGAAGCCTCATGAGTTACAGTAGGGAGCTGCATGTCTGTCAGCACCCTAAGTTGTATCATCTGACTCCAGTAACAACCTGGGTCAGGATAAGAATAGGCATGGTACCACCGATTTAAAGAGGTAAACTATATTATCTCATTTAAATTAAATATAAATAAAAGGTTATATTAAATAATAGCAACTAACTAAGCAATGCAATCATTAGCTACACAGTAAAATAGAGACAGAAAAATCAGGGCAGCTAATTACCTGGACAAAGGAGAAGAGGTTGATATCATCTACTTGGACTTCAGAAAAGCCTTTGACTTGGTCTCCCATGAAAAAAAAATCCTTAGATGCAGGGGTAGCAGTGGACATAGTCTTCCTGGACTTTTGGAAGGCCTTCGACACCATCTCTCACCCCATTCTCATTAAGAAACTGGGGGACTGTGGTGTCGACACCCACACAATCAAATGGGTCGCCAACTGGCTGGAGGGCTGCACCCAGAGAGTGGCGGTGGATGGGTCATTTTCCACCTGGAGGGATGTGGGCACTGGGGTCCCCCAGGACTCGGTCCTTGGGCCCGCACTGTTCAACATCTTCATCAGTGACTTGGACAAG
>NW_017728947.1:54744018-54796853 GCF_001723895.1 Crocodylus porosus | reverse complement strand
CTACAATCTATGAAACTATAAGTCCTCATGGTTAAACTGGGGAACTGCAGCCTCAACTTCACAGTCCAATGGCTCAGGAATTAGGAGCCAGAGAGTGATAGCCAATGGAGCCATGCCAACATGGTGCATGGTGACCAGTGGCGTCCCCCAGAGCTCCATACTTGGACCAGTACTCTTTAACATATTTATAAACTATCTGGATTCAGGTATCAGAAGAAGACTGGCTAAATTCACTGATGACATCAAACTATGGGGAAGTGTGGTCACACTAGAGTATAGGCTGGAAATTCAGGCCGACCTGGACAGGGTTGCAAGGTGGGCATTCAACACTGAGAAATGCAAGGTGCTCCACCTTGGGGGGGAAAAAATCCACACTATATTTATAGGCTCAGCAGTGCTACACTCACTGGCACCGTGACCAAAAGGTGACCACAAGATGAACATGAGCCATGAATGCAATGCTGCAGCTGGCAAAGCAAACAAAAACCTGGCTTACATCTATCAATGTATCTCAAGCAAGACCAAGGAAGTCATTCTTCCACTGTACTTGGCCTTGGTGAGGCCACAGCTGGAGTACTGCATCCAGGTCTGGGCTCTGCACTTTAAGAAGAATGTGGAGAAACTTGAGAGAGTCCAAAGGAGAGCCACATGCATGATCAGAGGGCAAGAGAACAAGTCTTATGAGAAAAGTCTGTGAGGCATGGGACTCTTCAGCTTGGAGAAGCAAAGGCTCAGGGGGGACCTGGTGGCAGCCTGTAAGTATATAAGGGGTATGCACCAGAAACTGGAAGAACATCTGTTTACCAGGGCACCCCAAGGGAAGACAAGATCTAACGGTCACAAACTCTGGGAAAACCATTTTAGGCTGGATGTAAGAATAAGCTTCTTTAACTTCCAAGTCCCAGAGTCTGGAACAGACTCTCCTCAGAAGTGGTGCAAGCACCTATGCTAGACATCTTTAAAATACACTTGGATGCTTATCTTGCTGGGATCATTTAACCCCCACAGACTTCCTGCCCCTTGGGCAGGGGGATGGACCTGAAGATCCTGCGAGGTCCCTTCCAGCCCTAATGTCTATGAAATCTTTGAAATCACAACCCTCTAATCTGCTTCCTACTAGATGGTGAATACTATCTCCAAACTCTCACAGCCACATCTCCAGTGAACATTTAATTCCATGGAAAAGGCTCGGCGACTGTCTCAAGGGCACTCCTGCTCACTAAACCATAAGCAAAGCCATTATTGGTTTCAGAAAGAACCAAATTCAGTTCTCTGGAAGAAACCACTCTAGTAACTAAGTTTATAGGAAAAGGAAGAATTGAGGATGATTCCAATATTCTTATAGCACCAACCAACCAGGGCAACTGACTAAAAAGAACAATTTTCACAGCGCTTCTTTGTGAGTATACTTGGCTGCTGAAGTAGATTGGTCACCAGTAGTCTGCAGACCTGATTCTTTCCGCCTTGTACTTAATATCATTGAAACTACTAACAAAACATCACATTTGTCCCAGGATAAACCATCTTATTCTGGAATAAAGTGCAACTGTTCAGATGCCCATGCCCATTGTCTGAGAATAAATCCTAAAACGGTTCATAGGATAAGAAGCATTAACAGTTAATTGTGGGACATCTCAAAGCATGGTTATCCCAGAATTGCATCATTAAATCAGTGGCAAAAAAGTGGCAAAGCATTCAGCCACTCACTACACCTTAATTCAAAGGGTGATGTATATACACGCCAATCCGGGGATATTTCTGTTCTGGGACAGACACAGGCACAATCTTTCTAGGGACAAATGTAATGATTGTTCCTAGGCATACACAGGCCCCAGAAGCATGCAGCTGAGAACAGCATTATTTTATAGCTGTTTTTCTTTGGTGTACAAAACCACACAAACTGAAGCATCAGGCCCAATGTTATGGCCCCCAGGGGTTGTTTTAGTGCCAGTGGTTATGCATTATTGTTATTTTAGTGCCTGTGGGTTTGCATTATTACTTCTCTCAGCAGCATTCTGGCTATTGTCAAGAAACAGAAAACAAATGTGTTTTGATTGGTTGTATTTAGATATTTTATATTTTCTCTGTAGCATGAGTCTGTGTGCAAATGACTCTCATTTGCTGTTTAATATTCCATCTTCTCTCCCATTTGCAATGGGATAACTGTTTGGCTTTCGTGTTGTGGCATTTCTTCTGCCCTAGCTTTCTAAGCATGCTGCCCTTTCGAAACTATTGCAGGATTAACTGACTGGCTAAGGAAGCTTGTTAAATGTGGATTTTTTTACGTCTCCATTCTGAGTCTATGAAATAGTAAACCTAAAAAAAACAAAACAAAAAACACTGAGTTGTCTTACAATAATTCCAGAAGTGTGAAATGTGCATCTTTGGAATTTATCACATATTTCTCTTTTGTTGTTTTTCTGGTAACTCATTTGACTGGATGGTAAAAGCTTGAGGTCTCACGTGTAAACTGATATGTCAGACTTGCTGAAGTGAGCCACTTGAGGTTTATGAGCTATTACTACTTAGTAACTCATCTAGACTCTCATAAGTAGTGATTTACAATATATGGTT
The DNA here is from genome assembly GCF_001723895.1 of Crocodylus porosus. NCBI lineage: Eukaryota > Metazoa > Chordata > Crocodylia > Crocodylidae > Crocodylus > Crocodylus porosus. Next base: position 54,794,279 of record NW_017728947.1, on the reverse strand, counting down.
TCATTGTTGCTTGAGGTATCATGCAACATATGAGAAATGAGTGCTTCAAAGAAATGGACCAAGTAGTTTTCAAATATCTTAACTAATATTCTCTTTGTTCTCAAGCTTCTCACCTCTCTTGGAATTTAAAAGAATAAAGAAGTTGTATATACTTCTTCCTGATTTTACTTAAAAGAATTACCAAGCACATATTAAGGTTAAGCAGGAAAATTATTAAGGCTAAACTGTTATAACTTCACTAAACTAGTTAAAATCGAACTATAATCAAATCAAGGTCACAATGGAGTTTGAATCTACAAATCAATGCATTAACAATTATGATGTATTAAGCCATAAAATCATGAAATCACTGAGTTAATGCAGTAGGTAATCAAATCAAATGGTAAGGTTAACATAAGAGAATTGTTTTCATTAATACTGAAGCAGGATATTGAAGATGATGGATGATTTCCTTGAATCTAAAGCCATTCATAGATGTTAGATTTTTCTAGATTTAATCCAGACTACATCTGCATGTGTAGTTCAAATTAAAATTGGCTCCAGTCCAAATGAACTAATCCTCATTGAATGTGGATTAAGTTAATGGAGATGAGGGTAGTTTAAATTAGGCAATTTAAACTGTATTAATTAACATGTATATACAGCATTACTTTTAGGAAAAACAGTCTTTAGGAACTCAGATAAACAGATTAGCATTGCAAATATCAGTCTCAACAAGGGAACCTTAATTGGGTTAATAATAATAGAGGCTATCGGGCACAAATAACACTTTTACAAAGTCAAATGTGCCAACAACAGGTCAATTAGAGTTCCTGGAACACCAATTAGATAACTGCAACAATGTAGCTCTGCTTACACAGGTTTATTATCACCTCCTAGTTACTTCCTATCTCTGTTAAGGGTTGTCAAATGTATAAACAGGGCCAGGAGGGCCATTTGGCCCTCGCCTCTCATTCACGGCGGGCCTCAAATTTAGACTTTTAACGTTATCTCCAAATGAAGTTATACACACAGACACAGATATACACTGACAGGATTGAAAGAAGACGACGTTCGACATACAACTTTAAACTTGTGTCCCATTACTGGGCCACACCCTCTGTAGTGCACTATGAATTAGTATTTTTTTTAATATACCAGGAGCCTCAAAAAATGGAAGTGGCCTGCACCTCTCTCAACTGCTGAGAGGGCCTGCGTATAGACTGCGTATAGCCAAACCACCCTGCTTTGAGGGTCAATGATCAATCATCACCTATTAACCCTTAATAGAAATTTGATTTGATCTGTGTGATGCAAACCAGTTAATATTGTTTTGAAAATGCTGATCATGTTTACAAATGGCCTAAAATAGCAACAAAGTTTTTAATCCACAGCCATGTCCTCATGAAGGCTGTGATTGTCCAATCTTGAAGTTTTAGAACCTTGACTGATGGCTGAACCAGGCTGTATGGAGAACTTGACTTGCCTAGTCTCAGGGAATCTCAGTGCTCTTACAATAGCTGTTATTCTACCCTTCTTGACACTCGCTTCACATGCAAAAGCACAGCACTTACAAAATGTCTTAAAAGAGGCAATTACTGAACTAGGCTTAAACCTTACAGCAGGTGCTCAGAGTAAGAGCCCTGATGGCAGTAATTTACATGATGGACTTGAGGCTGAAGATTTACTTGAAGGAAACTATCAGTGGCACAGTGTCATACATGCTATGCACATTAGTGTTTCCATCCCTTCAACAAAAACAGAGATACATTGTAATTTGATGGCTTTGCTACATTAAAACCTTTAAAATCCGTGACTGTATTTAGTAATAGAATAGCTTCATCCAAAATGCCATATGGGTATCCTAGACAGTAACAGACTAGTCAGATTACTATAGACAATGAAAAGGGACTTCATTTTCTGTGTCCCCAGTGGTCTGTCCAAAGTAAAGAGGTAAGGCACTTCTTTTAGGTGGTGGTTCTGCAAGAGAGAATTTTTCTACCGCATGGTCTTGACCTTCATAAGGTATAATCACACTTACTCAAGCTCAGTAACCATCTTTGTAGTTCTAGGGCAGAAAACTTTGTAGTTCTCTCAGAGTGTGCAGGATTTAACTTATAGCCTACAGAACAGACTATAGTCTTCACTCACACACATATTTCCCATACATTTCCATATATCCTGTCAGCATTTCTTAAGATATATTTTCCTAATAAATATTACATTTGCATCATTTCAGGATAAATTCCATTTAACTGCAGACAATTAAAATCTACCAGGCCCAGCTTCTATTCAGACTTCTTTCACACAGAGCTCGCTGCTACAGAAATCTGAAAAGCATTCAGCTAATAAAAGGTAATCATTCCCATTTAATTCAAATGGGCCTGGCTCCTACATTGAACCAAGACAATTGGGCATCTCATGTGGTTTCCTAAACCTACTACAGATTTCACACTTTGAGGCATATATTGGATGGTAGCATTTGGGCCTGACAAAATTAGACATCTCAGGAGGCTCTGTTCTTACATGTCTTAGTACCAAAATGGGCACTGTAGATTAACTGTGGGATTTTCAACATAGTGCTATATGACATTTTGACATAATACCCTGAGTCTAGATTCACATAATATGCAGCAATTTAATAACCCTAGACACATTAAGCTGTTATGCTTGGAAGCATTTTTATCTTTTCCTCTTGGCCATCCATCTAAAATTACGTTCTCAGTTTGTAGCTAGTTTAGATCATTTTGTTTTTCTTTGTCCGATTTTCCTACGAACGGATCCTGGTAGAATTATATGGACTTCAAGCCCTTCTTCCTGAAGTCCCTGGTTCTCTCTTATTTGGTATGTACATTTTTAAAAGCTCTTTATTTGCACTGTCTATTTAATAAACATTTTGTCAAGTTGTGATCATTTTCTGCAGTGCAACTGGTATTCTGGTTTCTGTCATACAGCTTTCTATAGAGTATGGGCTACTGCTGTCTTAACTGATTTCTTTCCAGAAACAGTACCAATCAAAAACTTTTGACAATTCCCGCCCCCCCACCGTCCAGGCATAGTTCCGTTTGTTTTAGACAGTGCTTCTTTAGAAGATGACATCCTTGAATAATCTTATACAACGGCCTTCACCTTGAGATCCTAAACTTTGCTGATTTCAAAAGGTTCCAGTTCTCTCTCTCATATATAAAGGGGCCAGCGGTAAGGATGGAGTGGGATGGCAGAGTGACGCCATGATGGTGGGGATGGAGGGGATGGAGTGGGAGGTGAGGCCAACACCACTGGCCTTGCCTCCCTCCTCCCCCAGCTCTGTACCTTGGAGGCAGCAGCAGTGCAGGGTGCTGGCGGAGGGGGATGGAGGGAACAGCAGGGACAGCTTCCACACCCCCTCCCCCGGCTCCTGGGAGGCAGTGGCAGGGCAGGGTGGCGGGTGGCGATGCTCCATCCCCACCCCCTCCCCATCATTCTTGATGGGCAATTCACTAGTGCTTCTATAACAATTACAAAAATACTATTACCATTTACATCAGTTATGTCAAAAGCATTCTGTATTCTTCTGAATGGCATTGTGAGTGGAGCCTTTAGTGAAGATAAGTTAAAGATGAATTTGTTTAAATACATGAATGTGCACATACACCTAATTCCTACTTGTTTTAGGGCCTTTCTATACAACTACCTCTATTTTATTTTAAATCATACCACACTGCTCACAATTTTTCTGTTCCAGTTCAACTCTTATTTGGCATACAGAGGAACAGAGTACAGCCTTACTTTGCATTCTTCCTTGAAGCCCCAGTCAGTAGATGATCAACTGCCACTTAGTTCTTACCTAGATTCTCAAAAATATGGGGCAAGATTGTTTGGAGCATTGCAGAAGCTGAAGCAATTTCATGTATTAACCAAAAGGGCAGGCTACTGCAGACTTTTGTACTTTTTCTAGCAAGTAGTGCACAGTAAAACACTTATCTAAAACTACTTTTATTTACAGAAATCTGGACACAACTACCTGTTCCCATGAAGAGATAATAGAATTTGATGGTTTTATTTTAACATGCTGGAGCCAAACACTGTGTGTACAGATATGGTTAACAGATGAGTTTCAGAGGGAGGTTGGAATGGAAGTATGGTTACAGCCATTTAGGTTAGGAGGGCTTAAGCAGACAGGGTTGGGGTCAATCCAAGCCCAGGAAAACCAGACCCAGAGATATGGCTTGAACTATAGGTCCCCGGGATTCTTTGTGGGCTAGCTTTGAGGAAAGCAGGGAAAAAGAGCTACAATGTTAAGGCCATTTTGCCCAAAGCCAGCATGGTTAGAGAAAGGGAATGGCCTTGTTACCTGATATGCTCCCAGAACCACTGAAAAAAGCTCCAGGGAGATTGTAGAAGGGTCTGGTCTGGGTGCAGCTGGGAGAAGGATCAACTTCCCCATAGAGGAGAGCCCAGCAGAACTGACTGACGCTACAGGATGAGTTGCACTTAAAAAGCTGCAGAAAGTGGTACACCCAGTGTGACTGTAAAGTGGGGAAAATCCTTATGGCATCTAGGAAAGCTTGGCCTGTGCACAAGGTGAAGATTCTCACCCCAAATGGTCCTTGCACTATTGAAAGAGATGATTTTGTCATCAGGTTTCCATGGAGGGTTTCATGGGTTACGTTACAGATTGTGGCCTAATGCCTATGGGTATAAATATGACTTGTTTGTATCCTCTTGTTATAATGAGGTACTCTGGGGGGAAACTGAGTCACCAGTCACACACCCATACCCCCTCCCAAGAAGGGTTACACAGGTATCTATAGAGCCATGTGGATCATGGCCAGAGAGCAGATATGAACAATGATGGGAAAACTATTGTGACCTACCTTGGACATGTTATGTTTTCTATTCGGCCAAATGACAGAAGAGATTTTTAGTGCAAAAAGTGTGAATATACCCAAGGAAAAGATACATGAACCAGAAACATAAATTTCAAAGCTGTGGAGCATCCAAGAGAAAATTATGATTTCTTGGAAACACAGACTTTTCAAAACAAACAGATCCTGAAGTTGCTGTCCCAAGGGGAAGGATCAGAGATAAGGAAACTAGAGTCAAGAGGAAAAAAAGTAGGAGATGGGCAATCTGGACCCAACCCCTCCCCCAAACCTCCACCTCACTAAAAGAACTGAACTTGTTATGCCCTTGGAGAATCAACAATAGGAGAACACATCTTGGTAAAAACAGAACTAAAAACTACAGGGAAAGTTCCTGATAGACATTTTTGTGTCATAAAGCAAGCAGCCATCAAGACAGGTTCATTAACAATCCTGAGAAAGCAAGCAGTGATCATCAGCAGCAGCTCAATATTAGATGAGTAGACAGCAAGACTGGGCATGTTTATGAACTGGCATATCATCCATGTTAATGCCATGGGATCCTGTAGAACTGCACAGGTTGCAGAAGATTTCAAGAACCTGAAATAGACCTAAGGCTCAAGGTATCTTTTCAGAGATCATTTCAGTCCAACAGATCTAAAAAGGCAGAAAATACAGGTTGGGGGCAGAAAATACAGTAACAATGGCATAGTGCATTGAACATGTAGATGTACCCTGTGGCAAGGTATTTAGAAGAATTTGCAATTTTGTTAACTAACACTAAACGAAGATAATCCTGAAGAGATAAATGCAGTATAAACTCAACCACTGTGTCCTGACAAAAATTGGAAAGAGAAGGAGAGAGAAGAGAAGACTTTTTTTATTTGCTTATATACCACAGGTAGGCATGCAGGAGGAATCAGAAATTCTCAAAAATGAGAAAATGGAATCTAATAGCCATTTATGAGACTTGGTGGGATTATTTGCATGGAAGAATGTTAAAAAAATACTCATCATAACTCATTTAAGAAGAATTTTTCCTTTTCTGTGTCGTTGCTACTTTGCAGTAGTGTCAGAAATTACCTGTGTGGCACCACAGCTATGCAGTAACAGCACTTACTATGCAGTCATTTAGTACCTGCTTAAGCAAGTATTAAAGGACTATGCAGTAACAACTGCGCAGTCTGGCACACATGTAAACGCTCCCTGTGATAAGGTATTTAGCAGAATTTGCAGATTTATTGGAATTTGACAGGGCTGTGCTGTGAGCACTTCTGCTGTGGCTTTGAACTTGTGACTTCTGAGCTGTTGACCAGATGCCTTAGATCCTGCCTGCTCGCACTTAGCAAGAATGAAATGGATAAAGAGCAGTGTGGAGAGGACTGACATCCTACATTAAAGATAGTATTACCTTTTAAAATTATTGGCAACTCATAACTATGGGATTTGAGTGCACATGGACCTACTTGCTAACTAGCAGGAGGGGTACTACTGTGTATCTGTTACAGACCTCCAAATAGAAGGCAAATGATGAAGTTTCTCCTTAAGCATTCATCTGTAAAGTGTAGATAGGAAAAAGTGTTATGAGAAATTTCAGTTTGGAGATCTATGCTGAAGGTTCCACATCACCATTGGTAAGTCTTCATTAGAGTTTCTAAAAATCACAGGGGTTTTTTAAAAAAAAAATATTGCCCCCGGCATGAAGCAAGTATTTTGGACCTTAAATATGGCCAACAAATATGAATTAATCGCTGGGCTGGAAGTTGGTAATTACCTACTGACTTCATGTCATGTTGTGATTGCACCCAATATCAACAAAAAAAAAATAGTGCCAACTGATAACTTCTCCCTCTCTCTCAATGCTTCAAACAGAAGAATTTTCCAAAGCTGAGGAACAGTATGAGCAAAAATGACTGGAAGAAAACTGTGAGCTCTTGGGGAAAAAAAGCTATAAAGCTATGACCTGACATGGCTTTATAGTCATGATATATGTATTTCATGGAAACTAAAATATATATATAAGGAAACTGAAATTCTTCAGGGATAAGAACAAGAAAGAATACTTTAAGTGTGCTAAGAAGAAGAAAAAATCCTAACACTGTTATAGGATCAATACTAGATCAAGGCAGTCAAATGTCCTTCAAGCCTAATGCCTTATAAGGCTAGTATGGTTAAGGCACACAAGGGAGTGACATGGCTGGCCTGGCACCATGTCCAGATGCTTGACAGCTTAGCCCAAATGGCCACATAGTGAAGTTACAACTGGGGCAACCTTTGGTATAAGTTCAGAGCAGGACTGAGCTTGTGCCTCCAGAGCCACAGCAAGACACATTAACAGTTCTGTCCCCTACCTACTACTAGACAGCCATTGGTAAGTCTGATGCTAGAATACTTTGTACTGTCTTTTGTTCTTAAAAAGCTGCTACAATTGGAACATTTACAAAGAAGAGCTTTCAAAACAACTTGAAGACTGGAAAGAAATGGCTTGTGAGAGATAAAGAGCTTGATCTAACAGGATTCATTCAAAAAAAACCTGAGAGAAGGTTTGATTATGGTGCACGAATATCTTCACAGGGAGAAGTCTTGTCTCTAAAAGCACATTGCATTTATTTATTGCTCATGTCACAAAGCAATCTCATGTAGCACCTTGCTTTGTCAAAAATTGCATTTGTATATATGAGTTTCCTCTGAAAGAGCTGTATACGTACATATGTCTGCTTTACTTTTGTGTTTCTTTAAATGGAAAATAGCACATTCATGCAAAAGTGGTTGCTTCTTGGGCTGGAGACCTTTGCATTGTACTGTGGTTTCCTGGCTATATAACAAATAAATCTGACCCCTACAATTCATTTACTCTGCTGCAAACTTCATGCCTTGGTAGGCATTTTGAGTTAGATGTTCTTATTAACACAGAGATTTGAGTAAAATATCTCCTTACCTTTCAATGCTAAGCCCGTTTTCCACAATAACCTTGCTTTCACCTAGTTACCATCACTCACACTGCAGATATTTCAGTTTCTAATTAATCTGTCTGTCACTAGTTTAAATTCACCTGACTGCATCATATCTGTAATATAATGGTCAACTGTCTTGCTTTGCAGCTGGTTCCTTGCAAAGAACATGGCTTTCCCAACTGATATTTTTGCATGGATCAGTGTGTACTTAAAATGTTTGCTGTCCTGTTTCTGCACCCACTGCAACATATTGTAGATCTACAGTGCCTTGTGGCTTGTCACCTGCAGCAACATGGAGGATTTCATCCTCTCTGATGGTGAAAATCCTCTATCTTTTTATTAGCACCTGTCTCCAGGAAAATGTGGAAGTGCTGCAGATACCTATTTTAAGCTCGGCCAAATTTCTTTCCAGACTGAGGAGTCCAGTAACTTGATTTGGTATGTTTATGACAAAACCGAGTTATTTTATAACTCAGGGTATATGATGAAAAAGATGTGTTGCACAATAATGTTGTTAAGGGAATAAACTTTATTTCCTGGCAATAATCATGTGATGGAGCAATAAAAGATTAACATTCTAAGTCACGTGTGATATAGGCCAGTATTCGGTAACTCCTGTGACTACTGTAAAGCCTTGGCAGAAGGTGTAACAATTTACCACATCACAAAATCAGGCAACTGATTATGTGTGGAGAGGTCAGTGGTAGGGAAAACATTAGAAGTGTTCATGAAAATGTTATGGGGGAAATCTGAGTGCAAAAGTAGTCATGGAGCCAAAGGAGACCAAGTCAGAGGGAGCTGCCTCAGTAAACTAAGGGTTCCTACATGTACTGGTGGAGTAGATGAGGGGCTAGTCCTAGACTCTTGTTCTTGCTTTCAGTCACTGATTGTGCATTTTACATTAGATAGCCATTAAAAACAGAAATAATCCTAGGAAAATGAACTGGACCACGGGACACTTCTCCCATAGAGGGTGTCCTAATCTCAAATTCTTGTTGACTCTTTTTCTCACCTCATGTATCTTCCACTCTTGACTGCTCAGGAGGACTGCACAAAAAGTGGGCACTACCACCACTAACTGCTGTGGATTCCCTAGCTTCAGAAGTGCAGTATGAGGCAGTCTTTGCACGTGACTTAGTGTTGTAAATTGTCAGTGAATGGAGATGCATACTGGATAGCTTGAGAGAGGCGGGGGTACACAGCTAAGTACAACAGCATTTCCTGTAGATTATCTCAAAGCAAGTCCAAGTTGTTTGAGTCACATACCACTCTTCATTTTTTGTACAGTGATTATCAACCAGAGTGCTATGGCACCCCAGGGTGCCTTAAGATCCTTTCAAGTGTTCCACGGGATGCCACACAAACAAGATTTACAAACATGATTTGTAAGATAAACCCAGAGATTTCCAATAGAAATCCAAGCTGTAGTCCTCCTGAGTTCTTTGCAACAGTAAAAACTGCTGTTATTCTTCTGTACCCAAAAAATGAGTGAAAACTAAGAGCTAACATTTTCTGATGGATGCCTCAAGCCTATCCGGAGGTGCCTTGAGTCTAAAAAGGTTGGGAAACACTGACTTAAACCTGTAAATATGAATCACCCTTAAGTTTCTCTGAAGTTTCTCCAGTGGCTCTATGGGAGTACTAGATGCCTACCCATTTAATTTTGAATCTCCCTCCTGGGCCCTACGTTTAAAAGATGAGCATTGGAGTGGCTACTTTTAGACACATCCAGAGATCATCTGAATCCTGGTTTATTGTAATACAGTACTACTAACATGAAAAGAAGGTGGTCCATCAACATCAAAGCTGTGATCACTGATGGAGTGTGAGGATTCCAAGGCAAAAAAATTATTGTTAAAATAACTTAGTCAACGTAAGTAATATAGCCCTTTCACTTGCCAACTGTGTTTGCTGAAAGACAGCCTTCTTACTGATTGAAAGAAGTTATAGAAACACACCTCACAGAAGCTCTCAGTTAAATCAGGAAATTTCTCTTGGCAAGGAAAGAGACTGGGAAAACAGCATGTTGGTTACCACAACCAAAAAAAAAGGACACATAGAATAAAGAGATGGAAAATTAAAGAGCACTCCTTCATCAGCAATCAGAAATAGGGCTGGAATTGGTTGACATATGTCACCAAAGAGCAGAAACAGCTTACAAAAAGTTTACATGTCACAGCACAGTGGCAGAAAGGTGCTGACAAAGAGGTCCTTTATTTTCTAATCCTGTCCCTGGATCCTTTCCGCTCCTGTTAATAGCAGTCCAGTAGGGGTAGAATCCCTGCAGGAGTGCATACAGAAAATCTAGGATAAAATGTCAGCTATTGTTCAAGTGCACCAGGACAAGGGGTGGGAAAAGGGAATAAGAAGTCACTGTCTTCCCTCTGTGTTCCTGAGACAGTAGCCAGTCCCAAATGGAAGGATTTTAGCATCTGTCAAAGCATAAACTACCCAAAGACCATGGTGTAGCAGAGCAATGAGCTGGGCACTGCATCTATCCCTCAGCCCTGACTGTGCCCACCCCATGGCATGGCAGGGAATTCAGGAACTGCCGGTTGCTGGGTGGGGAGAAAACTCAGCCCAGAGCAGATCCTAAGGAGGCCTGGGAAAACCCTACACAAGTGCACTCACCTGAAGGTACGACAACGAGACAGAGGGTGAAAAGGCCAGTCAATTGGTTACCTAGCATCTGGAAGGAAAAATAAAGGCAACTGTCTCTGACTGAAAGGAAGAGGCAAGAGGGAGTGGAGGCTCCCAGTTTGTGAGTGAGTGGGGCAGATGGCTCCAGGCTTTTCTGTTATTATATATTTCTGTTACACCGGTGGATGTGGAGAAAGTGTAGGAGTGGTGGAGCTCCCAGCCAGGGGTCCTCTGTTTAAACACACAGGGCAACAAAACCAGCAAATCCAGCCAGCCCTTAAAGGAACAAACCCCAGTTTGGATGGTGACTATGGTAAGTGATTAATTCTACCTGTGGGAGCATTCCATGTGATAACGGTGAACTGCCTCCTATTACATGAATTAAACTTCCATCAAGTCGTGATGGGTGAGAATGACAAAAGGTGGCACCTATAGGACAATCCTGGTCATGGTAGTAGCCAGGCCTGGGCACCTACCCCTGATGCGCCCACACATGGACTGGACAGGAAGGAAAGTTTAAGGTCTAACTCAGCATCTGTCTACGAAATCTCCCAAACTCCCACATTCACATTTATGCAGAGGATCATAGAGGGAATAACTCTAACTTAGAAATAATTGAAAAACTGGACTGCACCAGTGCTGACCTGATCCAATCCAAAACGCACCTTTTCCCTGTCTGATTGAGAGGCATGCTTCAGTCTCTGAGTTTCATGCTGTAAATGCGCAAATCACATAAAACCCTTAACACCAGCGTGAAATCAGCACAAGAGCATCAAAGAACAAGGAACACAGAATAAGTGTCTGCAAGGAACAAAGACTCTTGGGAAAGTTTCCTTCTCCCTTTCAGACCATGACTGAATTGATTAGCCCTTAAAGAACAAGATGGTACCAACAAAGAAGACTATTAGAAAGAACCCCTCCCACCAGTTCTGAGCTTCTCTGTCACAGGCTCAAGAAAATGCTGCTGCCAACTGACTTTTTTTTTTACTGGATTTACGTTATAAGTGCCTGCAGGATATAAAAAGAGAGATACCAAAACACACAGATTTCTTGCAGCTCAACCCCATCCTTTCTATTTTCGTTTGCCTCTAGGAAGAAGCAATCTTTTACTAGAGTAGGACACTGCAAGGCATGGCACACAGTGGCTGCTGGACTCTAAATCCATTCCACTGCTGATTGATAGTTAGAGACCACATGAGAGACAGCATATCGCATTATCATTCCCCACAAAATGCAGTCCCTTGTTGAAATACATTATTGGAGGTCCAGAAAAGTGTCCCATTACAGCAAAAAAATCTTCAGCCACCACTATCATTGTGCAGCTGGAGATTTTAAGAGGGGAGTAATTTCCCCATTAAAAAAAAACTTATTGGTATATATGAAGCAAGAAATCAAACCACCCCTCTGGGCCAAACTGTGAGCTAGCCGATATAGCTACACAGGGTGGGCAGGAAGTGTAACGTTTTCCCTGTGTCCCCCAAATGGGCTACAGTGCATGCCAAGTCACAACAAAGGGGCACAAGCAACATTGGATGCTACTTCCCGTTCCATACAAGTGAGCAGGCTGAGACAGGACCCAAGGTAAAGCCTTGTCTCTTCTCTGTCAATGCACCAGTCAGTGTTTGTTGGGGTAAATATGTGGTGCTAGAGAGAGGGCTGGCACATCTTGTTTCCATCATGGCACTAGGGGAAAGCACAGACAGAACAGTAATTAACTCATGGCTTGAACCTTATTCTGCTCTGGGTGCCTTAAATTTGTCTTTAAACTCCCACAGTTTTCACTACCCACACTTGGGAGATGGACACAAACAGGCAGATCTAGAATTTTGAAGAGGGGGGAGCACAAGGTGAGGTGCATCATCATATATAGAAACAATACATTTTTCTCCAGTTAAAATTAAATTAGAAGCTTTAATAATGTGCCAGGGACCTAGAACTATATTATTCAGTTTAAGATTGAAGCACAAATAAATATAACCTCATTAGAATGAGTTACAAACACTCTGCAGGCATGAACAATGTGTGTCCCCAGTGGCTGGGAGGGAAGGGGCAGTGCTGGCGGCAGCAGGGGAGCGCTGACCAGCGGTCAGCAACCATCCACAGATGCCGCCGGCAGTGGCGGCGGTGGCCAGCAGCAACCACTGACCACCTGCAGGCGCCATTGGCAGTGTCAGCGGTGGGGGTGGGGAATGGTGAGTGGCGATCACCTGCAGGCACCGCTGACCATGTCAGCCGCGCCTTTTTATAGGGGGTGCACCACCATGCTCAAAGAGTGCACGTGCACCCCCTAACATCACCAATGTCTGCAGGGTTGTGAAATAGGAGCTTTATTACCAGGAGCAGCTAACAGATAGCGGAATTGCAGAACAAAGGATAGCTTGATTGGAGAAGATTCAAGACTATTAAAAAGGAGAGGCTTGTTAACATCTGTGTAATGAAGAGTTTAGAAGGGATCCAGTAAGATTATAATGAGCCATGGAGTCAATCAGCTTCCTCAGCACTGCCTGACTAGAAATGCTCCTGCCACTGCCAGGCAGTTGGTTTTAAACTTTGAGTGCAAGGGTACAAGTGTACCAGTGCATCCCCCACCCCTACCCACCCTGGATACACCCCTTGACATGCACTGTGTGAACAATCAAGGTTTCCTTGTTATACTGGCTCCATTATATCCAGGGAACCTGTCTACGGCAAAACACCTGTGCTTTTAAAATCATGTTTGGACTTTGGCTGGTCATCCACAGTTGGATTTTACCCTTTCAACTATAAATAATCTGCAACTGGGGCTGCAATTAACAGATTAATTCTGCAAAAGATTCAAATCCATATTTTAAAAGCACTGTGGATAAGATTGTCAAAAGCCCCCATTCTTCTTCCTTTGGTACTCCTCAGTCCTTCCCAGGATAGTGGAGGCTCAAACAATGCAAAAAACTTCATGTTGGTATTTTGTCAGTACCGACCATGGCCCTCAGCGAGACCAGTGGAATGAAGTGCTTTCTTACAGGAGCACATTACAAATTACTGCTGTCTCCATTCCAGCTCCATCAAACAGCATGAACTATCCTGTGTCAGGTGAGAGTCAAGCATTTTGTTAAACACTCATCACTGCAATAGCCAAGCATTTAGTTCAGCATTTAAAAAGGGCAATGCAATACTTTCATAGACTGCATAGACATCAGGGCTGGAAGGGACCTCGGGAGATCATCGAGTCCAGCCCCCTGCCCAAAGGGCAGGAAGTCAGCTTATCTAACTTGGTCCATAGACAAGAGAGATTGTTACCACTGGAAGGAGGCAGGCTGTTTTATGAAAAAGGATGTTTGAGAGTTTGCAGCTTCCTCTGTGTAACAACAGCCCTGGCCAAAAAGTACAGCTTGTATTTTGCTGCAAAAGATGAGACCTTGGCTCAGCATGCACTCGTCTGAGAGGGAATGCCATAGCCAAGAACACTCATTATAAATGCACCTGAGGAATTTACCCTGGACTCTGGCAGTCGTAGTATCCCTGCATATTGGTGTATCTTGGGAGGGCTGGGCAGACACTCATAAATGGAGGAAATTGCACCCATGTCCTGGACCACTTGACAGATCAAGACTAGGAATTGAAAGGGAAGCTGAAATTTGATGGAAAGTCAGCATGGATCTTAGAGCACTGGTGCCTTCCTGTCAGGAGGCAAGCTGTAGTATGCTGGTCCCAATGAAATGGGGGCCAAACTAGTGCTGGTAAGGGGGAATCCCAGTCTCTTTGCCATCACTGTGATCTTCCTCAGAGTAGTTCCTCGTCAATCCCAAGAGAGCATCTATCATCACAGTCTTCCTCGCAGCACTGGCTGGAAATCCCACTGTCAGCTATTGCAGAGAAATGCCTTCAACATTGCCAGACAAAACTCCAGCACTGTGCATACCAGTGCCAGCTGAGACTCCCAACGCAGGCTTCCTAACAGCTGTGTCTGTCAATGCCAGCTGGATTCCAGTGCAGTAAAACAATCAAACAAGCACTCAGAGGAGACTAAGAAATTGGAATGCAAGACTGAACAACATTTCCAGCAGGGGGTTTAACAATTTGACAGCCAAGACTTCAACTTTTCTCTTGCATCATGGCCAGGCGCCATGCTGGCATAAGCAGCGTTTGCCTCCAACCATTCACGCACTAAGCAGTTTGTACCTTCTTCTTTTTCTTTTTAAATACTTTTGTTTTTCTTTATGCTGCCAAGAATCTGGGCTTAAAATTTAAAGGGATGAAGGCACTATTGCTCTGACTTCTTTTAAAGTTCCAGCCAGCTCTGACTTAAGAGAAGTAAAAGGGGAAGAGGTATATGCATAAACTCCCAATCCAAGGATGTCCAAAAGTATGCAAGAGCAGAGTTAAGCTTAATTTATTAGAGACTTCCTTGTCTCACCATACGCATTTCAAATCACAAAGGAAAGCAGAGGGCAACAAAGCTAGATACAACCACTAGAAAGCAGGGGACTTGAGAAAGCAGAAGAGGTCTGTTCTGCAGACAGAGGTGAAGCAAGTTCGGACAAAAGGCTCCAAAATCTTTCAAAATGAAATCACTGCAGAATGACGGTGATTCCCAGTCATTGGCTTGACCAGAGCAGGGAGTTTCCTCAATTGCACTGAAAAACACTTGCCTCTTTTATGTGACATTCAGTAGCCTGATTTTACCTAGAAGGCCAACCGTAGCAGTTTTAACTGTGTCCTTGCTTTTCCTGCTATTAAAGCTGTGTAAATTCCTGTGCGTCCAGACAAAACCATGCCCTAAAGATTAATGTAGTATCATAAATGGCAGTTAGGCAGAACCGGCAGGACATATGGCATGTTACCACTGAGGTGAGTGAAGATGTCATGATTGCTGCTGTCTGCTATCCAGAAGACACAGCATGCCATGGTGCACGTCAGAAGGCAGCAACAGAAACCTGTGGCTATGTGAAGGGACAAAGAGCTGTTTTTAACCTCTCCACAGCTGTTGTCATTAAAATGTGTTTGAAAGTCCATCTCAGTAACAGAGTATTCATGGCAAAATAAAAATGACTGATACATATTTTCAAAAGCAAATAGCCAAATATGTTTAAACTTGGAGTTCAGGGAACTGGGTTCGTTCCTATTGTTCTAGATGGTGTACACCATAATGAGAATGATGTACATTATATATCTGTCAGAAGACCAAAAAGTGCTTTGCAAATGTAATGATTTACAGTTCACAACACCCTTGTGAGGTAGATGACCTTGTCCCTATTTTCGGAAATGGGAAAGTTGAGGCACTAAGGCTGAAAGACTTGCTCCCAGTCACAAAGAAGCCAAAGGCAGACCTGGGAACCAAATCCCAGAATCCTGATTCCTGTTTCTACATTATAGACAGTGGGTGTGTCCATACATACAATTAATGCAAAGCAATAAACTCCAGAGCAGTCTGAGCTGGACTAAACTACTCCTGGGAGCAATGTTTACAGGTGTACCTGGGATAGCAGCAATCTGAACTGGAGTAGAGCAGGCCCAGGCTGGCAGGGGGCACAGGGGGTCAGCCCTGGGCTCTGGGTGGCAGCGTTGGGTAGCAGGGGCTGGCTGGGGCACAAGGGTGCTGAAAATGTAGACTTGTGTGGCTAAGCAGCAGGCAGGAGTCTGGCCCCTGGCTGCCTGGACTGACTGGGTGCATTTATGCCTATGGTCAGCATCCACATGTGTGTTTAACTGAAGTAAATTACCCTGGTATAAGATAGTACTGTCCTCAATAGTCTATCTTATGCCAGCATAAATTAGTTTACTGAGGCCTAATACTGTCACACAATTTGGTCAGTGACACGTTACTCTGCAGCTAATTAGTCTACTTTACAGTAAAGCGCATGTGTAGACACAGCCAGTAAGTAGTTCTGCCTTCCATTTTACTTGGCCTTGTAGATAATACCAGCAAGGAAAGGCTGATATTAAAGTCTGCCCTGCACATGCTTTGTGGAATACTTTCAGATCAGTACAACTGCAAGAATTAAACATTTTCAGGACTGCCAGTTCCCAGATTCTAGCTTTACTCCTACAATATTTGATGTTTTTCTTAAAGGTCCAGTTCCTGGAGTCATGTAATTTCATGACCGTCACACCCTGCATTTCTAAATGAAGTACCGGGGCCTGCCGAAGCTGCTTTCCCATGGCTCTTTATGCTACCATTTGAATTCTGCAGAGCTCAACACCTAACCAAGATAAGTTCTGTTCTCTGCTTCTAGTCAACTTCACTTCTTGGTTCTGATGTGTTTGTATGTCCAGTAACTGAGAGGAATATTTAAAGTATTTGTATGTAGTTAACATATTTATAAAAAAAGAAAAAAAATCCAAACCCACAAACTTGACAGCATTTCTCTGTACGCTAGAGTCTATAAAACACTTTGTTTACCAAACCTAAGCCGAGGCTCAAAAATATTTGGTTGTCTCTCTGATAGAAGATAAACCTAATCCTGCCCTGTGTTTCATAAAAACAGTATCAAGCCCACCTTCACTTAGCAGCCTGTCCATGGCTTGAGTCAAAGCCTAAAGCAGCTGCCTATCTCAGCCAATGTCCCTTTCCTTAGGGCTCTATGAGGTAGGGTACATTTGCTGTTTCTCTGTATTGATTTAAAAATTAAAGCCAATTATAACGATAGGAGCAAAAATCCAGAATTCTCTGTCCACTGAAGTTAATGGGAGTCTTGCTGTTGACTTTTATGGAAGCAAGTTTTATTTTTTTTTGCGGGGGGGGGGGAGGTTTAATATTCTTGATGACATTAAAACTGATTGTGGGAAATTAGTGCATCTGTCAGCAAGTTCTGTATTTGGACTGTGTTTCCCCAAAATGGAATGGAAGAGAAAGGAGAAATCATTAGCTGATTAAACAGTGGGAGAATTTGTTCCTGAAAAAGAACTGCACCTCTTCCCCATACTACTGCCAGGATTTTGATGAATGTGAATATACATACATTATATGTAAATATGTATACACATAGATTTTTTTTTGCTTTCATTTTCATAATCTTTTGAAAATGTCAGAGCTCTGTATAGAATCATGTAACAGGGACCCTGCCCCATTACTAAGAAAAGGGAGCAAACCCCCAGGGCCTGCTGGTCAGTCAAGCCCCCAGGTACAGACTCAAGGGTGGAAAAGACTCTAGTAAATACTTAGCACAGAGCCAGCAGTGACAGCAACATCAGCGTCCAGGAGCTTGCATAGAAACAGTGCATGGCCCAGCAGCAAGGGACCTCCGTGAGACTGCTCCAGCAAACCAAATCAGAAAGCACCTGCGGGAGCTCAGGGAAGCAGGTGACCAGCAGGGGTCAGGGCTAGTAAGTCATATAAACACAGGCCCTGAGCCAGAGGAGGGCAGTCTGGCCCTGGAGACCAACAAGGAAAAAGCCCTACAGAAGACTGCCTGCTTGGGAAGCCAGAGAAAGGTCCTGCTTTCCCGGGAAGAGGCTGTTAAGGAGCTCATGTTTGGCTGAGAAGGAGATGCAGTTCAGATGGAGGATTTCAGACAGCCAGTGTGCTGGGGAGTTAAGTTGGAGCCAGTGGCCTAGAGCAGAGAAGAGTTCAGGACCAGAGGGCCCAAAGCCAGGCGGAAGCAGGGCCCAAGGAGGGCTGGGACAGGGCTGGGACCCGGAAGCCAGGTCTGATGCAGTGGGACTAGACTATGGGAACCAAAAAGAGATAAAGGGGGCTGAGGCAGGAAAGGCCAAGTCCTGACAAGGATATGAAGTGGTCTGGTGTCAGGTTTAGGGCCAAGTGCACCAAAACATGTAATGAGCCTGTAACAGGGGGCCTGCTCGGGGCTAACTTCCCAGTGACCCACCCACCTGTTCCTGAGCTAATCGCCCACCTTCTCTCCTGCCACACCTTGTTGTTAATTATTTAATTGATCTTAAAAAAGCAGGAGGCTGCCCATTTCTTGCCCTGATGCCAGGGGGTGCTATCTGCAGTTCTGTTCCTCCCCTACACTATAGCCCAAGCTTCACAGATGGCATCCAGATGTTCTCAACAGTCACCGGCCCCACGCTGGGCCCCCTAATCCTAATGTTGAACCCCTCTATGATCCCTCCATTCCGGTGGCCTAATCCACCTTCATCCTGGGCAGCATAGCTCCCTGAACCGCTTCCCCTTTGGGTGTGGTCCCCCGGGACCTTTGGCCCAATTCCAGGCCAGTCGGAACCCCAGGCCCTCGGCTCTTGGGTGTTCCTCGTGGTGGGTCCCTGGCCCTTCGGCCCTTCTGGTCCTGGCCCCAGTATGGACCAGTCAGGGGAAGTCCAGACAGGTGTGAGTCTATGGTCTCACTCTTTCTCCGGGGGTCCACCCTCCAGACCCTACAAAGGGGTGACCCACCCAGTTGTGAGGGCTAGGGGGTAAGGTGCCCCGACCAACCTTTCACTGGGGTGGTAACTGGCCTGGTATTTCCTGGGGGCTCCCACGCCATTGAGAGCCCCACAAGGCCACCCACTTCTGGCAGGGTGCAGTTTTAGGTCACGCCCAGGACCAGGAGCCTCCTGACCATCCCCTACAGCTCCTGCCCTTACCTCCAAATGATACCAGCAGCCCTCCAGCCAAACAAAGTTGTTGCCTGGCCCCCAGCAGCAGAACTGCCGTGTTTATATGGGCAGCCCCAGATCCAAAATGGCTGCCCTCATCAGGCACCTGGCGGCTGCTAGCTCCAGGCCCTTAAAGTGGCAGGCACAACCAGAGCCCTGCCATAGAGCCCATGAGCCAGAGAGTGAGACCAGGTTTGGAAAGCCCAGAGGCAGCCTCCTTTTCTTTAAAGGATTATAACATTAAGGTGTACCAGGAGAGGAAAGGGGAGAGTGACCAAGTTGGGCAGACCAAGCAAGGGCTGAGAAGCCAGCAGGGGACATCAGTGGCACCCCCTGAGACAAGCACCTTGTTACAGACCTGAATCAGAAGTCACAAATTTCACTAGAGACTACTCATGGGGAACTTCTGGCTAGAACCGCAAGACAGTCTTGGAAATCCCATAAGGAAGCCCATATTAAAGACATGTCCAACCATTTGTGCAGACTTCAGAGGTTTTAAGTAGTTCCAGTAAATGACCAAGAAGTATCTGAATGCTTGAGAGCTTAACTACACTTTGGCTGAACTTTAAACTTCAAATTTACTCACCACCAGTCTCATGAGCCCTCAGAAATGAAATGAAGAGTCTTCAGTTCTACATTTTAAGCTCTACATTATCTGATATAAAATGTCCTACAATGTAGTTGGAAATGGCAAGCACTGGAAGCCTCATTTCCTTTCTTGTTTCTCCTGCTCAGTTCTCTGTGACAGTCACAAAATAGTACTGTCCCTTAAATAATTAACTATAATTAATAATTAACAGTATCTAGCAGTAATGGATGTAACACATACGGCAAATGCACTGAAACAGGAATAAATGCTACTCCTACTGAAGACTAAAACCCAGCATTTAACTAAAGTTGTCCTAAAAATGTTACTTAAAATCAATATTTGGTTAATTTTACAAGTGATAGCTGGTACAGTCACAAATGATAGTGAAATCAGTGTAGGTGATGTAGTAAGGTGGATGGAACCTATAATAATCATTTTAGCACATTCCCAGCAAGATAAATGTCCAATTGACTCTTAAAAGAGTCCAGAGTAGGTGCTTGCACCACATCTGGGGGGAGTCTGTTCCAGGCCTTGGGGGCTTGGACAGTAAAGAAGTTCTTCCTTATGTCCAGCCTGAAATGGTCTTGGAGGAGTTTGTGACCTTCTGACCTTGTCACCACATGAGGCACTCTGGTGAACAGGCGTTCCCCCAGATCCTGATGCACACCCCTTATACACTTATAGGCAGCCACCAGGTCCCCCCTGAGCTTGTACTTTTCCAGGCTGAAGAGTCCCATAGCTCTCAGCCTCTCATCATAAGGCCTGTTTTCCTGCCCTCTGATCATGCACATGGCTTTCCTCTGGGCTCAAGATCTCAAGCTTCTCCACATCCTTTTAAAATTGTGGAGCCCAGAATTGGATTCAGTACTCCAGCTGTGGCCTCACCAAGGATGAGGAGGATGACATCCTGGGATTTGCTAGAGAAGCATCTATGGATGCAAGCCAGAGCCAGCTCTCTTTGCTGGCTGCAACATCACATTGGTGGCTCATATTAATCTTGTGGTTAATTATGACCCCCCAGGTCCCTTTCAGCTGTGGTGCTAGAAAGTGTAACACTGCTGAGCCTATAAGCATGCTGCAGTTTTTTCTTCCTAAGGTAGAGTACCTTGCATTTTTCGATGTTGAAAGCCATCAGGTTTTGGCCACCCATTTTCTGAGCCTGTCAAGGTCAGCCTGGATGACCATCCTGTCCTTGGGTGTGGACGCTTTACCCCAAAGTTTGGTGTCAGGTTGAAATGGTAAAATTTGCACTGCTAGCACAGTGAGGGGACCAGATTAGGAAAGTGAGATCAGAGCTGGGGGAAGTGGACTGGAGCAGACAGTGAGTATGGTTCTGTAACCCCTGGTCTGTCAAGGCCTGCTGCTTTGCCGTCCCCAGTCAAGGGTGGTGGGAGCCTCAGCTGGAACCAGGAGACCAGGGATCTCATCCCATCTCCCCTACTGGAATTGGGAGACCAGATGTGGAGAAGTGTTTAGGGATTGGAGGCTGGAGAGGTGGGGGTTCAGGAGGGGAGTGAGGACACACAGGGCTCACAGTCTCTCAGTTCCATAGGGGGCACGCTGGAAAAGTGGAGGTGGATCAGACAGGAGGGCACTCCTCACTGATATAGTGCCCTGCTTTCTCCCCAGGGAAAGGGAGAGCTGAGCACTATGGGATGCTGGACTTGGGAGTCCCCTGTTGCAACTTCATACATAACCTGAAGCCCCTTTTTCCTTCAGAGTCCCTTTTAGAAAGCTTCAAAGGACCTGTATGTCTGTATGGCTCAGCCTTTGAAGGGCAGCTTCAAGTGTTGTGCAGATCCATACCTTGAGAAAGGTATGCAGGTTGGGAATTATAGTTAGACAGTTCTTATTGTCACTGTTTAAAATGAAGTGTTGTGTAAGCATGAGATTGTCTCATGATTTTGTTGAGAATGTTTGCATACCTTATTTTTGTGTTTCCATCCTTTTGGACTTTTTTTTGTATTGTGCTTGGTTTTAACTTCAGTTTTTAATTTCCTAAAATATCAGTATTTGCAGGTTACTTTATTGTTTTCACATGATGATATCCTTTAGTTTTCCCCCTAGCTAACTTAATACGTATGTGCTATTTTCACTTTAGGTTTACCAACTTCTTATTTGGGACTTCCCTTTGTTTGCATATCAAAGCTTGACTATCAAAATGGCACAAAACCTTGCTGGTTTGTAGAGTTAGAACCTACATCTCTGCATTTGTAATGTATTTAAAGTATGTAATTTGCAACAGGAACACTTTCATGGTTTATAAATACTTTGAGATTTGCTTTATATAAATTATAAGCGCTGCATGATTGTAGCTTATAACCACCACAGGAACCTGGACAGTATTTAAAATCTCTGATCTAAGCTTCCCTTAACTCCATGATAATTACTAATTCAGCCATGGATGTTAAGAAATCAGTAGACATTCTGAAGTGTGCAAAAAAATCATAGAAAATTAGTGTTGGAAGGAACCTCAGGAGTCCAACCCCCTCCTCAAAGCAGGGCCATCTTCAACTAAATCTTTCCAGCCAGGGCTTTGTCAAGCCAGACCTTAGAAATCTCCAAGGATGGAGATTCCACTACCTGTCTAGGTAACTTTTTCCAAGGCTTCACTACCCTCCTAGAAAGTTTTTCCTAATATCCAACTTACAGCTCCCTTGCTGCAACTTGAGACCATTGCTCCTTGTTCTGTCATTTGTTATCACTGAGCACAGTCTAGCTCCATCCTGTTTGGACCCCCATTCAGGTAGTTAAAGGCTGCTATCAAATCCTCCCTCAGTCTTCTCTTCTGCAGACTAAATAAACACAGTTCCCTCAGCCTCTGATAAGTCATATTCCCTAGCCCCCAAAACCATTTTCATTGCTCTCCGCTGGACTCTTTCAAACTCGTTCCAAACAACCTTTCTATAGTGGGAGGCTCAAAACTGAACACAGTACTCCGGGTATGGCCTCACCGGAGCAGAACAGAGGGGAATAATTACTTCCCTCGATCTGCTTGCAGTGCTCCTACTAATGCATGCATTATACTAACCAAACTCCCTAAAGTCCACAATGCTGTCTGTTCCTTCAAAGTCCATTAGATGTTTGGCAGACAGTACATTTCTGGATGAATTGGACAAGCAGTTATGAACTTCCTCATTGTGAACTAAAACATTTAAGACACTCAAATTTAAGAAAGATAATCTTGAACATTAGAAACCAGCAAAGATCCAAGATTATCAGAAGCATTTCAAACTTACCTAACCAACTTTTAACTAACAAGTGAACAAAAAGCGGTGGAATACTTTTCCACATGAGTTCTCATTTTTCCAAGTGTGATATTTCTGAAATGTTTGCCATTTTACCTAAAAAAATAAAAAAACAAAACAAAACCAAGAACAAGAACAAACCCTTCACATCTCCAACCAGAGGCCCTACCAAGTTTCCACTAGTAAAGACAGATAGAGGATATTTGATTGATCCTCACTCCCCTGCCTCCATGCTTAGCACCTTTTTGTGTGTGTGTGTCCTGAAATTGAGTGAAAAGTCATCTTTGCAAGATATACTTTGTTTCTTTAATCCAGTCATGGGGCTGGCATCCTGGCTGTTTAGGTGGATTTAAATTGTTTAAGTGCAATAAAAATTCAGCTCTTGAGTACCCTGCACAGCACACATGCACTTAGCCTTTCTTTCCCATTTTTCCCTTATTCTTATAAAAGTACTTTCTTTTTTAATATACCACTTATTTTCTTTGCTTGTGGGGTAGAGGACAGATTTTCCACTATCCTGTTCCTGTTTTCCAAGAGAATGTTGAAAACAAACTTGCTGTGCAATTTTTTCCTGTAATGGAATGCACTTCTGTCACTAGTCTTGGGACCTGGAAAAATATGCAGTTAATCTTAATGAAAAAGAACTAAAACATTTCTTATATTTTGGCTCCAGGGCCCCCTCTACACATTCCAGGTATTACACAATTTAGTGGTTAACTGCACAATTAACTGAGATCAGGTACACACGCAAAGTACCTATCACAATATAAATAGATCCAGCCAGCTCTAAAGTTAAACCTTGAAAATGTATACTAACTTTAGAGCTGGTTGCTATCCAGGTTTAATTTGCCCATGTCGCAGGGTCTCCCCTGTGGATGGGAGCTACATCATCTGACTGGGCTTCCAGCTGCAGGGGTGAACCATGCCCAGCTGGGGCTGGGAATCTTGCCACCAAGGGGAATCTCAGCCCCAGCAGCACCCACCAGTTGTGAACTGGGCCCTGCATCAGGCTCTACATTGTAGAGCCCCAGCACGGCCCCACATTGCTAGGACCCAGGTCCCACAGCTGCAGATGCTGGGTCCTGGCAGCCATGGGTTACACTACAATTTCCCAGCTGCAGGGGTGCATGGGGTGCCCCCATGGCTGGGAGATCACATCTACTACAGTCTCCTAGCTGAAGGTGCCTGAAATGCCCTGGGACTGCAAGACCACAGCAGCTGTGATCTCCCAGCTGTAGGGGTACTCCACGTACCTCCAGGGCTGGGAGATTGCAGCAGCTGCATCTCCCAGCTGTGGGGGTGCATGGGATGTGCTCACAACTGGGAGCCCCTCAGTTTAGGAGGCTCCCAACTGTAGGAGCTTGCTTCTTGCTGTTGCAGGGGGATCCTGATCCTAGGCTCCCTGTGCACCAGCAATAAGGTGGTATGATGGGATCTATTGTGCGATCGTACAATCATGCTCCTGCCAGGGAAAAAGGCGTGATTGTGTGCATCGTGTATTAGATCCTACAACACCTTTACCTGCACATGTAGAAGGGCCCTAAGAATAAGGAAAATGTTTCTAGTTATCAACAATATATTGACTGATTAGCAACCTAGGTAGCTGTATCAGGGGGTGTTCCTAGGGCCAGTTAGATGTTGCCCCGCCCACCTGTTTCTGGGCTAACCACCCACCTCTCTCATTGGCCACATCTTGATACAAAATTATGGTGTTAATTAGACAGGAGGCTGCCCATTCCCAGCCCTGATGCCAGGGGGTGTTACCTGCAGCTCCAAACCTCCCCTACACTGCAGCCCATGCCTCACAGATAACATTTCAGTTCTTAACATCTGCAGCCCCACATTGGGTCCCATAACCCTCCAGTCGGGACCCCTCCAATCAGGTGGCCTACCCCACCCTCATTCTGAGCTGCCTAGCTCCCTGAACTCTTCCCCCTCTCAGGTGTGGCTCCCCCCCGGGACCTTTAGCCACACAAGCCCTGGCCTCACTTCCAAGGCCAGTTGTAACCCAAGGTCCTTGACTCTGGGCATCCCTCAGTGGGCCCCTGGCCCCAGCTCTTCTGGTCCTGGCCCCAGTATTGACCAGTCGAGGGTGCCTCAAGTTAGGCTTCTGAGCATCTAGCCCACTTTCTCAAACAGGTCCACCTTCTCAGCTCTACTATGGGGTTACCCACCCGGTTGTGGTGGCTGGAGTTATTAAGGTGCCCCGACCCACCTTTTACTGGGGTGGTAACTGGCCTGGCATTTCCTGGGGGCTCCCATGCCACTAGGATCCCCACCAGGCCACCCATCCTTGGCAGAGTGCAGTTTGAGGTTGTGCCTAGGACCAAGAGCCTCCTAGCCATCCCTATAAGCTCTTGCCCTTACCACCTGGTTGTTTCTGCTGCAGCTCAGCCAGGCAGTGTTTGTGCCTCCGCTGGCAGCAGCAGACTGCAGCCTTTATATATTAAGTTCTCAAGATGGCTGCCACCATCAGGTACTTGCTGGATGCCTGATCCAGCCCAACAGTGCCCTGCCGCAGTAGCCTATGGACCACCAAGTAATTTATGTTAGCCATTTTTAGGTAAAATGGCAGGGGGCTGGACTTGATGATCTTCCAAGGTGCCTTCCAGCCCTAATGTTTATGAAATCTATTAAATAATTTGTATGGTATGCAGAAGTAGTCAGTGTGTATATAGAGAAGTTGACACCTTAAACTCCACATACTCTCATGCAGTCTCATTCCCTGTATCTTCATACACACATTGTATGGTGGGAGGGTTCACATTATTTCCAAGGTGGTAGGGACGGGGTGAGGTGACAGCCCACGTGGCATGCATCCCCTGTGGCATGCAACATGCCCAGTGTGCATCCTGGCACCTGCAACCATTTCAATGTGCACCCCCGGCCATGTGAAGTTGGACAGTTCTGTCAAACATCATTCCCAGCTGAAATGCTACAGAATAAGGAATCTGAGTTACTGCCAACTTTATATCTGTGATGCTCATAACAGATATGGGTATGTATGGAAAATGCACAACCTAAGTTGGGATATGTAGGCTTCAAGAGGTACTTCCTGTAATCTGTATTTCCATATTTCCCCATTTTTTATAAATTGTAATTTTCTGATTTTTTTCTTAATTCCAGTTTTTTTAACATGATCACTGACTAGCTGATCAACAATTTTTCATCCAGATTTTTCAGTGAAGTTAGGGAAGCTATTGCCCAAAGTGTCTGTGAACGAGTTTCTTGTTTTTCCATTAGTTTTAGCCTAAAAAGAAAATATAGATTCATAACTCTACCTCCTTTACGGGGTCTTATTTAGCTTAAGAATTCGTATAGAGCTAAAATCACCCTTTCTCTGTTATCCTAGTGTCTATTGTAGATCTTCCTTCTCTGTCTACAGTTTATTGAATAACTAGCTCCACTTCTCTTTATTCTACATTAATCCAATTTCGTTTCTCTCTCTGTCAACCCACTGCTTAGTGTGGGTCTGATTATATACACTGTTAAGGCTGGGCTCTTCCACCAGCCCTGGTGATTTAGTGAGGCAAAATGCTCATTTTGGATTTCATGGAGCATGACTGTTCTATCACCTATTAGGGAGGTGCACTCCATTCTGGGTCCATCTGTTTCACTAGTGACCAAAGAGGGTTCACTCATCTTTGCTGCATTTGCAAAGGCTTCTGCTCCAGGGTTGAGAGTATAATGAACCCCCGTGCACAGGGTCTGAGGGAACAAAATAAAGCTGCACTCTCTCCCCTTGTGCACACATAAAAGGTCCTGACAACAATTTGACAGTTGGGTTCTTCACTGCCCTGCAGCATGCACAGCTCTGCTATCAGACCTGGCACCTAATCCTCCTAATCCTCTGTCACCTGCAGCCCTGCTGCCATACCTGCTGCTCATTAGAGCTCTCAAGTCTCTGCCTTCCCATTCAGGCCTTCTGTTATACCTGCCGCAGGTCCCACTGAATGCACGGATTCCTTTCCGTTTTAATTTCTAAGCCCAACAGGTTCCATCATGTGAACTGACAAAAAGCCTAAAGCAAC
The DNA here is from genome assembly GCF_001723895.1 of Crocodylus porosus. Classification (NCBI taxonomy): domain Eukaryota; kingdom Metazoa; phylum Chordata; order Crocodylia; family Crocodylidae; genus Crocodylus; species Crocodylus porosus. Next base: position 54,767,459 of record NW_017728947.1, on the reverse strand, counting down.
AACAATGTGGGATATGTTCCAGGAGGAGGGAAGGGTCAGGGAGAGGAACAAATAAAGGAAGAACAGGAGGGAGTACAATTTCCAGAGAAGTAACTGATACTCAGATACAGGAAAGGGCAATGAGCCTGATCTAATTAATTAATTAACTTATTTTTCTGCTCCGATTGAAGCACTTGCACAAAAATCATGCCTGCTCTTGCAACTAAATACCTTGAGCAATATTCAGCTGGTGTATATATGTGTTACTCTGTTCACATCAACCTAGCCTTGGCTTCCCTCTCCATTCATTTCTGATTCCAGGAGGCCTGTCTGTCTCCCCGCAGTGATGTTTCTCTCTCTCTTTTAAAAAACATCTTTAAAAAAGTGCAAGTGGTCTGTGTTCCTATTCTTGTTTTCCTGACAACCTGAAAAAGCGTTGCTGCAATCCAGCATTGAGTTACAAATTCGGAGAACAGCCGCTAATATAATTAATCTTAGGACAAGCTCTTCCGCCCAAAATATTGTTTAAGGTTTTGTCCAAGGCAGAGCTCAGAGTGCACAATCAGATACAATCAGGCAAATGAGCCATCTTTTCAATTCACCAACATTAAAAACAAGGCTCACATTGACCTAACATGACCACTTTTAACAAGCATCAGCAAACTGTAAAGTACAAAATTCATGCTAAATTGAACTAAACCGAGGGTATCAAACGTTAGGCTCACAAGATGAAACCAGCTTGCAAAACTTTTCTGGGGCTTCCAGAGGGGCTGGAGTCTGCCACTAATTTATCAGCTATGGAGCCCTGCTGGGCATGTGCGTGGGCAGCAGGGTGGGGCTGAGAACGGCAGTGCTAACTGCTGCTTACATGTTGCCACCGCTGGATGCAGCCCATGAGGTTCCCTGAAGTCTGGAGGCAGCGAGGATGTGCAGGTAAGTTTGACCCCACCCCCCACTCTAACTAAATGTTTTGTCTAACCCAAACTAAACTCTTTCGTTTGGATCTGAGCACTCAAGGCTTTCAATTTCCAGCTTTCCTCCCACACAATGCAAATCATTTGGCAAAACCAAGACAGATTCCCAAAATATTTCACTGTCACCAAACCTTCATTTTTTGCCAACAGTTTTGGCTGACAAATCTCACCCACACACAGCACGTAATGCATACCAGTATACACACACTGTATAATTCTGCTCATGTACAAACAACTCAGATCTCTGCACTTTCATACAGATGCAGGATGCAGTTAGGGTGTGTTGTTTGTTGTGCTGTTGGACTGGGATATCGTTTGCCTTGAATCTCCCAATTTCTAATTGAGTCCCAAGACCCATATGGTAGCAATGAAATGAAGAGAGGAGGACAGACAGATAGTCTTTACCTCCTGTAGTTACTGAGACAGCATGTATCCTCAGGGAGAAGACGGTCTTTAAAGTAACAGTGCACATGACCTTTTACTTGTTCCATATGTCTTCCAGTCTTGACTTGAGTGATGTTCCCTTGGTGCATGAAACTGAATGGGAATTTCTGTCCACTCCTTCCCAAGTTTTTCCAAATAACAGAATTTCTGTCTAGGTCTAGCTAGCCTGACCTTTTCTACTGCACTTCAGAGGCACCATAGCCTCCCCAGTGTTTATGCCTAACAAGTCTATCCATTCCCACTTTAGGGGGTGTCCTTAATCTCCATCAACTCCCTGATTTCCAATTGTGTAGTAGTGCCGGTACCAAGAACCTCAGGATGGGCACTGTACCTGCAGATATACTGTCTTCTTACAGTAAGAGAGCTTGGATCCTCCTCCTGCAGGATGTTTTACAGGATCTCTTATTGGAGCTATCCTGGCCATAAATAAATGTCACAAAACTACTTCCCTATCTTTGTGAGGGGCAGCACAGAGACTGCCATGACAGAGCTGATAAAAAGAAGCCTGTTCCATAATAAGCTAAACAAGGAGGTGGCTCCTTTCCCCATTCCAGTCATAGCATATTTCCCTTGGTTATAGATATCTGAACAATCTACCATGGAGCAAAAGAAGGTGGGGCTTTACCATGCATCAGTTGTTCCAGTCACTGCCCAAGTGCACACTCTTACCCTGTAGGAAGTGCCCTCTCACTAAACTGCTATGATTTGTCTTATACCTAGCAGTAGCTGAGTATGGTAAAGACCTTCCACTTTTGAGCTAAGAGTAAATTGTTCCTATGTCCCTCTCTTTCCAAGGGAAGAAAAGAGATGCCTAAGCATCTAGGCAAGGGACAGACATTCAAAAAGCCTGAGCTTGAATTGATTCAATCTTTGCAGGTTAGTCTAACCTGCTAGGCTAAATCAGTTTTGTAACCAGACATACTGCACAGAAAAGCAGGCACATGCCTGCAGTGTCACATGCCAAAAGCTGGGGGGTACTAGAGGAGCCCTCCCATCCCTTCCACAGAACTGAGCTGAGGGGGGACCTGGCCAGACCACCAGGATGCTTTGATTAGCCCAGCAGGGAATTGATAACAGTGTTTATCACCCCTAACTCAGTGTTTATTACCTCATTAAGAAAACAACACAGGGACATTATCAGCTACCTGTTGATTCAGTACAGACCTTAGCCAGCATGTATGTGGTCTGGTAGCTAATACACAGACACCTCCTCAGCAAGGCAGAGGGGAGGGGGGAATTCCTGCTGTGCAGGGAGTGGTGAGGGGGCTGGAGCATGTGCTGGAGCTGCAGCCAGCTAGAGAGGCCAGCCCTGCTGTGGAGCAGAGAGCCCTGCCAGCCCAGAGAGCATGCTGGGATACTAGGGGTGTCTGGTTTAGCTTAAACCAGCAAAGGGTCTGGGACAGACATTGCTTAAGCTGGTTTGAGCCAAATCAGTTAAGTCTGATACTAAATTCAACCAGGTTTATCTCAAACCATTTTCAAACTGATTTATGTGCAATAAACATCTGTTGTTACAGGTTTAAACCAGTTTCTGATCACTTAAGTCAGTTTATGTGTAATGTCTGTCCCTACCCCTAGATACTGTTGATGCTAAGGAAAGGACTTGTCTACATGAGAAAATCGCAGTTTACTTAACTAAAACAAGGCACTCAACCTGAAATGTGTTCACGTACATTTGCTAAGCAATTCTGAACTAACCTGGTTTAAATGTACACTGTAGAACAAACCAGGGCAATCTTCTCATGTAGGCAAACCTAAAAAAGGAGAATGTAAATCTCTTTGGTTCCTGGGAGCAGAAGGTTACAAAGTGAACACAGACTGACAGAAGATGCCTGAATACAGTACTTTGTGACACCCAGTATTGTTCTAATGTTTCATGAGTGAGTACATAACTGGACAGACTGCTCATCTATATATCCCTGAAAAATTTCTCTTGTCTGAGATTTTCCATGAGCAATCCCCATCCCATAAGAATTTTCATTGCAATTATTAGAAGACTTTGAAAATAGGAATTTGAATGAATTGTTTCCAGCATCTTTAACTATACCCAATAAGCAAGCATTCCTTCTGTCCTAAAGCCACTGTGTGTTGGATGGTATGATCATGGCCCAGTGGTTTGCTATAAAGGAGAGATTCTGAGTCTTCAGTTTGAGCTGTCTGAGAAGTACAACAACTGCTCAACAATTGTACAACAACTGCTTGATAAAAATCCAGGAGGGAACCTGTTAACATGCAAACACATGACACTGATGATGAAAAAATGAGATTGTTTTCATAACAAACACCCTATTTGTTTTTATCTTGGTGGTGTTTTAAGTACCCCTCGGAGGGACAAAAAACAGAATTTCTACAGGGCTGGCTAATGCAGCTCCATATCAGCTCCTGGTCTGACACTGTCTTCCCCCACCTTTCTGGGCTTTTGTGTAGTTTTCTGGTTGTCTTTGTACATTTGTGTTTTTACCCCCCACAGGGTAGAAAAAGACCTGCCCAGCAAATAACATAATTTGAAAAAATGTAAAGCGTCACAAGAAAGGGATACTGAAATGGCCAATCTAAGGCAGTACTCATAAGAACAAGTATTTCAGCCAGGGAGACACAAAAAAGAAATATGGACCTGGAATGCTGTTCACTGCCAGGGATCAGGCCAGTTAAATAAAGTAGGAAAAAGCTGCTAGGGTGGCTGCTTTAACAGAAATTGATTGCAACAATTCCCTGACCCTTGGCCAAATAGGCCTTAAAAGAACTGGCTTAGCCAGCAAAGCAAATCAGCCCTTTCTAAAGTACAGGACAGCAGCTATGGGGTTAAACAACTGTGTCTAAATCTTTTCTTGTACGGTTAAGAATGTTTTGGTGCATGGTACCACAGAGATTGTAAAATGAATGTTTATTTTCCTTCAGCTTCTTATTTGCACCCTCTAAAACACACCATCTTTATCTCATCTCTTTCTAATTCAGCCATGCTCTGGACTGCAGTCCTAGGGAACCAACATGTGTTGTAAGAAAAGTTAGATGTAATCTCACATGCAAATGCTAATCATACCACCAAAAGCCAGCACTGAAATTACACTTGGTGACTCTTGATCAGATCCCGGGCAACCGCAAAAATTGGGGCTCCCAAAAGTCTGGGCAAAACACACCCACTCAGCTTACATGGGATAGACTTCTCTTGTGACAACTTAATGTAAATCAGTGTCCTCAGAGTGGGAACATCAGTGCACAAACAGCCAAGTACAAAGAACTCTGGATTGGGCCATCACTTCACAAGCAAAATTCCTTATTCAAGTAAGTGATTAAATCTGCCTAAAAAATTAGATTCCAGCTTGCCCAAAAGAACTAGGAACATACATTCTTTCAGCATTTGGCCAGAGATGGAGGAAACCTAACTGCTCCCTGCAGCAGCAAAACACAGCTCCCCCAATGGAAGTCATATTAGGCATCAGGCAGAAAGACAAAAATCTTTAAGTAAATGTTAAAATTAGAGTTGTTACATGGCCTGGTAGAGATCTTAGCCAAAGGGACAAGATGTTGTCACTTACTTAATTTCTGGCTGTAGTACTGAAACCTCAGCACTGTATGAAGTTGAGCATGTCTTGGCAGAGACTCTTAGTGCCTTTTCCTTTCTGGCTTCTGTGACCTGCTGAAAGTATGCCCCAGTCCTGCCTCCCTTTGCCTCACTGCTCCCTGTCTGAACCATTCCTACTTCCCAACTTTTCTCCATTACTGCAGTTTCTCTCCGCATGCCTCCTTTCTCTCCCAGCCTACTGTTATTTCATTCCTCTAACTGCAGGTCAAAACCAAGGCTGACAATAACAAATAGTGATGAAAAGGCTCCCTTCAAAAATCAGCCTGAACACCACTCTGTGAATGAGAAGTGTTAAACTCTGCCTACCATAACTGTAATATCTTTCCTCACCCACATAAACTATGAACCTAACCTCTCTTCCCCACACCAAGCATCTTCTATAAGATGTTCCCTCTCCGACAAACCATCTCCTCTACTTCCATCCTAAAAGTATCCACTATCTCCCCTTCATCAGCCCAAAAGATTCTCTTTGTTCCCTCTAGACAGAGACAAAGAAAGCAATTTATTATAGGACCTAAGTAGGATTGAAGTGTTACTGTCTATTTCATTTTAAATCTTTGGAGAATACCAGTCTGTTTCTAGATAAAGCCCTCACTCAGCAACAACCCTCCTAAAACTACAAATCACCCCAGAATTTAGTGAACAAAATCCACTCAACATCAGAAGTAGTCTTCTAAAGTTAGAACAGCTCTGTGTGCTTGATACCCCCCCATCCCTCATTTTTTTTTACTGTATATTTTTTAAGGGGAAAAGGAAAATGAGAAAAATAAATAACTCTGTGTCTCTTGGTGTAAGAGGAACTGTGCCACAAGGAGGTGAAAAATAAGTTACTTACCCAGCATGGTGATCCACAGGAACATCTGGGCAGGACTGAACAGATATGATAGACAATCCATGACTTTGCTGGGTCCTGGATGCTTCTTGTTCTGTGTGCTTCTTCCAGCGCTGACCTCTCTTTTTCTCTCTGGCTCTGCAAAAGCACTGATGTTAACGCTTGGACTCTTGCTGGCTTATAGAAGAATTCCCACCTCCTGCTCAGGGAGGCTCTTATGGGTCCTAAAACCCTCACTGTTCCTGTTTCCTCCCTGCCCCCCTCCCACCTGGTACATTCAGCTACAGAGAGATCAGCAGATCCAAGAAGCAGAAATTGTATCAGTTATTAATACATCGATCTAAACATTTTAAAAACTTTAGGATTCAACTGGAAGTGCTGAGTTCAGCATCTTATTAGGTATCTTCCTTTCTTTGTCTCTCTCATCCTGCAGCTGCTTTGATACAACTTCTCTACTTCCCAAACACATGCACATGCACATTCTCTGGACCACATTCTGGCAATGTAAAATGAACTCCCTAGATTTAAGTGTCCTTCCACTGGCACTTGTATGAGAGAGGAATTATCTACAATAAGGTAGATATGTTTACACTCAGCTAGATTCCCAAAAGGTCCATACATCCATTTACCTGTGTTCAAAGCAGTTTAAAATAGTGTACCTTGTACAATGGAGACCTGGAGGTGTGTATGCTGAGGGTAGTTCTCAACTTTTGTAGACTCAAGGCACTCCTTGATAGCCTTAAGGCACCCTCAGAAAACATCATCTCTTAGTTTTTACTTGTCTTTTTACTAGACTCCCTTAGCTGCCATCAGAAAAATAACAGAACAATTCTTCTGTTGCAAAGACCTCAGAAAGACCAAAACAGGTCAGAATGTTTTTAACATGGATGCATGGCAGGCACCCTGTGGCACCCTTGAAAGGATCTCAAGATACACTGTATGGTATAGATGCTTTACCATACACCTATCTTACATCTTCCTTGTAATTCCTTTACTTGCCAAATCCATTTTTTCTTCTGTATTGAGTTACACAAATTTAGTCTGACTTAGATCCACTTAGATGTCAGGCTTGTCTGCACAGAGAGTTTAACTAGAAATGGCCATCCCAGAATAGCAATTCCTGATTAACTCCCTTTGTAAGAGACCTCAGATGTGAGACTGTCATATTCCAAGTTAGCTTCACCTTCTTCCAAGGTGAGTGAAGCCAGTTTTGAAATAGCCATTCTTATTCCAGATTAAAAACTTCCATACAGGGTGCATCTATATATACACCTTACTGCAGTTTGCTAATTAGCTCCACAGTAAAGCATCACAGTCTATACATGCACCCGTATCAGGGCACAGTAAACTAATTAACTCCACCGTAGAATAGTACTATCTGAGACAAGTACTATCCTATTGTGTAGTTACATGAGATCAAACGCATGTGTAGATTGTGACTGAGGCTGACTGGGACATGAGGGTGCTACAGTGTGTAGGCTGCCTGCTGGCTAGTCCTGCACTGTAGCACCCTAGTACCCCAGCCAGCCCTCTGCCACCCAGAGCCTGAGGTTGACTCCCCCGAGCTCCCACTCCAGGTCAGCTGCTCCTGGCTGCAGCATCTTCACATGCATCCAGGATGGTCTCAGGAGCATGGGAAGATCCTGCGCCCAGGAGCAGCTGACTCCAGCACAGACTGCTCAAATGTTTATCAGAGAGCTTTAATTGTATGTGTAGACATGCCCACAGAGAATTAATTGGGAATAGCAATTCTACTTTACATTTCTATCCTACCATAATCTGCATTAACTTCCCTGTGAAGATAATTTCTCTGTAGAGCAAATTCAGAGGGATGCTTGATCATTTGAGGCAGGTGTAAGTTACAGATTGGCAATGGGTGTGAGGTTTTCTAAAGTTAAAAGAGTTCTGAGCAGAACATTGTACATGCTGAAGGGGATGGAAATTCCATCCATGAGACTCCTATTTAACCTGGAGGGGTATCAAATCACTTCAGTAGACAGGTCTAAATTCCAGCTTTAATTACGAACCACGGGCTAGGATTTAAAAATAACACTCCATAATGCCCTCAGTTCACAGTGTATCTTCCACTGATATCAATGGGAAAATTTTTAAAAAAGGATGGAATCTGGCCTTTATGCAGTAATGAAAATTGTTGTCTTGCTTATTTGTCCAGGATCTTCTTCACATTTGGCAGAGTTATGGAGATCTCTGAGTATAGCCTAAATTTCTTGAAAGAAGAACAATTCAAGAGAGGCCCTGACCATCACAGCTCCATGCCTGCATTAGTGCTCCATTTCTAAAATTATAGTCACAAGAAAGATAAAAGCAGTTATTTATAAAGAACATTTATTGTGATCAGTGGCCAATTCATATCTTAGCTGCCATCAGTTTTTACCCTAAAATCCTATTAATTTTATTAGGAGTGTAAAGTGTGGAAAAATGTTACAGCATGGTCCTATAACAGAATGGATGCTAATAAAGAAGGCCTCTACCAGATTTCTTAGCCCTCACTGATTTCTGAACACCAAGTATTATCATTAGCAAAACAAAAATTTTCCCTGAGAAGAGCAGTTAAAATCCTACTGGAAGTGAAACTTTCTCAAATGTGTAGGACAGCTGAAGAAGGTTTAAATAATACTTCCCTGTGTATCTGTCCCAGCAATAGGTAAGAAGAAGTATTTCATCTTTTCCATAGTTTTCAGTTAATTTGGGCAGAAGGTGTTAAATATAAAATACTTTAAAGAAATCTGAGGTATCATAAACTTCATGTAAAAATATAACATATGAGAGAGATCTTTTTACAAAAAGTACAAAATAGAAGAACAGAAGAATTTGAGTCAGATTCTGGCTGGTTCCATAGGCATCACAGGTTGCAAACAGAATTTAGATGCTGAATTGCCAAAGAACAATCCACACCGGCCCCAAAGCAATCCACGCTGGCCACACATTAGGTGCCCAGTTTCATTCACTGCTTCCATTTTAAAGCTATGCAGTTTGATCACTTACGTCATGTGCCCCTAAAGGGAGGCAACCCAAGCACAGGAGCTCCTCTTAAGCATGCCTAACTTACACCCACAGAACTGAAGTCAGTTTAAAAAAACGGCCACCTTGGATGATGGTGCCCATCTCTCACACATTAACCTAGAATTCAGAGAGCACCTACCCAGGAAGTGAGACCTGCATTCTAGAGCCTCCTCAACTGCCTCTCACTTCCCAGAAGAGTGCCCTAGAATAGAATGGATTGTATAGGGCACCTTCCACTCCTTTAAGTTGGCCCACTGGATAGCTAAGAATCCAAGAGCCATAGGGCCACGAGCATATGCAAGAGGCAGTGTGAATCTATAGTCCTGGAGCTAGGGTACTCAGCTGGGAAGAGACAACCCTGTGTTTTGGTTTCTACTATCAGAACTGTCCTGCATCTTATATTAGATGTTCATTGATTAAAAACAGAAGTAACTGTGGGAGAAGGATTGACTATTTACAGGCACAGTATCTACTGGAAGATCTAGAAACAACCTTTGACAAAGCAATTAGAATTTGTCAGGCAAAGTAAGCCACTCAGTCAAAGTGAAAAGTGCTCTGCCCTTGAAGACCTGGGGGAGAATTAAAAGTACTGCAAGCAAAGAGACTGGAGACATGTGCGTGGGCCTCCTGAACCAGAAGTACAAAAAGCAGTACAGGGAGCTGTATACGCTGTGGCAAAGTCAAACCAAGTCCCAGCATTTGGAAGAGGATGCAAAATCAGCAGTGGATTCCCACACTTAGCAAGAATTTGCAGTGCCAGCAACGTGTGAACAGCATCAACAAGGAGGATGACAAGAGTACAATGTTGGACTAAATAAGGAACTGGGAAAGATACACTTTGGGTGTGTCTACACATGCTTTTATGCTTGGCTAAACGTAATGTGCATTAGTCTAATGCACATTAAAGTGATTTAGGCACACATCTACACATGCACATGCTAATGCACATTAACATGGGTGGGTGGACCAACCCGGGACTAAAGTTAATCCCAAATCAATAGACACACACCATGTTAATGTACATTAGCACATCAACATGTTCACTAATGTGATTTTACTATTGAAGGTGAATAAGCTTAAATCACCATTTTTAAGGCACATTATGGGCATACACGTGTAGACATGCACCCTTAGTGCGCCTTAAATCAAGCTAATGTGCATTAAATGTGCATGTGTAGACACGCTCTTTGTGAGCACTCATTACTGAGTTGAAAGCATGTCAAACTCTTGATTTCTCCAAGACACTGTACTCCTTGGAGGAGCAAGGGACGTAACAACTGAAGAGAACATATTTGGGACATCTTTCAGGAAACACAGGAATTCTCAACACAGTACAGAAAAGAGTTGGAAGAGTCCAACACTTGACAGTTCCCACCCCTTCCCATTACACTTTTACAGGTATAAGTGATCCAAAACCGGTTCTATACCTGGAGCAGAGGAGAAGTTAAGCACACAGTCTGGTTTAAAAATAGTGAAACCTGGTCTAAGATTTTCTCTCCTCCAAAGGGTGAACGTGTGTTCTGTTCACTACTGATCTAAACTACACCAGTTACAGAAAACCACATACCTTGGGCTTTGTGAAAGTTTGTACCTAGCCCATGTGAGAAGAAAAACTAGCAGAGGAGGTAGATCACTGATACTGAAGGAAAAAAAGATAGAAACTTTTTCTCTACACATAGACCCAAAAGAATTAAATCTGTAACAGGGAACATTGTCCACTACCTATATGTGAAGAAACCTTTGGGGAAATAGTTGATGCCAAATATTTTCTATGCTTGATGTGTCAGCAGAGTTCTGGCAGGTGCCCTTAAAAAAACAATCAACATTTCTCTGTATATTCAACACTCCCTATGGGAGATAACTTTACCACATACTGCCAAGTTGTTTCACAGGAAAATGCAACAAAATGTTGATGGTACCAATGTCTACATAGATGACATTTTGATACAGGCAAAAACAGGAAATTGTCACTACAGGCTCTCTGAAGCTTTAGATAAGATGAGAGCTGAAGCTAAGGCTTTAAAGCTAAGCAAATAAAAATGTGGTGTAATGGAAACAACCTTATTGGGAGAAAAAAAATCAGCATTGAAAGATACATGGTTGATGACATTCAGGTGGAGAGGTACAAGGAGTCCATTGGGAAAATTACATCTAATCTAGGCTGCCCAAACAAGCAGCCTAAGAGTGTAAGAGTAAGATGTCATCCAATGCATTTGGGATACAATCCTTAACAAATAGTTTGAGAACCTGAAGGAGTAAAAGGCCCTAGGGCTAAGGTGTTGTGATATTCTCTGACACCTCCAGCCACTGTCTTCTTACAACAGTATGGTCAAAATTCAAGATCAGTAGCTGGTATACTTTATGGGAGCAAACAAAAAACAAATGTCAGCATGCTTGAAGAGAAAAGAAAACTTTGGCCTTAGTCCATGACTATAAAAAGCTTCATGTCTATTTATGAAAGACCTGTGTTAGCTGAAACTGACCATAAGCTGCTTATTGCCAATGTCAAAAGAGGTATGGCAAATAGCAGAGATTTTTTTCAGCTGCCAATGTAGGATTTGCAAATTGCACAAAAACCTAGGACATGTGATGGTTGCAGAGACCCTGTCTAAGAGAACCTTTAACACAAGTGTAGTAGATACAAGTCTACAGCCAGCTTATATATAAAAATCCCTGTCTGGTTTTAGACAAAATATGGATTGTGACTACCACAGCTGCTGCTGAAGATGTGACCTTACAGAACAGTAATCAAGGTTATTTCTGAAACATAGTCAGGAAAGTATGTTTCCAGTCCCTACTATCAGTTTAAGCAAGAGTTCTTAGTCCTAGATGGGATTTTTTTAAAGCATCCAGAGACCCAAGGACATGTCTATACTGCCAACTTAACATGCAAGGTAGTTTCATGATAAAACACACTGAGCTGTTTCCTGCGCATAACCTCCTGAACCAGAAGTAAAGTAGCTGCATTTGCACGGTGATGCAGAAGGGTTTGTGAGCTCCACTCAGAGATGGAATTATCAAGGGCATAGCAACATGGAAATGCAGCTAAATGACTTTAAATTCAGGAGAAAAGGCCCAGGAAACTGGCAGGTCTTAGCAAGGCACTGCCCCTTACAGTAAGTTAACAATATAGATATTAGGCCTGTGTGAAACAGCTAGTATTCGCTTTGGATTCAGATTCGGGGAAAGTGATTCAATTTGTTGGTTCGAATCACTGTCCTGATTCCATTTGGCCAAATCAGCCAGGCCAGGCCCATCCCCCACCCCTCTCCCCGCCCAGCAATGACTGCCCTGCCCGCTCCAGCTCCCAGCACTAGAGGAAAAAAAAGTTCTGGCTCAGCAGGTGCTGCTGGGTGGGGGATCCCTGCTGTCCCATGCTGCATGGGGGACTCTGCATGAGCTCCCTCCTCCCTCCTCTCTGCTCCCCCAGCCCTCCCACGGGCCAGCTCCAGCCCTGTAAGAAAAAAAAAAACCTGAAGAAACCCCGGGACTCACTGCTCCTGCTGGCGGAGGGCGATCCCTGGTGCCCCCCACCATGTGAGGGGGGGCTCTGCACGATCCCGCAAAGCCCTGAGGCTGCACAGGGAGCAGTGAGTCCTGGGGCTTTTCTTGGCTTTTTATTTTTCTTATAGAGCCAGAGCCCTGGCATGGGGGGCAATTAGGGGGGAGGGTCCAGGGGTGCAGGGGGGCAGGGTAGAGGAGCCTCATGCAGAGCCTCCCATGCAGTGGGGGGCAGTGGGGGGCATTGGGGATCGCCCCCCCCAGCCCAGTAGCACCCGGTGAGCACAGGGGCTTTTCTTTAAAGTATGGAGCTGGGGCGGGCAGGGGCAGCCAAGGGGGGTTGGGGGAGCGGGCGGGGGTCAGGGAGGCTGGCAGGGGTCCCCCCATGGTCCTCTCCTCCAGCCCTCACCTCCCCTGCTTCTAGTACTTACCAGCTTGGAGTGGCTGCAGCCACCAGGGACTGCCCGAATCATCAAATCTCTCCGAATCATTGCCAAGGATTCAGAGAGCTTTGAATTGATTCAGACCTTTAAATTGTTCCCTGATTGGATTTGGATTCGTAGATTCAGCCCCCAAATCAGCCCGAATCTCATCTGAATCAAATCACCCCCCCAATACTTTGCACAGTACTAAGAGACATGTCCATAGGTGTTACAAGAAGTATGGATAACTGAAAGTAATTTAGGGTGTAAAAAGTCTAAGAGTCATGTCGGAGGTTTTTACAGTGGTCTTAAATGAACATTGAGAAGCTATTAACATCTACATGACAAAAATATAGGCCAAGTTAAGCAAAAGATTCCCTATGGATGGCATAGGAAAAAATGGACCCCTGGAGCAGCATAGGTATACTTTTTTTTTTAATCATGTCAGTTGGAAAAAATACATACTATTCTCACCTGCATGAAAGAGCCCTGCTAGAAGATACTACAGCTGAACTGGCAATTATGCATAAAAATCCAAGTTCATGAGTACCAACCCAGACATGTCTACATGACCAGTGCCCATCTCAGATTCTCCTGCTGTAGTGAAGAAATTAATCCCTGTAGTCCTAGCAGGTGACAAAACAAACATGAAAGGTTTAACTGGTTTAAACATACTTTTCAGAAAAATAATACAAAATTCCCCACCTCTCACTTTTCTTCAAAATTAAACCAAACAGGTTCTCTCTTCCAGGGATACACAGCTGCAGAAGAACCTCCTTTTGGCATAAAACGTCCATTATTATATTCTCCCCTTAACATGAGTCACTTCCATATCTTAATCCTGGTGGTTTAGACTCCTTCTTAACAGTTTGACATTACAACTTGATATAGTCAACGTAAGCCCTTAGCAGATGTTACACTTAAGACATGTTTAACCAGTTAATCACGTTTTAAGTAGTAACTCAGTCACATGTTAGTGCAATTAATAGCATGGTAAATCAAGGAATGAGCCACAACGTTATTACACAAAACATGTATAATAACTTTATGGCTGGTTCCCATTGTGCCTTAAATAGAACTTGTGGCCAGGCATCAGCTGATCGGGGCTCCCAGTCTCAGGGGCGCGTAGGAGCCTTTGACTCTGATGAGCTCCTAGATTTCATAGACATTAGGGCTGGAAGGAAACTTGCGAGATCGCTGGTTCCAGACCCCTGCCCAAAGGGCAGGAAGTCAGCTGGGGTCAGATGACCCCAGCAACATGAGGAAGCAGGCATTTCTTATGCCAGGTCTGGGGGAAGTCTGTTCCAGACTCTGAAGTCTCAGACGATAAAGAAGTTTTTCCTAATGTCCAGCCTAAAATGACCTTCCAGCAGTTTGTGACCATTAGACTGTGTCTTCCCTTGGGGTGCCCTGGTAAATAGACACTCTCCCAGTTGCTGACTCACACCCCTTATATACTTACAGGCTGCCACCAAGTCCCCCTGAGCCTTCTCTTCTCCAGGCTGAAGAATCCCATGCCTCTCAGCCTCTCATGATACAGCCTGCCCTCTTAACCTCTAATCATACATGTGGCTCTCCTCTGGACTCTCTCTAGCTTCTCCACATCCTTTTTGAATTGTGGAGCACAAAATTGGATGCAGTACTCCAGCTGCAGCTTCACCAAAGCCGAGTAAAGCAGAAGGGTGACTTCTTGGGTCTTGCATCAGTAAACACAATCCAGAGTTTTATTTGCTTTGCCAGCTGCAGCATTGCGTTGGTGGCTCATATTCATCCTGTGATCAATCATGACCCCCAAGTCTCTTTCGGTCATGGTGCTAATGAGTATAGCACTGCCGAGCCTATAAGTATGATGCGGGTTCTTTCTCCTGAGCTGGAGCACCTTGCTGTGCTGAATATCATCAGGATTTGATCTGCCTACCTTGCTAGCCTGGCCAAGTCAGCCTGAATCCCCAGCCTATCCTCTAGCGTGACTGCACTTCCCCATAATTTAATGTCATCTGTAAACTTAGCCAGTCCGCTTCTGACACCTGAATCCAGATAATTTATGAATAAATTAAAAACTACTGGGGGACACCACTGGTCACCATGTGCCACATTGACTTGATTCCATCAACTATCACTCTCTGGGTCCAACCATGGAGCCAGTTCCTCAACCATTGGACCATAAGGCTGTCGAGGCTACAGTTCCCCAATTTTACCATGAGGACATCATGGGAGACTAATCAAAGGCTTTTTTGAAATCCAAGTATATGACATCAACCACTTCTCCCTTATATAGGAGAGGAAATGAGGTTGATCAGGCAAGACCTACTCGCAATGAAGCCATGTTGGTTATCTCTCAGAATTTTGCCTTCTGTTAGCCTGTTGTTGATGGATTCTTTAATAATTTTTTCCAAGATCATTCCAGGGATTGAGGTCAAACTGATTGGCCTGTAGTTCTCTGGATCTTCCTTCCTTTCTTAAAGATAGGTACCACATTGGCCCTCTTCTGATCTTCTGGAACCTCTCCCAAATGCCATGTGTTCTCAAATATATTCACCGTTGGTTGTGCTATGATGTCAACCAGCTGTTTTAGCACTCGGGTGCATTCCGTCTGGGCCAGCTGACTTGTGGATGTCCAGCCTCTCAAGGTGTTCCCTCACAAAATCTTTGCCAATTACAGGTGTATGATCTCCCTTACCCTGGTAATCCTGCTTCTTGTCAGGCAGGGTGATCCCCTTGAGCTAGCAGAAACCCAACACAAAGTAATTGTTGAGAAGATTAGCTTTTTCCTAGCTGTCATTTGGTTCAGTAGGGGTCCAGTGTTTTTTTTCTGACTTCCCACATATTTGAAGAAGGACTTTTTATTGTCCTTGATTCCCATAGCCATAGCCAGTCTGTTTGGTTTCAGCCTTCGCTTTTCTGGTCTGCTCCCTACAGGTGCGGGCCAGTGTTGCACAATCCTCCTTAGTGGTGTTTCCCGGGTTCCATCCCTTATGAGCTTCTCTTTTTATATTCAGGAGGTCCATGAGTTCTCTATTGAGCCAAGGGGGTCTCCCAGCCCTTTTGTTACCTTTCCTACAGGCTGGAATGGACTTCCCTTGTACTTTTAGGATCATATCCTTAAGGAAAGACCACTCATCATGGAATCCCCTCCCAGATTGTGATCTCTCAGGGCCTTAACAAACAATCTCCTGAGTTTGTGAAAATCAGCTTTCCTAAAGTCAAGGATTTTTGCAATGCTGACTGATTTGCCAGCTTTGCAATGGACCGAGAAAGTGATCAACTCGTGATCACTGTCACCTAGCTTCCCTTTGATCCTCAGGTCACTCACTAGATCATCCCCTTTGGCCAGACCCAGATCCAGCAGTGCCTTACCTCTTGTAAGCCCATAGGCTCCTTGAGACAGATAGAGCTCATCAGTGCAAGTGACGAAGCTTTGCAACCAATCAGATTTGGCTGAATGTTTTTCCCATGACTTGTCAGGGTGGTTCAAGTCACCCATGATGACCATGCACCAAGAGCATTCAGCCTCTGCCAGTTTCCTAGAGAGTGTGTGGTCAAGCCCCTCCTCCTGGTTAGGAAATCTGCAATAGACTCCTACAGTTATATTCCCTTTATCACGTTCTCCCCATACTTTCACCAGAAGGTCTCTAGTCGCCCTCCTTGGGTGCCAATCTCTGCTTGTAGGGAAGTGTACTACTCCTTCAAATAGAAAGCTAGACCCCTGCCCTTCCTTGCAACATGATCCCTCCTGTACAAAATATAGCCATCTATACCTGTGGTTCAGTCATAGGTGGAGTCCCACCAGGGATCTGTTATCCCTATGAGATCATATTCATCTTTGCTTAGCAAAAGAGTCACTTCTTCCTGTTTCTTCCCCATGCTCCTGGCATTTGGGTACAGACAGCTAAGACTGCCATCAGAAGCTCTAGGCTTCCCTGTGCAATTAGAAGAATCCCGTCCATGGGCTGGGATATGAGTAAGTACCCTTGTGTTATCTGACCTCCTGATTCTGTGGTTGTCACTTCTTGGGCTTGCACTGGTGATTGTCCTCTCATCCCCCAGCAATCTTACATTAAAGCCCTGCCAAGCAGGTCAGCCATTTTGGCAGAGAAAAGCTTCCTTCCCATTGGAGTGAGATGGAGGCTGTTCCTTCCCAACAAACCACTGCCTCTCTTGATTTCATTAATCCAAATGCATACCAATGCAAAAGGTTTCGATATGCCACACTGAGCCCTGCAGCTTTCAGACCCAGAGCACTGGCATTGGTCCAATGGCTTCTAAGGCACATCGCAGCTTTCCATGTGTTGGGGTGGAAAAAAAAGAAATGTCTCACACCCACCAGGAACCCACAGGCCTGGACTGTCAACCTTTGCCTTGGTAGCCCAGCAAACAAAGCACTGAGCCAGAGAACACATGCTAGAGCCCCTGCTTCCCACCCTCATGGCCTACACCAGGCCCACACACACATACAGACAGATGAACATACACATAAAAAAAATAAAAATTGAAAACCCTGAGCAGATGGCCCTCTGCCAAGCAAGGCAGCTGCAAATCCCCCTTTTCCCTCACAGGATGATGCCAAACCCCAGAGATACAAAGCAAGCTTTCACGCCTGCTGGCTCTTTCACTTCTCAGGCCTCAACAGTCTCAGCTGCCCCCAAATTGAAAAGTAAACAAACAATACATTTTACCCCACCCAGTTCCCCTTCCTCAGAGACACTGTGAATGCTCCAATTCAAGCATGTGCCAAAATCAGGGCCTCGGTTGAAACCCAAAGTTTCCAGGACCAGAGCCCTGGCACTGGTCTGATGGCTTCTGTGGCCCATTGCAGCTTACCATGTGTCAAGGTGAAAGAAAGAAATGTCTCACATCTACCCGGAACCCACAGCCCCGCAACCACACTTGAACTCACAACCTTTGCTTTGGTAGCACAGCAAACAAAGCTCTGAGCCAGGGAACAAGCCCAGAACCTGCCATGTCCGAAACTCCTGGCCTACACACACATATACATACCAAGGAACACCACTACCCACCATTTAAACAAAATATAAAGAAAGAATGAAATAAAGAAAAATTTAAAACCCAGAGCAGACAGCCCTCAGCCAAGCAAAAAGAAGCCACAGGCAGCTGTAAACATCCCCTTTTCCCCCTCACAGCGTGATGCCAAACCCCAGAGATACAAAGCAAGTCTTCATACCGGCTGGCTCCTTCACTTCTCAGGCTTGAACAGACTCAGCAGCCCCAAAATTGGAAAACAAAACTAAAACATTTTCATAGATTTATAGACGTTAGGACTGGAAGGGACCTTGTGAGATCATTGGGTCCACCCCCTACCCAAGGGGCATTAAGTCAGTTGGGTCAAAGGATCCCAGCAAGATAAGCATCCAAATGTATCTTAGAAGTGTTCAAAGTAAGGGTTCGCACCACCTCTGGTGGGAGTCTATTCCAGGCCTTGGGGGCTTGGACAGTAAAGAAGTTTTTCCTTATGTCCAGCCTAAAACGGTCTTGCAGTAGTTTGTGACAGCTGGACCTAGTCATACCTTAGTGTGCTCTGGCAAACAGGTGATCCCCCAGATCCTGATGTACATCCCTTATGTACTTATAGGCTGCCACCAAGTCCCCCTGAGCCTGTGCTTCTCCAGGCTGAGGAGCCCCATAGCTCGCAGCCTTTCTTCATAAAGCCTGTTCTCCTGCCCTCTGATCATGCATGTGGCTCTCCTCTGGACTCTGTCAAGCTTCTCCACATCCTTCCTGAATTGTGGAGCCTAGAATTGGATGCAGTACTCCAGCGGTGGCCTCACCAAGGCCGAGTACAGCGGGAGGATGACATCCTGGGGCTTGCTCGAGATGCATGGGTAGATGTAAGCCAGAGTTTTGTTCGCTTTGCCAGCTGTGGTATCGCATTGGTGGCTCATGTTCATCCTGTGGTCAATCATGACCCCCAAGTCTCTTTCAGTCATGGTGCTAGCAAGTGTAGCATTGCCAAGCTGATAAGTGTGTTGCAGGGGGTTTTTTCCTGAGGTGGAGCACCTTGCATTTCTCTGTATTGAATTCCATCAGGTTTTCATCCACCCATCTTGCAAGCCTATCAAGGTTGGTCTGGATCACCAACCTATCCTCAAGTGTGGACACTCTTCCCCAAAGTTTGGTGTCATCAGCGAACTTAGCCAGTCTGCTTCTGACACCAGAGTCCAGATCATTTATGAAAACATTAAAGAGTAGAGGTCAGAGAACAGTCCTGGGGTACACCACTAGTCACTGTGTGCCATGTTGATTCAGTTTAGTCAACTACCACTCTCTGGGTCCAATCTCAGAGCCAATTCCCCAACCATTGGACTGTGGAGTAGTTGAGGCCACAGGTGCCCAATTTTTCCATGTGGACATCATCGGACACCAGGTCAAAGGCCCTCTTTCAATCTTTAGGTACTTTGCCCAAGCGCCACGAGTTCTCAAATATGCTTGCCGGTGGCTGAGCTATGATGTCTGCCAGTTCCTTTAGCATTTTTGGGTGCAATCTATTTGGACCAGCTGATTTGTGGGGGGTCCAGACTCTCAGGATGCTCCTTCATAAGATCCACACCAATGGTGGGCATATATTCATCCTCGCCCTGGTCATCCTGCATCATGTTAGGCAGGGTGATCCCTTCGGGCTAGTAAAAAACTGACACAAAGTAATCATTATGTAGTTTGGCTTTTTCCTGGGTGTCGGTAGTCAGCTGCCCCAACTGGTTTAGCAGGGGTCCAATGTTGCCCTTGTTTTTCTTTTGACTCCCCACATATCTGAAGAAGGACTTTTTATTGTTCTTGATTCAGTTAGCCAGTTGGAGTTCAGCTGCAGCCTTGGCTTTCCTAGTTTGCTCCCTACAGGTGTGGACCAGTGCAGAATAGTCCTCCTTTGTGGTGTCTCCTGTCTTCCAAAAGCCTCTCTTTTTAGACATAGGAGGTCCATAAGTTCCCTGTTGAGCCAAGGGGGGTGCTGAGCCCTTTTACCACCTTTTCTATGGGTTGGGATGGACTCTCCTTGTGCTTCTAGGACCACTTCCTTAAGGAGCAACCACTCGTCATGAACTCCCCTCCCTGTGGAATTATGGCCTCTCAGGGCTGCAGGAACAAGCCTCCTGAGCTTATGAAAGTCAGCTTTCCTAAAGTCTGCTTTCCTACTGGATTGTTGGCTGACTTGCCAGCTTTGCAATGGACAGTGAAAGTGATCAACTTGTGGTCACTGTCACCCAGCTTCCCTTTGATTCTTAGGTCACTGATTAGATCATCCCCTTTGGCCAGTACCAGGTCCAGCAGCACCTTTCCTCTTGTTGGCCAACACATATCCATGGAGGATCATGCTGTTTATGTCTTTCCTTCCTGAAAACTAACCATTAATACTCATCCTTTGCTTTCTATCTTGGACCCAATTTCTAATCCACAAGTGGATGTTCTCTGTAATTCCATGACTACCTTAGTTAAAAGCCTCTGATGGGGGACCGTGTCAAATGCCTTTTGGAAGTCCAAATATACTATGTCAGCTGGATTGCCCTGATCCACCTGTTTACTACACCCTCAGGGAACTCTAGTAGGTTGGTGAGGCATGATTTCCCTTTGACAAATCTGTGTTGATTCCTCCCCAGCAAGTCATGTTTACCCATGTGCTGAACAATTATATTATTAATAGCTAACTGCCTGTCAAGAATGATGAGGGGGACAGCAGGGACAGAGCGCTGCTACCCACCACCTGCATCACTTCCACCTCCCAGGGTCACCAGCTTATAGCTCCCTGAGTCCCCTCTAGTGCCTTTTTTAAATATAGGAAGCACATTAGCAACCCCCTTCAATCCTCTGGAACTGAGGCTGTTTTTAGTGATAGTTTGCTACTGTTTAGTTCAGTACTGCTCAATCTTTTTGCCTGGCAGGCCAGATTGACAGTGCCCAGTCCATCTGTGGGCTGGATCCAACCAGTGTTCCCAAGCCAGTGCCTGGGCGGGCACAGTGGGCACCATCTGGCTGTGTGGAGTGGGGAGGGAGGCAGGCTGGTCCCAACACACTCCCCACAGGGGAAAGGAGTTTGACTTGGCCACATGGAGAGGGAAGCGGGTGTGGTTTGGCTCTGTTGAAGGGGAAAAAGGGGCATGCCCCTGCCCTGCAGAGGGGAGGGGATGTGGCCAGGCTCCAACCCAGCCTTGAGGGGAGGGAAGGGGGCATGGCATGGTCCTCTGGGGTAAGGGGGCATAGGCAGGCTCCAACTCAGCCCTACAGGGAGGAAAGGGGGTATTGCCTAGCCCTAATCCACAAGGCGGGGAAAGTGTGGCCCAGCTCCATGGGGGAAGGGATTGCAGCCCAGCCTGCCATGCAGGGCTTGGGGTTTAGGAATTTGTCAGGGGAAATGTTGCCATATGGCCACTGCTCCCCTGCTACCAAATTTCCTGATCCATGGGGAGCCCCATGGGCCAGATGCAAGGTTTCCATGGACTGCATTTGACCCACAGGCCACAGGTTGAGCACCCTTGATTTAGTTTCCTCTACAACCCCATATATTGAAACCTCAATTTGGGTCAGCTCTATTGACTTGTCCCTGGAGAGGGGTGGATCTGGTGACAGAATTTCCCTAACACCTTCCATAGTGAAGACAGATGCAATGAATGCATTTAGTTTCTGTAGGAATGGAAATAGAGGTGTGGATCTAGGAGACCTGCTCTATAAAAATGGATTATGAGGGACAGGGAAGTTTGGGGCAGAAGTTACTTCCTCTAGCTATTAGTAAGGTAACTGAACTTCAGAAAGGGGTAGGGAATTCAGACACACTCCTGTTCTCACTGTTTCCTATTGGCTAGCTTTTGGCAGCTCCCTGCTTAGTATGCTGGTTGTTCTGAATCTCATTTTGAGATACCTAACTTACCCATCTTACTGGCCATGTCTACATGAGATGCCGACTGTGCAGTAGCTCATTACTACTATGCAGTAATGTTGTGTGGCAGGAAGTGTGACACAATGCTACTGTGCAGGAGTAACAGTAACTCCAGTTACTGTGCAATCGTTTAGTAGTTGTTTATATAAATACTAAGTGACTGCACAGTAAAGACTGCACAGCCAGCATCTTGTGTAGATGTGGCTACAGAATAGCAGCTAGCACTGGTTCTTGAAGCCATTATTGGGGTATCATGGTCCCTAACTTGTAATTGCATAAGCCCTTAATTGGATCTAGCCCAAAATAGAAAAAAAAGAGACTATCAGTTACTGAATATAAGAAAATAGGGTTAGAGTAAGTTATTTTTTGTAGCTTCCCCATTTTATCCCACACAAATCATGTTCTGTGTTCAGGGGGAAGTTTCCAGTTGCCTCCTCTACTGTATAGTCACTATGTTGCAATGACTTCCCCTCCTATAAGGAGGGTGGATGGGGCTTGTTATTGATGAGCCAGAGATGAATATTGTTGTCTCTCTCCATTTCAGACTTCCATTCTTCAGAAAGGTGAAAACATGGTCTACATAGATCTCCAAGCCCATAAATGGGGGAAACCTCAAATGGGTTCAAGAAATTATTATTAATGCAAATTATTGATATGCATTCTTATAATGTTAGGCCATGGTGATCTTGTTTGCAGCTTTACTGAATTTTAAGATCTACCTTCAATTATTTGTATATCAGTTGTGCTTACAAAATATACTATTATATGTTTATGGCTTTTTGGTTGCTTGTTTTATTGGCTGAGAAGTTCACGCTGATTAAAGAAACTCCAGGAAGGTTTCTGATTTCTATCACCCAACGCTAAGTGTCAGCTGGGATAACTCTTCCATCTTCCTTTAATTTTCTATACTACTTCCTTTTAGGCTACATTCTGGAAACTGTACTTAAAACACTGGTTGTTAGGGTTTCTGCTTTGTAGAGAGCATCTGAGAGATTTGTACAGGAATCTGTAAATGTACTACAAAAGACAGATTACAAAGTTAGCAACTATTTGTTCAAGAATTAAACAAATCACCAAGCTTGTCTCCTCATAGAACAAGGCTCAGCTCGATATAAAACACGATCTTTATCCCAAGAAAACATTTTTTTTTAAAATATTTATGTTTTAAAAAGAGCCCTGACTTTAACCGAATGTAAGAATATTCTGACTGGGAGAAAAGAGAAATGTAAGACTGAATTATCATAGCTTTAAAATGTGTCATAAATCAGGTTTTATTCCATTTGTTGCAAAACAAGAAAACCCCTCAGATTTAAACCCATTCAAAAAGGTGCTAAAGATTTTCTTATATGAGAAAATACTTTTGTGTACTCTAAGGCCTTCAAATTTCAACACAACGTTAATGGTTGGAATGATTTAGAGAACATGTTCATCACTTCTGCCTAAAACATATTTCCTGTCAGTGGTGTAAACAGGACTGGAAAATGTTTATGTCTTTTTAAATATGTGTGATGACAAGCCTTTTCTGAGATGTATAGTAGTAACTATAATATACCTTAACAAGGGTATCAAGAAATTATAGGAATAGCATAATTTATGTACAACATAGCATGGTTATTTAATACTAGCAAACTGCTTGTCAAGAATGATGGGGGGGGGAGGAGGAGGAAGTGGGCAGGGACAAAGCACTGCTACCCACCACCCCACACCGCTGCTGCCTCCCAGGAGCAGAAAGGGTGGGGGGGAAGCTTGCCCCACCATCCCCCTCTGCCACCACCTCCAAGTGGTGGCCTCGCCCTTCCCC
>NW_017728947.1:54723367-54743918 GCF_001723895.1 Crocodylus porosus | reverse complement strand
GGGGAAGCTTGCCCCACCATCCCCCTCTGCCACCACCTCCAAGTGGTGGCCTCGCCCTTCCCCCCACCCCCCTGCCCTGCTCCTTGGAGACTGTGGCGGTGCGAGGTGGTGGTGGTGTAGTGCTGGCCTTGTCCTCCTGCTACAATCCCCTCCATCTCTGCCATCATGACAGCACTCTGCCTTGTGTGTCCGTTTGTGTGGAGCACTCTGATTGGTTGTTTCAGTAAGCTTTGTGATTGGCTGCCAAGACAACCAGAGTGCTCCAAGAGCATTATGGCCAGACAGACAGACATACAGACAGATGAGCTAAGCCCTATGTCGATCGATCAATAGCTAGATAGATAGAGGGGATGTAGCAGGAGGACAAGGCCAGTACTAAACTATTATATATATAATAAAATTATATATATATAAATACAACTCATTTAAGTACAGAATATTTATAATTGTAGAATTGTATTCTTATCTAGCAGTGTTTAAGAAACTTTCTTAGCTAGATTCAGAATGACAAAACTCACCTCTTCAAAAGCTTTGGAAAAAAAGGTGATGACTTCAATGACTGTTTGAGCTTAAAGGTTCTGGGTGGGTGCATCTTTACATTTGTACACAGATGTAAAGAACACAGGGATCCAGAGTGAACAGAGATGCCACTACATCAGGATAGCTACATACATTAGTTGGATAGTACAATGTCTCACCAATAGGTGGTGATGAAACAGTATATAGACTGTTACCCAGGGTAATCCACACCTGTATGATTTACACCCCTGATTCTTTCGGGTGTAAAACTGGATTCAGAGGTAAAATATGGTATAAATAATCTGTCCACTCCATTTTATTGGCATGTAAAGGCTGATTATATCAACTATATTTTCCTCCAATCCCTCTGTTTAAGAAATAATTAAAAAGGCTATTTTGAGAGCTGGGAGAGTATTATATACAAAGTAAGATAGTTTGAACATATTTGAAACTAATCTTCAACTGCTTTTAAGCTCTAATTAAACTAAATGGCTATTATAAAAAGAACTTTATAAAGAGAATTAAAAAAACCCTACAAATCTAACTTTAAAGCTGTTCCAAGATTTTCCCATACGAATAAAGAGAACTAACTATATGCTGCACATACATACGTTAGACTGTAAATTCAGGCATAAATATATGCATTAAAGAGACTGCATATTCATGAGCTGACGATGTGACCAAAACATACCAAATGACAGTATAAATGCAATGAAAAGTTGCCAACAACTAATTCTGAATGCAGTCAAGCCTGAAAAAGATGCGTTTTTCCCCCCTTCCATGACTTCATAGATGGATGTGGTTATAAAGGTCTTTTGGATTGTCCTAATGACTATATCTTTTCATGTCCCAAAATTTACATCACAGATCTGCCTGTCCATCAGATAACTAGGAAGAAGAATACAGAACAAAAATTGCAACCCAACATAAAAATAGAGCAGCTGTCACAAATTGGCATTGATCCTGCAATGCATGCCATTACTGAGACTCCATCATTGTAAGAGGAAACTATAAAGGACTGCCAGGAATTAGATTTAATATGTTTTTATCATAATTTGAATGATATAGTGAGCTACTGTTTTTTTAAAATATTAACAGCTTCTTCAGGTAAACAACATGATTTTTCTGATAAGACGACACGATTAAATTTTGGCAAGCAAGGAAAGGGAAAAAAAGTAGAACAATTCTGAAGATCCTTGATATTCATCGACTTTTCAGTCTCTTGACAACCACTTGAACAGGTTATTGTAGTAACCAATTTAAATACTTGCCTGGTTTCATAGTATTTAGGAACATAAGACCAGAAGGGGCCTCCTCATTTATCCAAGGATTCCTCTAAATTGCCACTTCCAGTACTCACATACATCTACAAGGTACAAAACCAACGATACCAGAAGCATTCTACAGCAAGTCATAAATAAATAAAAAGGAGATGAGGGTACCGCCAATGCCCTGCCACTGCAGTGACAGGGAAGTAATTGGTTAATACATGCTCAGAAGCTCCTAGGATGTGGACCATGCCTACATGCCAGAGGAAGGCAAAAGCCCCCCACTCCAAATATCAGATCTGTCTAATTACCAGCAAGCTTTCAGCATACCCCAGCCAAAAACACCCAACCTTAAGTGTGGTCATTTTCCAGTACTTCAGAAGAAGGGGCAAAAAAACATATAAAAGCTAGTTGTATTCATAAGGGGGAAAGAATCCTCCCTGGCTCAACAAAGCCATCAGCAAAAACCCCAGAAGCATGAAACTACCAGACACCCAACACACCTCTGCCTCAACCTGAGGAGTGCAAATGCATAATTCCACAACCCACTTGGGCTGATGGTTGACATAATAAATCCCTCCCCTATTCCTATATAATAAGGGGCTTAGTCTGTTTGTCTGTAATGGTCTTGGAGCACTCTGATTGGTTAGTGAAACAACCAATCAGAGTGTGGTGCACCACCATGACTGCAGGGCCAGAGGGGTGGACAAGGCCAACAGTGCTAGCAATGGTGGTGGCACAGGGTGCCAGCGGAGGGAGATAGAGGTGATACTGGGGCAAGCTTCCCCCTCCCTGCCCCCCATGCTCCTGGGAGGCGACGGCAGCACAGGGTGGTGGGTAGTGGTGCTCCATCCCCACCCACACCCTCCCTCCCCCATCATTCTTGACAGGCAATTGGCTAGTTATATCATCATTTACAAAAATGTATTAATACAGGTTTCTTACTCCCATCCTTCTGCTTGGAGGACCGTGCCAAAAACTTTACTTCTCTGATACAAATCTTCTGAGTTCCCCCATGTGACTGTTTCTGGCCTTGAGCCATCTGATCTTGTGTTGGTCTTTTTTTTTTTTTTTCCCCCCTGAGAAGCAGGGCGGGGGGCAGAAGTCCATCCCCTTCTCTAAGGGTCCCTCTACACATGCAGGTAAAGGTGCAATAGGATCTAATGAACGATCCACACAATCATGCCTCCTGCCATGCTTGACATCCAGGGAAGGAGGCATGATTGTGGGATTGCACATTAGATCCCATCATGCCTTATCACCAGCGCAGGGGGAGCCTGGGATCATGATACCAAGCTCCTACTTCCACCATGACTGCAAGCCCTCCAGCAGATGGGATTTAGCAGGGCTCACAGTGGGAGCAGCATTCTGCACACCATCCCCGCTGCCAGCCCCACAGCCAACATGGGCTGCAGGGCTCACAGTGCAGGCGGCACCAGGAATGCTGCCCCTTTTGCACACATCATTGGCTGTTGGGCTTGTAGCAGAGGCTACAGGGAAAATGCTACCACCATTGTGAGCCTCATGAGGTATAGGTTTTTCAGCAGCAGCAGTGTTCCCCCACACTGCCCCCACTGCACGCCCTACAACCCATGTGACTGTGGGGCTCATAGTACCCGCAGCACAAGAGAATGCTGCTGCTGCTGCAAGCCTTGTTGGCTGCGGGGCTGGTGGGGTCCCCTCAGGTAATGGGGCTCTCAGACACAGGGGAGCACTTGACCATGCATTCAATCAATAGCATGATTAGAACAAGCTACAAAATTATTACACATTTGTGTGGGATAACTTTATAAAACTTATTGCTTGTTTTTTCATGCCATTAATTAGCTGAATGTATAGCTGGGTCACTACTTAAGTTGTGATTACTTGATTAATCATGTCTTAAGTGAAACATGTAGAAGGAACCCAATATATACCCCATGAATATAACTAATAAATAATAATATCCCCTCTCAATCTCCCCTTCGTTAAGCCAAACGTGCCAAGATCTTTAATCTTCTTTCATAAGCAAAATGTCTCCACATTCTCTTGATTCAGTGAGCTTTTTTTGCACCTGTTCCAATTTAAATTAATCATTTTGGAACAACAATGACCAGAACTGCACACAATAGTCTATATGGTGGTTATCCACAAGAAACCAAACAGTATTTACCAACCTTTAAATGAATTTCTTTGCCCATCTATAAACTGTTTTAGTTATCTATAATACTCTGAGACAAGAATCATTACTAATTTGTGGAACGAAGTATTTTGGTCCCTCTCAAAGGTGGACACATAGTTAAAGATACAATTTCTGTTGAAAGCTTTCCACAAAGAGACATCATACAAAAGAGACCAGAACATAGGTATTTGTTGTTTATTGCATGTGTTCCGTTTTTTCCAGTTCTAATCATTTTTCTTTATTTAATGCTAAAATGTTCATACTTCATAACTGTATTTTGCTGGTCTTTAAGTATGGTGTCACACAAGGCATGGCAGGAAGCTAGTGACTAATACAGTGAGAGTCATGTTTCTGAACTGGCATTAAAAAAAGATATTTGTTAAGCTTTGGCCCCTGGCATTGCTCATTTCCCTAGATTATAAATTCTGTGTAATTTTTTAGGTAAGATTATGTGACAAGTGTCTGAATCAGATCTTTCTGCCACATCTGTATATAGGAGTTACATTTGCCCACCATCATAAAGTACTGTGAGAACTTGGAAGACAGGGATTATTTAACTGCAAAAATATTTTCAGGTGCTGTTTTGCACCATTTGGGTACCTACCGCCTCCAAATAAGTGACAGAAACCAGTGAAGGAATGCAAAGGAAAAAAAGAACCACATCCTCTCAATATGCTAACACTGCTTGAGTGTGGTCACATGTACCCAGGATAAAAAAAAATGTGTATAAACATAAAAAGCTGTAATTATTATTATTATTTCAAAAGTTTGCATGGCACACAACCAAAAGCAATAGCAGCTGTTGTGTCTAATTATCTATAAATGTAGGCTTGGAATTTTATTAATGGCCAAATGGTGTATTGCACCGCGTTGATTCTACAATAACGAATCCTCCCCTTCGGGAGACTGAAGCCAAGGACACACAGGCAGGGTAACCAATGGCAATTTGAACCATCCTGATCCAAAAAAGCTGCAAAGACACAATACAGCCCATAAAATTGGTTTAGCCTGAACCCAACAGTGGCAGATTTTCCCCTGAAAAAAAAAAAAAAAAAAAACCCGAATCAATTTCCTCATGCTCTCAAAAGCCTACCTCAAACCTGCAGCCTGCTTGTTTGTGCACAGCTGCTGTAGGAGGATTTGTTTCAGATTTGTGCCTTCAGCTTCACCTCTGCGTTCAAAGACACAATACAGCCCATAAAAATTGGTTTAGCCTGAACCCAACAGTGGCAGATTTCCCCTGAAAAAAAAAAAAAAAAAAAAACCCGAATCAATTTCCTCATGCTCTCAAAAGCCTACCTCAAACCTGCAGCCTGCTTGTTTGTGCACAGCTGCTGTAGGAGGATTTGTTTCAGATTTGTGCCTTCAGCTTCACCTCTGCGTTCATAGTTTCATAGATGTTAGGGGCTGGAAAGGACCTCACAGCTCATTGGGTCCAGCCCCCCTGCGCTCAGTCAGGAAAGACTACTGGATGCGTCCATTGCCAGACTGGCCTTTGAAAAAGGTTGCTTTATCTGCAGTTATCACAGATCAGGTCTCCTCTTTCTTGCAGCCCAGAAAGAACTTCTCTCATGTGACTGAACCACATAAAGTACCAGTATTTATCAGTTTTAGCAACTGTTTTTTTGAGATATTCTAAGTTTGGAGTTAAATTTTCTCTCTTTCCTTTTCCCTAAGATGTGGTATCCTCTCTCTGCTTCCCCAGTTCTCATCTGGCCATGTCACACCTTGTTTATCATTCTCTTCTCCCTTCCTCAGTTACTCTCTTCTCTACTTTCTCCATTTCTTGCTTGTTCCTCTAGTTTTCACAACTTGTTTCTCCTCTTCTCCCCAAATTCTTCCTCTTTACTAATCCACATTGGTGATGCATAGGGCATGCATGTGGGTGCACCCCCTGAAAGAAGCACTGCCAACACTGCTGGCGGCACCCCCCACCCCCGACACCGCTGGTGATGTCTGCAGGCAGTCACCCATCGCCACTGGTTGCTGCTGACACTGCTAGCAGCATCTGTGGATGGTCACCAACCACTGATTGGCACTCGCCACCCTCCCTTCCCCCACACTGCCGTAGCCACCTGTGGGAGCTCCCCGCTCGCTGCCATCATGCCACTGCCACCGCCACTTGTGGGCACTCATTGTGCCCCTCCAGCCTCTGGGGTCATGTGTCATTCATGCTAATCCATGTCACTCCTCTTCTCTGTTCTACTCCTCCTGTCATTGAACCCTTTCCAGCTTCTCTTCTCACCACCACCCCCCGCATAATGGTTCCTTTTCTTTTCACCCCTCCCCAATGTCGTCTTCTTACTCATCTTGATACTTCCTCTTTTTTCTTTCCATCACCTTTTTTATCTTTTTCTTAATCCAGCATCTCTCCTTCCCTTTATATCTTTACCAAAACTCACATCACTCCTTTCTACTTTTCTTCTACATCTGTCTGTCTGGGTTAAAAGCAACTGGAAGATAACTTATCAGCAGGGATCCTGATTTTCCCCTGATAAAAAAAATGCAGATTCTGCGTACTGGTGCAGTGCGTGGCACCATATATTTGGTGCACAGTTGTAAGATGCACTGTTCATACACAGTTTATGAGATACCATCCCTGATGCATGGATCAACTGAGGCTTGGCTGTCAATTCCGGTTTCTTACACTATGGTGCGTTGCCATCTACCTTCCCCCAACACTGAATCTCCATTTCAGCCCTTCCTGTGAAGGCAGAGACAGCAAAGCACAACCCTCTGAGGGCCAGCAATAAAGAGTCAAGCCCTGGGAGTATAGTAACAGGATAGTGGCTGTTAGAAGATAGAATGAATACAGAGAACACCACTATAGTTCATGAGTAATAGGCACAGCAAAATACTTCTTGGGAACAGCAATATAAACAGTTGCCTTTTGCTGGACCTCTCTGATCTTATTGAGTGTAGGACAGGGTGGCACCAGAGTGTGGACTTTTGTCAGGCCCTGAATGGAATGAAGCTGCAAGGTCCCCTGCAGTCACAGCAAATTCACTATACAAGGTCACCGAGGCACGTAACACTTACTGGGTTGTAAAAATTAATTACCTGATACTTCTAATGATTAATGCCAGTGTATTGAAAGTTACCTGCAATTACAGATGAAGGTTCTCCTTTAGCAGAGTGTCTGTGTGCGCATCTAGGGAAGAATTATTTCTCTTCTTACCCAGATCACTCTTAACATATGCACCTGCTGCTCATTAGAGTGCCTTCCTGTATTTATCACTGCCAGCAGATTCTCTCTTGAAATTGGCTTTCATGTAAGATCTGTAGGGAGAGAAACATGGTTTTTGGATAAAATCCCATGAAATTGGATTTATCAGCTGGCTCTGTTCCATCCCCAACTGTTTGTTCTGTTTCTCCACCTGCAAGCTTTTCCCTTTCTCGCATTCAAGATACCAGGCATTTGCAACAGATCACATTTAGCCACTTTCTTATCCTAACTACCATTTAGGATTCTACTTCAGGAATACCAGACTTGTGCTGCTCCTTCAGGCCTGAGACATCTTAAAAAACAGCAACTCCTAAAAAGGGCATTAAGGTTATCCACAGAAGAGTGTGCATAAATTCATCACAACTTTGATTTTGCATCCACTTAGGTTTGCTACAAAATTCATTCTTGATGCAACTGCTCTACAATCAATAGGGCTGCACCAGGTTTGTCATAGCTGGCTTCTTTTCTATACTTAGTCGGTAAGTGAACAGTGTTGGAGCTAGAAGGAATCAATGGTACTGACCATCTGCCACTTTTTTCAGCAGTAACAGAGGCTGGAGGGAAATGGTTCTCAGAAAGGAAATATGACTGTGATTTATTATAATATATGCTTTGCAAATATACTTACATATAAAACACTGTAAAACAATCCATTAAACATCGCACTTCACACTAGCCTTATATTGGTAAGCTAGAACAAGTGTGTAAGCTTCCTGTTTCTACAGATAGGGACAATGAGCTGTAGAGACATCAAATAACTCTCTCAGGTTCATAATACAAACTGATGAAGGAACAAAGAAGAGAATCCAAAAGTCCAGGCTTCCAATCCCCACCTCCACGCTTCTCTCTGTTAGCATCTTATGCTGCTATCCATCACCACAACTTGCATGCAAAGAAAATGCCAATAGCAAAGTCTTTCATGGAAGTTTAATGGAGTCTCTACGTTATTTCTTCTTATTATTTGGGGCAAAAACTCTGCTTGGGATATGACTTTTGTTTGCCTGACTGATTGGTCGGTGTCTAGAGTTTATCTGAATAAGAGGGTGGTATCAGAATTACACATGTCATTCGTATGACAGAAAAGCAGCCCATAACTTCATTTATTGCCTGTTTTCTAATTTATACTCAGCAAAATCATAACTGGCATATGGAATATTTAGTACCTACCAGATCATCTGGCAATGAATAAAATAATTCTGCTTCTCCAAACTGTTTTCATTGGGTGAGGGCAGTGATGCTTTTAAAAAATCTGTTTTGGAGCAGCACAATGATGCCGAAAGCCATCCTTCAGCAGCATTTTCTCTTTAAACTCCAATTCTGAATATTTTAGAAGTTTGGCAATACAAGTTATCATTTCATTAAAAGTCTCTGAAAGTGATTCGCTATTTTAAAAAACACATTTTTAATTAAAACTGAGACACTGGCATAATCAAGAGAAAAATATTAGCATTTAGTTATATAAGCTTTTTTCTCATTTCAGAATTGAAAATATAACTGTCCCTAAAGAGGCTTGACTGAGTTTAGAGGCTGTACTAAATAATCTCTAGTCATTGTCTAGTCATTTTCTACTACAGGATATTGTATAACTTCCAAATAGCACACTGCTGCAAAAGAGGATTGTTTTATAAACTGATGCACAACAGAAAACAAGGTGGCACATCAATGTAGCCTTAAAATGAGGATGGGAGTAAAAGGGATTCTAAAAATTACATCTTTTTAATTAGCATATCTAATCCCAGTTTATTCTACAGCTGCTAAACTAATAATTTAAATGGATGAACATAGCAATTTAGGTCATCACCTTGAAAACAAGATGTACATTTTCATTAGGAAGATAAATTAGCCAGTGTAACCAGTAACCAAAAGATGTGATAAATTCTCCTTCACCCAGTATAAATCAATCAAAATTAGATGTCTTTTTAAAGCTAATTTCTAGATCAACCACAAGTTACTGTGCTGGATGTATTACATAGGTCAGATAGGATGTTATTGTGATCCATGTGGTCTTAAAATTTATGAGGCAGCCCAACCCTTTGCTCACTTCACCGTTTCTTTTTGGTACAGCGAGTCAAATCTAGGTTCTTGGAGCTTCCTGGCAGAACACTTCTATGGCAGGAAGCATGGGGAGCCAAATGTCCTGAAATTTCAGAAATTCTGGAGTCCCCAGCCCAGGGCAGTCTGCATGCTTAGGATCCTATGGAGCCATCAACTTGGAAGCCCATTCCAGTACTTTCTGACTGCCTGCTGCAGAGTGGGAAGCCACAGAAGCTCTCAGAGTTTCCAGATTCCTGGAAGTTTTGGCTTCCATCCTAGAATAGACCAGGAACTCCAAGGGCTTCAAAGCCCAAGATCAAACTGAGAATCACCAAGAGGTGACCTGGAAACCCTGGTGTAAGGAATGACTGTCCAGGAGTCATGGAAGATGAAAGCCTTGAAGTCACTGATACCAGGGCAGTCTACATGGTTGAGCTGCCCCAGCACTGCAAATGCTGGAAAGCCCAAGCTTCTTTAGTGGCCTGTTAGGAAACTGAGCAGGACATGCCTGCAATTTGGCTAAAGTTCTTTGAACCTGAAATCTCTCCATGAAGCATTCCAGGTTCTTCAAACTAGCATCTTTCAATGAAATGCTTACATTGAGAAATTCCTAGCCAGCCCTACCCCTACCTTAGATGGTCCTTTTTCTAGCGGGGGACGACAACTTAGCAATCGATCCATGAATTAAGCCCTGCGTCCTCTCTGAGTGCCACTCCAACCTTTTTCCCCTGGCCAATAAGAAGCTCTCCTTTCTGCTCCCTGCCCAATCTGATACTCTGCTACTGTAATTCCTACTCCCGCTCCAATCTGCTTCATGCTCCACACAGAGGCTGCCCATGCCACTTGTGGCACTCATGCCTCAGGTTGGCCACCCCTGTTCTAGCAGGTCCAGATTCTTCATCCTCAGCTGGCAAAAATGCCAACTCTCCAGGAGCACCAATAACGTTTCAGATTCCTCAAACTGAGTGTCACAGGGCGGGGGCCCAAGAGTGGCTGTGATCTCTCCTGGTGCCCCCTACCGTGTCAAGTGGGTGTCTACGCACCCTCGTTATCTCGCCCGCCATGTCTTGCTGGAAAATATTATAAGAGGGAGGCTGCCTTTTACCCTCTTGCACTGTACCCTTGCGTACTCCTGCCGGTACCCCATCTCCTGATGATTCAGTGCACTCCTGCTACAGGGCTACGCGTGGCTCCTACCACCCCTAATACCACGCTCCAAGCCTCTCAGTTGTCCCGGACATTGTTGTGCCTATGATCTTTCCTTAGTGGCCCTCTACTGGGGCTCCTACCCGTATGCTCGCCCTTCTCCTGGGGCTCCTTGTTCCCATATGCCTTCCCTGGGGCTTCTACTCAGTCTCTCGCCCTCTCCGGGCTTTTTCTCACTCCTGCACTGGGGCCTGTGTGTGCCCTCCCTGGGGCCCATCCCGATCCAAATGCTAAATCGCCCTCCCTGGGGCTCTACTCATGCCCGCGCCCACACTGGGGCCTTGCTCACGGGATTCCCACCCACACTGAGGCATACGTGCCTCATGCTCGGGGCTCAGGTGGCCATAGCTGTGCCTGGCCCCCAGACCCACCTTCCCAGGTCACTCACCTGCACTGGGCTCCTCGGCCCACTTGACACTACCCCACTGGGGCCAGGGTCTATGCAACCCCCAAAACACAGCACCCTCTCTGGCACCAGGAACCCCCACACTACTGGGGAGCTCCCCTGAGGGCTCCTCCAACCCCTACAGCCTCTCTCAGTCCTCCAGTGTAACAACAACCAAAACCATAAGCCGTAGGCTATACAGCCATAGGCTGTAGCACAAAAACCCAACTCAAACACTAATCTCCTGGCTTAAAATGTAAACCCAAAGCCCTCTGGCTCATCATTATTTCCATCCCTGCCAGGGCTTCTCTACCAGGTATTCCCAACCCATGAAGTGTTCTAGTCATCAGGCCTCCTACCTCTGCCTACTCCCAGCAAAGCACTGCCGCTGCCGGAACAGAACTGCCTACTTAGCCTCAGCCCCAGCTGTTTATATGGGCCAGGCCCTGCCCCCTTCCAGTCAGCTGACCTCTGTGGTTGCCCCAGCAACCCACAACTGTCCTTCTTTAGAAACAGGCACTTCAGTGCCTGCGACACTGAGGAATCCCAGATTTTACCAGCTAGGGAAGAGGAGTAAGTGAAGGGCTCCACAAAGACCAAGATTGGAAGAAGAGGCAGACATTTCTCTTTGAACAGAATTGTGGGAGCTACTGTCTTTTGTGCTCTCTATCACTACCATAAGTGCACTCTATTACCAACCCAGTGGTCTTGACTTTTGGATCCTCCCACAGTGGGCTTGTCCTGGGACACCAGGGAGCAAAAGCTGGCTTTGTGCTTTCTTTGTGGCCTCTGTGCCCTAGACCCGTTTGTTGGAACAGCTCAGAAGTTTCTTTATCTCATGTCTGGCTGCCCATTGCTCCAAAAGGTCATTTTTGCATCTGCAAACAGCTGGAGTGCTATATTCACACATACTCCCTCTCCTCTTGTCTATTTTTCCTGTGCTAGGAGCTCTGACAAGGGCTGGCAGAGAGCTTTTCTAGACCTCAGTACCAGTAGAAGATGTATAAAAAAGTAACAGGTCCTTTTCTGCTCTAGAATTATTCAGCAATACAGGACGAAAATATGATAAATCTTTTCATTTTCTGTACCTGGGGAATGCAGGTCCTTTTCTATTGCTGTTCCCAGGTAAAAGGGCTGACACCAAATGTAGTTAGAGCAGATATTAGAAGCACATCTCTAAATTTGGTTCCAGATCTACAAATTTTGAGGGGCTAGGTGCAGACATTCAAAAACCTAAGGCAGAATCAATCTAGGTTATATGGTTTTCTGTAAGCAGTGTAGTTTAGATGAGGAGCAAACAGAACATACATTCGCCCTTTGGTGGGAGGAGCAAATCTTAGATTAAGTTCTGCCATTTTTATACCAGTCTGTGTGCACCAAACTTCTGTTCTGTGATGGCTATAGACCAATTTTGTCTACCAGACAGGTATAGATCAGTTTCTGACCACTTATACTGGTAAAAGTGTAATATCTGCATCTGGCCACAGTGCAGTTATAACACAACCTACAGTTGTGGTTCAGGCATCCCCTTGAGACTGAGGCCTGTATGCTGCTTTGAAGATAGTTCATTATGGTCCTTCTGAATATACTGGATTTGTTTTGTCAGTGCATTTGTTTCTAGCCAGTTCTGTTTCATGATCTCTCACCAGGCTGAGTGGAGAATAATTTATTCTTTGTTGCAGCAGGGCACTAGGGATTCCCCAGCAGTGGGAGGCAGTTCCTGGTGCCAGAAAGGGTGCTGTGTTTTAGGATGTCCTGATCCTGGCCCCAGTGTGGGCGTAGGCAAGAAGCCCAGGGGGCATAGGACCCTAGAAGGGGTCCGGGGCCAGGTAAGGCTGAGGGCGCCTGAACCCCAATTGGGAGAAGCCCAGTGGGTGTAGGACCCAAGGAAGGGGTCTGGGGCCAGGTAAGGCTGAGGCCGCCTGAGCCCCCGTCGGGGGCGGGGCAAGCGCTGCGGGAGACCGGCCCCAGTTGGGGGCGGGGTGAGTGCCGTGGGAGACGGGCCCTGGGACAGTAAGGCACCATGGCAAGGAAGGCAGCCTCCCATTAAAGATATTTACCAGCAAGACGTGGCAGGCGAGAGAGGGTGCATTTGGGACCTGATTTGGCACAGTAGGTAGAGGCGCTAGGGGAGGTAAAAGCAAGAAAATGACCTCCTCCTTTTAAAACTTCATCCCAGCAACCCGCCCAAACACAAGGCAGCAGGTAGGACTGCGAGGCAGCCCAGCCACGGGCTCTAGACAGCCACAGCAGAGGTGAGGAGGGGCATGCGCACAGCAAGGTTCATAGCCTGGCTCAGGAATCACTGGCTTCCCAGCGTAGCAGGCAAGTATCAATCTATTCTGTGAAGGGGAAGAGGGGCAGGGAAGGGGTAGATCGGGGCTCCAGCAGGGGGAGGGAGTGGAATGGGGGCATGGCCTGGGGGAGTTGGGGGCTCTGCCAGGCTGGGTGGTCGGACAGTTGGGGCCTGGGTGGCTCATCCAGCGGCATGGGGGGTGGGGGGAGGAGGGGAAGGAGGTTCCTGTCACCATGCATTTCTAGTGGGGGCCCAGGGGACACATGCTCCCCCATCTGTGCACGAGGTGGGGGAAGCCTCTGCTGCACTTTGCTCCCTGCTGCAGCTGCCCTGGGAGTGATGCAGTGCTATATGCCTGCTGCTGCTGGGCTGTACTGTGCTTACTGCCTGCCCTGCAGCAGGATGCACATGGCATGATGCGGCTCTTGGGGCAACTGCAGCACGGAGCGGGATGTGGTGCATAATGGTACCCACCTCCACCCCACCCACAGATGGAGGGGTGCATTCCCCCTGGGCCTCCACTGGGGTGCATGCAGCAGCAGGAGCCCCCCTTACCTCTGGATGAGGCACCCAAGCTCTGGCTGTCCTGCCCCCTAGCCTAGCCAGGGCACCACTTGCCCTGGCCCCTGGCTCTGCCCCACTCTGTCCCTCCCCACTGGGGCCTCAATCTGCCCTCCCTGCCCACAGCCTTTTCCCCACAGACTTACCTGCAGGGGGGCTGTGTGCACATGCATGCGCACATGTGCTCAGCCTCCCTCAAATAATTTTTTTCTCCCTTCACCTCTGGTCTCATTGTGAAAATGAGGATGGTACTGTGACCAGAGCACAGGACTGAGGTCCTGAACACACAACATGTTTGGATTTAGTACAAATGGTCTTTATACCAGTATGAAAAAGGAGTGGACACAGAAAATATATCTGGCACTTGTGTGGTTCACTGAAAGCCAGGATAGAATTACCTAGGAGTGCTATATTAGTAAGAATATATTAGCATGTACTGCATGAAATTATTAATTGACTATCTCTTCCAGATCCCAGCAGAATATATCTTGTACAGCAGTATAAATGTAACTTACTTGGATGTAAAACATCCTTTGTGCCTAGGTCAGTGATTCTCAACCATAGCATCCTGTTGTGGTCTTTCTGAGTTTTGGCAACAGAAGACTTGCTCTATTAATTTTCTGTAGTCAAAACATGCTGGCATTTTCTAGGGAGTGCCTTGAGTCTAATAAAATTGATAACAACTGACCTAGGTCCTGAATCGGGCAAACATGGATTCCCAGACATACCTTCAACTGCTTCAGCTCTCAGCTCCAAGCCTTTTTCAAGCAACACTTGATCCAAAATGCTCTCTCATCTTTAGTTTTCCTTAGGACCATGTTTTAAGTGCTCATTCAGGTGGTGTCTAGTGCTTCCTTAATACCTTCTCTCTGTTTCTTTGGTCTTTCAGAAAACAGTAATCAGAACCATGTGCCTTGGTTTTGGGTGGTGACAGGTAATTTCATAAAGGAACTTAACTGCTGCTTACAAACCCTAAAAGGAAGGGCAGTGGTTATATTTTACTTATAACAAAAATAGAATTATTAGTAGGCAACAAAACTTAGATTTTTGCATATTTGCAATGATGTAATTTTTAGTTGATGGGTATGAGAAATCCTATTCTAATGCATCTTTTATGAAGATTTCATTCCAAATATGGAAAAATACACATTTTTACTGGGTGAAACATGTTGCCCATTGTCCCACATTGGGCTATATGTTCCCTTTGCCTGGGAATTCCCTTGGATTCCTCACTACCCCAACACCTTCTTGCCAGGACCTGGATCCCAACACAGGGCAGCATGGGATCCAGGAAACCCTGGCACCTCATGCCCCATTCAGGGACCCATCCCAACATGTGCATGCCTTAATTTAAGCAAAGGTTGGTGTAGGTCCCAGCCAAGAGACATGGAGCAGTGCAGGACCTAGGGAACTCCTGGCATCCCAGGTCTCCATGCTCAGACCTACACTGATGCAAGTTTCTCATGGAGGTAGGGGTTATCATGGGTCCTGTGCTACCCCACACTTCCTTGCCAGAACCTGCACTGCCCCATGCCTCTGCATGAAGCACAAATCAACATGGAACCTGGCACAAGTCCCAGCATGGAGGCTCAGGGCTGCGCACTTCCCAGCAGAGGCATGAGACACCAAGGATTCCCCAAGTCCTGTGCCTCCACACCAGAACCCATATGGGCTTCCCCTACTTAGGGAGATGTGCCCTCGGATATCCCAGAATGGGATATCCATGGGCACTCAGAAATTCAAGCAGGGAACTCCTGACTTTCTCTACTTACAGAGAAGCACCCTGACATTCC
Organism: Crocodylus porosus; assembly: GCF_001723895.1. NCBI lineage: Eukaryota > Metazoa > Chordata > Crocodylia > Crocodylidae > Crocodylus > Crocodylus porosus. The sequence goes on along the minus strand of NW_017728947.1, from coordinate 54,728,469 downwards.
CTGGGGCATGTTGCTCTAAACAGGGAAAGCCTGACAGGTGCTTCTGAGGCTTAAGGGACCTTATCCTGCCTGGGAATTCCCAGTGTGCAGGATCAGGCCCCTCAAATCCCCAGAGGACTTGCTTGGGGCAGCTCCAGGAGAGTGCAGGCAGTTCCAGGCTGCCCATACTCTCCTGCCACAGAACAAATAGATACTCACTACAATAACGCAGCACTATAACACTACCTTTTGTCATGTCATCAATGTGGTAGGGACGTCTATTTTTTCACCATTTGTGAATATGATGTCAGGTATCCAGGTTGTAGCCGTATTGTCTAGAGGAAAAGGCAATCGGGAATCATAGTAGAGATGATGTCTTTTAGGAGACCAACAAGATTTTTGTAAAAAAAATTCTTTAATTGCAAGCTTTCAGGTTGCCCAGAAGAGTTTTCCATCTATTGACTCCTCTGTGAAACCCTATAAAACATGAACTTTTCATTTCTACCGAGAACTTCTATAATCTTTTCTCCAATGCCTGACGAAGGTTGTATGTGCCTGAAAGCTTGCAATTAAAGATTTTTTTGCAAAAAAAAAAATCTCGTTGGTCTCATAAAAGATATCATCTGTGCTATGAGTCCTAAATGTCAAATAGTGTATGTTTCTACTAATTATATTAAGAGGCACTTTGTGGACCATCTTTCAAGTATTTTTCAAGAGTTCTAATAGATAGCTTCAGTCAGGTCTCTTCTGAGATCATAATTGTCCACTTCATATACAAATGCCATTAGCATTCTTTCTAAACTCTCATTCTTCAGTGACTTTATATTCTATGGTCTGTGTTTAAATTAAATACTCAAGCATGAAACAAGAGAACAATGACTGTATGCATTATATGAAAAAGCATGAGAGATTCACTCATTTCGCCCAGTTAAAAAAAGTGGAAGTTCAAGTGCAGAAAGGTTACAGTCAAATTATTAAACTTGGCTATGTAAACCCAGGAAATGTCACTTAAATGTTTAAAGATCAGTGGAGGCTATGAATGCTCCACACCTCTGAAAATTAAACTATTCCCATCCTAGTAGGGATTTGGATACTTAACTTTAAGCACCTGAGCTTGAAATTGTCTCAGTGACACAGTAAGTCAGTGTCACAGGCAGGAGGAAATTGAAGATCTCCAGTTTCCTAAGTGGATGTGTTGCTCATTAAATGATACTGTCTACTCAGAAATGTTAATAATCAAGCAATGTGTTACAATCAATTGATCAGTCACTAATCCTCATGTCTCCAAATATAAGCTTTCCAGTCAACTGCATTTTGACCACAGGGATCCACTCTTATTATAGCTATTGTGTGTTCTGTGCATCTTCCATGTAGAAATACTATGGGCCCAAGTTAGATTTCATTCAATGCATAAGAGAAGTATATTGCATGCAACAGAAATTCATTATGTGAAAAAACAGATCCCCAGTACAGTTCCAAGAAAAGAAGTTTTTTTCTTTTGTTAGGAAGGATCTTTCTATGTTGGCCTGTTCGTCACTTGGAGACTGAAACAATTATCTCTATGGGTTCTCTCCACAGTTCTAGTTAAGACTGATATAATGATATCTTTTGCTATGATTATCATGCATGGCTTGATAACAGAACTGCATATAAAAAGGAAAACTATTACAGAAGACTGGCTCTCCCTAAAATAGTATTTCTAAGCTGATGCTGTGCTCAATTAGCTTGCTGCTTGAAGGGTTATGCATGCTGTTATTTTAGACCATAACAGTAAAAGTCTGGCTTCTGTGGGTTTGAAATGTCAAGTCTTTCTATCAAACATCTGAGATACTAGTTCTGTCATACAGTCATATAAATCCTGTTCTTCAGCAAGGTTCAAAATTAACTGGACACTATACCACGGTAATTTGGAAACATGGGCACCCCCTAAACCTTGGGAGCATCTTTCCCCTTTGTCCAACTCCGTAGAGCAGTGATTTTCAACCCATTGTCCATGGACTCCTAGGGATCCATGAAACGCATCTAGGGGGACCATGAAAGGAGGCTACAAAGATGGTGGTCCTGCCAGAAGGCGAAGCACCACCAGTGGTGCTGCTTCTCCAGCTCCTCCTGTGGCCAGAGGTCTCCTGAGTGCTATCAGGGAGCAGCCCAGCACCAGCAGGCACAGCATGGCTGGGCAGTCCCACCTCATCCTGCTGCCACCATCTTGGCTGGGATGATATTATTGAGGATCGTCCTGCTTTGAACAGGGGGCTGGAGTAGATGACTTCTTGAGGTCTCTTCTAACTTTAATTTTCTACGATTTTATGATTCTATGACCCATCGGCACTGCAACCCCACAGCCCCTCCACTTGCCTGACGATACCTTTTCCAGTTTGTAGACTGATATGTGTGTGTGCATGCATCAGACAGACAGATGGACAAAGAGTGCATACCAGTTTGGATGGAATTTCCGAAGGGAAAATTGGTAGCGTCTTGAATATGGAAATCTTTATTTGGAGCAACAAGAACAGCACATATTTTTGTGAAAGGTTTAGTCCCAAAAAACTCATGGGAGGTCACCAGCAAAAGACTGGTGGTGTATATAGATATCTACAAGCTCAGTCTGTGCCCTGACATTTCATCTTCACCCAGAACATCTACTACATGTGAAGAGAGGGCTTGACAGAGCAATCTGGGGGAAACCCTGGGTGAATGGTTGTCTGTGTATTCAGGGGACTGTACCTGATGGCTTTCATCAAGAAGCTTCAACTCTGGTTTTCTCAAGTAAGAGAAAACAACTCTGACACATTCAAAACCCTTGACAGCTTTTTGGCTGGAGAGTGATGTGAAATGCAAAATCAAGGAATGACACTGGAGAGTGATGTGAAATGCAAAATCAAGGAATGCTTGCTGATATCAAATCTCAGTTTCGCCAGTACTTTCCTGAAATGGGCAATGTGAATTAGTGGATACACAACCCCTTTGTAACAGACTGTATCTCTAGGTCCAGTCTAACAGCTAAAGAAGAGCAATTACTTGAGTTATCCTTTTTCAAGCTCAACCATCTCATTAGAACCGACAACAAAACAAAATCAACAACAAAACAGTGACTTCACAAAACTGTATTATCGTTATTGTTGTCACTGATATTTTTTATTTTTAATACAACAGTCTGTCAACAATTATCTACTTATATTCACTACATACACAATAGATTTCTAAAAGGGTCTGAGCCTCCATTCAAAAATGTTTAAGGGTCCATGAATGAAAAAAAAGATTGAAAACCACTGCCCTAGAGGCATCTTAGTGGATAACTAGAATGATTAGAGGCATTCCTGCTGGATTTTATTAACTTATAGGAAATATAATTTTTCTTCATCATAGGTTTTACTTATTTAACTGCCTGCATACAGTGGATTGATATACTGTCGGATCCTTCACGAAGATCCTTAACCCAATAAGTAAAAGTCCAGACCACAACATTAAGTCCCAAACAGTACTATTCAGCCAGATTCAATTAAGGTTTCTTTATCTTCCTGACAACTGACAAACTGATGCTAGCTTTATGAAACCCACAAGAGAATGGGTAGGAAACTGAAGCCACATAGCACTGGCTTCCTATGTCAAAAGACCCCAAACCTGTCCCCGGATAAAAAAAAAAACATGAAGATGAAGTTAAGTCTAAAAGCATAAGCAGACAGACAGACAGAAAGAGAAAGATGAGAATAATGGCAGCTGCTGTCATCCTTAAGGCACATGGGATCAAAATAGATAGCACAGCCTGCAATGATTAAAAAAATTAATCAATTTATAGAAAAAGTAGCACTCAAGTATCCTGGGTTACACATTTTGGCAGTGAAAGAATGTTACACACGAACTAATATGACATTTAACAGCTTCCATACTCCCTTTAGAATCAGGAATTTCTTTGACAATTGAGATAACTGACACATGCAAATATTATTATTTAATTCTGAGATACTTTAATGTTAATCCATAAATATAAACTCATTCAGGAATAAGATTTTAAGTGTTAAAAGCTGGACATTTCATACAAAACTTTAAATGTTCATTATTATTCTATGCTGTCATTGTTATCTCTATTGAAGCCAAAAGACCAGATTTTATCCTGTGTATTTGCACTGAACAGGAATGCAAAGGACCAGAAGTAGAATCTGTCCTTTTAACCTGCCCTTGATTCACTAGTGTTTAGTGGCTACTTTATGTTAAATGGCTACAGCAAACGGAAGTAGGACAGCTGCATGCTGCTACCCAACTCCTCACCAGGAGAATAACTAAATAACTGTGATGTAGGACACCACCGTAGGAACCACAAAACTTCCTGTATTGGTTCGATATCCCTCTTCTCCTATCCTGGAGACCCTGACATGCTGTGGAGGGCTTAGGGCAGAAGTGGATGGGGTAAGGGTCCAACATCTGCCCGTTTCCTGTCAAAAGCCTTGACAGACCCAGAATTAGGGAGACTTGAGCTATCTTTTCTCAATCCTTGCACTGACCTTATTGCAGGCAGAAGCAAATACCCTCCCCTCAGTGTGGGGCAGGGGTAGGGGGCAGCACAATGGAAGGGCCCAGACCTGGGCCACCACACAAACACAAGTCTGAGGTAGTGAGGAACCAGACATCATAACTGCCTCATCATCCCTGCCTTTCATATGTAGCCCTTCTCATTCCCTGACTGGGTACCACTAATAACTTGGATCACACTTGTCCAACCTGTGGCCCACAGGCAACAGACAGCCTGCAAGGGGTTAACTTACAGCCCACTGTCCCCTACTCAACTACTGCACCCTCCCCACACCACCCCCCACTGCTCCTTCTACTGCTGCTGCCATCTCTCTGCTCCCCCTTCCTCCTCTGGCTTCCATTTCCTGCCCCTCTGGACAGGGTAGTGGGGCCTGTGGAAGCCCAGGGAGCCCCCAAAGCCCCTGCAGTGGGAGGGCCTGCCAATCCACACAGCTGCCAGCTGGTGACAAGTTTGACAGCTCTGCCTTGTGTTCCAACACTGGGTTCAATAAACACTGATATGCTTGAATGAGGGGAACAAACTTTAAATGTGTAGACAAGTCTCTGAAGTCCTTTAGTTTCTCAGTTAGAAAAGTTAGACATTCAAAAATCAGCAG
>NW_017728947.1:54706792-54723356 GCF_001723895.1 Crocodylus porosus | reverse complement strand
GCCCTTTGGGCAGGGGGCTGGACTCGATCTCCCGAGGTCCCTTCCAGCCCTAATGTCTATGAAATCTATGAAATCTATGAAACTTCATCTGAGAGTGCTGAAGCAGCTGGCTGAAGCCATCATGGGACCTCTGATATAACTCTTGCAAAGTTCATGGTGCTTGGGGGAGGTCCCTGAAGTCTGGAAGAGGGCCAGTGTTATGTCCATCTTCAAGAAGGGGAGGAGAGAGGACCTGGGCAACTATAGGCCAATTAGCCTAACTGCTATCTCAGGGAAAATCCTGGAAATATTTATCAAGGAGTCTATGTGCAATACACTTGCAGAAGGTAGGATTCTAAATGACAGCCAGCATGGGTTCATTGCAGGCAGGTCTTGTCTTACCAATCTCATCTCCTTCTATGACCACGTAACTTGCCACCTGGATAAGAGAAAGGAGGTCAACATTGTATACCTAGACTTCCAAAAGGCCTTTGATCTGGTATCCTATAATGTTCTCATGGGAAAGCTGGAGGCTTGTGGGCTTAACTGCTCGACAGTTAGGTGGGAAGAAGCTGGCTGTGGGGAAGGACCCAAAGAGTTCTAATGAACAGATCAGTATTGTCCGGGTAAGAAGTGGCCAGTAGTGTTCCTCAGGGGTCTGTGCATGGTCCAGTGCTTTTCAATATCTTTATCAATGATTTGGATGTGGGGGTAAAGAACTCACTGGCCAAGTTCATGGATGACACCAAATTATGGGGGAGCGTGGTCGTGCTTGGAAATAGGCTGCAGATAGACAGGCTGGCAGGTTGGGCAGATTGGAACCAGATGAAGTTCAATATTGAGAAGTGTAAAGTGCTCCATATGGGGACGAACAATCCCCAACATACTTACAGGCTCAGTGGCGCCAAACTGACTAGCACTATGACTGAAAGGGGCCTAGGGGTAATAATATCATGAACATGAGCCATCAGTTCGATGCTGTAGCCAGCAGGGCAAACAATACCCTGGCATGCATCAACTGATTCATGTCAAGCAAAACGAAGGAAGTGTTTCTTCTGCTCTACTTAGCATTAATGAGATCGCAGCTGGAGTACTGCATCCAGTTCTAGGTGCTGCACTTCACCAAGGACGTGGAAAAGCTTGAGAGTCCAGACAAGGCTGAGGGACTTGGGTCACCTGTATGATCAGAGACTTGCAAGGAAAGGCTGAGGGACTTGGGTCTCTTCAGCCTAAAAAACAGAAGGCCGAGAGGGGACTTGGTAGCAGCTTACCACTATATCTATATCGGAGGAATACATCAGGGGGTCAGCGAACAACTGTTCACCAGGGCGCCCTTGGGGAAAACCAGGAATAATGGCCACAAACTCCTGGAAGACCGTTTCAGGCTTAACACTAGGAAAAACTTCTTCCAGTTTTCAGTTAGGGTTTCAAGACTGTGGAATAAGCTCCCTCCAGAGGTGGTGCAATCACCTACCCTGGAAATCTTTATGAAGAGACCGGATGGTCACCTCGCTGGGGTCACCTGACCTCAGTTGTCTTTCATGTCTAGTGCAAGGGGACTTGACCTGATGATCTTGCAAGGTCCCTTCCAGCCCCTTACAATTTATGGATCTATGAATAGTGAAATAATTTAACTGAGGGACCACCCTCTGTAGTCTAAATAAGGGAGTATCTCCAAACTACCACCTCCATCACCTTTTCCATCTTAACAACAACTACACAATCACACCCATCTACACAAGTGTGTCTTTACTTTACCTACTTCTGCCATCTTGCAGGAAGACAGTGGACAGGATCCCAAAGAGAACATTTACAACCTAATCCTATTTGGAGTGAAAACCCTGATAAAGCTCCCATTTACTTCAGTGAGAGCAAAACTGGAGAAAATTAGAAGAGTTGGAAGTGGAGACTAAACACAGAGCTAGATCACATACATGATATTTAATGTTTCTATTTTATTTGGTTTGGATGCTGACATTAAAACAGGCAGTTCCATTCTTGTTTGCCAGAGTTGTGCTTTCTGGTGTTCACGTGCTTACAAAATCCCATGACGCTGTGTTTGAGTTTCCCATCCTTGTAAGGAATTATCTCAATTTTTTAAAGTCTCTTTATAGGGGACATATTTGGAGAAGGTGTTTCAGGGCACCACTGCTGGATGACCCCAAGGTTTCCATCTCTGATTGGCTCTGCACTCCCCCTCTTTCACATACCTGACACACCTTGATGTTAAATAATTTGGGAAGGTTGCCTCACCCAGAGAAGATGGGGTGGATTTAAAGCCAGGTGTCACTGCCTCATCCTTATCCACATCATTGCTGTCAAAGGTTGGGTCCAGGACCCCTCCCAGGACCTCAGCATTACTGACTGCAAGGTCCCTCTCTGCCAGTCCTAATTGTGTCAAGCCCAGAACCGTCAGCTCCACAAGCCAACGAATCAACCTCTAGGCCAGGTCTATCAGCTCTCAGCCTACACTGCCCTGGCAAGTCCCAAGCCTTGAAACCAGCGCTTACAGCCCATTGATAAACAATTACAGCAGAGTCCCTCTTTTCAGTTCTCTGCTGTGTAGCCTCAACATTGCCCTTTTTAACTGTGCCTATTCCACTGGTTGTAAAAAACAGATTTTTAACAAACCGTACTGCCCTCTGGACCACCAAACAAAGTAGCAAACATAAAATATTGCCCCCCTTGGGTCCAAAAGATAACAATGGAGAAAAACCAAAGCTTTCCATGATCAATACATCTGCAGGTCCATTCCCAATGTACCCTGGGGCACTGCTGGCTAGCTTCTGGGGTCTCTCTCCTCTCCCCACCAAGGGCAGTCAGTCTTGGCTCCACTGCCAGGCCTCTTCTCTCCCCACTGGCAGCTGAAGATCAGCTTTTATGCCTCCAGGCCCTTTCCCCTTTCTGGTCACCTGCCCCGTCCCCATCAGGCCAGAGCAGGAGGTCCTTGTCTCCAGGAGGGATGGGCCTGCAGCTTGTTCCCAGCTGCATCTCTTCACCCCTCCTGACTCAAAAGGTCCTCACCTTAAAAGAACCTAGCCTTGCTGCTCTGTCCCACATTCTCTCTCCACTATTGGGGGTGAAAACCCAGATTACAAAAGTCATCAGGATTATTCACATTAGTGTTCATCAAACCTCTTGCTTAATGAAAAAGAATTCTCCTGCCTTAAATTAGGCGTCAGTTTTCTCTCAAGCTCCTTATCAAACATTGCCTCCTAATCAGTTCAGGCTGCTCATAATAGCTCCAATCCTGCACTTCAGAAGTTAATTGGAGTTTTGCCGTTGACATAAATGGGCATTGGATCAGATCTCGTTAGGCTCTATGAATAGAACTATCGTAACCCAAGGAAATACACATGGAAAACTATATGCCTTTAATTCATCTTCACATGCAGGTCATGCAAGACCAGCAAGCCATTTTTCCAATGTACTTTAACAATCTGGCTACTAGATGGGATCAAAATGGCTTGGTCAGCATTTAGAATGAGTCTAAAATGATATTTAGGGTAAACCCTGAGGTTCTCTTCAACCATCCTGAACCACATACACCTCACTTCCCCTTCCCTTATCATATCTGCAGCTGGATGAAAGCTTTCCACATTGTGCTGCTTATTTCTTGAGCCTGGTGCTATGATACAGTATATATTGCAGGTTCCCTTCTGAAGCCCTTCTAGGAATCAATGTAAAGACTACTTTTCACTTTTTTCTTGGCTAGTCTCTACTTATGAGCAGTTGAGAAGAAGTGGAGTGCAAAAGAGCCAGAAGTCAAGAAGAAACCCTGGGAAAGTCTCCAGTGGACTTCCTTTTCTCAGGATCTACATTACATGTGTGCACTGCAGGAAACTGAGAGTTGAGGTGAGTAAAAATGGGACTGTTCTCAGACCCAGAAGCATAGGCAGATTCAGGATTTTTAAAAAGGAGGGTCGGGAACAACTACTGGTATTGAAGGGGTGGCTGCACTCCCTAGCCCCAACCTCCCCTCCACTGTGGTAGTCAGGGCATGCCATGGAAGCAGGAGTTGAGAACTGTTTTAAAAGGGGAAACTTGCTTATCATCATCACTATCCCAGCTACTCCATCCAGCTCCAGCCAAGGCTGCAGGGGAGTGGCTACATGGGATGCCAGGCTTGGCTAAAGACAGTAGTGGTATCAAGAGGGTTACCCCTTCCTGTACCTGCTCCCAGACTGGCAGAGAACATCCAGAGAAACCAGACAGAGAAGGAGAACCAGCCTGCTGCTATTACCACTGTTGTTGCTGTCCCTGGCTGAGCCCAGCTCTCTGCACATCCTGGCTACAGCAGGGCAGAAGCAGCTCAGCAGCAGCAGGCAGGGAGGAGGGGAATGAGAGGGGAAGGAGTAGAGCTTGTGGGGTGGTATCCTTACCTGCTTTGGGGACTCTAAAGAGATGCCCCTCGCTGCTACTCCCACAAAGTGGTCTGAAAGAGGGGTTTAACCATGCTACTGAATCCCCTTTGGAGCCATCCTTGCCCAAAAGTTCAGTAGATCTTCCAGGGTCAACTCATACCAGGGGTCAAACCAAGGGCTGACAGCAGTGGTTCTCAAATGGGTTGCCATGAGTCCCCCTCTTACCCCAGTAGTGCCACAGAGGAAGCTGGGAAAGACTACCCCATTCACACTCCTGCTACATTAGGGCCTTGATCAGCCTAAAGCAGGAAGGAACTGACTCAGCCATAGCCCATCATGGTCCAGCTCCTCCCATGCTCCACCTGGAAACAAGCACATGGGACAGTTCCACCCATGTGCCTCTGCCTCTGTTTCCAGGACGAGCCTAGGAGGAGTCAAACTGGGAAGGGGTACCTAGCACAAAGCAACTCCTGCCTACTTTAGGCTGATCACAATTCTAATGCAGCAGGAGTGTGTGCACATGCCACCGTCCTTTCTAGGCTGGAGATGCAGCAGACATACAAGGCAATTTTATCAAGAGGCAGCAAGAGCGGGTTATGAAGTACTGAGGCAAGACAAAGCACCACTAACAGTGGTTCTCAACTGGGGATGCCGCCATATTCAAAAAAGTTGTGGAGGGATGCCCTGACTCTACTGTTAACCAGAGTGAGAACATTGGTTTACAGTATAGTTGGTTGGCAGACATGGGCATGAGGATAACCTTATGGTCAATCATCACTATCAATGTAGATATAATCTTTATATCATTTTTCACATACAGCTAGGTCAGAGCTCCTGGAGAATCCTTGTTATTTCAAGTGATGGATGCCTGCTGTTTTGGATGAGAAAAATCTGAATTCTATTCCTAATGTCATTAGGGAATTCTGAGTGGCCAGACTCTGCAGCATAATGGCCAACCTGAAGTCCTATACATTGGTTGTAGTACCAATAGCTCAAATCCTGCTCGTAGCAACAGTTGTGCAACCCTTTAACTCAGATAAGTTATGTGAGCATGAATGATAACAGAATTGATGCCATGACTGCTTTCATCTGGGTTAGGGCCCTAAATTACCTTTGGTGACTTATCTGCTATGTTCTTCCTAACAGGGTAAGGTAAACTGAGAATAGAGCTCTTGCTGAGGGCACAGAAAATCCTTGGACAGACTTCATAGCTTAGAGAATGCCTGAATTCTCCTTTCAGTTGTTTACTTTAGGAGCAATTCCACTGAAGCCAAGAGAGTTACTTTGAAACAGGTCAAGATGGAGCTGTGTCTTCTGCTGTGTCAGTAAGGACAGAGGAAAGAAGGCCACTGTTTTGAACACTGGTGTGTTCTCTCTTAGTAAACAGGGGTGGGCAGATGAGAACAGGATGGGATTCAACACTGACAAGTACAAGTTGCTGCACCTGGGGAGGAAGAACTGGCACCATACCTACAGGCTGGGGAACTCCCTTCTCGTCAGTGCAGAGGCAGAAAAGGATCTTGGAGTCATCGTTGATGCCAAGATGAACATGGGCTGGCAGTGTGGGGATGCAGTCAGGAAGGCCAACAGCACCTTGTCATGCATCCACAGATGCATCTCAAGCAGGTCCAAGGAGGTGATCTTCTCGCTCTATGCAGCACTGGTCAGGCCACAGCTGGAGTACTGCATCCAGTTCTGGGCGCCGCACTTGAAGAGGGATGTGGACAACATGGAGAGGGTCCAGAGGAGGGCCACTCACATGATCAGGGGGCAGCAGGGCAGGCCCTACGAGGAGAGGCTACAGGACCTGAACCTGTTCAGCCTCCACAAGAGAAGGCTGAGGAGGGATGTAGTGGCCTGTTACAAACTAGTCAGAGGGGACAAGCAGGCATTGGGGGAGTCTCTGTTCCCTTGAGCACTACCAGGAGTGACCAGGAATAACGGTCAGAAGCTGGCAGAGGGTAGATGCAGGCTAGATATCAGGAGGTGCTACTTCACTGTCAGGGCTGGGACAGTGGGATCTGGAACCAACTTCCAAGAGAAGTGGTGCTGGCTCCTACCCTGGGGATCTTTAAGAGGAGGCTAGATGAACACCTTGCTGGGGTCGTTTGACCCCACTACTCTTTCCTGCCATGGCAGGGGGTCGGACTCGATGATCTGCTCAGGTCCCTTCCGACCGGACTAACTATGAAACTATGAATATTAAAGACAGGGGTCACAAACACCTGGTCCCCTGCAACAGATCCAGACCACAAGGCTCCTTGCAGGCTGGATCCAGAAGCAGCCAAGGTGATAGGTGAGCAACATCAGGGAGCTATGGGGATTAATGAGGCCATCACTGTCCTCTGCTGGCAACATGCATTCCTGATGGGGCTTGATACGCTGGATTTTGGCAGTGGGCCCTGCCTCTGCTCACCCTGCACCCCTAGGATATCTGCAGGCCAGATGACATCTCTGCAGGCTAGAGTTGGCCCACAGGTCATATATTTGATGCACTTGCTCTATAAAATAAGCACCCTCTCTTGCCATCTCTTCTTATGCATAGTCCCACTAAAATGAATTAAATTATTTGTGAAGGGGTAGGAGTTCCAGGATTCAATGTCACAGTTGTATGCCACGGCATATTAGTATACTCACAACTTCTATGGTTTTCTTTCTTTACTTTTGACATGTTCCAAATGCAGATATGAGCTAGAGTTAAAGACAATACAAAGATAGCTGAGCTACCATGGAAGTTATTTTGAGATATTATAACATGCTGTGCCATTTTTAAAACATCCCATTTCACAATCATCTCTAGATTTCTTGTTTAGTTTCTTTAGACGGACAAAGCTATAGCCTGTCTATGATCAGAGCCTCTTTTTGCGACTTAGGTACAGAATTAAGGGACAGTTACAATTCCCTTACTGATTACCCTCTTGTATACCAAATCAAGATACAGTTTAACAACTAATGCCCCTAATTCTATTACAGAGCTATATAAATAGGATCATTTTGGGAAATGCTTTGCCATTTTTAAAACATCCCATTTCACAATCATCTCTAGATTTCTCATTTAGTTTCTTTAGACAGACACAAATCAGAAACAGGTTGTCTTGAATTTGCTAAGGTCTCCAAAATTTCTCTTTGTTTATACCAATATTTATATGTAGTTTAATTTGATCAATATTTTCTGATTGTTTTTATTCTAATTTATTAGTTTCACTGAGACTTTGGGAACTGGACTGAACTGGTTTTTCTATGGCTTTGGAAGATGCCAATTAACAGGGGTCTACATCCTTGTGAAAATGACAAGTCTGGAAGAGAAGTCTTTTTGTCTTTTCCCCTCACCATCCAAGAAAGCTACTGCAATGTCCTGTGTCTTTTACTTGCAGACCAGGCTAGCTGTAACATCCATAAAGGTTCACCCTGAAACCAACTTTGGGGCCTTCTGTGCTAGCCACATTTCTGCAGCTTAACATAAGTCCCTCAAAAATGATCAGGGCTTACTTACAACAGGTCATCTTGGTGGTAGATTCCTTCTTCTCCTGCGTTCCTGTATTGATAGCTCATAGCAATTGAACTCCCACTTTCATTTCTTTTCTGCGCATAACATACCTTTTGCCTTTACCACATTCAGCTAACGAAGAAATATTATTATTTCAATCGGATTCTAACTGACTACACACAATACAATTTTTATCAAGAGGCAAGATATCAGTTGTTACTTCTAGTTCAGGGGCAGGCAAGATTTTTTGGCTGGAGTGCCAAAAAAACTACAATGTCTACCTTGGAAGGTGCCGGAGTGCTGACACGCTGGAGCCCGGAGCAGCTGTTTGCAGCCTCCCAGCTGCAGCCGGCCCACAGAGCCCGGTCTGCTTGCAGCCTCCCAGCCACCTGCTGGGAGCAGCCTCGGCTCCATGGCTGGCAGCAGCTGCTTAGAGCCCGAGCTGGCAGTGGAGCACCGAGCAAAATGGCCTTGCATGCCATGCTCGGCATGCATGCCAGGGATTGCTGACCCCTGTTCTAGCTGCTATTGAGTGCTTTCTAAAAAGCAGCTATTGACACACAGCCTGGCCTAGCCTAACATCAGTGGCCTTGATAAACACATTCTTATTCTGCTTTTCCAAGCTACTGATTATGATTTAAATACAAGGTTTTTGATTATGGATTAAGTTTCTTGATTATTGATTGTATATCATCTCAAACACATATATAACACAACCCAAAATATAATATGCGCCTTGTTTTTGAAAGACAGAAGGAAGAAAAAAAAGATCTTTCCTTGTAGCAAGTAATTGAATAGCAACAGCTAACAAGCAAAGCCTGAGCATTGTTCTGCTTCCTGTAATATGAATAACACGTGCTCCCGGAGGCTGGGGGTGCACAGTGACTGCTTACATGCGGCGGCGAGCAGGGAGCTCCCACAGGCAGCCATGGCGGTGTCAGCAGGTGGGGCGAGCGCCAACCGGCAGTTGGCGACCGCCCACATCTGCCGTCTGCAGTGTTACAGGGGGGGTGGCAAGCAGCGACTGCCCACAGGCACCGCCAGCAGCAGTGGCAGTGGTCAATCACAGGGTATGCAAGTGCACCTGCGTGCACCCACTACACTTTGCCAATGCCCTTTAGCTACATGATGAAGTTTTTATTTCCACTTTTGTTTGTAACCAGCAAAAACTGCTTTTTGCTGTATTTTTCATGCACTGCAATTTCCAGCAGCTAGTTTTCTGGGGGAAAAGGTGCATGAAGCATATAAGAAAATACGATACTGCTCATAATTTAGGCTTTCCTAGGTCCACAATCTGCACCTGTCAGTGTGGTCCATCAGCCACTATGTCCATAGCCTACAACTGTAATAGTAATAAAACATCAATCTTTCTGGATCATGATGCATCCATAAAAGGTAACCAGGACCTTTGACACATACACCGAAGCAAGAGAATGGAGGAGTGGAGTTTGCCCAGACTTTTCATCCCCCTTTTAGATCATATCCAAAGCCCAGACCAAATCCAGGCATTCAGTGCCTCAACATCTGTTAGCTAGATGCCCATGAGAGAATTGAATCTGGGCCTCCCGCATAGCAAACAAGAAGCCTACCTCTGAACCACAACAGCAGGCTAGTAGTAAATGATACTGATTGTAAATAATCAGTGTTGCATCATCCAACAAAATGGAATTGCCAACACCTGAAAATCCAGGGGCCCCATCTGTACAAGATCCTTTTAGCCCAGTGCATCACAGCCTGTTGGGTACTGGGCATTGTTTGCCATTGAGGTGTTTGTGGAAGAAGGTTTGGATCCATTTGCCATGCATCCACCTGTATCTCAGAAGGAACCTTGGGCTCACCTTCCCAGAACGCCAGCTTGTTCACAAATGGATGCATTGTGGCCTCATATGCTGGGAAGAAGGGGGTTACATAAAACAAACATGATTTAAAGAAACAAATAGTGTCTAGTTTAAACTGCCACAGTCCCAAAGAAGATTTTTCCTAGGACTTAACACAGGTACTGTACATTTTGGAATCTAATTTGAAGCAAATTAGGGTGGTCAAAGCTCTGTGGGCCTCAGGCAGGTTATGGTATTCTGCAACACAACCTGCAGCCATATTCAGTCAACAGGCAAGCTGCAGCTCACAGACTATGAAGTATGCAGGATCAGTAGTCTCCAAATAGCTCTTGAGCCAACTAGAAAATTCCAGGCTGGGGCCAGTATTCTCCAGAGACTAATTCTCTTATTAAGAGGAAAGTTCATAAAAATTCTATTTATGAAAAGTAGATGTTGCTGTAGTGTTCCTGCAAAAATGCAGTGCAGCTCTTTAATGAGAAGGTTTAAAGCTGCCCTGTATTCAAATAGTGGAAGAAAAGAAGCAGAGAACAAAAAAAAAATGAAGGTGACCCACACTCACCTTGTTTCTTCCTGAGTGAGGCTTGTATTTAGGCACAATTCAAAGAAGACAGTCTTCAGAACTAGGAGTCTCTGCACCTATATTGTAATGTCTTTAAAATATCTCTTCTATGTATTTTTCCACTGAATAACTGAAGAAGAGACTGGAATCCAAACTAGGTTAGATCCAGCACATATTGGAACAAGAGTTTTAATCCGTGAGCTTGGACTCAGCTAGACATGCTATAATACCAACTCCAGGACAAAGCTAACAGAATTCTCCTGGTTCTCACCTGCTTGAACACCTAAGATGCATCATTAATGACCTCCAACCCCTCCAGGAAAAGGATGACTGTCTCAAGGTAGCCTTTGGGATGAGCTTTAGTTCAAAGTGCCCCGCTGCCATTTTTCAGTGCAGGGACACTGATACATGCAACACTCAGGTACTTTTAATTTCATAGAGATTAGTGCTGAAAGGGACCTCAAAGATCATCAAGTCCAGCCCCCTGCCCCAGGGGCAGGAAGTCAGCTAGGGTCAAAGGACCCCAGCAAGATAAGCATCCAAGAGTTTCTTGAATAAGTCCAGAATAGGTGCCTGCACCACATCTGGAGGGAGTCTATTCCAGGTCTTGGAGGCTTGGACAGTAAATAAATTTATTCTTACGTCCAGCCTAAAATGGTCTTGTAGGAGTTTATGACCGTTGGTCCTTGTTTTTCCTTGGGGCACTCTGGTGAACAGACATTCCCCCAGATCCTGATGTACACCCCTTGTGTACTAACAGGCAGCCACCAGGTCCCCCCTGAGCCTGCGTTTTTCCAGACTGAAGAGTCCCATGGCTCTCAGCCTCTCTTCATAAGGCCTATTCTCTTGCCCTCTTATCATGCATGTGGCTCTCCTCTGGACTCTCTCAAGCTTCTCAACATCCTTCTTGAATTGCGGAGCCCAGAGTTGGATGCAGTACTCCAGCTGCGGTCTCACCAAGGCTGAGTACAGCGGAAGGATGACATCCTGAGATTTACTTGAGAAGCATCTATAGATGCAAGCCAGGGTTTTGTTTGCTTTACCAGCTGTGGCATCACATTGGTGGCTCACATTCATCTTGTGGTCAATCATGATGCCCAAGTCTCTTTCAGCCTATGGACTTACTACTCCTTTGCTTTTCTCTCCTAGCACAGCCCCCTTCCTCTCTCCCCCCCACCATTTTATTTTAATTTCTCTTGCTTTCGTATACTCTGCTTTCTGAATGTCCTTTCACAGTACCTGATAAAATGAACTTTGGTTCAAAAAGCTTCTGTTCTCTCTCTCTCTCTGTATATATGTATATAATCTTATTTAGTTAATCGATTAAGGTGTATATCTAGCCTGCCTCCTGATATTCAATAGTTACCAATTCTTTACATTCATCTCGAGTTGCACTGTATTATTCTGTTCTAGTAACTAACTTAGATACTTAATAACCCCTTATCACTGATTTTAAGAGCCTCAAAATGTTTAGTGTATTATCTTTTAAAACCCCTTGGAGTTGGGAAACTAAGGCAGAGAGGCCAAGTGACTTGTCTGAGGTCATAAGACGCATCTGTGGTAGAGCAGGGAAGTGGGGATCATAAGTTAAGGTACTACTATTGTACCAACCTTTTTCCCTGCTTGGGACATAGCATTCAAATCACTGATGACATTGACAGTCCTGGAGAACATTGTCCTATATTTAGCTACTGCAGATCAACAGAGCAGTTGGCAATAGCAATGCAAGCTTCCTCTTGTCCTGTTGCGGTACCTCAATCTTCATACAGAGAAAATTCTTCTAGAGAGTGTGTGGGGACTCCACCTCCAAAGCTGTTCAGTCCTTGGCCCCCACGCTGACACTAACAACAGTACTGCCAAATTAGTAACTGTTTTAGCATAATGGCTGTCTGGTCACATGGTCTAATACAGGCTAGGCAGAACCCAACAATTCATCTTCACTCAGGAAGTCCTTGTTATTTGAAAGATAATGGGTCCTAGCTTACTCAAACTCTGAATAATTCTCTTCCACCTTGTAATCAACAGTGCCATTCACCAGAGCATGTGGTGTTGCTGTTGTCCACAGGAATGTCGGTCAATTGCTGAGCCAGATTCTAGAGGGTCCTCAGTAGTTCTCGCCTGCCATGACTTCACTGGAAAAAATGTATTTAGTAGAGAGGAAGATATATGCTCCATCCCTCCTGGTCCCCTCCTTCAATCCTCCCATCAATCTTCCCGTTTTGGGGCTCCGCCTCCTCTACATCCCACCTAACACCAACCAATGATGTTGAGTCCCAGTCTTCTGGGTTTGGTCACAGTGTTGGTATGTGTCTTGACCGTTTGAAACAGTATGCCGTGTATGGATGTCAGTTAGCCTCACTGTGGTCTTGCCTCAGTGGGGCTGATCTAGCCTCTACCTGACCCCAGGTTACCTTGTCTCCCAATGTCGGTTTCAATTCTTCTTGATTGCTGCAGCCAAGTCATGGACGGCTGTCTCTTCTTCTCTCTGCAGGTTCCTGATAAGCCCAATCTGGCTGGGAGACGTCAGGAATCCACATGTCTATTTCAGGTAAGTACTGCTGCTCTTCTGGGCCTGGAGTTTGTCTCAAAATCTCCTCTCAGGGCTGCCACCACTTTCCTCCTTTGGGGCCAAGCTCTCTGTTGGGCCGCTGAGTGCCCACAGGGGAGCTCACTTCTGGTCCTCCAGGCTTCCTTTCTGTTGGGGCTTTTATCCCCAGTTCTGTGGACTGGCCAGCGAATTGGCACTGTCAAGTAGCCATAAAATGCAACCACACCGATACGGAAGCTGATCCTGGCTCCCCCTGGCTCGGCACATCTTTTGATGTTATTTTCTTCTCTTGTGGCATTTTCCCTTGCCGTGGCTCCATGCCAGCTGCTGTCTCAGCTCAGCGCGGTCTCATGCCGGCTCTGTTTGGCTTCCACCCCGGGTAAGTTCCCTTCTGGGGTTTTATATTTGTAACATACCTGCTTCCCTGGTCAAAGTTACTACTTTTTCCACTTCTAAGAGAGGGAATAGCTTCCTAGTGAATAGTCTCACTAATATACCAAGAGAGGGGATGCCTTTCCAGCATCAAAGAGATGGGTACAACCCTGCCCTTGGTTTTCTTGTCTTAGTTTTGTCTTCTTTTAGCTGGTAGGGCTGTGGAAAGCTTCAGCCCTATTTGATTCAGCAGATATTTGGCACAATTCAGTGGCTGAATCTGCAAATCTGAATTGAATCAGAGGACCCTTTAATCTCTCCAAATCAAATCAGAACCCTCCGAATCAATTCAGAGAGATTTGGAAAGATTTGGCAATTCAGACATAGAGACAGCTTTAAATGTTGTTTCTACATACCTTTAGGTAGCAGGGGCTCATGAACACTGCGATGCTGGGGCTCATGGAGTGTCCCACAGTAGCATGGGGGGCTCCCCAGTACGCATGGCAGCATGCCTGGAAGTGGACCAGAAACACTTCTGGTCCACTTCTGGGTCTGCCAGAGAGTGCACTGGGGGCCCCCTCACTTCCCTCTTGCTTGGTGACTGGTGCCTCCTGGGTCTGTGGGGGGGTTCCCCTGCAGCCGATTGCCAAGCCGGGAGGGCATGGGTGGCCCCTCAGCACACTTCTCAGCAGACCGAGAAGTGGACCAGAAGTACTTCTGGTCCACTTCCTGGTTCACTGCCAAGCACATGGAGGGCCCCCCCACACACACACTCCTGTGGGATGCTCTATGCACCCCAGCATCACAGCAATCACAAGCCACGCCTGCTACCTCAAGGTAAAACTTTTTTCTACATAAAGTTGTGTTTATGTCCAAATTGCTGATTCTCTGAATCAGCATCGAATCTTCAGATTTAGATTCAGCCTAATCGAATAGGGACAGTGATCCAAATCAACTAATTGAATCACTGTCCCCAATCTGGGCTGAATCTGAATCAAATAGGGCCTGCTTAGCACACCCCTATTAGCTGGCTCTATCCTATTCTCTCTAGTGCCCAATCCCATGCTAACCTGTACAGCACTATATACTCTAACTTGCTTGCCCATCTGAGTTGTATTTATTCTGGTTTTACAGCCTTTAAATACAACAGTGATGCATAATTAATCAGCCCTTCATCTTTGCTGCTGCGGCGATCGAGCTGGGAGATTTAATAAAGCACAAAAGCCACAGTGATTCATTAAAGGGAAGATGTGACTTTTAGAATCTTAAGTCATTCAGTGTGGATTTAACACTTTGAAGCCCCCTGAAGTTCAAATTCTCTCCACAAGAAAGGCCCTGGAAAAGGTTATTATTATTTTGCTAGGAAAGAAAATACCTTATCAGGGCATTCATAGCAGTGTCTTTCCTGCCTCCCCTCTGGTCACCTTCCCCTTCTGATTACTGTCTACATCAAAAGGTGAATGCACTGTGTGCAGAAAGAGGAAGTAACAATGGCATTTCAATCATTTGTAGCATATGTAATCTGAATGACACCGTCTTGAGTTATGCTCCTTTATTTGGCAGGTGTAATGATGGGACAGACCAGGAACGTGGGAGCTAGTTTTAAATAAAGGATCCATTGAAATAACTCACGTTGCCATGTGATTAGGTCAAAATAAGAGGTTTGCAAATGCCACCATCCTCTTCAGACCCCTCCTTGCTGCACCTCCTCCTGTCAGTTGCAGCAACACATTTAGTACTTCTCAATAGGTGTTCGCAGTGCATGTGGACCAAAATATGCCACATTAGATGAGCGTATGGCTCTGGGGATTGCTAAAGGGCTTCCAAGGTTTTTGCTCCCATGTTCTGGATTTCAGTCTAACACAGGTTTGTAACAACTAACAGTTAATTCTATCTGCAGCTGTTTGGCCCATGCAAAATAGAAGTAAGCAGTACAGCCCAATTCCCAGGGCACAAAAGCCCATGTTCCCCAAATTAGGACCCATATGAGGATAAGCAGGAGCCAAAGACTAAATGGGATGGAGCATGAATTAGCCTTTCACCCTCAGAAATGGTCCTTCCAAATTAATGCTAGGGCCACTAGCAGGCCAGCATGAAACTCCTTTTTTAACCGTAGTCACATAACAAAAATACTCAGAATGTTACTCCTATTTCTAGCAAGAAACTCTATCAAATGTCTTTTGGACATAACTCACTACAACCCACTCTTTAAGCCTTTTATCCATACTTTGGCAGGAGCAGCCAAATGAAAGTTAGGATAGATTTGCGCCTTTTAGACTAACCAAAACAAATATATTCAGCTTGATGTAAAAGGTGGTATAAGTTCTACTCCCTAAGAACACACAACCAGCTTCCCCTTAGTTTACTTAACTCACTGCAAAAAAGTATAAGGAGCCTTTGTCAGTACCAACTAGAAAGTATAAGATGTATTTTAGAGAAGCCTTCAAAAAGCCTTTTTCAGCTCTCCAGCTTGTAAATCACATCAGCTTAGCCTTTCTTGTATAACTGTAGCATAAGTTTAAGTAAGTCTAAGGGATCTAATTCAGTGTAAGAAGCACAAGTAGAAGAGGACTTCCCCCTTACACCCACAAGCATGCACACACACTTAGAAATAAGAAACACTGCCTATACTGCCCTTGGCCATCCTATTTCATGTTCCCAGATTGACTCTATAGATCCTTTTATTTGAATTATTATTATTAAAACCAATTATGTGGTGCTATAAATTCATACCATGATTTACAGACCTACCCTGAACAAGTTTATAGATTAAGACAGACAGTTCATGCAAATACAAGACCCAAAACAGCAATCCAGACAAGTGAGGGCATGGAGGGATTATTAGAGAGAAAATGAGGTGGCAAACATCTCTGGGAGAAGTCTATTAAAGGGAGGAAAGTATCTAGTAGATAGAAAAAGGGAGAGTCTTCTGAGAGTAAGAGACAGCATGATGGAAGACACAAAGACAGGAATGAAGTTAGCTGTGAGGCTGGTGGATGTGGAAGTATGAAGCATGAAACACAGGAAGGAGTAATGCAGATTCTGCCCTTGCTGGTTATCAAAGTAGAGTGCCATCTAGGATTGGAGACCATTTTGTTACAAGACACAAATAACCTGTAAAATTTGCTGCGAAGAGGTGACCCATGGGCTGGGAAGCACATGGAGAACCATGGCAATATGGAAGTATGTTTTTTTGTGCATTTTTTTTAAAGCATCGAGTTTTAGAGGAACAGAGGTGTATTGGCAGTGATGCTAGAACAGAGAGCAATGTTGAGAACAAACAGGTTGGTCCTCGGGCCTGCACTGTTCAACATCTTCACCAGTGATTTGGAAGAGGGGGTAAAAAGCACCCTGTTCAAATCTGCTGACGACACTAAGATGTGGGGGGATGTGGGCATGTTAGAAGGAAGGAATAGG
>NW_017728947.1:54690666-54706487 GCF_001723895.1 Crocodylus porosus | reverse complement strand
GGGGGATCTAGTGGCCTGTTACAAACTAGTCAGAGGGGACCAGCAGGCATTGGGGGGAGTCCCTGTTCCCCCGAGCACTACCAGGAGTGACTAGAAATAATAGTCACAAGCTAGTCACAAGCTGGCAGAGGGTAGATTGAGACTGGACATCAGGAGGCACTACTTCCCTGTCAGGGCGGCTAGGATCTGGAACCAACTTCCAAGCAAAGTGGTGCTGGCTCCTACCCTGGGGGTCTTTAAGACAAAGCTAGACAATCACCTTGCTGGGGTTGTTTGACCCCAGTACTCTTTCCTGCCATGGCAGGGGGTCAGACTTGATGATCTGTGCTCAGGTCCCTTCCAACCCTACTAACTGTGAAACTATGGAAGGTGCAGACATTAAAGGTACCTCCTGTGAAAAAGTCTTGTTGTTCTCTTAAAGAAGCAGATTCTCCTTGACTTACAAAGAAACTGTTGTTATATCATCTTCCCTCTGAGAGTTGCTTGCAACCAGGTTCCTCATTAATAATTCAGCCAGTTTACCCACATAAGACATCCACATAAAAACCTTACAGAGCAGCTTCCTCCCCTGCCAACCCATTTGCTGCTGGGTACTCATGAACGCACAGGTGCCCATGTCCCTTTGGTACCACAGCCATAGGGACAGAAAAAGTTACACATAAGTGATCAGAAACTGGTTTAAACCTGTAACAAAACACAAATTCAATACACATAAACCAGTTTCAAAATGGCCCCAACGGGTTTGAGATAAACCTGGTTGAATGTAGTTTCAGTCTTAACTAATCTGGGTCAAACTGGTTTATGGAACCTTCTATCCCAGACCACTTCTTGGTTTAAATTAAATCAGAGTTCCCTAGCATCCCAGGATGCTTTTCAGCCCTGGGCTGGGTCAGGCTGGGCTGTCTGCCCCAGAGAGCAGGGCTGGCCCTGCCCCTCTCCTCCCTAGTCAGATCACTATCACTGCTCCCGCTGGCAGAAAAAGGGATAGGGGACCGCAGGCACAGCAACATCTGCCTGGCTTCCCCCAGCCCCACATTCCCTCACTGCTAAAGCAGGGATCCCCCTCCCACATCATGGACCCCAGCTGCATGGGCCCTAGCCAGCATCTGGTCACAATCATGCCACCCCTATGCTAGCTAATGCCAAGAGGTGTCTGTATGTGTGTGTCTCCAATTTCACTGGAACAAAGGCAGACACAGCAGTGTCCACTTAGGGCTTTTGGAGCTAATCAACAGGTCAGCTGGTAATGTCCCTCCATTCCTTCCTTGGAAAAACTGGTTTAAGAGCTTGAACTAATGGGAGAGGCTTTTGTTTTCTTGATGGGATGATAAACTTTATATTATCAGCTCCCTGCTGGCTGGTTTGCCTGTCAGTTTGCTGCAGACAGTATGAAGAAGCATGGAGAGGGAATATGAAAAGCTCAGTATCATTAATGCACTCCACACAAGCAGTCCTCCTTCCCCCCCCCCATCTTGGCTCAGAGTACTAGTTGGGGGCTAGGGTTTGGCAACACCCTGACCCCTTGAGCACCCTGAAAAAGCCTGGCAAGGGCTGCTTTCCCCTTCCCCTCCAAGCACACTCCAGCTGGGGCTGCAGGCAGGGTGGGTGTTTAAACTGCTCCCTTAATCAGAGCATGCTGCTGGGGCCTGGCCACACTCCCCACCCCCAGCCCAGCACTGTGGAAGGGAAGGGAAGGGAAGGGAAGGCTACTCTAACACTCCCCCTCTCCCCAGCAGCTGCTGCAGGCATGTGCCTTTATTTCCTGATACAAAAGTGAATGTCTATCCATTTGCAAATCAGTTCAAGCTCTGCAGGTTATACTAACCTGCAAAGATTGAATCAGTTTAGGCTTAGGCTTTTTGAATGTCTGTCCCTAGCCATGAAGACTAGAGAGTGTTTTGCGCTCTGTCCAGCAAACACTTACAAAGTGGCTGCTCCTCAGCCATGAATAACACTACAGTAAATAAAACCATTTTGTTTTGCACTGGACCTTTAACACTACATTCCAACACTTTATGAGCTTTCTGCCCTACTCTACCTTGTTTTTAGCTTGATGCTTCCTTTTAATTCTATTTACCTTTTGCCTTGTCTTTGATTTTTTGGAGTGCACAAAACAGGCAGAGAAGTGCTGAGTGAAATTGATTAGGCTCTGGACAGTAGTTGGGCTAAAGTACAGGACACAAGCTTTCCCCTACTCCCACTTCTTTCAACAAAGATAATGAAAGCTTCCTTTGCCTCTCCTTCAATCTATTTTAACCACTAGACCCCAAGGTGAGCCAATCCAAAGAGACCTCCTGGGAAGAGCAGAAATTAAAGAAAAGTGAGGCAGCAGCAGCATGTTAAAAATATCCAAGCAGCCAAGAATTTAATAAATAGAGAAAAGAAACAACTTCACTCAGCACTTCTCTGCCTGTTTTGTTCACTCCACAAAATCAGAGACAAGGCAAAAGGTAAACAGAACAAAAAGCAAGCGCATCAGGCTGAAAACAAGGCAGACCAAACTTTTCGAGTTTTATATTCAGCAACTGCTGATTGGTATTGGCAGATTGTTTGCTGGTTTTTAACCTCAGGGTGAAATTCCAGGTGGCTGGATCTCCCTTGCCCTTTCTCCCATTTTGTACCAGGGAGACTTCAGTAAAACAACTCCCGATTTACAGCTGTGTGACTTAGAGAATCAGGCATAGAGATACAGCATGCGAGAGAGACAGAGACATTCTTAGCCTGAAATGTAGCCAATTAACAGGATGTCCCAAAGCCTTTCACAGCATGGACTACATTTTAATAGAGAAATGTCTCCTGTCTTCCTCTCTTACCACTACATGGACTGCCTTTTCTTCTGTTGGGAATCTAACATCCCTCAACAAATGCTTATGGCAGAGGGTGGGGAGTGAGACTAGGAATGTATTAAGTGTTTATTTATGCCACATAGCAAATGCTAGCAAGGAGGAGAAGCCAGCAAGCACCAGGTGGCCAGCTCACTCCCTGGGGGCTACCAGCAAGCGCCCTGTCACCTGCCCAGGACTGACCCCACTGCTCATAGCTTAGGAACCATTGCACTAGGATAAGAGGCAAACAGGCACAGAGGAAGAACGTAACTGCATCCTAGAAGGTTAACCTCTCACCACTACTTCATCCCTGGACACTGCCCCCAGCCAGGCACTCAAGAAGCAGTAGCAGGGGAAAGAAAGCTGCTGAAGAAGGAGTCTTCAATGATCTCATTCAGATATTCTCATCAAGCTCCAACTTTTTTTTGCTGATGAAAACTCACACTGGCTTGAGGAATATTTAAGTAGTTCAAGCAAAACAACAATACCACAAGAGAGACTAAAAGCTTCCGCTTCAGAATACCATATAACTGGGGCCCTTTATTCATGTGGCCAGAAGATGGAATTAGCACTAGGCCCCCTACTTCTTGGCTGAGCGTCCTTACCATCCAGTCTGGAGGGACTGGATGTATTCAGATCAGCTGGACCAGATGATCTCCACCCTAGAGTATTGAGGGAATTGGCTGGAGTCATTGCGGGACCCCGGCACAGCTTTACCAGCACTCATGGTGCTCTGGTGTGATGCCAGAGGACTGGAAGAGGGGCAACGTGGTTCCCAGCTTCAAAAAGGGGAGGAAGGAGGACCCGGGAAACTATAGGCCAGTTAGTCTTACCTCAATCCTAGGCAAGCTTTTTGAGAAAATGATTCTGGTGCATATCCACGAGGGGCCAGCAGGGGAGATTATGCTTAGGGGCAACCAACACGGGTTCATTAGAGGCAGGTCCTGTCAGACCAACCTGGTGGCTTTCTACGACCAGGTCACCAAATCCTTAGATGCAGGGGTAGCAGTGGACATAGTCTTCCTAGACTTTCGGAAGGCCTTCGACACCGTCTCTCACCCCATTCTCATTAAGAAACTGGGGGACTGTGGTGTCAACACCTACACAGTCAAATGGGTCACCAGCTGACTGGACGGCCGCACCCAGAGAGTGGTGGTGGATGGGTCATTTTCGACCTGGGGGGATGTGGGCAGTGGGGTTCCTCAGGGCTCAGTCCTCGGGCCTGCACTGTTCAACATCTTCATCAGTGACTTGGACAAGGGGGTAAAAAGCACTCTGTTCAAATTTTGCTGATGACACTAAGATGGGGGGGGATGTGGGCATGCTAGAAGGGAGGACTAGGCTGCAATCGGACCTAGACAGGTTACAGGGGTGGGTGGATGGGATTCAACCCTGACAAGTGCAAAGTGATGCACCTGGGGAGGAACAACTGGCACCATACCTACAGTCTGGGGAACTCCCCTCTTGTCAGTACAGAGGCAGAGAAGGATCTTGGAGTCATCACTGATACCAAGATGAACATGGGCCGACAGTGTGGGGATGCAGTCAGGAAAGCCAACCGCACCTTGTCATGCATCCACAGATGCATCTCAAGCAGGTGCAAAGAGGTGATCCTCCCCCTCTATGCGGCACTGGTCAGGCCACAGCTGGAGTACTGGGTCCAGTTCTGGGCGCCGCACTTCAGGAGGGATGTGGACAGCATTGAGAGGGTCCAAAGGAGGGCCACTTGCATGATCCAAGGACAGCAGGGCAGACCCTATGAGGAGAGGCTACAGGACCTGAACCTGTTCAGCCTCCACAAGAAAAGGCTGAGGTGGGGATCTGGTGGCCTGTTACAAACTAGTCAGGGGGGACCAGCAGGCATTGGGGGAGTCCCTGTTCCCCTGAGCACTACCAGGAGTGACTAGAAATAACAGTTGCAAGCTGGCAGAGGGTAGATTCAGCCTAGACATCAGGAGGCGCTACTTCACTGTCAGGGTGGCCAGGATCTGGAACCAACTTCCACGAGAAGTGGTGCTGGCTCCTACCCTGGGTGTCTTTAAGAGGAGGCTAGATGAACACCTTGCTGTGTTCGTTTGACCCCAGTACTCTTTCCTGCCATGTTAGGGGGTCGGACTCGATGATCCACTCAGTTCCCTTCCGAGCCTAGAAACTATGAAACTATGAAACCATGGGGCTATTGAGTAAAAGGGGGGGCCCAGCCCAATTGCTTGAGGTTTCCATTTCTCTGTTCTTTCTTACAAATGTCTGAAACTGGAGTATTCTACCTGGGGGTGAAGGAA
The DNA here is from genome assembly GCF_001723895.1 of Crocodylus porosus. Lineage (NCBI taxonomy): Eukaryota > Metazoa > Chordata > Crocodylia > Crocodylidae > Crocodylus > Crocodylus porosus. The sequence continues at coordinate 54,701,380 of NW_017728947.1, read as the reverse complement.
ATAGCCCCTTCATTCTGAAATGAAGATTTTGGGTTTCCATTTCAGCAAAAACAAAACAAAAGCCCACAAAAGCAAGCAAACTTATTTCAGGTATTTTCCTCACCCTTTCCACTACCACCATTTTACACTTTTTGTTTCAGTTGCTGAGCCAAAATGCAATTGTTTGTGTAGTTCTGAACACCTCTTCTCTCGTAATCCATCCCCACTGCTTGCCAGTTACATGAGTCTCATGCGCTGTGCACGTTTACTGTGCACTGAATGCAAGGACAGAGTAGCAAAGTTACTGCTTCCACACAAAGTGCTCACTGACTTTGGTAGACAAGTTATACCATTTGTAATTTGTGTGCTGTGCAGCTCATGAGGTAATCAAGTCACCTAGGTACAACTATGAGAAGAGGGTGAAGGAAGGAGGAAAAATAAAGCTAATCAGCAGTGCTTTTACCTAAAGACTCTTTGGTGCTATTAGTAGCCTTAATCTGGGACCGGGTTGCAAGTCAGAAAGGCCTCATGAAAAGAGGGACGCGTGTGTGGGTAAGACCTTCCTACTGCATTGGGTTTGAGGTGTCCAGTGAGATAGAAGTCAACCTAACACTAACTAATCACAAGTGACACAAGGAAAAATTGAAAAAGCCAAATATTTTTCCTGTTGCTGTAATAATTAGGTTGCTGTCAAGTCAGGACTTTTTCCACAGCCAGCTACTCAAGCAGTACTGGTCTTAGGCACCAACTGCCAATGGATATCCATAAGCAGCTATCAACAAGCTAGAAGCATGGTTAGAACTTGTCAGCAGCTCTGAATCACCCATCAAAAACTCTGGACCTGTGGAAGGAGAAAGATGTTATGTATGCTATGCACTCTGCTCTGAGCTAAGCCCCACACATGCCCAGAAGAGGCAGAGCATCACTTCAAACTGACTTGCCCAATGTGGCTAGTGGATGCTGAGCACCCATTATTTTATTTATTTATTTTTTTTGGTGCGTGCTTGAGCCCCAGAGCACCTATGACCTCAGAGCCAGTGACTTTGCTTTGTCCAGCAGTCCAGGATGTGCCACATGTCAGGCTGCCGGTACCTTCAATAATAGCAATCAAGAGGGACAAAACAGGGAAGGAAGCAAAACATTCCAGCCAAGATTTAGGAATGTGGCAGTCTGACATGAGGAAGGCTTTGAAGACTTTTAAACCTGTTTCACTTGCAATGCAGACAAATTGCTTCCACTTTTTCCTACAAAGTAACTAGGGGCAGGTTGAAGAAAAGAAACAATGTTAATGGGATTTTGCATCAGCTGAAAGAGCTTTGCCCTAAAGTGCAGCAGTCTGACTGCTAACAGCAGAGCCATTGGAACTGAGAGGTCAGCAGATTCACCACCGTCATTCGTTTTTCTAAAAGCTAAGGAGCGACTGGTCCAGCATCCCTTTTATTTGCTATTTTGAATCGTTTCCAACTCCACTCAGGAGAAGGCATGGAATCAACACGTCTTCCATGGAGCAGAGCAGAAAGCCCCCACTCAGGCACTTTGTGGGGGGGGATCACAATTCCATTAGCCCTTTCCTTGAGACAGCAATTTGTGTGGTGGCGTCCCACGTGAGACTGCCATGTAGTTCCACAGGAGGAAAGTTTTGCCTGACTTGCAGCTCTGCACTAAGGGGAGTGCCTGAGACTTGACAGCTGCCAATTTCAATCTCCTCTTTGCCATTTACCTTGCTCCTGCTTTCTAAAATGAAGTTACAGCAGTGCTAAACGGATGTGCTGAATGCAGTCTCTGGAGACCAGGGAGTGCTGATTGGATGGGTTGCCCTCTCTCACTGTTTCAGTGCCAAACACTGTCGTTGCAACTTTTCTTTTTCCCTTCTTCCCCACAAGGCATTAACAGCTTATTTCATTTTTTACACAGGTGATTCCTTTGGAATGCTCCCATAAATGGTCAACACTTGACTATTTCCTAAGCTCTAGAAGTTTAAATTAGTATTTTTCCCCATTGCACTATGTGCTATGTTTTCCCATTGCTCCCCTACTAAGTAAGTTCACTAAGGAAAAGGATGAAACTACAAGGGCCACAATTCCAATATCCCAGGCTGTCTATAGACACCCATGGCCTTGTCACTCTCAAGAAGCACCACCTGGACCTAAACCAATGTTTTGCTGATAAGATGGCCATTTCCTCCTACAGGACAAAAATAACATGATTTGTTAAAATGGCAGCCATATCCTGTGCTTCAACTCAGCCTACCCCAATGTCCCACCACAGTCATCATTCAGGACTCAGAGAAAGGTAAGATAAGTAAAGGCCTTAAGACTTGACTCATAATAATTCATTATCAAAATCCTTCTAGGCAGTGGACCAAATCCTGAAGTCCTCAATGGAGGTCTACTCAGTCCTTTCTCAGACACTCATCCACTGATGGCAATGGGAGCTTGCCTGATGGAGGTAGTGGATGTTCCATCCTTCTCCAGGTCATCCTATAGGAACACGGGACCATAACAGTGGTGCCCCATCCATCTGGCCTACAGGGTTGGATGATTGGCTCAAGGCCAGTCCATGAACCAGTACACAGGGTCACTCCACAATTAGATCATGCCTACATACAGACCTCACATGTAAAACTGGGCACAGACTGCCCCTAGGGGCTGGCTCCATGATCCAGCTCAATCCAGTGCACAGGACCATGTCATCTGGGCTGCAGGGCTCTCCAGAGGTGCATTAAGGCAACTGTACCTCAGGCAGTTACAATGCATGGGGCAGAACCAGCTGCTGCCAAGCTGATGGAAGCAACACAGTTAGCTGCCATAGTGATGTCCAGGGCTGTTATCCCAGTTGACTCCCTCTCTGTTATGCTATTAGGGCTTTTCATAGATCTGGAAATTTGGTGGCAGGATTGCATTAATTAATGTTGCCAGTGTTCCCCTGTCACCAATTTCCCAACCCATGGGGAGCCCCACAGGCTAGCTGACCTGGCTCCATGGGCTGGATCCAGCCCACTGGCCATAGGTTGAGCACCACTTGTCTACAGCACTAGCAAGGACACCCTGGGTCACTGAATTCTGTGACCTCATATTTCATGCATTGTCATATGTTTGTAAAGCAAAACAAACTCTTCCCACTATCTAGCAAATGACAGTACTCTTATTGTTTTTAGGAACATTAAAGAATAGTAAGAAATTTAAAGAAACAGAGGTAGAGCCAAGCTACAAAACTTAAATCTACATTTGAAGCACCCCTATGTTCCAGAAAGTTTCAGGTTTCAGATTTACTCACCCCATGTCAAAGACAAGTGCCATTTGTAAAATTCAGGGCAATTTTCCCCACATCCCCTACCACCCGCCTTTTCTTTTTCTCAGAAATAGACACCTCTTCCGGGACTCACTGGCTTGAAGAGATGAGAAAGATTAGGATAGAGATGCTTTCTTCTGTCTCTGCTACTGGCAGTTTTTGGGATCCTTCTAGATTCCAGACTAAAACCTAGAAAATTCCTAATAGAATTAAGTCTGAGAGAATAAAGTATGAGTTCAGAGAAGTAAGACCCTGGCTTCAGCAGAGTGCTTGTACCACAGGAATGTCAGAAGCTGAAATGGTGCAGAAGTCCCAACACCCAGCCAGTCTGAATGAGGCTTACACATGTATGGCAGGAGCAAGTGGGCATCATGGTAAATGCAGACTCCAGGCAGGAGTATGTGGCTGCAAGAGCATGGAGACAAATAAGGTTGTCCTAGGAACAGGCAAAACAGGCAGCAGAATTTGTAAGCATGGCAGGGATAAGGACAGATGGTTGTCATGGAGGGGAAGGTGGATTGCATTGCATTTACTAAGATAGCCAGCCAGACACAAGCAGGACGGGCAGGATCCCCGTCAGAAAGGAGAAAGTAAAAGAAGATAGAATAAAAGTGAGCAGACATGCACATGGAGCAGGGAGAAAGAGTCCAGATGACCCAAAAATACATTGTTCAGATCCCTGACAGAGTTTTTAGTCTAATGGGGTTTAGAATTAAAATTTTGGTTTGGCCCATTCCAATAGAGAGACCAGTGGCCATATTTAGACCTGGATCTTGATGCACACTGTTCCACTCTGATCTAGAGGATTAGGGCAGATGCATCTCTAGCAGTTATGTGGCAGGAGTTGGCAGGACAGGTAGGCATGCACCCAGGGAAGGTCAGGTACCTATTAGGCCAGGGGTGGGTAAAATGACGGATCTGGCCAGCAGCTGGACTATTTCCCTGCAGCCTCCGTCCCATGGCTGGGGCTGGTCTCCATGGAAACCTGAGCTCCAGCTGCCTGTGAAAGCGCAAGGCTGGGGTTGCCAAGGACACCAGCTCTAGTCCTGCTGGCAGGACACATGGTAGAGTAGGGCAGGGGCTTCTCCAGAGCTGCTGGGATCTTGCAATGGGGGCAGCTTGCTTTGGCACAGGGACATGCAGGCAGGGGATCCCAGTTCTGCCCCTGCTCCAGACTAGGCTGTCACCACTGCAAGGAGCTGGGAAAAAGCCATGCTCCCCTGCCTGAGCACCCCTGCCCAGAGCATGCAGGCTATAGATTGCAGCTCTGCCCTGGCTCCAGAGCAAGTTGCCCCCATTGCAAGATCCTAGGAGCTCTGGAGCAGCCCTCTGCCAGGGTGACTAAGGCTGGTCTCCACAGCAGCAGCCTTGTGCTGCAGCTGGGGTCTCCGTGGAGACGGGGCCCAGCCATGTGCAGGGGCAACTGGGAAATGGAGTACGCTGCTGACTGGAGAGGGCCAGCAGGCCAGATTTTGCCTGTCCCTGATCTAGGCACACTGGACACATAACAGAAGCAGGTATGAGGACTACAAATTTTGAGTTTTCTACTGAAACCTAGATGGTGTAGAAACAAATGTCCATGAGATGTAATGCTGACACAGAGGCCGGCATGATCAGAAACCTACCCATTTCCTCTTTTTCTCTGATCTCTTTAATTTACATGAGAGGGCACTACAGAGAGAATAAAGCATGCAAAAACAGAGAGGGCTTCACAGGTCAGAAATCCTAAAACACCTCCTCCATTTTAGTAGTACATCTAGAAATTACTCTGTAATCCCTTCACAGCTGTAACCCCTTGAAGTGTCAGCCTCAAGATTAGAGCCTAAACACAGTGATGGGCATTCAGGTAATACCTCAGATACTGGAGATCGTCCATTCCCATGCCAACATTTTAAAGTCCCATGTCTTAGGTATAGTAACTCAGCAATCAAGCCATTAAAGGAACAGCATTAGGTTCTTGCATTTATTTTAAAGCAAAACCTATACATGTTTAAAAGCCAAGTGGGCTGAAACCAGGAGGCTCAGAAATGGCACATGTAATTTTTAATACTGAGGGAAATCAGGGGAAAGAGGGACCTGGTGTTTTGTAAAATCTGTGTGTTTGTTTTTAATTTAAAGTTTTGGGTTTCACAATGCTTCCTCATCGACCCAATTTTATTATAAATTTACATGATCTTCCACCCCCAAGAGGAATATAATTAAAAAAGTGTGTATTTCCAGCTGATTTGAAACTTGGGTTATGCAAGGAAAAGTAAAGAAATTCTTGTGTTCTTCTTCTAAGACAACTCAGCAAAGACTGGCCCAAATTACAAATTTTAGAGCTGAGCTTTCACAGTGATCAGAACATATTTCTGTCATGAGGAAAATAAAATTCTGTATTGCTACAGGCACATTTCACATAAGGACTCGCACATTGTCAGTACTACATACAACTCAAGCATCACAAGTTGAATTTTCTACTAATTCTAGAAATTCCCACTGAGACTTCTGCCATCCCAAAGAACTAAGAAATAATTATGCTTTCTCATTACTGGAAAAATGGTTCAATGCAAACACTTAATGCTAACATGAGGAAACACAAATCTGGATTCTATAAACTCCCCTCAACACCAGGGCTGAATTAACCCTTTAGTGGGCCCTAGGCAAACAAGCTTGTAGGCCCCTACTTTTTTTTCACTCAATTATAATATGTAAAATAAGCACAACTGGGACCGTAGGCATGTGCCTATTTTGTCTCTGCGTTAATTCGGCCTTGCTCAACACACAATTCCCTATTCCCCTCTGAATGTTAGTTCTTCAGTTTCAATTTTATAGAGAAAAACAGGATACATAAAAGAGATGGCCTTATTGAATCAGTGCTGTTAAAAATTCCTTCCCGGTCAGCCATGTGATAGGGTGTCATTAGAGTAGGATGATCAGAATGTACTGTCAAGCACACCATGAAGTCATGTCTGATTAGTGTTTTGCCTTGAAGCTGTGGACGCCATTCTCTTTTTCCTAAAGCAGCGAGGGAAGTTAATTCTATGAGTCATGGTGGTAAATTTATGGTGTCTGAGGTTCCAAAATAGGAGGTTAATTAATAGAAAAAGAAAAAGGAATGGGTGAAAGAAGCAACAATGACAGTGACACTGAGACACACACTTTGTGGGGCTGTGTCTGAATACAAAAAAAAAAGAGAACTTGTGTCTCAAACTGCAGACTGCTCCACTGTGGAGGCCACTTGTTAAACTCAGAACTGAACACCTCTCTGAGGATGAGGTAGGTCTACTCAGAACCATTCAATAACCTCTCTCTGAGATCCCCAATTATTCTTCTTCAAGCCTTAGTTAAAGATCTATTCCCTTCTTGCTGATCTAGCCTTCCTCCCCACCAACACACACAGACAAGCCTGCCTGCCCCCATGGCTTCTCAACAGATTTTATTTTCTCCCTCCTATGAGTTTCATTTCGGGTCCAGCTTCTGACGGTAAATATATTATGAAAAGACAATACCCCATGTATTTCTTTTCTCCTTTCTCCAATGTTGGGATTTCCAAACTATCTTAAGGGAATTCAGCACCCACATTCTATTCCAATACAGCATCCTTATACTCTTTTGAAAATCTTCACTTTCACTTTTATATGTGTTTGTCAGAAATTTAAAGTTAAAAGTACATCAAGTACATCTACATTAAGGACTTTATTTATCTACGGTCCTCTCTATATACGGGATTGAAAAGTTTGGCCTGCCGCAAGTAGCAGAGCTATACCTCACTAGTAGAAGCACTGAAGAGAGGCAACCATAGAGCCCACATACACATAAATATCAAATAGACTAATATACAATTGATTTCAAACAAATCACCAAAATATTGCATTTCATTGCCACTGAATTACACAACCTCTAGAGTCTCCTGCCATCATGCATATGCAGTCACATCACAAAGAAATGCCTAGGCATATATCATTATTTTCCCACCTCCTTTTGCACTCTTTCATCACATAAATACTGTCTCATATACTTCAACAAAGTCAGACATTTATCAGAGATACTCCACAAAAGACACAGCAGCACAGTTAATAACCACACAATATGATGTAGAAGCCAGAGAGCCTTAACAGACACACTTCTCTGAGAAAACACTTCAAAACACATAATAATAAAGGTATAACAAAGAAAAGGAGGGAAGACTGCCCATAATGCCTTGTGGACACCTCTCAGTCCAGGTCTGTTATGAGCAAAGAAATGTGACAAGTGCAAAGTTGAGGTAGCTGAAAAATGTTGACTTCCATAAATGTTCTACCAAAACAGGGACAGGGGGTTTTTTCCCCCCTGAAAAGTCTCATAAAAATTACTGGGGTCCAAACCCTTCGTTTCCTGACTAAAGAGAATCTGAAATGCCTTGCTGTTCTAGGAAACTCCATTTCTACATGCAGTAGATTTTGTAGGTTTAGGTTATATTTTAAAAAAAAAGGCAAACCCAGGACTTACATTGTAAACAAAAGCAAACCAAAGGTTTTGCAGGCCATACTGCCTGAGTCACAGTCTGGTGCGCACAGTGCACATTTTCAGTAGGAAATTCTCTGAATCTCATTTCCGAGGCCTTAGCTTAGAGAGAAGTCATTAAGCTCTAATTAATGACTCTGGGAGCTAGAGGGATCCGCTATGGTTTCCATTAGGTTGGAGACTAAAATGTCAGCCCAGCGTGGGCATTAGACAGAACCTGGCACCTTGCCAAACACAGGCTTGGCAGCTGGTATGGACATACTCACTAACCCCTGAAATCCCTTTCTCCAGAGGAAAACATGCCGCTTTCCACTCTTCCTCTGTGACTGACAATTCCTGTAAATAATCTAGCAGGTACTTTCCCACCACTATGGATGAACTGAAGCAAAATGATGGAAGGGATCAGTGCCATAGCAGTGCAATTTGGTGCCCAGGGCAAAGCCTGCAGTGGCAGCCCACCCTCACCCCGTACACAGACCCGGGTGGCACCCCACCATGTTTGCCTGGGAGTGTTGCAGCAGCAGGAGATGCACCCATCCCCTGCCCCCCCTCAAACAAGTCACTTACAGCTTTGTCCTGCACCCTGGCCCAGCTGGGCAGCACCTATTGGCACCCCATCTCTTCGGCGCCTAGGGCAGGCGCCCCACTCGCCCCCCTCTTGCTATGGCACTGGAAGGGATGGCATTACCCAGTAGATCCACAATCCCCAAAGCACAAGAAAAGAAAGTAGCATCCCCAGACAGAAAGCTCCAGGCTCCAGAGAGAAACAGAGCTGTTAGGAACTACCAGATCAGATGCACAGACCAGCCCCACACACCAAAGCCAGCATGTAGTGCTGGTCCAGTGCAGGCATCTCATGCAGTGCACACCCTGGACAAGCCCTAAGTGCTCCATACAGCACACATTGGCTCCAGTCCAGGGCTCACAAAAGGCAAATGCTGCACATGGTGCCCGCACCAGATCAGCCCCGTGCCCTGGCTCTGGCATATAGGTCCAGTCTGTGGACCTGATCCTAACCAGCCCCAGAGTCAGTGCACAAGGCTGATCCAGGTTGGAACCACATGAAGCATGCATACCAGACCAGCTCCCTGTGTTGCATGCAGCACCTGTGGTACAAGGTCTAGCCCCATGCACTGCATTCAGTGCATGTCAGACTGGTTCTGTGCTCCATGTACATTGCACCAGGTCTGGTGCATGCCTCAAGCAGTGGGCAGGATCAGTCTGAGACCCATGGGCTGGATCTCAGGGCTCCACAGGGCAAATCAGTCTTGTGGTCTATATTGTTGACATCCCTGGCTGAGAGGATTTGTACCTTTCAGCCATACTAGAAGCACCCTAAATTACTCAGCCTGCAAGACTTTATGGGAACCCACAGAGTGTGTGGGAGTCAGAGGAACATAATGCCTAGAGCACCAATAGTGCTTGCCTTCACATTCATCATACACAAAACATGCTACAGGGCACTGAGAGATGATTCACATACTACAACCATCACAGCAATATCTTACAGCAGGGCCAGTTACAGGACTGACCTACGTAACTGATGCCAAGTTAGTGATTCAAGTCTATAGCCCAGTCTGTGCCCTCCCTATGAGGGGTTTAGGTAGACAGTAATGAGAAGGCGGCAAATGTTGTACTATTTTTCTCTACAAGTAAAACTTGTCACACTGGCAGCATTCCCACCCCAGCAGTTAATAAACAGCCTCTGAAACCTCTTATCCGATGATAACATGATCAAACAATCCAAGTTGGAGTCCTGGATGCTGCTGACTCACTACCTACAACTGTAAAAGCCAAGGACTACTAAATGGGATGAGCACACTCCAAAGAGGTTGGGAAACACTAGCCCTTTGTGGAATGGCAATGCATGCCTTTCCCAAGAGCCTGCAGTGATACTCTGACTACATATGCAGTTACTATCATTTTGTGCATTAACTGGATAGTTGTGTGTGCATGTGCATGGGAACAGTTGGATGTGGAGCTGGTAATTTGGACGTATAGTTAATCATCTTGTACTCACCATTACACTCATTCCAAAACAAATCAGGCACACTGTTGATCATGCCTTCTGCATGCATGCAACTGTTTTCCTGACTTTGTAAATTATATCTGGACAAGCCTACCAGCATTACCCAGCAAACCAGGATCAATGCCAGGAACAGAACTCAAAACTCCCAACTTTCAGTCCTCTGCTTTAGGATCACTTTATCTCAGAAAACAAGACACGACCCCAAAGCCATGAGATCAAGTTAAAGTTCAGGAAACTTAAAATAATAAATGTGGGATATTTCTTATTTGCCTTCCAGGTTTTGAGTCAGAACATCTGTTTTCTAGCCACAGTTGTGTATGTCCTTTGAAAGGTAATTCCACACTCCATGCCTGCAGGAGAGTAGTCCAGCTGGCCAACCATGGGACAGATCCAGCTTTCAGCAGAATTGGACCTGGCCTACCCAACATTATATAGTGAACTCCAAATCAGCTCTGCAAGTGCTAGCTCCAGAAGTAAAACCAAAATAACCAGGCGTATACTAATTAGCTTTACTTAGAAGCCAAGCTAATTAACCCAGGTGGCAACACTGTGTAAATGGCATTATACTGCTGCTTTTAGAACTAGTCCATGCAGAGCTAGCTTGGTGTCTGCAGCATGCCCAGCAAATGGAGCATGAGGAAGGGAGTCAACTATGAGAGAGAGAAGGGCTGTGTGATCATGAATGGAGTAGGAAAAAAGTGAACTTTGAGACTGTGTAGGGAGTCAGAGAGCAGTGGGACTGCAGATAGGGTTGAGGAGTAGGGATATTGCACCAAGGGCATGGGTGGTTTTGGCTAAAGTGCCATTTCATAGATTTCATAGACATTAGGGCTGGAAGGGACCTCAGGGAGATCATCGAGTCCAGCCCCCTGCCCAAAGGGCAGGAAGTCAGCTGGGGTCATAGGATCCCAGCAAGATAAGCATCCAATT
>NW_017728947.1:54663164-54689375 GCF_001723895.1 Crocodylus porosus | reverse complement strand
GTGCAGATTGTCAGGGCCGGCTGACTTGAAGGTATCCAGCTTCTCAAGGTGTTCCTTCACGAGGTCAACATTTATGGAGGGTAGGGGATCCCCATCACCCGGATCTCCCTGTCCCATAGCAGGCATGGGCGTCCCATGGGACTGATGAAAGACTAATAACAAAGTACCTATTTAATAGGTTGACTTTTTCCTGGGCGTCAGTTGCCCGATCTGGTTTAGCAGGGGTCCAACATTGCCCTTGCTTTTCCTCCGGCTTCCCACGTATCTGAAAAAGGACTTTTTGTTGTCCTTGATGCTTGAAGCTAGTTGGAGTTCAGTTGCAGCCTTGGCTTTCCTGGTTTGCTCCTGGTTCACAGCACACCTCCCTCCACAAATGCAGATATAGTGCCAGAGGCCATTTCTCCCCCTCCCCACGACACCCTGCAAAGTTCATTTGGTACAAGCCAATAGCCCTTGGGGTGGAAAGGGTGCAACACAACCTACTGAACCATGGGCTGGAGGAAGTAAAGGGTCTTGGCACTAGCTCACAATGCAAATAAGCAGGGTGCCTGGCAGTGTCACTAGGGAGATGCCCCCTGTAGAGCAGAAAGGGAAACACCTCTCTCCATCAACCACTTGATCGCATAGTTGTGCTGGCCCAACTCTGCGCAACAAGAACACCCTGGGCAGGGCGGGTGTGAAGAGGGGGGAGAATTTGCTATCCAGTGCCTGAATAAACTACTGTAATACATTCAGGCTTATGTTTGTCAAGAAGGTAGACAGTTTTGACTCAGGCTGTGTCTGTACAGTGCAATGCAGGACTGTGTGGAAACTAGATATGAACAAATCCACTCAGGTAACTAACAATATGAGCACCACTCCACCTATGCTACTATACCCTGCTTCTCAGCAGGGCTATACTGCTGCCAGTACCCAACCTAACTACTTCAGAGTGCTTCACTCTTCTTTGTAGCCATAACCTTCACTTCCTTATGATCTTTGTAACTTCCCTCTACCCCCGCCACCCACATCATAGGGCATGAAAGAAGTATCAAGTATTAACTTTGGCTGCATAGAAATGGATTGTAGCTTGGATGAAGTTTATATATTGAGTTCTTCCAATGCCTTGTGGCTCCAAATTCTGTATGTATGCATGCATGTAGTATGAAAAAGACAAATGGATTAGCAGAAGGTCAGACCAGATGACCTCCAAGGCTTCTTTCTGCCATATGACTATGTCAGTAGGGAAGAACTCTTTCCTTCACACCATCATTCCAATCCTAAATAGCAAAACAATTGGGTAAAACATTTTGAACTTAGGCACAGCCAATCCATTTGTTTCCCCTCAGTGGATTATTTGCATACAATACTCAGCAGCAGCAGAACAGAATAGATTCATTAAATGGCTAAATATTTCTCAAGTGCAAAGCACTATTTGCCTTAACCCACAGAAAAATAATATTTCCTTATTCTTAGCCATGTTCTCTGTAGTCACTTGTGTCTGCCCTAGAAGTGAAAACCATCACAGTTTGAGAAATATTTTGAAACTTGCAGGCTAAGTGTTGTGCCCTAACATGATGTAGGGTATGTGCCAAAGGAAGGCATCATCCAGCTTCATTTATTTCAATTATTTCTCTGCCATCACCTTCCTCTCTTAGCTACTGCTGAAAATAAGCCTGGAGAACAAGAATGGGCCAGCAGGGATACTGCACAATTAGCTATCAGATATGCACACAAAAATGGCAAGCTGGTGTCCGCTGGCAATGCAAACAGATGTTGAATAGAAGAGAGCTGTGGGGAATAAGGCAGAGTGATTGCAATAATCAAGGCAGCCAGAGGAACTGCCCCAGTACTGACAGCCACTCATTCAAATAAAACCCAATTACATTTTTGATAGAAAGTTTAGCCTGACAGGAGGTGCGAAAGGCTTTTGGAACTGGATTTCTGGTGATCATGTGAGGATAGGAGTAAGTGAATGAGAGCAGAGGAGAAAAAAGGAGGAAAAGAGCAAAACAGCATGTGAGCTGCTTGGCACTTGGACAATTTTAGGGAGTGCAGGCAACTCTGGGAGCAGCCTGGATTGTTTGGAATAGAGCTTTAAAAAGGAATGGGCATATCTGCCTGGGCTGAATGAGAACTGAGCTGAGCTTCTGCCCAAAATCCAAACCAAACCTTTGGAAATGTTTGGCAAAGTTTAGCTTTGCGTGGTAGAGTCATGGAGTTCAGCTCCACAACCAGGAGCAAACCAACCTCAAGTTCAGTGGATTTGGGATCCATTGTTCTGGTTTAGGCCCATCTCAGAGCAGGGGCAGGCAAGTATTTTGAGTAGAGGGCCACTTACTGAGTTTTGGCAAGCCATCGAGGGCCGCATGACGGGAACCCAGGGGTAGATACATAATAATTTTCTAAATTTTTAGGGGCCCCATGGGCCGGATAGAATGGCCTGGTGGGCCATATACGGCCCACAGGCTGCATCTTGCCCACCCCTGCCTTAGAGAGATTTTTGAGAAATATCCATGATGATTTATATCCCAACATGCAGCATAGATAAGAACCCTCCGTTCTGGACATTTAAGTGGAGCTTACAAGGTTAGCCTGCTGCTTGTTTGATCTACCAATCAGCTGCCAGTTGTGTGTGCAGGTCTTTGCCTTTTACAGGCTGTTTCAATACTGCCTTCTTGCTGGGCCTGGGACCACTGCCAAGAAACAAGTCCCATTTTACATCCAAGCCAGCAGTTAGGCAGCATAGACAGCTCAGAGCAGGGATGGGCAAAATACAGCCTGCTAGGCAACTCCATCCAGTCCGTGGGCACTGGGCACCCATCAGTTAATTCTACCCTGCCTCGCCCGTGTACCTCACTCTCACCTTTGTGCGTGCAAGGTCCCGGCCCAGCACAGCCAACACACAGCTTCTGGGCATGGCTGCTGCTGCCACTATTGCAGGCACCGGGGAACTATTCAACTTCCCCAGCCTCCAGCAGCATCTCTGTCTCTCTGCTGCAGCACTCAGTCTAGGCAGCAGGTAGGGAAGTGGCAGGGGGAGCTATGTCAGGGAGCATGGGGCTGGGGCCAGGGCTGGCAAGAGCACAGAGCCTGCACCCAGTGGACAGCAAAAGCATGGAGCTTGGGTGGGCAGGGTGTGGGTGTGAGGGAAGGTGGGGGGACCCCTCTACAGCACACAGCCCCCACTGCTGGTGGCGGCAGCAGCTGGGGGGCCCTTGGGGTGCTCATAGTCCTTGCAAGGGCTTCTGCCTGGCGGCACACAGCTCCAGCCAGAGCAGCACATGGCAGTAAGAAGCAAAGCTAAGTAGGCCTACCTGCATCAGACCCCTGTGGCACACCTGGAGCTCCCAGCACTTGCATGCCACCAGGAGGAAGGATGGTGCATGATGGAGTTGACTGCCTTGCCCGCCATGTGCAACTGCCAGGACTCTGGTAGAAGTGGCAAGGAGCCCTACCCTCTGACTTTGTAGTGGTAGAGAGCAGGAAAGGCAGCCATCTCCATTATATGGGGCTTCCCTCAAGTGCTGGGAGCTGCACACGCATGGCGGGGGGTCCCACATGATAGAGGCAGGCCAGCTTGGCTGCACTCCTTGCCACCACATGCAACTGTGGAACTGCATGCTGCCAGGCAGCAGTGCCTGTGTGGGCCACAAGCACCCTGAGTGTCCCCACCTGATGCTACTGCTGCTGCCACCAGCGGTGGGAGCTATATGCAGGGAAGCTATGTGGGGAGGAATGTGGAGGAGGTCCCCACACCCTTGCCCCACACACCACAAACCCCACATACCCTGCCCCCACAACTCCCCCATATACACACATCCTGCAACATACCCTACACCCCTAGACACAGCCACACCCCCTCACAAGCCCCATACACACCCCACACCATATCCTACACACAATATACAAGAGTAAGACTTTATTTTTGAGCTATTATGCAATCGCTTCTAGATACACCACACAAACACAAATCATGACAAAAATATTTTTCATAATAAAATTAAAATATATTATAGTAGGTGTTTGACTTTTAGTGCATGATTTGGTTTTGTTCTGGTTCAGATGGCAACCTCCACCTCCCTAAAGGAGTACTTCCGGGGGCAAGGAGAGGTACTGCTGGTGGCGAAGTTTACTATGCAGTAAGCACATGCATCTACACATACACACACTTACTGCACAGTAAACCTCACTAATAATGAATATATTTGCTACCTAAAAATGCAAATAATAAAATTTAGTTGCAATTACTTACTGTGCAGTAGTACACTAGCACAGTTGCGCAGTATATCTGCTCCCAGTCAGCTGGCCAACACGTGGCAAGAGATTGTTCCCTGGCCCTGGGAGCTGCCTGCTGCTGGGGTAAGCTCTGTGACTGGAGCCCAGGTGGGGACTATGTCCTCCTGCCCTGGCAGCAGGGAGCTCCAAGGCCCAACGCTCTGAGAACACGATCAGAGAGCAGAGGCTGGGAGATCCTTATCTCCCAGTGCCAGCTCTGTGACCACCGAGCTGGTGCTAGGAGATCCTCATCTCCCAGCACCAGCTCCACAACTGTGAGGCCAGCGCTGGGAGATCCTTATCTCCTAGTGCTGGCCCCCGCAGTTGCAAAGCTGGCATTGGGAGATAAGGATGTTTCAGCACCAGCCCTGCAACTGGAGAGCTGGCACTGGAAGCTCCCTGCTGGCAGGGGCTGGGGAACCTGTTCTCTGCTCAGCTCTGTGATCACAGAGCTGGGTTGGGAACAGGCTCCCCAGTCTGTTTCCCACCAGCTCTGTGATCGCAAAGTTGCGCAGGGAACAGGCTCTCCAGCCCCACCCCATGATCATAGAGCAGGGGCAGAGAACTGTCCTGGTCAGGCCCCGTGCCCTGATCAGGTGATCAAGGCACAGGACTTGGAAAGAGCTGCAGGGGTGGGTTAGGTCCCAGCCCTCTGCCCCCATCTGCCAGTAGGGCAGCTAGCAGGAGCCAGGGCCAGAAGCTCCCTTCTGCAGGTGCAGGAAGACATAGTCCCCACCCCAGCAGCAGGCAGCTCCACGGGGGGGTGTACGGTGCAATGTCCAAGCCCTGACAAGGAGACAGCTGTCTCCTGCCATGGTGCTCCCTGCCAGCCCCGGACTAGCACCCAGGGGGAGCCCAGAACTCCCTCCGCTGGTGGCAGGGACCCATTGCAGGGCCGCAGGAAGTGGAAGCAGTTTGTTGCTAGTAACAGCAAATCTGCTCCCACTTTCCTGCATGTGTAGACACCTGTCCAGGAGCATTTACTCACAAGTAAGTGCTCCCATATCAAAAGTATATGTAGACCCACCCACTGAGAACTGGCAATATAATCATGTGAATTCAATCTGTTATAGCTACTAATGTGTCCAGTACAGTAGACCCCAATTAGAGGTGATAGCTGCACTGCACATGACCTGAAGTGCCCCATGCACTTCACCACTGGGAGCCATCAGTCTCAGGAGACCATGCAGATGGCGCCTTTGGTGCGCTACCAGGTACCACCACAACTTGAGTGGCTGAGAAGTTCGATGCACAACAAGCAGACCCTTAGCAAGTCACACATACAAACTCAGCTGAGCTTGCACTAGCATGCTGAGTACTATTTTGTCTTGCCTGCCTCTGATGCCTCTTCTTTAGCTCATCATTGACCCTTTCCACCTTGAAGCAATGTAAGCCCTGCTTCACAGCAGCTTTCCAGTTGCAGCGGTCCAAAACGATCAATTCCTAGTGTTAGCCATTGCACTTAAGGCTATACAATAAAAGGACTGAGACTTAGGTTTCATCTCCACACAAACTGAACTGGATTCACTGAATGTATAATATTAAAGCAGAACAGTTTTGCAGATGTAAACTCTCCTGTTAGCTTAAATCTGGCCTACACGGATTTAACCTTGTGCCTGTTTGGACTTTTCTATGTCAGAAAGTTGCACTGGTTTAACTTAAAATTGTGCAACCCCTTGTTATTTCAGTTAAAGAACGGTAACTTGCTATTTCTCTTGAAAAGATTCCTGACAGACACCAAGCCACAATTATCCTAGTTTAAACTGAAATGAGATAGTTCATTCAGCTTTTTGCACAAGCAACAGTTTTAAATTACAATTTTAGTTATAACAATCTAAGTTCCTTGGGTATACAAACCTTTATAGGTAGGAACTTAAACTTATGTAAAACAGATTTGAATTGATCTAAGAGTATATACAGGCATACACAGATGTACTGACTTAACCTCACATGTTTTAATCCCCCCACCTACATGTGTCAGAGTTTGTTTTTTAGGACTTTCACTCATAGGCACTGAGTGTTGGCTGCAGCCAAGGCTGGAGATTATAACTGGGGTGTGACAGTGCTCCTGGTGAGACTAAAACCTGGAGGTTCCTAGCTAGAGGGGCTTCGCCATCTGCTCAGGGTCAGATTTATCACCATATTTGGGGTCAGGAAGAAATTTTACCCTATGGTCATACTGGTAAATATTTTGGCAGGGTTTGCCTTCCTGTGTTAGCAGGGGGTTGTAATCCTCTTCCTGCAAGCTCTCAAGCACATATTAACCACCTTTGCAGCAGCAGGATGTTGGCTGCTGTGGTTCCCCTGCTTTACCTGTGCCAGGGTAACTAGGTACATTCGCTAAGCTTGCTTGGGTGTTCCCCATTCCACTGTTTTCTCAAGCAAAGCTATCTGCTGGCAAACAGGCCTGTCAGCTGTTATGCTTGGAGAGAAAGGGTTGGGGCAGGTTGTTTGCCTGTGTATCTATGAGAACTTTAGTATGGTTTAGGCCAGGTGAGACACGTCTGTTTCATTCACATTGCTCTAAGGTCCTTGTGCTGGGGTGCTTGGCTTTTTGATTAGCCTCAATAGCACAACAATGTCATGTAGAGATACCTGAGCTCCCTCTACACAAGCAAGCTCCTGAACCAGGGGCAGGATAACCATATTAGTACAGTGCTGCACCCAGGCTAATGCACTCTGCTTCTTAGCTAATGGGCAGCACTCTATATTAAAACACTACTACTTTGTTTTGAATTTTTAAGGATTCAGAACACAAACATCTTTAATGCCCATGGATCAGCGTGCTAATTAGCAAAGCCTCAAAGCAAACACTGGTCTAGGTCTATTACAGACCATCTAATTGGACAAGAAAGCTGCATGAATTACTCCTTCTGCACTTCTCCTTGGTGTGGGAAAAAGAAAAAAAAATTTATGAGGGAATGTATGCAGGACATCCTGTGCAGCTAGTAGTAAAACACTGACTTTCTATATCATCATCTTCTTTGACTTTTAACACAAAAGGCATTGCACACAACAGAAGGTAATTATTTTGAACTTGTTATGTTGGATAAAGATGAATTAAACATGGAAGTGAAAGTTGATAGTTGCCAGATGTTTATTACCCAAGTACCTCTAATATGGGCAAACAGAAAGGAGTCCCTATTGGCAACATATACAGATACATAAGGATTCCAAAGGGATGATTTCCCAAAACCAAGAAAAATTATGAGTTAAATTAATTGGTGCGGAAAATATTAGACAGAAAAATGTGAATGAAAACTTGGATTTCTTAAAACAGGGGTTTTTGTGTGGGCAGAAAACCTTGATTCATCAATCATGGAAAAGAATAACACTAGCTAAAAACCATACCAGGTTCAGTGGCAAGATGAAGGGAGCAATTAGAAATGGGAAAAAAATGCATAAATGGAAAAAAGGGAACCAGATGTCAATCCATAAAAGTTAAACGTTATAAAGTATAGAAAATAAATAAAGGGAGCTAAATATATCGAGGAAAAGGCCATGGCTCAGGACTAAGGACTATAAAAAGGAAAATTTAACTATACTAGGAACAAAAGAGATTGTAGGAATAGTATACATTCATTACTTAATGGAGATGACCTAGGTGTTAATAATGATGCATAAAATGCAGAAATAAATATTTCTACTCTATATTTGGCAAGAAGCAGGAAGATATATTTGTATTATATGAGAATGATGAAGTACTTTCAAGTCCATTAGTGATTAAAGGACAGTATATTACATGAGAAAAATGAAAGTGCTTTGCAATCTGTCAGTGATTAAGAGGATATTAAACAATATCTACCATGGATAAGCCTTCTTTGCCAGCTAATTTGTACCCAAGACTCTTAAAAGAGCTGGCTGAGATTTTTGCCTTCCTGCTCTTCATTTTTGTGTAAGCTTAGAATACCAGAGGGATTCCAAATGACTGGAAGGAAGCTAATGTGGTATCCATATTAAAAAAGAACAAATTGAATGATTTGGTAAATAGCGACCAATGAGCCTGACATCAATCCTAGGCAAAATACTGGAAAAGTTGATATGGGATTTAATTAACAATTACAGGAATATAATTAATACTACTCACCATGCTCAGACAAGTCCAATTCATTGTTTGATGGGATTACAAGTCTGATTGATAAAAATAAACTGAGTAGATGTGGAATATCTTAGACTTTTATAAGACTTTTGATGCAATTCTATATGATGTTGTGTAATGCACGTTTTATTTAGAATGTCATTAAGGCACATGTTAAAACAACTAAGAACTGGCTAACTGACAGACTTCAACCTGTAGCTGTCCATGCTCAATCATCACTGAATGGGGAGGTTCCATGGGAACTGGTACACAGCTGGATGCTCTTCAACATTTTTATATGTGATTTTCAACTATAGAGAACTGATTTGATCACTGTACTAGGATATCAGTGCTGACAGTAGCATGGAGTTTTAGTGACTACACTGGGCCCCATGGCCTTCTTTTTATGACTCTGGTTTTTATGGCTAACTAGCTAATGAATGAAGTTGGACAAATTCAAGTAAGAAATCAGGAATGAATTCATTTATTTATTTATTTTTTAATCTGTAAGGGCACTCAACTACCAGAACAAATTACCAAGAAAAGTGGTAAAAGTCATCAAATCAAGACCAGATGTTTTTCCTGAAAGATGGGCATTAGCTAGGCTTAATTTAGGGTTACTTGGGTAAAATTCTAGGGAGAGTGACATGCAAGAGATCAGATTAGATAATGTAATGATCACCTCTGGCCTCAAACACTAGGAACTGACTAAACTACGTCCTGTTGCGTTGCTGTGTCTTTTCTCCTTCATTTCAGGAGTTTCTCTTGCAGTTCACTAGTTCCATTACCTTTATGCTGGCACATTGTAAAAGCAGAAAACATGCTGTCCTTGGTCCTCTTTTTCAACTGAGATATTCACCATATATTCTGCAGGTATCAGGTAAATTTTGAATGGCTGACGACCTGAAAAAATTGAAGTTTGTAATAAAATCTGAAGCTAGATGAGTTGTTCACTGTTTCAGATTTCATTATGAATTTTTCATAAAATTCTCCTTATATTCTATCTGTTCTCATGGAATCTACTCTGAGGACACAAATTCAGGATTAAAACCACCACAGAATTAAAAGACCCACCTTCTTTTCTCTGAAATAGTTCAATGGCCTTGTTTACTTCAATACTGATTTAAGTTAGGTACAGAAAATATTGAAACATATGAAAGAACAGCTTATGTTCAATTCATTAAGTATTTGAATATTTTCCCACAAAAAGAGACTCACTTTCCATTTTTTAAACCAAAAAAATATCTTTACCATTTCAAAACTATGTTAATCTGAATCAAGGAAATAACAGGAACAAAAAACTGAAAGATCAGAAAGACCACAGACTTTCTAAAACATTAATAATGGGAGACTAGCTAACTACGTAGTTCTTAACTGGTCAAATATGACTGCAGGACATGATTGCCAGGTAATTGATTGACACTTTCAAATGATTACTTCTTGGAACAACTAGTTCTGGAGTACACAAGGTTACTCTTGACTAAGCACGTCAGTGCTAAACAACATACAGGGACTGATTCAGAGAGAAAGAACAGTTGAGCCATTTTGGGAAGATCCACACTGCTTCTACAGCACTTCAGAGCACTGCTGAGAAACATGCCTCACCCACTCCAGCTCCATGTATGCCAAACCCAGAAGTTAAGAGGTGAAGCCTCAAGACAGCTGGAGACATGGAGACAGAGTTCAAGAATGGGGGGGAGCAGCCAAGGGTGGCTTCACTGCTTTGTTTCTGGGTTTAGTAGGAACAGAGCAACTGTGGACTGGGGAGGTTGTTTATCAGTAGCACTCAAGCACACCACGGAAGCAGTAAAGACTTCAGTAAATCTAAAATTAAAAGACTATTACCAATAGCTTTAGTGCAGGAGCCAGAAACTTACAGCCCATGAAGTCAGTTTATCTGCCTCACATTGCTGGAGGGCTTCTACAGTGTTTTGGTAGTGGGGGACCTTACATAGGCGATTAACGCATGGGCATATGGGGCCCTTGCCAATCAGAGACCTCTGCGTGCCTGGGGTTCTGCAGGAAATAACAGGTTTCCCCTTGCAGGGGGCAGCATTTGGGGCTGCTGGGAGCAAGACACAGGGGGCACCATGTGCCTGCACATAGCTTCACACATACACATGGCCTGGAACACAGCTGGGCAACATGGAGGGCAGCTCCCTGCAGGTAAGTATATGCGGGGGGAAGGTGTGTGAGAGGGGCAGATTGAGGTCCCCATGGTGAGAGGGAGTGGGCCAGGGGCTGGGGGCACTGCCCAACCAGAGGTGCATGTGACTTGAGGCCAGGGCAGGGAGTGGGATGGTGGCTCCCCACACCCCCAAGGGGAGGCATGGGGGGCATGTGCCTCTCCCCAAGATTTGTGCATGGGGCAGATGTGGGCTGCCCGCTGCGGACTCGAGGCTCTTCACTCTGCTGCCTTTGCCCCAGGGACCCCATGCCAGCTGCGCATCCCCTGTCCACCTGACAGCAGTGCAAGTGGCAAGATGTCTCCCACTGCTGGGTGGGCAGGGATGCACAGTCGGCACAGGGTCCCCGGCCAAAGGCAGCAAAGTGGAGAGCCCCAAGCCCACAGTGGGCAGCCTGCATCTACGCTTGTCCCACTCAGCTCTGCTTGGCTCTGGCTTGTGGCTGGGGGGAGCAGGGAGAAGAGGGGGACCCCAGCCAGGTCCACCTAGACTTCCCCACCTTTGTCAGCAGTAGCACCAGAAGGGAAAGAGGCCCCTCCCCCCGCTGGAGCCCAGGGCCCCAGTAAATCTTAATCCATCACTGGGACTGCCTATGTGGTGGCTGGACAGCAACAGGGGTGGGTTTGGGAGCAGTGACTTCAGCTCCAGTTCTGACTCCAGCAGTACTGGTAAAAATGTTGCTGACCTCTGCCTCAATATCATTACCAAAAACCAGCACAGGTAATTTAAAATATTTCCTTATAAAGTCAGGAAATGAAAATGTTTAGAAAGAGCATTGAGGACTCCTGGGCATCAGAAGGCACCATGAGGCTAAAACCTTAGTGGGATTTTAAAATTGTTGATGTGAACAACAAGAATGTCAATTGCTACATTAGAGAGGACAAAAAGATTAAAAGATATGTATTTAAAATAATCCCTCATGATTCATTTTATAATCCACCCACCCATAAGTGCTTGGAGTAAGAAGAAACCTTCCCTACAGGGAAATTATTATGGAACGGCCCATTATTAGGCTTTTATATATCTTTCCCTGATAGGCATTGTCATACTGCATCAGCTATCTTCATGCCTTTCTAAGAAAATATTCTCACTCAGACTAATCAAGCATTGAATGATTAGTTTGAGTGAGAATACTTTTCCTCTTTTTTTCTATTGCTTCCCCAGTGTAGAGGCTTTGCTCTCTAATGAGACTGTTACCGGTGTGTGCAGGTTTGTACATGAAAGCAACAGAGGCAATCATGCATGAGCTCATGTTTGTGTCAAACAGCATGAATAAGTGCACAAACAGCATTGACCTGTCAGCATGCAAGGGCATTGTACATTTGCTGGGTTACACATCCATGTCTCAGAGGAATCAGAATAGGTTTGAATACTAGAAGCATCTTTTCGATCACTGATTTTTTTTTATTTCATTGTTTTGCTACAATTGACCCATCCAATCCTTCACAATAAGCTTCCCCAGACAGGAACCGAGTCTGACCACTGGTGATGCTATCATTGTCATATGGCATTTCTCAAGCAAGGGCTGAATATACCAGATCCGGATTCACTGCCAGCCACTAAATGGCCTAGGTGTTCATCCTGGTGCTTTCTATTCTGGAGGGGTGTGAACCCAGCATGCATATGGTTGAAGTTTTTTGGCTTTCCAGTTGTGGGAACTCTAAGGTCACATGCCTTAGCAGCTCAATAGTGTATTTGCTCCCTACTGCTCTAACTCATGGTTCCAGAAAGACTGTTGGGAAGCTGAACAGAGCCTTATCTATGAAGTAGATTGAAAATGTCTCACTATGGGAAATATTTGACTCTGTAGCCTAGTAAAGACAATCTAAGTCAATCAGGTACACCACTAGTTGGGATTTTTAAAGATGATGTGGTAGAGGAAAGAAAGCAGTATGCTGGTATGGAAAGGTTATGGAAGAGGATTGTAAAATGGCCTATACAGCAGTGGATTAGATATAGTTTTGGATCACTGCTAGTATCAATCTGCTCTCCCCCTTGCTCCATCTGTCTCAGGTAAATAGAAAACCATGGGGGCTTGTATGGGCAGATCCAGGATATTGTAAAGGAGGTTATGAGAGCAGCAACCAGTGCTACAGGAGTGGCCCCCTCCCATGTTCCCAGTACTCTCTCCCTTCCCCGCAGGGCAGGCAAACACCACCCTGGGAGCAGCAACCAGGGATTTTTTAAAGTCCCCAAATCAGGTAAGAATTCTGTCCCCTGGTTTCAGCACCCCCTCCCCTTCTTCCCATTTCTGCCTACCCCTCTGTCTGCCACTGGTATTATTCCGGGCTGACCCAGGGCTTGGGGGCACCCCAGAACTAGTCTTGCCCTGCTCCCACAGTGTGGTGAGCCAGACTCAGCAGGGGACAGCAATGGCAGCTGGCAAGTTCCCTCCTCTCCCACCTTGCTGGTCCTGAGCTGGCAGGGAACATCCATGGGATCAGGTAGAGAGGATGAACCTGTCTACTGCTGCTCCTGCCCCCAAGTGAGCCTGGCTGAAGCAGCAGAAGAGCTGCTTTTCAGCTCTCTCCTACCACTTCTGGGTAGGGAAGAGAAGAGCAGGGAGAAACAGAAGCACCTTCCAGCTCCCTTGTCCTCACCACAGCTCCCTTCCAGGTAGAAGCTGTGCTCGCACAGCAACTGGGGAGCAGAGGGCCAGGAGAAGTAGTGGCATCATGGGCACAGCTCCTAGCCAGAAAGGAGCTGCACCAGGGCTGAGAAGCTAGAAGCTGCTTCTACACTGCTACTTCTCCTCCCTGTCCCCAACTCTCCTCTACAGAGCCTAGCCCCACACAGCTCCCCACCATCTGAAAACTGAGCTCACACTGCAAGTAGAAGCAGTGACAGCACAGGCACAAATCCCAGATGTGTAGTTCCTGTAAGGGCACAGGCTCCCCTGCTGTTGATGCATTGCTGAAAATACCTGGCCTGTATTGGACTGGAACCAGGTTGTTCTGGCCCATGGCTTGAACAAAGTTGTCAGCCCCTGATCCAAGTCATTTGAGCTGCATTAAAAATCCTTCCCCATAAGTTCTCTCAGTTTCTCCTTCCCTTCATACTGTACTTTTAACCTACCAGGCTAGTGATACCTTACCCTAGCTATGGCCTTTTAACACATTAGCCCACATCCCTTCCTTCATATTTTTTCTGTATTCCTGACCACAGAAATCCCTGTACATCTATTGCACAAGTAAGAGATAGTCATTTATCTGTAAATGTCTTCATAAACATTAGGAAAGAGTAATTAACTGCTTCCAACATAATAGAAATTCTTGTTTTCAACTTTTTTTCCCCACTCCAATGGGGGGTTTACTTTTTTATGATGCACCAACGGGTCAGTGGGCTTCACCATGTGCAGCCTTAATGAACTGTCTGTTCTTCATTAAAAGCTGTTAATGACAACGATAATGGCACTAATTAGACTGCATGCAAACATCCACATGCTTGGATTGCTCTGGAACTACAGGCAGCAAAGGTCCAAATGAACCCAGCTGCTGCACATGCCAGAGAGAAGATGCAAATAATCAGTATCAATCAGGTTCTTCAAAGCAGATGCCCCGGGATCAGTGTGAATCAGGTTCTTCTGTCTCTCTTTCTATTACTGCTTTCCTGCCTCCTGTTTGTCACTGAAAACATTTTAAAAGCTAACATATTTTAGCTTCTTCATTTACTCTCATTCTTCCCTTTTTCTCTTTCTTCTCTTGCCCAACCCAGACATCTTCCCTTCTAGGCCTTTCACAGTGATGGGGAGGTGGAGAAACACCAGAAGAATGCTGTGAGTGCCTGCATACCATGACACATTACTAGACTTGTCTGGAAGGGGCCTAAAAGGAAGCATAACCCACAATGAAATCAGGAAACAAGTCATAAATCCATCATCCACTGACTGTTTCACTTTGATAAGGCACCTTTTCTGCTTCTTGTGTACTCTCTGGGAATGAGGATAACTCTTTGATTGATTGTGTGAGTTTATTTAAAGAATTAATGCTTGGAGAATCTGGATGAAAAGCATCTGTAACTGCATATGATTAATAAAATAACACAGGTTTCCTTTTACTGTGGCAGTGATTTCCAAACCACACTTTATAATCCAAATAATTAAACTCCACAGGAGATTGCTCCACAGAACCCACTGTTACAACACGGGGGCCTTGTGCATCAAAGACTGGATTAGGAATCTCAGGAGACTTAGGTTGTACTCCACTGGCTCTGCCACTGACCTACTACTTAATCTTGACCATGTCCCTTCCAGCCTCTGCCTTAATACCTGTAACATGGGGATAGTGATATTGATCTTTTCTTAACTATTCTGAGATCTGCTGAAGAGGAATGCTAGCAGAGTCAGGTAGGAGGTGGGAAGATTCTGAAACCAAACTTTTGTAAAGAAAGTTTGATTAAAGACACAATTACTCTGTTATGGAAGCCAGTGCTTCATCTATTGCTGCAAGGTTATTACTACATAAGGATCGGGAGAACTCCAAATAAATGTTTAGTAGACATTAATCTCAAAAGGATTTTCACTCAACAAGGATACTCCTCCAGAGAGAGTGTTCACACTTTTGAAAGAGCCACCCAGATACCATGTGAAGCACTGCTGCAGTACAAAAAGAAAATCCCCATGAATCACACACCATTAGTTATGACTTACCATCTTTCACTGGAACCAATACAGAAAATCCACAAACATTTACAACCCATATTAGAAGACGATCCAATTCTTAAAGAGATCTTTCCAGAATCACCCATCCTAGCCTCTAAACAGACACCAAACCTTACCAATCTCATCCCCAGAAGTAAGCTTCCTATGACTCAAAGCGCACCAAATGGATCCAGACCAAGCCAGGACAGAAAAAATGTAAAACCTGCCAAAACTTCTCCGCTGCTCCCAGGATAACTACACCCCACAACAGAACCATCACCATTCCTGGATCTTATACCTGCACCTCCAGAAATTTAATGCATCTCATCCAGTGCACTGAATGACCTGCTGGAAAATACATAAGAGAAATCAAATGACAAAACTGCATACCAAAATGAACACACACCAAAAATCTAAAGACAAAAATACCGAATTACCTGTGGGTACACATTTCTCACAAGACAACCACTCTCTCTCCAATGTCTGTTCTAATCCTCAAAGGGAATTTACAAAATACCTTTCATAGATAAGCCTATGAACTTCACTTCATAAATCTACTGCATACAAAAAAATCATGGACTAAATACAGACATTGGATTTATGGCACACTATAACCTGCCTGCCATGCAATAACCCCAGATAACCCCTCTATATTTTACCAGCTACATTCTATCATCAGGTCAACATTCCCCTCTTCCTTGTCCGTGCCCTCCCTATCTACCTGTCTCACACCTACGGTCTCCCATGGCCTCTGATATTCCCTGCCACACAATTGTATTTTTATAGACCTGCATTTTGCATATTGGCTTCTAGTCTACCCAGGAGAGCACAAAAACACCAGTAGACTCTCCCTATGCCTGAAGAAGCTTGTTTGTGCCTGAAAGCTTGTAAAGAACATTTTTTTCCAACTAAGAGTTGGTCTCATAAAAGATATCACATTAACCCAAAGAACCTTGTCTGCCTGGATATTAAGTAATTGGAGATGGCTTGCTTTCCTCCCCTCAGGGGTCATCAGCTTCACAAATGCAAGAAACATCACTTGGATCCCAACACTCATCATTTCAAATTCAAACACCCAGTGAATGGTCAGGCCAGACCTCTGTAATCTGGTCATCCCCAGGGGAAAATTGTCATTCCATTCAGGCAGAGAGGAAAACTTTCAGGCTTGTGCTCACTAGACTTATTTTATGTTAATTGATTAGCAGTTAACTGCAGGTATTTAGCCTGCTTGTAAAGGCTAGGAGATATTTTTTTTCTTTATCAAAGTGTTCAGCTAAGGGTAAGAGTGAAAGAATCACCCTCCTCTGCCAGCAAAAATTCTGGAAACAGATAGCAGTTGCTAACACCAAGCCACAAGAGTGCATTCATGTCCTGGTTGTTTTGCCAGGTCTTCACAGCTTTTCTGTGGCAGTTGTGTTGCCAGAAGGTAAGAAACACCCCAATAAAGCAGGAGATGCTGAAGAGACTGCTACAATGAGCAAAAGGCACAGGCCTTCTGCCTGTGGTAAGGTGGCAACAGAAGTCTTGCTCTAAGTGGTGGACTTCTGATAGCAGACAGTGGGATTCTGAAACTGCAGAGGGTGTTGAGTGTGGATATGTGATGGACTATGGGCTTTACTGTAATATTTTTGTTTTAACTGTGTTCATATTGCTATAATGGTGCATGCCTCAGTTTACCTTGTTAGCCTGTACACAAGGAATGACAGGTTAAACCAGGAGATTGTCAGCATCAACAGACTTGAATAGTTGTATTGATGCTTCAGGTGAGCTTGGTACTCATCCTTTGGAGGACATGCCTCTGGAGGCCTCTGAAAAAGACTGAGGGCACAAACAAAAGTGACAATTTTTACCCTATCTAGCCACAGAAAACAGGTTTTAGCTGTGACCAAAAAAGTGCACATCTGCAGACAGCTTAAAAAATGGCTGATTGGGTAAAAATCTGACCCCTTACTGTTTGAGGTATCAAATGAAGATGTTTCAAAATGTAGTGTCTTCTGTAACTTGTGTCTGCACAGCTCCCACTCTGGCACTGTTTACAGAATGGGAGGGGGGAAAGGGAGTGGAGAGAGTTCAGTCTGGGGGTTTTTCAGCCCCCTCCAGAGAGTTGGATGGGTGTACTGGAGCCCTCACACCACCCCATGAGGTTGGGGAGTTACAGCTGAGAACTGCACTTCTGTCTGCACCCTGAGATAAGCATGAAAATGGATGGAGCAGCAAGTAAACCTGAGAGCAAAAGACAGTCTAAAGACAGATACTGGGGGAGAAGCTCGGAGGCTGGGGAGCTGGACAGGCCAGAGAGAGAAGAGCTGAGTAACTTTAGGGGTGCTCTGGACTGTGCAAACTCGACTGGGGGCAGAGGGACTGCTTAAGTTTTGAAGAAGGCAGAGAACCTCTGGCTCAGTGGCTTTTTCCACAGCAAATGCCTTTACTGAAGCTGTTTTCTCTGTTTTGCTGCTGTGAACTTCAGGTTGCACTTGTTTTCCCTAACAAGAGATAGAATTGGAAGCTAGCTCTGAATTAGGACCATGGGCAACCAGGGAGGATTGGAGACACAAAGCCAGGATTGCAGAATGGTACAGCTGTGCAAAATTTCAGCAGCCATTTCATTTCTGAGGTGTTTCAGCCTGTTTTGGCACCTGAAACACTGAATCTGAAACAAAACAGAAGGCTTTGAAACACCTCCGCAATGAAACCATCTGAAACATTTCAGAAACATTTGGGATGTTTTGGAAGCGACCCCTGGGAATAGTCCTGCACAGCCTCGCTGCTCTCCTTTTAAAGTGCTGAGAGGCTGGATCTGGGTTGGGGTTGGGGATGGGGAGGGCAGCCATGGGGATTCTCCTGCAGCCCCTCTGCTGGGGCAGAGGCAGGCACAGCTGCTCCAGCTGACTGCTGGAGCCACCCCAGCTCCCAGACAGCATGCGGTGCCCTGCCAAGCCATAGTGGACTCAAGCCATAGGGCAGCTGCCACACAGGGTGCCAAGTGGGGTGGGCAATCCCTGCTGCCACCCACTGACCCACACTGCACAGGGGGGCTCTGCTACAAGCCCTCATCACCACTCCTGCAGCCAGTGAGTGCGGGGCTTTTTTATTATTTATTTATTTATTTATTTATTAAGTACTGGGAGGCTGGGCCCAGACAGGGGATGGGACCGGGCAGGGCAGTTATGGGGGCTTCTCCCATGGCTTCCCCCACTTGGGCAGAGGCAGGCACAGCCGGAGGAGCCATGGGTGAACCTGCAGCTGCCTGGCTTTGCCTGTCTCTCCCCAGTCAATCCAAATCTCTAAAACAGCATTAAAACTCCAAAACAGATTTGGCCAAATCAAAATGGAACAGTGATCCAAAACACTAAAATGAATCACTGTCCTCTGAAACGGCCCAATCTGAAACTGAAACAAAACATAGCCATTTCACACAGCCCTACAGAATGGGAAGGAGCCTGGGCTCCTCCCTACTCTAGCGTCAGGGGATTCTCTGAGAGACTAGACAAGACCATGGTGATCCCAAGCAAGAACCCTCTTGGTGGGGGGACTCCATGATGGGATGTACTGAGGATCTGCTGCAAAACTTGAGTTCTGTTCTGTAGACTTGGCTGGCAATACCACAAGAAGGGTTTGATAAAGGAATCTAGGTGGGGAGGGCCAACTTGTTTGGCTATCTGGCCTCAGGCACACATGACAAGTTGTTCGATTTCAGCTTTGCACATGCTGTTGTTTTCCACTGCCTGACTCATTCTAATTTTGTAACAAATTACCTCTTTCCAGAAGATGATCTTTAGCTGGACTAGGAGCATTTTCTTAATACCATAATAACTCACAAACAAGCACAACTTAAAAAAAAATCCTAAAGTGATCAAAACTGCTTTTTTGCAACACTCTTTCAGAAACATCCAACATTGAGACACTATTAATGTCTTTTCTATATTGAAAGCTAATATATAAGAACCTCCAGAACTGAGATGCAAGTGCATTGCTTTAACTATACAAAACATCTGGGAATCTCTAGCACCAAAACATAGCTGTGTCCCTTGTCTTATTCCACAGCACAGCAGTACTGGAAATGTCCAAGATGGAAAGACAATTCTTGTACAGTGTATTCACTATAACAGAGCACAGCATCCACAAATTATCAGTGCCAGCTGAGAATTGTTCAGATGGGTTAAACATACATCAACTAACACTTTCCCTGTTTAAGTATGAAATACATAAATAAGGCCAGTTACAAATGATAGATAAAATTAACAGTCCAAATTACAGAACTCCAAGCAATAAGACTATGAGAAAAAAAGACTATCTTCAAAGAGGTTGATGGCAGTTTTGTCTCAATGTCACATGTAAGTGGCCTGAATTTCCAAGTATATTAATCTGCCCTCTACAGCTCCCAATTATTTGTCCAGAATTTTTGCAAAATCAGGCCATACAACTTCTAAGTCAATGCTTTCAATATCTTATCTATATCTTATCTCCCCTTCCCTACTTCAGCTTGCTCCCACAACTACATCCATCTTTACTGTGGTTTCTTTTTTCTCTAGTTAGATGTAATAAACTGGTTTTTCTCTCCTGATGCAACGCATTACAGAGCAAGTTGAAAGAGGTTATCAGGGAGGGCACTATTACTGCACAATGACCCATGAAGGTTGTGCTCCAAAAAGGGAAAGCAGTATATGAGAATCATTTATTTCTCTGAAAAGGCTATCTATGTCAAAATACAGACCTCTTTCTGTAAGGGATTAATTTTTTTTAAAGAGTTTTGTGGCTTGATTTCAATTTCCTCCTGAGCAAGCAGGAAAAAGTTGCTATTTGGTGTGCACCAAAGAACTTGGTGCCTTTTAAAGAACATACACAGCAAACAGTGCCAAGTTGCTAGTCTCATAAACACTAGTGGCCAGGTGTCAGAGAGGCTGGCAAAGTTAACAACTAATAGAGAGAATAATCCTGTGCTTTAACAGGACCAGGGAATATGCACAAAGTGGGTAAATTAAACAGCCACTTCAACTACATTTTAAAATCTACCCTAAAACAAAGTGACATTTCCTTAATTCTGCTCCCAAAAGACTAGAGTCCGTATCATAAGAGGAACTTGTATTTTAAGCAGATTTTGCTCACGAAGGGGCCCAGCATGAGCTGGTGTGGAATATGAATCGTTTTCGCACCACAGCTGAGAATAGCACCCCCAGGCCAGGATGGAAGAACTGGCGAGGAAGGACATAGTGCAGCTAGAGCTTACCCTGAATAGTTAAAATAACTTGAACTGACTCATCGTTATTATACTTTAAGCTGAAACTTAAACAAACTGAGCAGTAATGAGCCTAGTAAGGACTTGAATGGGAAGATCTTCAAGGAAAACATATTATAGAAATCATTGGGAAGCAGGGCTGGAAGGCACCAGAGGTCATCTAGTCCAAAGCCCTGCCTGAGGTAGGATTATCCCTGTTCAAGCCATTCTATACAAATCCAGAAACTGACCTCTTAGTAAAACTGCTATCAACCCAAACACAACACAAGACATAACACCCTAACCTGCCACAGGGAAAGCAGGTAATACTTTACCATATGGTATTAGTGGTTCAATACGTGGAACTAATCCAAAGCTCTAACCTGGTGGTAGGTGATATACTGTGTTGCTGAAGATGCCATATTTTGAATGAAATTTAAATCTGAAGTGGTCTTGTTTGCTTGTTATCATCAAAGAACCTAGGGCCCTGTACAGTTCTCTGCCATACCATTTTTACACTGGTCATACCAATTAAGAAAAAAAAAAAAAGGAATTGTATCAACATAACATTGGTCTTACAGGGTGGAGAATCAGGCCATTTTTGCAAGATTAGGTGTGCTAACTGAAGCCAGATTCCAGCTTGGTTAATTAAATCTTCCTAGAGGAGAACTTGTCTATATCAGAAACACAATCCTGTTTACATTCAGACATAGCTTCTTCTTTAAGAGCCTGCACAGCCTATCCCCATGCTACCTGTCATCTCTCATTGACTACTAAATGGGCAGCTTCTGCCTCTAAACAGGAACCAAAACACCTCACACACTCCTTCAAGTCCCTCCTTAAAACTCTCATTGTCACAATGCTCATGAAAATAATGGCTAATGTGAGGGTATTAACACACTAGTGCCACTGCCCATGAGACTGGCCAACATTGTCTCTCGTCTTCTTGGACTGTCTCTCTGTTTCCTCTCGTCTATAGACCAGCTTAGGTTGTAAGTTCTTTGCAACAGGGACCATCCCTTTGTTCTGTGTTTGAACAGTACCTACCACAGCGAGGTGCTTGTCCATGACTAGGGCTCTTGGCCACTACAATAAGACAAATAATTAATAATGAATTAATGAGTGATCCAGCATCCACAGTACATGTGGGCCCTGTCTCAGCCAGTCAAGGAACTGTGCCACACACCGTGCTCTCTCTTCCCCCAGCCCACCACTTGCCTGGTCTGGGACACACACACACAACACATAGCATCTGCTCAAGCTGTTCCCGGACCTGCATGTAGTGCCAGTAGGTGGCCAGGGGGAGCTTGTGACCTGACAGGCTTGTCCCTGGAAGGACTGGCAATTAACTTGAATGGCCCTCTGTTAAACTTACAGATGTACACAGCATTGTCTCAGGGCTGGAAAGGGAAGGAAGGGAGAGAGGGTAGAAGAAGGGAGGACAACGCTAGAGCCTTTTGTAGAAATGTGTTCTTCCAGGCAAAACTGTCTGTTTACTTTCTCACAGCCTAGTGGTTACAGCACATGCCCAAGAGGTGAAATAAATGGTCCACGCAGGCAAAGTAGAGATCTGAGCCAGGTCTCCATATTCTGAGTGATTCCCTTAGCCCCTAGGCTTTGGAATAATAAGAACATAAGAGATGCCGTACTCGGTCAGATCACAGGTCCATCTAGCTCAGTATCCTGCATCTCACAGGGACACAAAGTGGATGCTGAGGGGAAGAGTATATCTATCTATATTTAGAGGGAGAGAAAGTATTTCTAGACTGACCTGTCACCTGTTCCTCTTCCTCTACAGCTTCCAGCATTTAGAAGCCTAGGAAGTCTGAATTGATACATTGCACCCTTAACAAAAGGGAAGCACTGACACTACCATGAAGCAGACTAAAAAAATCTAGCCTAGCTCCATTTTTCCCCCAGATAAAAATCACTTGCTGAATTCAATTCAAATTTGTAAATAGTCAAGAGATGCTCAGAACAGCATTTTTAGTCACTTTATTATTCATCTTAAAAAACAAAATCAAAAACAAACAAAAAAACAATCCTCCCCCAGCTCTACTCAGTTTCTCACTCAAACTGAAAATAATTCCTTTCCTGCAGCCTTTTTACCATCTTGGTTTTTTAGAATGTAATCTTTTCAAGGGCAGGAAATGTCTTTTACTAAGTGTATGTGCAGGATTTACCACTGCAAGGTCCTGATTCTGCCTAGAGTTTTTAGGTTCTACTGTAATGAATATGCACACATATTATATACTATACACACACACGTGTGTATGTATGTGTGTATGTATGTATGTATGTATAAATAGATATAGATAACTCTATGTCTATCTATATAGATAGCCATCTATATCTATATATGTAGGTTCCAATGTATATTTACTACCATAGAACTGAGAACTCAAGTTGAAATCAGGATGTTGCAGTGCTAAATCCTGCACATACACTTAGTAAAAGACATTTCCTGCCCTTGAAAAGATTACATTCTAAATAGAGGGAGGGAGCTGACCAAATCCTGTGATTTAAATATATCTGAAGAGTGTGCGTGTGTGTGTGTGTGCACGCGCACATGTAAATCCAGATTAATTAAATGAAAACAAAGCAGCTTTCATCCCCATTAGTACAATACTGAAGGTCGCACCCTTTAAAACAGAAACAATGGAAAAAGTTACAATTCCAAGAGCAAAGCTAACATGATGCCAATGTTGTATGACTTGTGATGTATCACTTTTTGAAAAAAAAAATGCATTACATCTCATATTTAATTGGGAAAAAAAATGACTATTACAAGTGTGCCAAGCTACGAAGTTAACAGGGTTTTGGGGAAATAGTGCTGGCTCTACTGTTTAGATCTGAACTGTCACAAAGTTCAGATATACTTAAATCACAGGATTTTGTCAGCTCCCTCCTGCTAGTAGGGACTTGCCAATCCTGCTTGCTTAAAAGATATTTCTGGTCCTGAAGAGAGTGTAATCCTTCCCCAGGGGCTGAGCAGAACTAAAGAACAAAGGTTCCCAATATGAGCAAGGGCAGACGATTCATAATCTATTATAACGGGATAGTGCTGCCTCCAAGACATTCCAGTTGAGCTCTGTGTTCTCCCTCTCCCCTGTATCCAGTTGCTGGGTTCATCTTCAAGAAAGGAAGGAGGGGGAGGAAGGAAACTGCTGAAAAATGCATGTGCCAGCTTAGCTAAGAAATGGACAGCGTCTTTTCATTTCTCTTCTCTTTGCTGCATAAACAGGCCAATCATGGAGTCAGCAGCCACCGCAATTTCTGAATCAATATTTATAAAGCCCTTCTCCAACTCCTATTTCATGCCTCATTGGCCACACAACATCCACTCTGAGCAAGCTGGAGAATCCTGACCTTGCTGATGATGAAGTGGTTGCTTGAGGAGAAAAGGTCCCCCCCTCAGCCAGCAATCATAAAGCATGGGAACATCCCCAGTGGAACTGCATGTTACTCTTCACTCCACCCCCCACCCCACCTTTTATCTTCTCTCTCCCCACAATAGTAGCCTTTGCTCTGGGCCTTGAATGTTGACCTTCATTAAAAATTCTAAATAAGCTGCTTGTTCAACAGTGACAGCCAAACTGTGTAAAGGGGGACATTAAAGCCGTGGATACCCCAGGGGGGAAAATAGCTTTGCCCATACTTTTCATGACACAGAGGATTGATTCACAGTGATTCCATCAAATAAAAATAATGGCAGCAGTTACGAGGCACAGAAAGACAGAAAGAAATGGTGGGTATAGACTTGGGACTGCTGGAATACCTCATGAAGCACCATGGACTAAATTACAAAGGGCAGCACTGCCCGAGGGACCCTGTCTGAACACTGCAGAGCAACATCTGAAAATCAGATTACACAAACCAAACATAGGTCCAGAGACATCTGACAAGATACAAGTTTCCCTGCAAACTAAGAGAAAACTTTTAAAAGGTTATTATTTTACAGATTGTTAAAGATGTGATGCAGTAGGTATTTATTAAACCAACACTGCCTGCAAACACAATGGGAGGCATCGAGAGCACCACCATGAAAACCTGATTTGTAGCACGAGGGCAGACAATACTACCCTCTTCAGTACTCAGATGCACCACCCTTTCAGTCGATACACTGTGGGAGAATCAGCCAGGCACTCTTTTCTTAAGTCTCCAAAGCAAATAAGAAACTCCTTTGTCTTCCTCGCTGGTGACCCATCCACTCCCCTTCCCTTCTTGCCCCAAACCATCACTGCCACTATCTCCCCAGCCTGGGGACAAGTCCTGGGGGAGGCTCCAGAGTTGCTTCTGCCCACTCCAGCTGAGCTCAGCCAGGGATAGCAGCAGCAGTAGCAGTAGGTCTCCCTCCCTGGTGCCTCCCCTCAGGGTTCCCTGCCAGGCCAGGAGTGGGCACAGCAGAATGAAACCTGCCCACCACCACTCCTGTCGCTAGCCAAGCTTGGCTGTACATGCAGCCCAGCTGCAGTGGAGCAGGAACGGTTCTGGAGTCCTCTCCCCTGCCCCCCAGTTCATTCCTGGGGACAGTGGCAAAAGGTGAATGAGAAAGGAGGAGAGGAAACATGCCACTAAGTATAGAGGTGGGGTGCAGCCGCCCCTGCAGTGCAAGTTGCTGCTCCCCTGCCCCCCCTTTCCAACATCCTGGATCCGCTTGTCAATAATAAACAGATTTACGAGGATATATCATAGACACTGCAACTGGGCATGCCTATGGCTATCTGTGATGCCACATAAAGCAACTGGAGGTCAAATAAAAAATTGCTATGGCAGGTATTAAAATAAAATACAGCTGTTAATGAGGGAGGAGGTTGGGGGAATGGGAAATATAGATCCCACCTTTATGCAAGCAAAATAGGAACATACTTCTTTGTACAAATGGCATTTAGACTTCCAGTTTGCTGTAAGTCCCATACTGTGCATTTCCAGTAGGGATGCACCAATAGAGATTTTTTGGGCCAATACTAATGGCCAATTTTTAAGGACCCATATCAGCCAATACCAATCCTATTGCTGATATGTGGCCCGGCAGCTAGGAGAGCAGCATCTGGCTGGTAATTTGGTTGTGGGGGAAGGGGCAGGCAGAGAGAAGGGGGGGGTGTACAGATCGAGGGATGGAGGGACTAGGACTGGGGCTGGGGCAGGTGCATGGGAAACTGGTGCCACCTTAGTCAGGGAGGCCACATGTCCTCCCTGCAACCAGTCCTACCAACCAGGTGGGGAGATCCCCCACAGCTGATCTGACTGCCCTGGTGGGGTGGGGGTGGGGGGAGCGTCTCCCAGCAGCCAGTCCCACCAACCAGGGGCAGTGCTCCCACAGCCAATCCTGCGATGGCTGATCACTGCAGCTGCTTCCAGGAGTGGCTGCAGCAATTGGCTGGTGCTTGCAGGGTGGGGCACTGGCACCCCTGCCTGTTCCCTCCCCTCCCCCTGCCTATCACCTAAGCAGTGAGCACAGCTGGACAGAGGGTGCACCAGTGCTCTCAGGTGATGCACGTGCACCCCCTACATCCCAGGAAAAAGATGCTATTTAAGCATGTTTAATTTTTCCTGTCAGTACTCCTAGTTCTTTAACACAGTTCTGCTGCTCATTCTCTGAGTTTCCTCTATATGCATTATCAGCACCTTTCTGGGGCAGAGACTACTGTGCACTGCATTCTAAGTATAGTATGCTCTGCCTTATGTCAATACAAGTTTTGTCACTGACTCCATTTGGGAGTTGGCTCAAACCTCAAGTTGGAATCTACTACTACTAAATGTTCAGGGGCTATCACCTTCATGGCCAGTTATAGGAAGCCTGTATATAGGTAGTTAACCTTTCCCCTCCCCATCT
>NW_017728947.1:54598315-54656693 GCF_001723895.1 Crocodylus porosus | reverse complement strand
CCACCACCCTCTGAGTATGACCCTTCAGCCAATCTGCAATCCATCTGACTGTGTAGGCATCAATGCCACAGCCGCCTAGTTTTTTTTAAATGAGGATGGGGTGGGAGACTGTGTCAAAGGCCTTGCTGAAGTCCAGAAAGACTACGTCCACGGCAACAGCTGCATCCAATGCTTTTGTGACCTGATCATAAAAGGCAGTCAGGTTGGTCTGACATAATCTGCCCCTAATGAAACCGTGCTGGCTGCCCTTGAGCATCATCCCTGAAGCTGGCCCATTGCAGATGTGCTCCTTGATGATCTTCTCAAAGAGTTTCCCTAGGATTGAGGTAAGACTGATGGGCCTATAGTTGCCTGGGTCCTCCCTCCTCCCTTTTTTAAAGATGGGGACCACGTTGGCCATCTTCTAATCATCTGGCACCTGGCCCAAACAGCACAAGCACTCGTAAAGCCATGCCAAGGGCCCTGCAATAACCCCTGCTAGCTCCCTCAACAGCCTGGGGTAAACCTCCCCACTCCTATGACTACTTTACCTTGCGGCCAGCACCAATCATCTACCTGCACTTCCTCCTCCTGGAGTAAAGTCTTTCTACGAATCAGTCTGCAATTACTGACTTCCGAGCTTGGCTCCAATTATGGGTAGCAGAGGTAGAGAGTAGAGTGCAGAAGGGCTAAATCAGAAGGAATTGTGGGATTGTTGCCAGTGTGTTTACAACTTGCAACACCTGGATTAGTTCCAGAAATGCTGCAATGAGGGATGTGCCAGGAGAGGAACAGGGGTGAGGTCACCCTCCAACCATGAAGTCTAAAGTATCATCCAGGACTGGCCTGGACTCCTGCCAGAAGTCAAGCTTACAGATGCTCATGATCATCAGGTAGGCCTCTGAGAGGGACCTTAAGAGCTACTGCATTTATTACTATGGATATAGCCGCTGTGGTTCCCACAGCCAAAGCATAGGAATACTGGTGCTTCCCGATCTACTAAACCTACTCCTCACTGATGCTACCTGGCAATGCATGAACCAGTCAAACCTGCTTCTACAAAATTAGAAAGTCTAATTTGCATAAACTAGGAGTTGGCAACTATGGTTCATGGGCCACATCCAGCCTGGAAAAAGCTGAGGCTTCAGTGGCAGTGGGGGCCTACTTATGTCATACTGTGGTGAGGAAAAGCAGCAGCAGCAGAAGTAGCTGGGTCCTAGCACCAGCCTTCTTTGGACCCAAACTGGGCTGTTCCTGCCCAGTCACACAACATTGCCAAGCACTGGCACAGACCTATCCAGCTGGGAGCCGTGGAAGGTAAAGGAAGGTCACGTGTTTTGTACACAGGACTTGGAGATCTAGATTCTAACCCCAACTTTGTCACTTACTTTCAAGTGAGCATTTGAACAAATTGCATCACGTAACTAATTTATTCCTCAATGTCCCCAGCTGTAAAATGAGGGACAAAAATAACAACAACCTACTTCAGGATTGTACATTAGACTGAACTCATCAATGTTTATAACTTTCTTTGAGACCCATTAGTGAAGACTGGCATGGCAGTACAAAGTAATAAGGTACAAGAAATCTCTTTGCTGTTGGTTATTGTTGTTCTAAACGTTTATGATTTGATTGCCAGTGTAGAAAGCTTCTTGAGCAAGTTTGCTGATGAGATGAAACTGGGAAGGACAGTGAACTCATTGGAGGATGCAAGCACAATTCAAAAGGATCTCAACAGATTGGAAAGTTGGGCTAGAGCTAACAGGATGAAGTTCAAAAGCAAGGTGCTACACCTCGGAAAGAATAATCAAAAACACAAATGCAAAATGCATGACACCTAGCTAGATGCCAGCTCTATACATTAGTACTTGGTAAGATCACAGACTTAATACAAGTCTGCAGCGCACTGCAGCTGCACAAAAGATGAAGTGGTCATAGGATGCATCAATAGAAGCATTAGGTTTGCATCATGAGAGGTGATGGTTGCGTCTACTCAGAACTGATTAGGCCTTATCTGGAGTATTGTGTGAAGTTCCAGGCTCCACATTTTAAAAAAAGGACAAGAAGTTAGAGAGGGTCCAGAGACAGGCAACAAAGATAATCAAGGGCTTGGAAAGCAAGTCATACGAGGAGAGGCTGAAGGAGCTACACATTTTTAGCCTGTGGAAAAGGCATTTAAGAGGGGACATTACAGCAGTCTTCAAATACTTGAAGAGCTATCATAAACAAGAGAGAAAGCACCTTTTCTCTCTTGCTGCAGAAAGTAGGATGTGAGCCAATGGCTTGAAATTTCACCAAAGTAAATTTAGATTGGATATCCAGAAAAGCTTCTTCACTGTAAGAATAGCGAGGCAGCGGAATAGACTGCCTAGGAAAGTTGCAGACTCTCCATCACTGGAGGTGTTCAGAAACAGGCTGGACAGCCACTGATCAGGAATGATCTATGCACAGCTGTGCCTATGTTCTACCGTGGGTATTTCCCATGCTTCTGGGCTTTGCTGGTTGCTCATACCCCCTCTTTTCCTGGTGTATTTCAAGGTGTTTTTAAGGCTTCCCAGCAGCATTGGTTGTTGGCTACTCCTGAGGCTGCGGACTTTAACTGGGGTATACCAATGCTCCTGCTGGAACCAAAGCTGGAGGTTCCTAGCTAGAGGATCTTGCCCCTCCACTCAGGGTCAGACCAACCACCATATTTGAGGTCAGGAAGGAATTTTAGCCCATGGCCAGACTGGTATGGACTGTGAGGGTTTTGGCCTTTCTCTGCAGTGGGGCATGTGGCACTCTGTCCAGAACCTCTTGAGCATATATTGACAATATTTCATACAAGCAGGACACTACCTGCCATGGTTTTCCTGCTTACCTGTGGCAAGTTAAGGTGCTAGATCTATGTTGCATCAGGGTTGATGGTAGTCTTATGCAGTTTAGATTATAGTTGTATGGGATCGTTTGGATAGGGACGGTCCTGCCTCAGGTAGTGGGGGTTGGACAAGATGACCTCTGGAAGTCCCTTCCAGCCCTACTTCTCTACAATGCTATGACTGCATTAAGAAACAAACCTTTTAGAATATTTCCCCCAGTGCAATAAAACAAAGAAAGGAAGCAAACTCTTTTAAAGAGGAGTGTCTGTTTGGGAAACAGAACATTGTGCAGGCAGTGGAAACCTGAAGGGTTCCTTCTGAGTTTCCTGTGTCCACACCATGGGACTCTTGGTCACAAAGGTGCTCCTGTGAAAACAACCCTTGAAGACCAAATTTTTTTTCCAGAGGAGTTAGAGACCACAACTGATGGACACCCCAGCCAATTAAAAGTGTGTGTGTGGGGGGGGGGGGGTTGTTTTGTTTTTTAGGGTTTTAAGTCTTCACACATTCCTACTTATCTGAAAGTATTTATTTCCTATGATATCCCATTATAAAGCTCATGGATTACAACTGGCTGTCACTTGTCACCCAAATAAGGCTGAGTTTGAGCTTTACCACAGTCCTAATTCAAAGAGAACAGCATGACCACCTCACAATTCACCATTTATGAAGACGTCAGTGAGGAGGTTACACAGCTGCCAGTTGGCCATGTGACTACAGCATCTTAAATAGCTTTCAAATCAAATCATGGGTAATAATATTTTGGTGACTCAAAAGAAAAAAGCCTTTGTCTCCGAAATTAAGATCTTCTGATTTCAATTTGATCTCTTGCTGCTGAAATGAACCACTTAAAAGTTCAGATGATGGGTGGCAATTTCCTATCTGGGATTATTTAGAGCATCGTAATCAGTTGATTGACATATTTGGCACATTTCAGATTCCTTATGAATTTTTAAAAAGGAGAGCATTTTCCTTTCCCCTTTTTTCAACCTCCCCACCGTGAAGTCCTGCCTAAATACTGACATGTCAGTGATTATTTGGACTGATTGTACAGTTTAATAAAATCCTAGCCAAGTACATAGAATATGGAAATAGTGGCAGAAAGGAAGAAGGTAAAGAAAGGAAGAATGAAGGATGATAAGAGAAGAGAGAAGGAGACATGGACAGATGGGCATAAGTGATGGTATAAGGAGGTGAAGAGAGCAAAGTGACACACAAAGAAAGAAAAAGCATAAGATTCACCAAAACAATATAACCACAAGAAACTAAGGGAATAAAATCAGTAGTAAGATAACCAGGTGTCCCAACAGAAAGGCATGAAGGAACAAAACATTAATGTTAGAACATCAGCACCATGCACTGAGATAGCTTAACCTCGTGTAAGAGTGGCAAAAATTTCGAGGTAATAGGGACAGTAATAAGCGCTCATAGTAGCCACCCAGAATTAATTTGCCAGGAGGACTGATCCAAATCAAATGGTATCTTGTGCTCTTCCACAGCCAATCCATGATGGTTCAGAGGAAAGTAAGAACACACAATACCCGAGATAGCACTATGTGCTGGAAGTAAAGAACTTCCTAAAGAGAATTCTACTGAAGATCCGTTCCAGGTAACATGAAACCCACTCTTATTCCACCATCTCTCATCCTAAAAACATAACCAATGGAAAAATAAAAAGCAATATGAAAAGGTGTTGCAAGCTACAAGCAAAGCAGTAACAAGAACAGGTATGGATGTTCCAAACAACACCTTCACCTCCCAAGCACATACCTTTACTGACTGAACTCAACTAGTAGGAAGATCTTGCAGACCCATTATCCTAGATATGTCTGTGGGACACACATGCACAAAAGCTAGTGAATCACAAAGCACTAGAAACTGTGATGTAATGGCTTATAAACCCACTGCCATTTAAAGGATATACTGTAAACACAACTATTATATTAAGGCATACTGAGGGATATTCGCAGAGTGGAGGCCACACACTGGTGGATGAGACCACTCAGACAAAACACCAGGAACTAGACACCCTGCTGAATACTGCAGGAATTAATTGCTTTTCAGCAGAAAATGGTCATGGGCATAGTAGTGTTTGAGTGAAGAAATATCCCTTTTACTATTTCAGGACTACCACAGAAACTGATACAGCAGAGGAATACATCAGGATAAAAATCATGGGATATCCTTTTCAGTGGGAAACAGTAGGGAGAAACCCCCCTCCTCCATGTTCATTTATACTCCTGATAACACAAATTGTCTTCTAAAATAAAGCAGCCAGATCAGAGGACAGCAGGTCCTTAGATGCAAGTTCATGATCTTTCAGACAAGATATAAAACTGAGGTCCTGACCTTGTGCAGTCATTAAAGATCTCATAACGCTTTTTATAAAGCAGGGTTGTTAATCCCAGTGGTCTGGAAACAATGCAATTTAGAGAGCCACCTAAATCATCTTCATAGATTCAAATGAATATGGCATTCTTCTCTACTCCCAGAGCTAAAGTATTATATGGTATTTCTGTGTGCTGTAATACACTACTGCCCTGCTCCTGTCTAGGTCAGTATTAAATGAAGCAATCTTTGTCTATTCACTCCCTGCCATTCTCACAGGAGTGTTATAAGACTTAGTATTTTGTAA
The DNA here is from genome assembly GCF_001723895.1 of Crocodylus porosus. Taxonomy (NCBI): domain Eukaryota; kingdom Metazoa; phylum Chordata; order Crocodylia; family Crocodylidae; genus Crocodylus; species Crocodylus porosus. The sequence continues at coordinate 54,651,221 of NW_017728947.1, read as the reverse complement.
AGGGCATTTAGATAAATAGTGACATGGATGAGAAAAAGCAATATTAAAAAACATTTTTATCTTCACAAATCCTCTCCATGTTGGGGTCAGATGGAATGCTTAATGAAACTAAAAGAATATTTTTTTCCCCTTTTCAGTGAATAATCCTTCCTGAGAATATTCAGAGAAGGGAGGGCAAGGACTGAGACAACTTGATGTTTCCTGAATAATAAGCATTAAATATGCCTTTTACTAGAACCCTAAGAGAAAGATGATGATGATGATGAAACTCAAGGGATTTGAAACCAGTCTTCCAAAAAGGACATGATTCATTGTCTACTGTTAAAGGAAATGGGCCAAATCCATCTAAGGAGTAATTTCATTCTAGTCAAAAGTTCTACAAAAATGACTTTGGTCTAATGTGTATTACTCACCTTAGAGACCACCTCACAGATGGCACCACCTCCATGAAAACAGCTTATTTGATGTGGATTGTTTATAAACATGGCTCATGGATGGCCAGATGAGCAAAAGCAACCAGTGAAGACCCTAGCTGGGCTAGCTGGGAAGGCCTGAGATCCCAAAATACACAACAGCAGGCTCCCAGGGGGCTGAAAAACTTTGTGCCATAAATCAACAATATCAAAAATAACATTTTCAGGATAGTCATAGCCTGATTTATGGAAGACATGAAATATAGATGTAATGAAGCAGGAAGGGTTTTATTCCAATTAATGTGCAGAAGGGCATCCACATTCATCACTAGAAGCATTAACTTGTTAAGATTACTAGATGTCTGCATACAAAACTTCTTGTTCCAAACATTTACTTAGCATTCACAGAAAAGACCAGTATTCTAAATTAAACTCTTCTGACCTTCCTGTCTGCAAAAGCAGATATACTTTTTATTTACCATTCCAGAATCAGATTGACAAGCACATTCGTTAGGGCTGTGTGAAACACCATCATTTCGTTTTGATGTCCATTTTGCCATTTCAAAGGGACAGTGTTTTGTTTCATCGTTTCATTTTGAAGTACTGCCCTATTTTGTTTAGGCGAAACGTTGAAAGTTTTGACCATAGGCTATAATGGGGAATCATGAAAATGCTTAAACCATTGTCATTTCTTGCCTGATTTGGATGCAAATTGCAGGGATGGTAGCCCCATCTGAAGGCAAGAAGCCTGCCAAGTTTCAAGAAGATAGGTGCAGAGGTTTCTCAGAAACTGCACCTCAAAGTCTTGAAAGCAAAACTTGCCAGCAGCCTCCTGTCATCTGGCACACAAATCCGGGGGCTCACACTCCGGGAGGGCTGCGAGGCTGTGCAGAACTCCTCCCAGGGGCCTGGATCTGCACCAGATGAGAGGAGGCTGCTGCCTCGGTGTAGGCTGCACCCAGCCTTGGTCTTAGTGCTGGAGAAGACAGATGCTGCTGCTGGCCCCAGGCAGCTGCAGCAGCCTCCTGTCATCCAGGTGCAGATCCAGGGGCTTGCACCCACAGGAGGAGTCCGGAACAGCCCCACATCCCTGCAGGAGGTGAGCCCCCCTGGATCTGCACTGGATGACAGGAGGCTGCTACCTGGGACCAGTGCTGGATGCAGCTTGCGCCCAGTGCGGCTCCACAGAGCTCAGCCCGGTGGCAGGAGACAGAGCACAGCCCTGGCTCTGCCTGCCTCCCACCACTGGGCTGCGCTCCAAGTGGCTCCACAGCCCCATGAAGCTCAATCCAGTAGTGGGAGATGGAGCGCAGCGCTGGGTTTGCCCACCTCCCACCACTGGGCTGAGCTCCATGGGGCTGGCGGAGCCAATTGGAGTGCAGCCCAGCAGCAGGAAGCAGACAGAGCCAGTGCTGTGCTCCACCAGCCCCACAAAGCGCAGCTTGGCAGCGGGAGATGCGGAGAGCCAGGGCTGTGGTCCCCACTGGGCTGAGTTACATGGGGCTTTGGAGACACGCGGAGCATAGCCCTGGCTCTCCCCTGCCTCCCACCACTGGGCTGCTTTGAAAACTGAAACATTTTGAAACTTTCAAATGAGTGCCCTCATTTCATTTCAAAGCTGTTTCAATGCTGTTTCATTTCAATTTCACTGTTTTGAGCTTGAAACACATCAAAACAGCTTCAAAATGAAACACTCAGCAAAATTTCTCACAGTCCTAATGTTTGTTTACTGAAGAAAGGCTTGCCTGTGTGTGCTTGCAATCCTTTCATTTAATGGCCATTTTAACCTTTCCCAAGCACAGGGCTCTATAATACTGTTATTGAAATCTGTAAGCATTTTGTTACTTCACTGGGTAGGAGGAGGAGATCCAGGCCAGGCAGAGGAGTAGCTATGAGGCGTGTTCTTTTGTATATGACCTGCACTCTCCAGAATGTAATGTCTGAGCTTCTTTAACCCAGCAAATGTGTTTGAGTTCATCATTTTTCGAGGCTTCACAACAAACTTATCCCCAAAAGCCTTACTGTCAGGATTAGATTCACAAGCCAATAAGAGGTCAGCAAGATAGATTCAGGAAGCAAGCTGCTCCCCAATTCTAAGACTGTATCAGTGATGAGCATGCAGGACTAGAGTGCTTGGGCTTTATCATAATGCATTTAATTTTATCTCTGGGACTCACTGGGAAAAATTCTATCCTCCTCTCATAGTCCCGGGAAGCATATCCCAGGTAAACAGTTTCATGCTGTTGTCTTCCTTCTTGATTTCACATAGGGGACTGAACGAGATCATCAAAACAAAGACTGGCACACAAAATGCACCAGAGACAGTCAAGAACATCTGGTTTCCAGTATGCGGTAAGAAGAGCAATTGAGCTTTGCGTTACTGGTTTGGTACAACTAGTTGGAGCAATGTGTGGCTACTGCAAATGAAGACAGAACTAAACCATTAACTGTATTTACCACACCAAGAATGCTGTGCCTATGCTAGTTAAATTCTTATCACGTACCATCTACAGTTTCCAAAAAACGTTTTCACCATTTGCTTTTAAAATATTTCTAGAGAGGAAGGAGATGCTTCCACAAAATGGTCAACAGCTCAGCAGTTGGGGCACTCATCTGGGTCTTTGATATGCCAGGTGTCTGTCCTAACTACTAGGTTACGTGCAATTTTGGGGTGAAACTCTCTCTCCAGCATTCACCAGAAATTGTATTTCTGGACTCAAAAAAAACCTCCCTGACAAAAATTTCACCAAAACTGGTACACATCCTCAAACTGGCATTTTTCCACAGAAATGCAGACTTCCCAGCCAGCTGTAGCTCTACTGTGTTTTCCATCTGCAGCCAGTATTAGGAATAGACAAAACAAGCAGTGGTAGAAGACTGTAGGTAAGGAACAGCGACTTAGAAGTTAAAGAAGGAAAAGTTCAGTTTACACATTGAGAACCGTGTCTTATCCGATGTTCCCTATAAGGTGTAGCAATCCGTGAGCGCAGCACCTTGGTCCATTCCCGTTAATAGCATAACAAACATATGACCACTTGAATAGTAATTGAGTTCTGCTTAAGTACTCTTATGTATTGTTTGAATAAGCCTGGGGGGACTCTGTAATGTGTCTCAAGGACAGCAGCAAGATATTGTGTTTATGGGGTATTATACATTCATGAACAGATTTAAGAGTTAAAATTGTCAATTGTCACAAACAGCTAGAGTTAGGGTCTGATTCCCCTCACACAAAATCAGATGCTAGCATAACCTCAGTACCTGAGTGTGTACTGATGAAGAAATTCCTATAGGAACTTGCATATTAAATTAAACAGCTTTACCCAAACATTGTGCCCAAGAAAAGTAAAGTAAAGAAAGCAGTAAAAGAGTTCTGTGCACCACTAGCAGTCACGTGAACTGCTTACATGCAATGGGTTTCCTTCTACGGTGTTTATAGGCCCATATTTTCTTTTCATCTATGTCTTCGTAAATCAGCAGTGACTTAATTCAAAAAACTTGTATGAGAGGGAAATCACATGCAGGGCTGACCCACAATCTTTGGGGACTGCCTGATTCCTCCCTGGGGCTGAGGCTGGGGCCGGGATGGGAGCAGAGCCGGGAATTCCTCCCCTGCTTGGCTGATAACTAAATGAATGTCCCAGCATACTGGATGCAGTGGAAGAGGTGGTGGCCAGAATTTCCAGTTGTAACAAGGTAAAAAAAAAACAGTCAGAGCAGTTCCCTGACACCATGAGGAGGCACTCTGCCCTAGCCCCCATCCCCACCCCCACTTCGCCTTGGGGAGGAGCCGCTGCCTGAGGAGCAAGGGTTCCTCCAAGGTGCGTGCGTGCGCAGCTGCGCACAATTTAAAAGCTTGCCGCACATCAACTTTTTAATGCCACGCACCTGCCCGGAGAGGTGCTGCTGCCTGAGGAGTGACAAGTTTGTCTCTGGTAAGTGTCCCACACCGTCCCCAATGCCTCCACTGTGCTCCACAGCCAGCTCCTCTCCAGGTGGGTGCGCGGCCTTAAAAAGTTGATGCGCGGCAAGATTTTAAATTGTGTGTGGCTGCGCACGCCTTGGAGGGAACCTTGCTTATCTATGAAGGGGAATGCCCCCAAAGCAGGAGGTAGAGGAATCATCCCTACCAGTGAAAGTAATGGGTTAATTCACAAGGTATTTCTGCAAAATGTACAAAGTCAGACTGCATTACACACTCAGCTGTCTCTTCTGGTCCCATCACCTATGATACCAAGAGCTTGAATTTTCCATCTCCAGTGGTGGTTACCTATGCTCACTTTGAGTGCAAGCAGGGTCCTTGAGCAACTTCTAGTGCCCTACTTTTTACTCTGAACTTTTTTGCTGAGCTTCAACATACAGCTTTAAAGTGTGCATCTTGCCGATAAGATCTCATTGCAAACTAGCATGGTAAGCAAGTCCAAGCTTCCCTGCATAAATATTTTAAAGGTACATGAGACATTAAACAAACACGCTCTGTTCACTCTCCACACATCTTCCCCTTTTCCTCCACCCCTTCCATTCAGAACAAACACAGGGGAAATGGTGCCAGTTTTTCTCCTAATAGCTCCAGTGACCTGAGTGTGATGGAAGATGAGGGAGCCTTCTGATCCCCTGTCTAGTGGAAGATGGAAACCACAGAGGATAAATACTAGATCCATTACTTATGCTGTCTTCCACCTTGTAGGGGCAGCTGACATTTTGTAAGGCAGCTGGCAGAGCACGGTAGAGAAGAAATATGGGAAACTTCAGGGAAACTTATTGTTCAAAACTTGTATTTTTTTACTGAATAAAAGGACTGTGAATGTAGGAGGAGGTTGTTCTTTGTGAATAACTTTAGCAGCACAGCACAACAGGACAACTCTTCACAGTTGCCATGCAATTCAATTGCACCTTCATTGCCTGAAGGAAGATACAACAGCAGCAAGCTATGGGATAGCTTGGGCAGGGGGCTGGACTCGATGATCTTCCAAGGTCCCTTCCAGCCCTAATGTCTATGAATCTACGAATAACAAAAAATGAAATGCCAGAAATTCAAAAATCTACATTTTCAAGGGGGCAGAGCGTATCAAAGAACACCCTGAATCTGAGGATAATGGACAGCCTCAAACAGTGCTAATAATCTACATTCAGGTCCCTTCAGGAAGTCTCCATGCATTTTGCAAGCCACTAGCTTTTACTGGAGAAAACCATATCTATCTAACCATGAAAGGCAAACCCATTCAGTATCCCATCCTTGGTTACTCTGCAAGCAGACTGACCTGATCAATGAGCAGCATAAGCAATGTCAAGTTTCAGCATACAACCTGCCTGACATGTTTGTGTCACCTGTATGGCATTTGGAATCTAAGCTTTTAAAAATAAGTTCTGGCCATGCCAATTGCAAAGAAAAATTTCCAAAGTGAAACAGTGCACAAGCTGATGCACTAATGTCTGCCACAGTCTTCCAAAATAGTCTGCAAACAGACTGACAGTAATTGATTCCATCAGATGTAAACTCCCATGTCCCCCATTCACAAACTGGAGTGTTAGCTTTAAAACTTAATGACGACACCGGCATTGTCAACTTTACCTTTTTAATTGCTGAGAAAGACAGCGAAGCCAACAGGTGAGGAACTGGAAGTTGCTGCAGGGAAGGAGATGAAAATGGTAAAATGGAGAGACAGGAAAAGGAAAGAAAATCAAGAGAAAGAAGATAGAGAAGGACAAGGGAAACCAGAGTGGAAACAGTGAAGGTCACAAAAGTGAGCATGTGTTCCCACTAATGCAAAACAAACAAGGGACTTTAATACCCAAAAGCTGAGTTTCCATTAGAATTCTTTGACTTTTACAGTTCACCGTTTATCAAGATCCTGCTTGACAGCTCTGTTATTTCCCCATTCTCACAAACAATATCTGAAAACTACAGGTAACACCAGTGCTAAAGTTTAGTGCCCAAATCTGGAGGAGCAGGAAGGCAGGGGAGGAAAAGGGGGGGAAGAGGGGCGTCATAATCCAAATCTTCCTAGATCTGCACAGAACCTCACAGGCTCACAGCATTCTCAGAAACTGTCCTATGACTTCAATCTAGTAAAGAACTTCTGTCCAGGTTTGAGTCATGAAAGGGGATGCTGGTTCTAGGCTACTCATCTGAGAATCCTCTTATTCTTAACAAGCACCATTTCCCTTTTTAGAAGGCAGAAAGTAACCCCAGAAAAGGAAACTGCTTTCAATACCACAATACTTTTTTCTAAGACGAGCAAGCCTGCAGCCTGTCGAGGGGTAGTATCAAGAGAAATCCCCTAAAAGGAGGTTATACATGCACATTCCCCACCAGGATCAAAAGTAGCTAATTCTTTCTGATTTAATGATCCAATAGCCACTGCCCAACATCTGAGCCCTGCAACTGAAGAACAATCATTTGCTGCAATCCACAATGCTCATTCACACCACAAGATCCTTGATGGCTGGGTTTCAATTCCTGTTACCTAAATTATACATCTCTATCTTTGTTGGATTGGTCTGGACCTCATGACTGAGAACATCTGCTCTCCATGTCAAACACCCCTGCTACAGGTCTAAGCTGAGTCCAGTAACCCAATCTCTCTGCACATACACCAATTCTCCACACTGCACAGCATCTTCCCAAGCAGCCTGTTTAGACATCTGTGACCCGAAATGGCAGTGTTTGAGCACCTTAATGGATTGACCACAGGGTGGGACAATGGACTGCCATAAGGCCTGTGTAATCACTCTTACTGTCACATCTCAGAGCCAGGGAGTCCAGAATCTTGGTTGAGTCACCCATCATGGTGAGGATGCATGTTGCCTCATTGTGGCTTGCCTCCACTTTTAAGTGGGTCTGAAGCTACCACTTCCAAGTAATGGAATAAAGTTAGAGAGATTACCTGTCTCCTGCATTGCCCTATGCACATGTAAACCTGATAGCTGTTAATCCACTGTACAATTCAGTTTAGCTCCATCCACTAAAACCTCCAACAAATGTTCATCTCCCTCCTCTCCCTGCAGTCCCCCTGCCTCTAAGGTGGGCCCATTGCCTCAGTTGCTGGAGTTTCCTGCAGTGGACTATCCTAGTTAAAAGTCAAGACAACACTGTCATTTTGGACCATGCCTAACATCTTCTGAATATCATCAGGTCCTGGCTCTGGATCCAGGTTTCCATCTTCCTCAGGCTTGCAAGGTTCCTCACTGGCCTGGTGTGTCTGGAAATAACCTATCCAATTCTGTCTCCATCAGGTGTTTCTTGTTTCAATGTAGTCAGCAACCTGGATACAGCATACACACTAGTGTTGCTCTGGCCAGATCTGAATTCCCTAGTGAAAGCGTAGCTGAGTAGTCTCAACATCAGCACTTTTCCAGTGCACCTAATCTGGCTGAGTGGACGCAAGCCAGAGGTGTCAATAAACACAACAAAGCAGGCAGCTACCAGGCAGCTTTTAAACTTCTCAGTAATGGCCCAACACCAGGCCAGGAATTCTAATTCAAAGGAACTATGGTGTTCATTTTTCCATTCTCATCTTTTCAGTCTGTAACTCACATTTGAAATCATCCTGTCCTGCATGCCATGCTCTTGGGAAAGTGTAACACCCCAAGTGTAGCACTGATTGCTAGCATCCCTGCACAAACTGAAAGTGAAGATGTAACCTTGAGTAGGTTAGCTTCTCTGCCATCACCAGCACAAGCACCAGCTGTTCCAAATTGTCCTGGTAGCCTGCAATCTCTGGGATTCATAGGATTTTTTTGGGCAGCCCTCTCCACAAAGAGCCCTTATATCTCTTTAATAAAAACATGTAGCATTTGCCAAACCTCATCTTACACTGTGGCTGGTCTTTGCCATGTCCTGACATCCTGAATTTTCTCTGGGTCAGGAAAAGTCCCTCCTACAGAGACCAAGATATGCCATTCCCCACCCTTCTCTAGTCAATACTTGGGAAGTTTGATTTTCAATCACAGATGGGTTGATTGTCTGAACACTTCATATTAATATTCACAGTGCTCCCCAAGTGTCTTTGAATGGATGACTGATGTCCATTTTTCAAACTGTTTTTTCACCAATGCTCCAACAGCCCAACTGTACATGGTGAATTGTAAAAACATTACAAATTCATACAATGAGCCCCTTGGATGGGATAATTGCATTTCCGTTGCACCTCTGGAACCACTAGCATCTATCTATAGCTCCTAGCCAGGCCAATAGTGAAGAATAGGGAGGTAAATTCCAGGAAGGTAAACAGCTTCTTTATATTAACGAGGCATTTCCAGTTCTTGTGCATCACTAACTATAGTTCCCCACCCTTCTTCAGGACAACAGGAGTTATCCACAGGCTGTAGCTTTCTCTGGTCATATCTGGTTATGATGTCTATTGAAGCATGTGGAACCAGTCAAAACCTCTCAAAATGGGACAATGTTGGCAACTACTTTAGTGTAGAAGGTGAGTGGTCCACCCAAAATTACCCCAATGTTTTGGAAAAGCAGCACTCTTCCCCCCACCCCGAATCAGAACTTTCTCTGTTTTTTAGTATTTTGTGTATTATCTACCTCTACTATTGCAACCAGACCTCTTCACAACTGTTACTAACGCTGCTTTGCAGAGCAACAAGAACATTTCCAGTATCCATTTCCTCCATAAGTCCTATATCTGTTCAATTTGAAGAGTCTGAATGACTTCTTGCAGGGTTATTCCTCCTCAGACTGGGGTTTGTAAAGAATCCACATGTCCGACTTGCTCTTAAAATATGCACAAGGACATTAGCTAACCAAAAAATGGAAGGGGCAGTAAACATGGCACACCCTTGCTTACTGGACTTCAAAGGTCTTGTTTGTTGCAACGAGTAACTTTGAAAACAACTCTCTGCAGATGGTCCCCCATTAAGGAAAAGAAAGGCAATTTTTGAGAACTAGAGCAAAGGCTGACAAATTGCCATAAAATCATTTGCACGAGGATCAGCTCTGTGAATAGAGAAGTTATATGAGCATCTGCAGGGCTGAAAGAAAATACGTTTTCCCCCCAAATCTGATTATGAGGCTTGAGCACTTCCTACATGAGAAATGAGAGATTTGTGCAAAGGACTTCTAACTGGGGAAAACACAAGGGCTAAGATTGATAAGCATTTTTGCTCCATTTCATACCTGAGCATTTGTATCCCTCTTATGTAGTGATAATTTTAAATCTGACTATCATGATTTTGTATCCAATACCACTATTAGTGTATTTACCCAAATCCAAGATGACTTCAAATTTAAGACAGCCCCTCAATAAGAAGATTCCATATATGGAAATTTATAAATGTTGTAATTTTCCATTTACAGAATTTAATTATTGACAGGTTATCTTCAATTTGACACCCCCTCCCCCCACTAAGTGGAGAAAGGAGAAAGGAAGACAAAGAAGCAAGCAACCTGACCCCTGCCCCTTGCCTGCCCATCCACTCCTTGTCCCCCCTGCCATCTGCTCCCTATAGCCTCTGCCCTCCAGTTGATGGTGCCCCTGCAGTCTTGGCCCCTACTTGCCCCGCAGCAATCTCTGCCTCTCCCCACTCCCCACCACATACCAGAGCTGGTGCCATCACTGCCACTGCTGTGTGGCTGGCCAGGCCTGGTCAGAGCTGCCCTGCACTTTGTGCTCCCATCAAGAATGGAGTCAAAGCTATACCTGATGGTTAGTGCAAGGGAGGCACTGAGGCTGCAAGGGGGGCAGGGAGCAGGGGAGGCAGCTGCTGTGGCTCCAACTCTGACCCCAGGGTGGGGCTGAAGTCAGAGCAGCATCCCTGACCCTGCTGGTGCCCCTCCCTCCTACATCCACCCCCTGTTCCTTGTACTCAAAACCAAGACAAGGGGCTCCCCCCAAGCTGAATGGGGAAATAATCTGGTCTTGGATTCAAGTCAATACAGTATAATAATTTGCCTAGCTGCCATGGCCTGTGTTATTTGCATATAATTAAGAACCATGTGCGTTTTCCGTGACAATAAAAAAACAAACCACAAATTCTCTGATAACCACCCCCTCGAAAAAAAGTATGTATTTGGGCTTAGTCCATCTGTTTGTCCATAAAGCTCTTTAAAAGAGAATAGCTTGAAAGCTGTTAGAAATGGAACATTTGTGTCTTCAGAGAAGTTTCTTTGCTAAATCTTAGCATTTGTTTAGTGACCAAGTCAGGATGATCCCAACTTCCAGAATTGGGGAAAAAAGAGTCAGGGGCCAGAGCTGTTTCTACTGATCTCATCCCAGGAGGGCACCGGGAGCCTGATGTGGCAGGGACGGCAGAGGGAGGGGCAAGCTGAGGAAAAGTAGAAGCTGGGCAGAAGTGCGAGACAGTGGGCAAGCAGCAGTGGGTGACCAGTGCTGGCCCCATCCCAAGCCCTGAACAGGGAAGGAGGCGCCCAGGGGCAGCGCAAAGGAAGTCCTGGGGCATGGGCGGCTGTTGCGAAGCACGGAGCCCGCCTACCTTTGCCCTTGCCCAGCAAAGAGGAGCACAGATGGTGGATGCGTGGCAGCATGGGCGGGTCTGCCTCTAGCCCGCTGGATGAGAGCAAGTACAGGAAGGGATTGGTATCTTCAAAATGTTCAGCCTATTTTATTTGTTTTATAAATATTTATTGAATAAAAAGTAAATCTACTTGTGTGTTTTTGTTATTTGAAATTCATCTCATTCTTGATGGGTTTTTTATATATATATAAAAAAAAAAAAAAACCCACAACGTTTTACTGATCTATTTACAATGTCAAAGCAATTGGGAAGCCTACCAGTACCTCAATCACTATAATAAAATAAACTCTACGTACCTATACATTTTGGTATTTGATCTGGGGGTTTTTATCATGGAAAAATCAGCGCTCCCCCTGCCCCCTTAGCTAACCAGGACAGGTCCAGACCCCTCACTACCAAGTCACAGCTCCTGAGGCTCTGCTGGTGCTCCCACCCCCACCCCCAGCCCTGTCAGAGGGATCCTGCCCACTGGGCTATGGAGGCCCCGGGGGAGGGCAGCAGGGAGAGGAGCCTGAGCCCACAGCAGGCAGCCCACCTCCACCTGGACATTGCGGCTCCAGACCACAAGCCTCATGCACCTCCCAGCTGGGCAGCAGCCACAGCCCCAGCCCCACACAACTCCCTGCATCCCTCCCTATGGAGGCCTCAATCCCACTCCACCAGACTTACCTGCAGGAGCTGCTCTTCCAGCTGCCTGACAGGCATGTACATGCGCATGGCACCTCCTGCCTGACCACCCTCCTCCTGCTGCCCCTAGCAGACCGGAACTCTGCCATCCTGCAGAAAGCTCCTTGCAAAAGAGCAAAATCTACATGTTTCTGTTAAAATGAAAAAGCTGTGTTTATCTCAGGTAAAAGGGGAAACCCACAGTTTTTTCTGGCTTTCCAGTGAAAATCTGGAATTTAGATTTCTTACACTGAAATTTGTCTTAAGATTTCTCCCTCCCACCTAGATTTTCTGCCATGTTGGTTCCAAGTACATGGCATAGTGCAGTCAGATAATGCCTGGGGCACTTGTACCCTCACTGGGAGCTGAAACCAAAACAGGAGACAGGGACTAGTTCACTAAGGGGGTTCCTAACCCAGAGATTTGCAGGGTGTCCTGTCAAGGAGATCAATAAACTACCACTCCTGCCATGCAATGGGCTACAGGAAGGGAATGACATATCATGAGGAAAAGGTGAGCCACTTACACACGGGATGCTATTTCCACCCCTTTAAAAAGTGCCAACAAAGATATTCGTAACAACTCAAACACCCACCACCCCTGTCCCCAAGCTTGTATAATGAGCACAATGGATAAATTCTACAATAAAATTTGTAAAGTGAGTCTTATCACCAGCCACCAGAGCAGGTCAGCTGCAGATCTGAATGTATACAGTAACTTCTTAAATGTCACCTGCAAAGCGGTTCTGGAAAAACTAACGAGGTGGGGAGGGGAGTTGTTCATTTTTGTCGTTAAAAAAATCCCCTCCCTTTAAAATAACATTTCCATACCACTAGAGTTGAGCGCTAGCCTACACCTGTCCTCACCTTTTGTTCAGATCATGTATTGCTGTCTTCCAATATGCCCTGTTCCCAGAACTCTCAAGGTTAGCTTCTACGGCTCACGAGGTAGGTAACTGCTGGGGCTTGGATGACCCCAAGTATTTGTCAGCCAGCTTTGACCAGAAAGTGATTTTTCCTTCCCCTGATATTAAAAAATAGAGCATTACGATTTTCCCTTTACCCTCTAATTAAAGGAGTTACCAAGCAAAACATTGTTCTGGGTTAGGATGATTTCATTTACAGAACCCTGATTTGAAACCAAGGTCTTATTTCAGATGTATATGCAGAAACAGCAAGGTGCCCACTTTTTTGGAGAACCGTTAAGCTTTTGGTAACAGCAGATTTTGTTAAGAATTTAAAATCATTGAGTTAACCTACCCATCTGTTGATTTGTCTGTCTGTCCAACTTTTGCTTCCCTTCTTTCCTGTTTCTTTTTTTTTTTTTAATTTCTTACACCACAATAACCACTTCTCCTTTGTTATCTGGACAAGGATTAAACTGGATTAACAAAACCAGCACATGTTGTCCTCATTTAAAAACTGCACTGAGCTCCAGTTTAAATTTCCATTTACTGTACCAATGTGTCTTTCCAAAGCGTTCTCTCTTTGTTGGCAAAGCACTGATTGATCCTTACCAACCAATCAACACTAAAAGGTTTTAAAAACTTTAAAGGAAGCTCAGTGAGAGCTCACAGCAGCCCAAGAAACGCACCTAATTTTATTCTACTTTCCTCAAACTAATGTTGCAATCCAGAGGGATTAGGTTGAAACTAAATTAAGCAGCGCCCTCTAGCGTGCCCTGCAAAGAGAAAAGCCAAATGAAACTACTACTCAAAGCCTTAAGAGTCATGCAAAAATCTAGAACTCGTTTCCAAAATTATACCTTTTATTAGACCAACTGAGAAATTTCAAAAAAATTACCTTTTTCTGCAAGCTTTCAGGCTCACACGCCCTTCATTAGGCTCAGAGAAAGTTTGAGATGGTAAAAAAATCCCCATATGTAGGAAATAAATTTCATTTCTGCACAGAGAAAGCAGAAGCTGGAAATCTGGGGGACTTTTTACCACCTTGAACTTTCCCTGAGCCTGATGAAGGGCGTGCGAGTCCAAAAGCTTGCAGAAAAAGATTGGGTTTTTTTGCAATTTCTCAGTTGATCTAATACAAGGTATCATCTATGAAATAAAGAGATCTAGATGTTTACATTTTTTTTGTCTCAGACCAACATGGCTACCAAATACATCCCTCTAAAAATAGTCAGCCATTTTAAGGTTTTATTAAAATGGTCAAAGGTGAGTCTTGGCTTTTTGACAATCATGATGAACAGTTAGGATATTCTGCATGTTCTCTATGAGTGTATGAACTCTAAAATCATCAGGCCTCTCTTCCTTTATGCTTGCTGATTCCAAGTACACTGTCTCCAAAATTAACTAGATATTCCTCGGGAGCAAGTGCTGGCAGGCTGAAGAACTACTGGAGGCAGAAGCGGGCTTTGAAGAACCCAGCAAATACTCTGACCCACTTTTTACAACAAAGACCACTAGAAATCACTGGATCTGGCTGCAAGTACATCATCAGCATAGACAACCCCACCTCTCCCATCTTTCATCTCAGTGATATCTACTCACTGCAGAAAACAAGTAGTGGTCTCAAATACAATCTCTGCCAAGGTAACCAACACTTTAATTCACACATATAGCCACCTGCTGCTAGAGGCAGGGAAGTCACAGTTGTGACATGCCTACAGCATAACTTTAAAGCAATTCTGGAATGAAAGGAGGCACTGAAGTAAAAATGTTTTATAGAAATTAAGTCTAACAGCATTCTTGTGAGATCAGCTTATATTTACCTCATTCATATTGTCCATTTATCTTCTGAGGTTTCTCCCTTCCATATTGTAATCTTCTCCTCTTGCCTTCTCATTTCACTTCACTCTATTGGTGTATGCTTAACAGTAGCAACAGTTCTCACTGGCTCAACCCCATTTTCCAAAACAGCCATAGACATGCTTAGGTATTAGGATGTTATACAAGCCTCACTTTACTACTACTACTAGTAAAAGAAAAGAATACATATAAATAAATATTCTTTTTTGGATGAACTAATACACCAAATCAGTCTGGAAGTATCTTATGTATTACAAACTAGTGCTTTGAAGGATAACTGCAGGATACAATTATTTAATGGATGTTGCAGTATTTAAAGGCTGGGCATGATCTCTGACTTGTAAGCTTCACCAGCTCTTTCTGGATGTGATAAATGTTTGAGTACACAATGATGTACTAAGGAAAGTTGCATGTTTTATAATTATATTATTCTTTATTGGCTATAAAACCCAATTTCCTCCCTTTCTTTACAATCCCCTGAAATTGTAAGCTGCCTTATATGAAACAGAAAGATGTTATACTTCACATTGAACAAATATTAACTTATTATAGTCCTTATAAAACCCATCAGGCAGTTGAGAATGATTATCTCCATTTCACATATTGGAAATGTACAGAGAGATTAAAATGTAAATTTTTCCAAAGTGCCCACTAATTTTGGGTGTAAACCTTCAACATCGAGGACTTGCCTTTTAGGACTCAATTTCAGCTCCCTGTGATTTCAGCTGCAATTAGGGACTCTCAGAAGCTCTGAAAATCGGGTCCTCTCTAGTTGAGCCCACCTGATTAGTCCACAAGATGCCCTGCTTCCAAGTCAAAGGCACACAGATCATTAGAAATTATTGCTTCATAGTGGTCATATGTTCCTACAAGGAGGAATCCACAGAGAGCTGAATCAAGGCTATGAATGTTTTCAATAGTGTGTAGTATTCCCAACGTACTATTATTCATAGGTAAGCAACAGCACCACTCAAACCCAAATATGAAGATAAAGAAAGGAAAGGAAAGAGCACCCCCTCATGTCTCCAAACCTACAGAACTATAAATATTTATTCACAGCTTTTGTATAATCCAAAATGCCACTCCGCACAGAACAATGGGCTGCAAGGGATTTGGCAACAAGAGGCTGGAACAGCAGTGTACTACCGAGATATGTCACTCACCAACTCAATTATCTAATGGGTTATTAGCAGCCCTTAAATCTCCTAATTTTTCCTGAAATACTGCTCCTGGGTCTCTTGCCATCTTGAAAAGATTTCAATAAAACTTTTAATCACAGCAAGCACATTTAAGAGAAAAAAAATCAATATTGGTCATTTCTTGCATTTCTGACCATGAGCTATTGATTTTCAGCTGTTAACATTTTAAAGACACAATAGAAAAAGGATTAAAAGAAAATGGATTAAAATAGAAACCCTGGCACTGTCCAGATCCCACTTTTATTTCAAGTGGAAAAAATATGAAGAACCAGAGAACTTTGGCTTTCTAGTAACTTGTGAGAGACTGGAACAACCTGCACAATCTTTCGCCTAAAGGTTCCTGGCATAAATTCAATTGAAGCTGGTAGCAAACTGCAGTCATCAGGAGCCGATTACTGGTCATGGGCCTGCATGAAATGCATTAGGTATCTACCAGAGAGTGAACTGAGACAACCCTCTCTGACCATGCCACTGGAGCAGCAAATGGGGATTTAAGTCTCAATGAAGGTAAGCATTTTCCCACATCCCTTCCCCTCAAAAGCACATCTCCTCTCCCCTGCACTTCTCTATCTCATTTCCCCCTCTCCTACCTGCCCTTGGGACAGCACCTGGGGGAGGGGAGGTCCTGCCCACTCCAGGTGGACAGCACAGGAGTTGTGCTCAGCCCAGATCACAGCAGCTGCAGCACACAGTCATGTTCTTTCTCCTGCCTGTTCCCTACAGGTGTTCCCTGCCAGCCCAAGAGCAGGCACATGGAGGGGAAACATGCCCCTCGGCCATTGCCACTGCTGTCCCTGGTAAGTGTGGCCCCTGTGCAGCCCAGCTGGAGCTGGCAGGAGCTCATCTCACCCCCAAGACAGCATCTGGCAGTGGCAGGCAGGAGTGGGTGGGAAATAGGAAAGGTGGGAAGGGAGAAACGCTTACCTGCTTTGGGACTTAAGTCCTTGACAGTTGCTGCTCCTGCAGTGCTGCCTGCCTGCCCCAGCTGGAGGAGGGGGGAATGGAACAAGGAGGAAGAGAAGGATGGGGGTAGGGGGTGCAGCCACCCTGCAGCACCAGTCCATGCAACTGTGCCCCCCACCCCGTGTAAAATCTTAGATCAAGTTCTGCAAGCAGCACATTATAAAATTCTCCATTACCATTAGCATCAGGGGAGAAGTCAAGACAGAAACAGGGTATGCAGGGGAACTCAGCATGGTCTGTGCCTAATCTGCTGTGTAGATAAATGTAGGTCTTTAATCTTCAGGGCTGTCACAATCCAGCACCTTCCAAGAAAGATAATTCACTTTTAAACATGTTAAAGAAAAAAAGTCTGAGCAAGCTCCAAGAATGAATGTTCCAAAACAAGGTTTGTTGGTTATAAAAAACCTGGCCCTGAAAAACATGACAGGACAGAATGGAAATCTTCGGGATAGTAAGCACCAACTCCTGTGAGACTCCCTTGGGTAGCAGGTACTCTCCCTGATCATTTTTAGATCACCATACTGCTAGCCCCACTACACAAGATGTTTAGAATGAGGATGTGTGTCCATGAGCCACTTTAAGGCTTAAACTTCTTTGTCAAGCCTTAAATTCTATTCTCTTTCTCTCAAGAGAAAAGATGATCAATGTAGTTCCCAGTCAAACAGATACTTATTTTTTTCTTATAGGAAACAGCTGCAGCTGCCAAACATCCTGTCCTCCAGAGAGATAATATTTTAATCTTGTTATCCTTAACGAAATTAAGAGAGAAAAGAACACAACTAAAATGGGATGATGCGCACAGAGACATGGTTTCTACGTGACGAAGCATCACTTCCTCATAGGTATGACACAGTACAACGTAAGACTTATGTATGAAGCACCCAGATCACCTTCCTGGAGAGGCTGCTGGTGATAAAGGACAATTTGACACAATCCACTTCTTCCCTCCTTCCCTGAAGCCTACAGAGAGAAATCCTGCAAAGTTCAAGACACAGAAAAGTTAAGAGGTTCTTGTTTAAAAAGTAAGAATTGGTAACAGATATCACATTCAGAAAGTGTACCTTCCAGTGTGAGGTTTGACCAATTTTTCCCACTTCATTTAGTTTATTAAACCAGCTGTGCTTACACTTTACCATGAAGACATTCCTCTTGCTCTGCAGTAGCCACAGATCCCTGAGATGTTCCAGTATGAGACACACCTAACACCATATGCATTTCATTCATAATATTACATGTGTTGAGAGTGTTCTGCTTCCTCTTCCGTTTGCTGACATGCCAGGGATGCTCAAGAAACACATCACACACAATAACTCTACTTAAAATTTTTCACTGGTTTGGAGACAACAGCCCCTCTTACTTTTAACCACCTAAACCCTTCCATTGCAGGAATGCTTTGCTATGGTGATGTGCTCTCATTGAGCTCTTTCTTGGTTACCATTTGCAGGTATTTTAGTCTCAAGGGAGGGAGCTCTTCATAAAGTTCAAAGCCCAAAGGGCACTCTGAATTCAGCAGTTTGTAATAGAGAAGATGCTTTTTCAATACCTGAAGAAAGAAACAGACATTAAGCGTGGCTCACACAAGGTGAAAATCCAGAACTGTTTTTACATCCCACTTGTTGCACATTGTCCAGCTGCTCTAGGGTGTTCAACACCACAGAACCAAATGTCTGTAGGTCCTGAGCTTCTTCCTAGAAGAGTTACCATCTTCACCTATGCTCTACCTGTCTGAGATTTCCCCATTTGCCTACAGCTCCTCACCTACCACCCATGTCCATTTCCTTCCCCTGTCAACATTCAAATTAGGGCATAACTGGGATGCAGGAACCTACCTTACATGATGGGTGCAGAGGGCCAAATATGCCATTTATTATGACCCAACTGATATATACTGCATGACCCTTTACAACCAAGAAGGGTAATACGAGACAGGTCTTTGTAAAGGCATCATCAGGGAAAGGGATAGAACATATGAACAAATGTTATACATTAGGAGTTTGATGTGACTTTTTCCAGTTTAATTAATGTATCAAGAAGACTGGCCACCTGCTGGCCTCCTGCGCATGGGTGACTGGAAACTTTTCTGGGATTTCTGAACAAAAATACTGTTCATGCCAAATTCATGGATACAGAGAGAAGGAAATCCAACTCAGTCTCACAGCAGGTGTCTGCCCATAAATGAATTGCAGGGTAGGCTGCACAAGGGTATCAGATGCTGGGTTTTTAGGCATTACAAGCCAAAACCCTGGTATTAAGGCTCCACTTGATCAAATTAGCAGCAATCCACTTCTAATCCATCAAGTTTGGATAAACAGGGAATCCACTAGGCCAGAGATTCAGATTTGGCCAACAGCAGCAAAACTCATCTCCCATCAGCATACAGTGGCTAGAAAGGAGCCTACCTCATCCACTAAAAGCCAGGTCTTTCTCAACATACTTTTCCGAGCAGCATCAGCCTCCTAGGAACAAGACACAGATGCTCAGCTTAATGCAAAAGAAAGCTTAAGACAAGCACATTCTTCCTTCAGTGCTACTGGGGGAGTACCCCTATTGTTATGCTGCACCATGCAGCAGTGGGTTCTATGGAAAGAGTTGTTCAGTATGTCATAACTGTGGTCCCATTTCTCTCCTTCTTCCCCAAGTCATTAACTTTTTGGAGGCAGATGGGTCAATAAGGTCACTCAAATTCACTGCTGAAACCCTAACTCTTGTCTCCTGGCACATCAGCTATCAGGCTTGCATAATATTACATACAATAGAGAGGAGCGTATCTAATGGTTAGAGCATGGACTTTTGGGTTCTGTTCCTTATTGACTTGACTAACCAAGTCACTCAGTTTGCCATATATATATCATTCCACCCTTCTGGACAATGGATATAGTATTTACTGACCTGGAGTGCTATGAAGAGGTTTGTTAACATTTGTGCAGCACCACAGTAGTCAGCGGATAAAAAATACCACATGTGCGTGGTACTGCAATAAATAGAGAGCAACTCCTATTTGAGGATTTCAAACAGCTGAACAGTCCTAATGACACTCTCATGAGGAAAGAATTACTTCCATTATGCAAAGAAGCAAAGAGAGGCACAGAGTGGTTAACTGGTCATACAACATGTCTATAGCAGATCTGGATCTGAAGCCTGAGCACCTAGCTTTTTAACTAAAACTATCCAGTACAAACCTGTGTCGTGCTGCCCTGAGAGTAAATGAAGCTGTTCACATGAGCCACAGCCACAACATAAAGGATTGGGCACCAGCTGGGGCGCAGTACACCAGTGACCAGTGTTCGGAAATACAGTCTCAGGAGGTTCAGGCTGTCCTCAGGAGGGGAGATGTATTGCTCCAGAGGCACAGGAAACTGCAACAGAGCCAAAAAAAAAAAAAAAAGCAATATCACCCTAGCTCCTTTCCAGAGGATCTTCAAATACCTCCTCAGCTGAGATGCAAAGTATTCCATTAGATACAATATACTCAGAAAGGGACAAAAGATAAATGTACAATATGACCATTAATGTTATTCCTCAAATTTCAACTTCATAGTCTTGCTGTAAGCTAAAATGTCACTGGAACTTTGCCTTCTGTATAAGGAATTCTTTCTTTTCTCACCTATAATTTAAAAGGTAGATGAAACAGCTTTGCTAACACTTTTCTAAGCAAAATTCATTTCAAGTGGTGACAAAGCATGGAAAACACCACCATAACCAGTCAATATTTTGGAAGTGAATTAGCATGTAAAAATAAGGGGTCATAATGAAGACTGTTCTGTAACTTTCCCTACTTTCTTTCCATGCATTCTGCAATTTTGGGACTGTTGAATCCATACTTTACCACAGTACTGGCATCTGGAATCAGAGCCTTGATTTAAAAAAATAAATAAATAAAGGTTAACATTTAGCTAACTGTTTTAGTAGAAACAAA
This sequence comes from Crocodylus porosus, assembly GCF_001723895.1. Taxonomy (NCBI): domain Eukaryota; kingdom Metazoa; phylum Chordata; order Crocodylia; family Crocodylidae; genus Crocodylus; species Crocodylus porosus. The sequence goes on along the minus strand of NW_017728947.1, from coordinate 54,630,815 downwards.
ATTTAGTGTGCTCATCTCACAATCTTAATACCACTCCACAGTGTGAAATGTCCCCAACTGCTCACTCCCCTGGCAAAAAACCTCCAACTTCCCTCAATAAACTTAGTCAGAAAATCTGAGTTGTCAATATAAAATAACTTGATATACAGAACACTGAAGATAGTGGGAGAGCATAAGAGAAACTGAAATCAATATAAAAAATAAACCCAAAGGTCCAGTGCAGATTGTATTACTCAGCTCCCTATTGAATTGTTATAAATAAATAGGTAAATAAAACTACCTCTAATTTTGTGGTTTGATTAGAACTGCCACAGGACTTCCAGTCTGCTGTAGTAGAGCAATACAGACTCCAGGAACCCTGCTGCAGACGTTAGGTCCAGTTTGTTGTGGAGTACCCAGGCCCTAGACTACAACAGATGCTACTGGCAACTGATATAATAGCCTATAATTGAAGGAATGCTGGTTTCAGCCCACGTGACATTTTAAGTTCCACATATTGGACTTTCTTCAGAAAGAATGAAGAACTTGTCACCACTAAGGGAGTGTAATTGCTACACAGGGAAAAAAAAAGAGCCAGGATGAGTCCAGTTTCAGAAAGGAAAAAGTAGGAATGCACCAACAGAGATTTTGGGGGCTCAATATCAATAGCCAATTTTTAAGGAGGCATAACGGCTGATACCAATACAATTTCCAATACAGCTGTGTGTAGCTGGTAAGTCCCTTATGGTAGAAAGGGGTGGGGGGTTGGAGGGAAGCAGCATGGGGGGCAGATCAATGCCCCCCTGCCGTGAGGGAGTGAGACAGGGCAGACACTGTCCAGCTGGGGCAGAGCAGGACACGGGACAAAGCTGTGGTTTGTCTAGGGGGTGGCGTAGTGGGGGGAGGCTCCTGCCACTGCTTGCACCCTGGGAGGACATGGGGGGGAGAGGGCATGTGCCCCTAGATCTGTGCAGGGCAGGCTGCAGCTGCAGGCTGGAGCCAGGACTGTGCTTGTTTTTTCTCAGTGGGGGCTGGGCTTGGGGCAGGCGGTAGCAGCGGCACTGGGAGGGGGAGCTATGGGGTGGTGGCACTGGGAGGGGCTACAGCCCAGCACTACGACCGCCCACCCCAAGCCCAGCCCCCACCAAGAGGAGCCCGGCACAGCCCCAGCTCCAGCCCACAGCTGCAGCCTGTCCACCCTACAGAGATCTGGGGGCACATCACTGCCCCCCTGGGGTGCAAGCAGCAGCAAGAGCCACCCCCCCACACACGAGCTGTGGCTCCAATCCACACCCTGCCCTGCCTGGGCAGTACTTGCCTCTGTCCACTCCCTCCCTCCCTCACCATGGGGGGCATTGATCTGCCCCCCCCTACACCCCTTCCCTCCCCCTCCTCTTCCACAACAGACTTACCAGCTGCACACAGCTCTCCATCCTGCCAGGCTCTGCCCCTCACCACCTATGTGCTGCACTGCAGCTGTGTACACACAGAGGCATTTATCAGCCAAATTATTGGCTGCGTTGGGCTGATTTCCAATGCAGCTAATTTTCTTTATATTGGTGCCAATCTGATATTGGACCAGTGTATCAGTGCACCTTTACGAAACAGTCATAAAGGCTATAGTATTCCATTCACTGGAATAAAGTGACATGCCAAGCACCCTACAATCCAAGAGTTACCTGTTGGAATGACACTCCCAGAGCCCTCAGGATGCTCACATGCTCCCCAAAAACAGCCAGCCGGAGCTGTACACTGAAGCGCCTCTGAAGAGGGAGAAGAACAAAGGCTCCAAAAAGGGGATCCCCAAAGGAGACACCTTCAAATTGCTCCAAGAGGCTGATATAGAGGTCATGGAAGGAAGCCAAGCCAGGGAGAGGAGCATCCAGTTGCAGAGAATCCAGGACCTTTGGTTGGCAGTAGAGAGACAGAAGGGCAGCAGTATAACAATGGACAGGTCCTTCTAGGAACAAATCTCCTCCTGTTAGGAAGATGCACATAAGCCGTGCAAGTTTGGCAGCAGCTGGTATACTTTCAAGTATCCTGGCACGCCAGGTTTCCAGAAGCAGGACCCATTGCAGATTCCGGGTCACAGTGTTCACTAAATCAGGTGGAAGAGTGTTGAGTACAACCCCTTGCGTCTCTGCACTAGTCACTTTGTTGTAGAGGCTGATAAGGGGAAAAAATGGCCAGTCAGAGGGTAGAATGGGTCCTCTGACCTGAGGAAGCAGCATGGATTGGATAAGGCAAGTCCGACCTTGGTAAGCAGCCTGGGAACGGACAAGAGAAGGCTCCAAGTGAACAAAATGAGAGAGGTAGCAGGTTCGGATGAAAGGCAGATGCTGGTATGATTCTCCCAGCAGAACACCACGGCTGGTCTTGGGAAAAACTGCTGCCACTGAGCCAGGCTGCACCAGCCTTGCTCTTGCACCCAGATGAAGGATATCAGAGAAATCAGCAGCCACTGGCCCTCCAGCTTTCCCTTCTCTGCAAAAGACACACAAATGTAGCAAACATTGGTACATAAACCAACATAAAAATCAGATGTTGAGCTTCTATTAACTCCCTCCCAGTTGCCCATGTTATCCCAGGACAAGGAGCATTAGACTGCACGGCACCACTGACCCCACCTATGCTTTCAAGTTGGAACAGCACAACAATGCTGCCAGGAAGTTAATCTTGTCGGCATCCCAGATGCCGCCAGCAGGAAGTTCCCATAGCTATTTTTCTTAGCTAGCAATGGCAGAGCACTGCAAGTGGGAGCCAATGCAGCTTGGAAACTCGATGCTGGGGTACCTGCTGTCACCATTTGGTTAAGGAGATGCCGCACTTACCCACAGGCTGTCAGGAGCTCAACGCGAGATAAAACACACTACAAGATACCTATGTGCACTGGCTGAACAATACTAGCTATATGACTTTTCAGCTGACACCAACAATAAATCATTAAAAAGGTATGGCCTAGTTACTAGAATATAGGTCTGGGGAAAACAACCCTTCTCCCCCCCTCCCCACCCCACCAGCTCTGATCTCAGCAGAGACTGACTCCTTCTACAGGCTCGGATACCTTATCTGTTAGGTGAAGCTAACTGAGAAGGCTTTTGTGAGAAGCAGTAGTGCCAGTTTAACACACTGAGCAAGAAAAAAAAATGGAGATGTGTCCAGCCTTCTCCAGGGAAGTACCCTGGGTGGTCTAAGGCAAATTACAATTAGGACAGATTTCCATCCGTTTCCTAGATGTTACTAAATCTTGACTCAGCATTGATGCCACATTGCTCTTAAGAATGAAAACACACGACTGATTTCCTGTTGAGGCTGTTGGCATAGCAGGACACCTGCTACCGACAGGAGACAACAAGCAACTGATCTTATTTCTCTCATCCCTATGCCAGAGACAAGTCTGCAGGTCAGGTCATGCCCCTGGCCCTCACCAAAGGTCCTGTAGCAGGGGCATAGATGGTGCACACCTTTAGCACAGGCTTTATATTAAAGGCTGAAAATCTGACTAGAAAAGTAAACTTGTAGCAAAGTAAAAGCTTCTTTCTTTCCCAAACAAATTTCTCCATATACCAGCCTAGAAAGAAATTAGATTCTTAAAGAAAAAAATGCAAAGCTTACGGAATAAATTCTGGATTAAACGCAAGACCCAAGAGGAGCTCATGAGCCAGATGCTCACTCCCTGGCAACAAACAGCTTAACAACGCCATAGCAACGCAGTGATGGAGCGAGGCATGCTGGGCATACTCTGAACAAGTGCCTGCCTGCACAGGAAACAAAAACCCAACAAGTGAGAACATGGTGACAATTCTTAGCAAGACAGTCACAGGAAGTCAGAGGGCAGACAGCTGGAATGGGGATCTCTCTGTGGATATCAGATGTAAAATCAGAATGAGGTTCTCACCTGGATATGTTTCCCTTCCACTTCTGGTCATAAACTATTCTGTACTTTGCTAAATAGGCTGCTGTGTTCTAGCTCAGAGGTGGCGGGGGCGGTTAGAAGTATATAAAAAGATTCTATCAAAGTTTGTAAAGCATTTTGAGGTCTAAACTCTGCATTCGTGGTCCAAAAAATCAACTGAACAAAATTCAACACAGACATGCAAAATCCTGCACTTGGGACAAAACAACTGCAGACAAATACAGACTAAGGGACAATTGGCTATGCTGCAGTACTGCAGAGAATGACCTGGAGGTTACAGTAGATCAGCAGCTTAATAGAAGCCAACAGTGAGCTCTTGTTACAAAAAAAAAAAGGCCAACAGCATATTGGGTTGTCAGCAGCAACAGGAGAATCACTTGCAAATCAAGGGAAGTGATCCTTCCACTCTATTCAGTACTAGTGAGGCCTCATAAAGGATGTGGACAATTGAGAAAGAGTCCAGCAGAGAGCAACAATGATTAGACGCTTGGGAAGTACGACTTCTGAGGAAAGGCTGAAAAAACTAAGACTACTTAAGTCTAAAGAAGAAAAGACTTGGTAGGGGCTGGGGGAGGTGTTAACAACAGTCTTCAAATACCTGAAAGGTAGTTATAAAGAGGGTGGCTAAACTATTCTCTGTAACTGTAAGAGACAAGGCTAGAAAAAAAGGTCTCAAATTGAGCAGGGGAAATTTAGGTTGGAGATTAAGCGCTTTCTCACTATGAGGGCAGTTAAAAATTAGAACAGGCTAACCACAGAGGCTGTAGAATCTTCATCCTTGGAAATTTTCAAGAACAGGTTAGGAAGATACCTGCCCGAGATAATTTAGTCATGGCTGACCCTGCCTTTAGCAGGGGATTAGAGTAAATGACCTCTTGAGGTTGCTTTCTAGCCCTATTTTCTATTAGTCTACAATTACTAAGTGCAGGATGATGATGGGTATGTGAGCTGGGGAGTCAGGAAATGAACATCAGGAAAGACAAAGACCAATTGATTCAAAGGGTCCGGTGTCTGCTGAATGTGTTAACTGGAAAGGGAATCAGGGTTAGACTAATCAAAGGGATGAGAATGAATAAAGTGTTAAAAGGGTTACCATTTTCTGGGCCAATGCTAACACAAAGTACTGCAGATGGTATTCATGCCGCAAGATCCAGGCAGATGAGGGAGTTACAGAGGGTGGTCCTTTGGCCCAGCTGTGGCACAGATAATCTTTCAGACCTTTGAAATTCAGCACACAGAAGTACTGTAGGAGAACCAGAAACAGGCAAATACAATTATCATCATCCCATTCAGGGGAAATATGAATCTTACCAATATCTTCCACCTTGCATCCCCTTCCTTTCCTCAAAGAATAGCCACAAGCTCTTCTGGACAAGCATGCTTATAATCCAAAGGTGACCTGAAAAAAAGTCTCCTTCTTCCCCAGGGCAATGAGAAGGGCTCTATCTCCGAACTTCTCATTCTCCGCCACGCTATATGCAGTATCCACTCACAGATAAGCCTCTTTCTATGCATCATTTGTGCATCTGTTCACCGCTTCAAAAGGAGGCACCAGTGCTATTCTCCAAGAAAATGTAGTTCCAAGGAGCTGAGCAAAATAATTTCAGCATAAAACCAGACAGCAGCCTTGAGAAGAGCTTGTACCAGCTCTCTCTCTCAAAGAACTGCTTTGGTAGTTTTGGTATTGCTCACTTCATACATATTTGTGTTCACTCACTGTCACTGCATCTAGTCACAGAAAGCCTTGGTTTCCTAACTTTATCTCCAAGGCCCCAACACAAAACAAATATCTGAACATCGTATTCTCTTGTGCTAAAGTCTTATGCCAAGTGCCTTTGTATATGAACAAAAACTCACAGCCAATTAGTATTCACCAATATAATGGCTCTCTGAACAGGAAACTCTGTCCAGTACTCAACCTAAATGCTTATTTAAATTTCACTGGGATATTCTTCACATTATACCTCCTTCAACAACCCCTCTCTTCCTCCACAATCTTTAACCTTTCAGACACTTAGCTATGTTCCACATCTTAGCCATTGTTAAGGAAATCAATAAATAATTCCCTCTTCTAGCCTTTCCCTACAAATCAGTCCCTTGAGCAATGTGACTGTTTTTCTTACATTGCCAAGCTACTTTCAGCTGCTCATTTTTGTTTGTATAGTGTGCATCCCAGGACTAAGTATATCAGAAGCAAGATCTTGCTACTTCTGAACTTAGAGGGTTCTCCTTACCACTTTGTTTTACCTTTAGCCAAAACCCCCAACTGTTGAGTATAAACAATCCTACTAATGTCACCCATACAGCATTTAGATACAGGCCCTCCCCTCCCTCCCAACCAAGCTCATATTCAAGTGGAGTTCCTAGTAACAAGCCAATACTAACCTTGCTGACCAGGCTTTTGTGGATTTGGGTGATACTGTTGATGAGGAAAAGAAGAGCAGTAATGAAGGGAAAAGGTGACTTTGAGCCAGCTAAACTCATAGGGGGTTTGCCTCCAGTGCAACTCAAAGATACAATGCTGCAGACAGATTCTGGTGCCGGGGAACAAGACGAGGGATTGCATAGAGCAGAACACGGCCTGTGTGAATAAAGACAGATCAGATCAACAGCACTCATTTCACTGACAGCTTTCATGGCAAATTACAGATTAAAAGCTCCCATCTCAGAAATGTTTGTACAATCAACTGTAGCCACAGAGACTTTCAAGGTTTGTGTGTACACAGTCTCTAGCATCACAAGCTCCTCAGTAGAGCAGCTAACAACCATTTCAATACAAATTAACACGTTGGCTCTAACAAATTTCAGTTTTTGATTAACTGGTCATAAATTTCAGGAACATAAAGGAGACCAAGCTCTTATATTGTGCTACTCTTATCCTGTGCTTTTATTCAGAACTACTGGACCATAGATAACCAAAGAAACCACAGCTTTTCCACACACAGACGTAATCCAAATCACCAGCATTGGCCAATAAGAACATTTAAAATGAAAATACCTATGTAAAGAGTAAGAAGCCAACCCTGTATCTAAAAGACTAGAGTGTATTAAAACATAGGAGTTTTCAGTGTCCTCTTATACATCCATGTTGTGCAAGAAGTGTTGAAATTCAGGATTCTCTCACACTTTTAAAATAGATCTCTGCCTGTAGGACTATTAAGAAAGGCTCTTTGTACACTGCCAACCATGCCAGCCTGACAGGTCATGAGTACACTGAAAGATATACTCAAAAGGAATGGCTAAGCTTTGCGCTTCCAGTACAATAAAAGAGAGCAGCCAGTCACCTAACCTTCAGTAACCATGGGTCTGGTGTATAGGTGCCCAGTAGTGTAACAAGGGGTGGGTGAGCAGGGTACCACCACTGGGCACCAGTTTAGAGGGGGCACAACTGGTCTACCAGCAACAGCAAGAGTCAGGTGGGCAGGCTGTACCATGGCAGTACAAGCCAGGAATTTTGGAGTCCCTGAGGCAAATAAGACTTCCCCCCACCCACTACCAACCCCTCTCCTTCCAATCTCCAACAGAGTTTTGTCCAGGGCACAAACCTTGCTAGTTGCACCTCTGCAGGTGCCTCAGGCACAACAAGATCACAATCTTTTAAAATTAAAAGCAGATACTAGGACATGTCCTTCACTGTGCTATAGCCAAGAACACAAAAGTCAGGGCAATCAAAACTGCTCTCTAGTTCCTCTATTTAAAAAAGTAATGGGGAAGGAGGGCAGGTCATGGTTTACATGGACAGCAAAGGGCCACACAGTTACTACAGAGTAACTGTTCTTTCTTTAAAGGGTTGCCTACATGCATTTCACTTTGGTGATCCACAAGCAGGACACCTGAAACAAGGAGCGAGTGCTCTGAGTCTACTGTGCATGTGTCAGTCTCCAGTCTCTTGCTGGGAAGAGGCGAGAGAAAAGCACTAAGCTGCATACACGTGGAGGGACCTTCCACCAATCTAATGGACAGGGTTCTGTCAGGAACAATATGTCCATATCATGTCTGGTGAGTAAACACACCAAAATAAACCACCTAAGCATGCAGCTGCAGTCTGACGCATGTTAGAGAGGTCATTTTGTGAGGTTCCCCTCACCCCCGCTTTTCTGAGCATGTCACATAGTTCAGAAATGAGACTGCATGTAGCTTGTCAACCTGCTTAGTTCCCTGTCCTGGTATGGTTTTTACCTGAGCAGATCCCACATGCTGTGCAAGGCTGGCTGGCTAAGGAGAGGCAGCAGCACCTCAGATGTCAAATGCTCCAGTTCCTCCAAGCAATCGATTGGATTTAGTGATGGCTGCAGAAAACATGGGGTGGGGGAGAGGATTAAAAAAAAGGTATGTATGGAGGCAGTCAGAAAAAAAGTGAACAGTCTCTTTGAACAATCTCTCCTCAGGGAAGAGACTGCTTCACTTGCCTTTCTTCCTTTTTGTTTAACAGCTCTTTTCCTGCACGCACATTTTGCGCAGTCATAACACTATAGTTTAGAGTAGGTGTCTACAGGTAAATAAACCTCCCCTAGCTCCAGAGACATCCCCACGTAGTGGCCTGTCCATTAACCACAAAGAAACTAAGCAAGGCTACCTGGGTTCATAAACAAAGGCCCGGGATTACAACACAACAAAGGGCTAACAACTGCTCTGGGAATTTTCAACACAGTGTTATCCAGGACGTCAGCAGAATCAGCAGCACACAGCAAGATCAGCTAAGCCACTGAGACCCAAATAAAAAATACCATGTAGGAGCACTGCATGGAGAACTTCATACTGTAAATCTAAGGTTTTAGTGGATCCTTCCCTCACTAAGACATGTTCAAACGTTATGAGAACATATCTTTTTATTTTGCCAGAATGCAATCTGATTCGGCCCACAGGAAGCAAGTGAAAACCCTCTCCAGAAAGAGGCTCGACTTATAATTTCAAGTTAAGTGGACATGCTGCCATCCTCAGTTCTGGATTTTAGGGTAGGAATGGCCTGAGAAATTCTGGATAACCACTATCCTAGGGTTACTACATGGGATTTTTTTTTTACCTTCTAATTCACACACTTTGTAAATATTTTTAACATATTAGTAGTATGCTATTGAGGTAAAACCACCTTTGTATCAGCACACCCCCCCTCACAATATTTTGCTTTCTTGAATTTAGAATTCAAAAATCTAAGAAGTGATTGGCATCATCCAGTCTTCCTTGGATAGTCACAGAAGTCCAGTAATAAATATTAGACTATAAGCTGCTAGAGTCACTAGTTCAAACCCAGCACCCAAGTAGCACTAGATCAAAGTTGTTTCTCTCTCCTGGCTCTTTGTGGTCTACTTGACAAGAGCTAGCAATCTCCATGGAGCTCCTCATGGGCCAGCTTCTATATCACCACAACTAGTGCTAAAGCATGCTTATTTTGGGAAGTCTCAGAAGAGGTAGAAAGGTCTCAATTGTCAGACGCACAAAATTATCCCCAACCCTCAGAGGTGGTTCTTCCAAGTCAGGGCTGAGGCACGTTGGCAGGGTAGTACAAGAAAGCTTAGGTTTGGGTGCCAATGATGCATTGATTCTGGGGATAGATGTCAGCCTTACTTTCATAAGCCTGATGCTTTTCATCTTCAGAAAATTCTGCTGAAAGATGACCATATACCATGCTAATAATTGGGTTCCTGCCTCTATCTGCTATACACAGTCCTGATAAGACAAACGCACCCATTTTCACTGTGCAGACACTTCCAAGTCAGACAGGAAAATATTCAACAACTATATGCGGTCACTACAATCTGCAAGGGATACTGAGTATTCAGCATGCTAATTGCCTGCATTTTAGATGCTGTCCAGTCTCAATTTCAGGGCTGGTAATCAGAATCCAGCTCTCGGTGCCCTGTTGGTTAGAGTTCTATCTTCTCTTGTTTCAACCGATTCAGGCTGGACATAAGGAAGAACTTCTTCACTGTCTGAGTTCCCAAGGTTTGGAATAGACTGCCACCGGAGGTGGTTCAAACACTTTGAATGCCTTCAAGACACATTTGAATGCTTATCTTGCTGGGATCCTATGATCCCTGCTGACTTCCTGCCCATGGGGCAGGGGGCTGAACTCAATGATCTTCCAGGGTCCCTTCCAGCCCAAAAGTCTATGAAATCCATGAAGCTCTCATTTAGGAATTAAGAAGGTGTTTTTGTTTTCGTTTTTGTGTGTGTGTGTGGGGGGGGGGGGGTTCAAAGGCCTTACCTGTTGGCTGCAAACACTATAATAAACTCCAAAGTAGATGACATATGCTGTTGTAAGAGGCTGGAGAGCCTGCCAAGTTTCTAGTTGGGATATTTCCTGGAAAGATCTCCTCAGACTGGTCTCAAGGAAAGGTCGCAGGCCTGACACATGACTCCAGGTCACTGGTGGAGGCAGAATCTGCTCCCCATCTTGTAGGCCACTGTTGCAACATAACAGAAAGTGAAATGGCGAAGGGGAATTTCTCTGCAAGAGTTGGATTCTCCAAACATCATGATTAAAAATGCATGTTTCCACTGCATTCAGTCTCACAAAGAAAGGGCACAGAAGGATAGCCACTAGGGAAAAACATCAGCTCACCAAGCTACTTTAAGACAGTCCAGCCAAATTGATCTCTGGACATACACAGTCATTATATGAGCCTGTCCCTTTAGTCACAGCTTTTTTAACTGCTTATGCACGCTGAGCAGATGCTTTTATGAAAACATCCACAACAGTTCTAAGAATTCTAACTAATTTAAAACCTGGCAGTGCATTTCAAAGGTTGTAACCCATTACCTTGCACTTACCTACTGCATCTCACCTGCCATCCCCCAGTTTGCATAGATCAGAATGGAGCTCCTCACTTTCTTGCAACAAAAATAATTGTGTCTTCAGCAAATTCTATTGTCTACTTCATCCTCCCAGGAGTGATAAAGATTAAGATACTGGACTCAATATTGATCCCTTGGGAAACATGTTTTTAATTTTGTTCCAGTATGAGAATTAGCTACTTACTCCCACTCTGCCTTATACAAAAGAAGTGGAGATAGACAGCAAGAGTCTGATACTTACTACAATAAGTGAGTGTAGTAAAGAATGCACAGGAGTGGGGAAGAAACATTAAACTTACACAATAAACCTTACTGAAAAATGTCAGGTGGGAGATGAATCACAGCAGATGGGATAGTGCTAACAGTTTGTTTTATTCGTGTTGTGGAACTTGAATATATGTCTTAAAGGTGTTTTATACCCAAAACATTTGCAAACGAGAATACTTTAAAGTGACATTGTCAAATTAGCTCTGTATACCCGATTACTTCAGCTGCAAGATGTGCTTCCCTCTGTTGCTGAAAGACTTAATAGTGAAGAGATACCTAAAATATATTTTGCTTTCCACCATTCATGCCGGGTCCTTTCGGTGCCTTGCTCAGTTCAGACAACAAAACAAGGCAAGGAAGTTTCACTCTGTTCCTGCATCCTGGGTTCCTGGTTCAGCATTGTTTTATTTGAGTCTCCACTGTTTAAAGGGAATGATTAAACCCAATAAAGGCCCTCACACCAGCTTTTCATTCACATAAAAATCACCATGGAAAGAGGACTATTTACACTGAGTTTTTATGATGCAGTGCAAAGGTCTTTTATTAGCTACACCTGTTTCCCCTCATCCCTCCCTCTCGCATTTGTTATTTTTAAAACTGTAATTGTTGATTGCCAGTGGAAATTTATTTCTGCACAAGGTGACCTTCAGGATGGAGAAGCAAGGGACAGTATCCTGGTCCGCGTTAGGAAACTACTTTAGTGATGCATTTTTTATATTCAGTTGGCTTAAACACAGAAGTATCAGACAGAAGATATATTTGCTTCGTTGCTAAACTGGACATACATTCCCCATCACAAGTTACTGTCTCCCTCCTTTTCCATGTCACATCAAATGTTCTGGCTAACCTGCTTAAGCCTATTCTCTTGGTAGGGTGATCTCATGCATGTGCACGTACACATATACAGAAAACCATGAGCTCCTCAGCAGAATTACCATATCAGAAGAGGACACCCTTATGGCCAGAGATCCTGTTGTCTCCTTTGTATTTCGCACTGACAAGATGCTGAAGAAAACCCCTATGAAATATGATTGCTAAGATTGTCACTGTTTGAATATAAACTATACAAAATGACAGAGGACAAAAGAAAGGAGAGATAGAATAAAGAAGAAATAACATCAGTGTTTCCAAGAGGACACTGAGACAATGCAAGATGACAGAAATGGTGGGGTCTACCTGCTTAGCTGGGCCTGCAGCTCTGCTGTGCAGCTTGCTGTCTGAGTAACATGGGTAAGCAGAGTGATCACAGCTGCTGCTCGCTGGATGGAAAGCTGAAACATGGGGCTGTTTTCCTGGGAACTGCTTTGTAGGTGAGGTAGGGACTGGAGAATCCTCACCAACATGGGGTAGAGATCCCTGCAGGTGGTGAAGGAAGAAATGAAAGGGTAAACAGGGGAACAACAGAACAAAGTGGAACGTTGTTCCAAGCTCTGCAGATTGAGACCCCTCTATTAGCTCAAAGCACTTCCAAGACTGACATAAATGGTGTCTTAAAAAAACCCAAAGTTTTTGCATCACATACATTGCTTTGTTATTTAATGAGCTAATTAGCACAGACGACCCTCGCCATTCACGGGATATACGTTCTCGTATCCCCTGATAATGGTGAAATCCGCGAATAAGGCACTGCGTTCATGAACTCAGTGCTCCCAGCGGCTGGGGAGGGTGAATTCTGTCTGCTCTGCTTTTAGTGTGTGTGCTGCTGCTTGATGCAGCTCTCTCTCAAGGCTGCAAAGGCTTTTACCTGGGTGCGTTACAAAAACCGTGCTGCCAGATGTCATGAATGCATGGATCACTCAGATTACAGAAAGAATCTGCATCCAGCAATGAAAAAGGGAACTAAACAGGGAAAACTCAAGGAATAATCTGGAGACTTTAAAATGTGGCTACTGCAGAATCACAACCAATACCAATTAAGCACTAGACAGGAAAATCTGACACAGCTGTCAGAGCAGCAGATAGTATGTTCCAATTGTTAAATGTGAATGAGCCAAGAACAATTCAAATGTAACAAAACCCTTCAAGTGTAAACCTGGATAGAGCAGTGTTAAAGGTGGAGCAGCTTCATTCTTAGCTCATTCACACATAAAAATTAGAAGCTGTAGCTGTTTTTGAAAGTTTCAAACGTACTTGTGTTCACACCTAGAAAAGCAGTAACAGGATGCTAGTAATTAAATAAGGAATCTCACAGAGGGTCAGAAAAAGTTAAGGACACAGCATGCAAGTCTCTGGATGCTGAGGTTTCACTGGATCATAAGGAAAGGAAATTCCACAAATCCCTGCTTTTACCCCTCAGAAAAAGGAAGTTCACTGTCTTCGTTAAAAAGACACCCCATTTGGGTTTGGCCCATACCTGTAGAGATCACAAGCCTGACCGTATCCAGCAGCCACTGCCCATAGCCGAAAAGCCTCAGTACTTAGCCTGATGGCTTCTTCTCTCTGCAGAGGAAGGTCTTGAGGATCCTCAGCTATAAACCGGCTCAGACGACTTTTTAGCTCAAATTTATTAAGCTGCAAAGAATAAGCAGACAATGAAGTAAACTGAATTCTTGAGGATTGGATCACAAGAGCCTCATAGTCCTATTCAGCCTAGTCTAAACTTCCCTCAAAATCGCTGTAACATTCATATCTAAATTCTTCTTTTGTTCAATATTAAGTTTTATTTCCAAAGAATCAATACATGATAAATGGACGCTAGGATCATGTCATGGAGTAACTGGAAGCAACCTACTGTCAGACTCTAACAGTCTATAGCAATGGTCTCCAACCTTTTTAAGTAGATCACCTTTGGCATTTAAAAGCAACCCAAGATCTACCATGCACTGCCCCCTCCTCCCCAACCCAGCAGGTAAGCCTATGGGGAGGGAAGGGGGGGCAGATCAAGGCAGAGGGAGAAAAAATTATTTGGGGGCATGCCCCCCAGCAGGTAAGTCCCAACTGGCCAGAGCCCCACTCAACTTGCCCCTGCTCCTGCCTCTGCAGCACTGTCCCTCACCACAGGGGCCTCCACCTCGCCCCTGTCCATTCCCTCCCCCACAGACTGATCTGCTAGGCTGAAGCATGCACACGTATGCATGAGGGCACTCAGTCCCACACCCCAGCCTTGGATCAACACCAAGAGGCTCCGAGAACTACAACAAGCATTCCAAAATCCACTGACTGGTGACTGTTGGTCCATAGCAACTGGTTATTCTTTTATTTTTTAAATTTTTTTTAACCTGTTCATAAATTAACCTTGAATACAAAGTGAACTTTTTTTTCTTTTTGTACTGATGTGGCTGTCAGTACTGAGTGGCTGTCAGTACATTTTAGTTGTTTTTTAACCATAAAAAAGTAGCTCTGGAAGGCACCTCAGGAGGTCATCTATTTCAATCCCCTGCTTGACGAAAACCATCTGTATCTAAGCCTGCTTAGGCATGTGTTGTCTCTACCCCTTTCTTAAAAATGTCAGTAACAACCCTCACACATACAACTACCAGACAGAGTGTTGAAACTATAAAAATCACCTTTTACTTGCCATAGATAAGGCAAGGGATGAGGGCACTATCAATAACCTGCCACTGGAAGGAGGAAGTAGCTTGTTAAAACATGCTCAAGACATACAATAGACTGATATCCCCTGTTACAAGAGTAGGCAAAAACCATCCACAGTCCATGCTGATCTGACCATACGGTAAAATTCCTTCCCAATTTCAAATGTGGTAATCAATCTGACCATAAGCAAGGCCCTCTAGCCAGGAAATGCAATACTTTACATCCATTGTACTACTTTACTGGATGATGGAATTTCACTTTCTTTGGAAATGTTCTGGTTTAGTGAACAGTAAGGTTCCTCAGCCTTCACAGACTCTGAGGATAAGTTACACCCTTTAACTATTGGATATTTGTCCTCAAACAGAAAAAGGTCTAGAGTGTGGGAAAAAGGAAACAAATCTTCTAGGGGAAGGACATGTTATATTCTTTATATCATGACTATTTCATTGCGATACATGGACATGCTGTAGAGCATTTATTTACATTCAAGTTCATACAGAGCAATATGAAAATGAATGTACTAATGTATCAAGCTGGATTTTTAAGTGACCCCTGCAGATCATGGGACAAAGCATGACATTTTGAATGCTAAGACTTTTCATGCTGTTTCCATGGCTTGATGGTCTGACACCTAAACGCTTGCAACATGCCACACTAGGATGCTCCAAGTAACAAGACTGACACTAGGGTAGATGACCATGGGATACAGTGAGAGCTCTGAGAAGAGCTAGCCTGCAGAGTTTAGATTTGTACATGCTTGAGAACACATAGATATATACACACATACTGTCCATTACTCACATACATAATACTTCATTTTATTGCATAGAGGTTAGAGTTCTCTTGTTGAAAAGGGAAATTTCCTCGATGGTGATTTATTAGGTACTATTAAAAATGCTACATTCAAAACAGTTGGAGGACACAGAGATGGAGTCTTACTCTGGTCCTATTTGAAAAGCTTTTCTGTCACTGCAGTAACATGGCAGTGATATTGTCTGTCTCCCCTGCTTTTCTGTGGTCTGTTCTCACAACATAGTTGTGGAGTTGAAAAGGCCAATTTTTTAGCCTCTTGGGATAAGTCATCACCTGTAATCACAGGGAACTGGATTCAATGGCCCGTGAGGACCTTTTCAGTCCTAGGTTCCTAGAGGCATTATTCCTCTTCATTGTGAAGTTGGATCTGAATCAGCCTGCTCGAAACAACTCTCTCTACCTACCCCCAAGCTTTGGTGAAGTTTAGATCCAATTCTGCAGTTTAGATCCATGGCTAATTCTTCCTCTACCTTTGTGCAGAAAAACAGGCACAAAGAATCAGGACTTCTACCTGTGCCCCTTGTGGTCACAAAAGCAATGTCAAGTCACAATCACTTACCAGTCTGGCTGCTGCATTCCTGCCTCCAGATGCCAGGACTCTAATGAACTTCATGGCAGTGGCACAAGCTACTCCATGAAGGCTGTTAAGCAGCTGCCCTTGTTCAGCCACCTGGGGATCCCACCGGGTAGGGAGAAACTCTCTAACAATGGTCTCAATCAGCCGAGGACAGTCCAGAAGCTGCAGAAAACAGCCAGTAGCAGAGACAACCACTCAGTAGGGGAAACAGTTCAAGCAATCAGATGGTTAGTATATTGAGAGTCTCCCTCTCCTCTCTCCATTTCTTGCTCCTTCCCCTATAAGCCCCTGCACAACTGGACTGTTACCTGAATGCATGCTTCAGAGGAATGCCTTGCTACACGGGTAAGAATATCCAGAATGTCCAGCACCACTGAGGGGACGGGTCGCACTACCTCAAGGATGTACCTCAGCCGGTGAAGGATTCTGGTCTTCAAAAGTCCCTGGAAGACGAGGGGAAAGAAAAAGCCTCTTTATACTCCTAACACTTACTCTGGACAAATTGTTTCTCCTGAAGCCATTGGGAGGTGGGGGGAAATCCTTTTTAGTTTTTCATTTTCGAGGAAAAGAATTTTAAATCACTTTTTAGAGCAAAAGGAGAACACTGTTAAGAATCACCAGCATGGAGGCAAACAAGTAAAAAAAACTGGCTAAGGGTCCTGCCACATGTTCAAATTAAAGATGATTATAAATCAGGTATACAGTTGTTGCACGTTTTCAAGCACTAACTCTGTAGCTGGTTGCCTCTTTTTATAACTGGATGGACATTTTTATAGCATGATAATTACTTTGCACATGTCACTGGTCTAAATTTATTGTGTAATTAACCAGTGAATTGTGTAATATATGTACTATTTGGTGACCCCAATCTTCCATTCTGGTTCAGATCAGTTTAAAGGAAAACCAAACCCTCCTGCTTCAGGACACCACTGAACAATGAGGAATAGGAAAAAACTTTCCTCATAACAGACAGATATGAAATGATGTGCCCAAAAAGGTTCTAGCATCTCTTCCTGAACCATAAAGGACCAGTAACTGGTCCACCTAGCCCAGTAAATGGTCTCTATCAGTGGCTGGTATCAGATGTCAGAGGCAAATGAAAGAAGCAGAGAATGGACAATTACCTCCTTTTTGTAGGTACAAAAATGGGGACACAGACAGAGATGAGGTGCCTTTTTCAGGGATGAACAGTAGGAAGTCAGTCAGTGGCAGAGCCGGGAAGCAAAATTCAATTTACAGGAATAGGTTCATTCATTTCTGGATACTGGTATTAGGAATGTCCTTTTTATTTCTTGGAGTGTGTTAAAATCTTGGTACAGTAATTTGTTCTGGCATTTAATAAAAACACACTTACAATAAGAATAGGAAGATCCAACTTCTAAATATTAAAGAGTTAACAAAGAGCCCCTTAATTTCCACATGAAGCAGTATCTTTTGCTTTCTCCTCACACAGGAATACAGCCCTTAGGGTTTGGATTTTTTTGTTTGTTTACAGACCTGCTAAACCATTAAACACTCTGTAATTGAAGAAGGAGACCTGGCGCTATCTTACACAAATGGCCAGGATCACAGCAGCACCAGAGCTGTTCTAAGAATTAATGTGCATTTTAGATGCATCAAAGTATTCAGAAAGAGGTTTCACAAATCAAATGTGCCATTACATGTTGCACTTCAGCAGCCTGTGAAATGGGCATCTAGCTCATTAAAGATCAGAACTGCCTAATGCAGATCTTTTCTCAAAAGCCCCTGCCAGTCAGTGCCACAATCCCAGGCTTGGCTGAGTTCAGCATGTTTTTAAAAAATTGCTTTGGTTTAAATTTCCCCCCTGCCAAGCACCCTTGGTTATCCACTGTATCAGCCAAAAAACAGGCGCTGCCTGGATGTTTACACTGCAGAACATTAGAGAACTTTATCCTAAGTCTCCCCTGACCTCAGGCTACTCACAATGTAAGATTCAAAACCAAAAAAAGTGTGTTTGGGGGATCTGGCTATTATACTGACCTATAAGTTTAGCTTCCTGAATTCTAAACCAGAAAACGATTTCTCCTCAGCTATTATTACTGCATTTCAGGGGTGGGCAATTATTTGGGCCCACAGGCTACATAGGGAGTTTTGCTGGGCTAGGTCAGCACCTCATTTTCCCCCTGCAACAGCTCACCAAAACTTCCTATGTGGGATGGGGCCATGGGTGGGCAGAGAGCTGCGTTCAGGAGCGGGATGAGCAGGCAAGGCCAGCACCACGAGGTAGGGTCACAGGGTGATGACAGCGCAGGCAGAGCTGTAATCCACTGCCTGCACGCTCCTGCGACAAGTGCGGGTTCCATGGGCAGGGTCATGCAGGGAGCGGATCATGGTTTTGCTCTGGCCCCTCACTATCAACACCCCAAGATCCCAGCCCCAGATGTAGCTCCCTGCCTGACCTGCTGCCCACCTGGCTGTGCACCCTGCCTACACGGGTCCAGGCCAGTGCTGCAATCTGCTCCTTGCAAGTCCCTGCCTACAGAACCAGAGTTCTACCCAAGCCTTGGCCCCACAATGTCACCACCCTGCAATCCCAGGGGTGTTATCCACCCACAGGCTGGGAGCTTTGTGAGCAGATACGCCAAGGCAGACGGTATAGGGCCACAGGTGGGCAAGGAGCCGTGTCCAGGGCCAGACCCCCAATCTTGGGATGGTGACAGCGCAGCACCAGGGCCAGGGCAAAGTCATGATCTGCTCCTTGCACACCCCTACCCACAGAACTTGTGCCCATCACAGGGGCACATGGGAAGTGGATTGCAGCTCTGCCCCAGGCCCCATCTCTACACTGTCACTGTCCCAAAATCCCAGGGTCTCCCTGGTACCTTTCATCTCAGTCCTAGATGCTGCTCCCTGGCCATCTGCAACCCTATCCCAGCCACCCAGCTAACTGTTCCGCCCACATGGGCTCCCTCCCCAGTGCTGGGTGCAGGGCAGATGGGCCAGGGTGCCTCCCACATTGCCTGCCCTCTCTGCCTTTTGTTCCCCGCCATCTTGCTCCCCTGCTACCTGCCTCCTGCACCTCCATATCTATCCCGTACCACTTGCCCCCCACATACCTGACCCTGATCTCTACCGCCTGCTCTTCCCCAGTGCCTGCCCCCAACCCCCTGCCCTGCCTTACCACCCGTCTTTCCCCCCCACTTGCCTGTGCCTGACCTTTGCCACTTGTTCCCACCTGTGCCTGACCCCTACTTCCTGCACTCCCCACTCCTGCTACTTACCTTCCACTTCTCTGCTCTGGTTCCAGGGCAGTTAGCAGCAGTTGCCCTAGCCTAGCCCAGCTGGGCAGCAGCAGCAGCAGCAGCTCTGGGCCCAGGCAAGTCAAGGCTGGAGGGGCCAAAGCTGGAGCTGGAGCAGAAAATACATAGAGGAGGAAGGACAGAGACAGCAAGCATGGTTTCCTCTGTGCTCTGCCCAAGCCACACAGGCAGGTCACCTCTATGTGCCCTCCCACCCACACAAGCCATCCCACCTACCCTGAGCCTATACTTGAATCCAAGACAAGCTTTTGTACCCCATGTTGTGGACAAGAGGGGCCCTTATCTTGAATTCAAGTAAATATGGTAAACATTTGTGTTTTGCTGCAATTAGGAACCTATGTGACCACAGCAGACAAAAGTGGTTGTGCTATTATCACCTGGACAGATCACTTTAAAATGACAAAACTGACTGTATTCTTAGGTCTCAACTTGGAGATAAAGCAAATCAAATGGCAATACACATTGACATTGAAGGGATTTAACTGCAAAATGCAACTATAAAAAGGAAAGTGGGTGGTTTCAACTTAGGTGATATGCAGCATCAGTAAAGATGACACCTTGGTCACTGATGCTGCAGAAACATCCACTGGAATGCACTATACCAATCCAGCTATGTAGAGCTCGCTCTAGCTTCAATTCCCTGCATATACATATACACCCACTCTTGTGGAGATCTCTAACCATTAGAGGATGCGTATACTGACATTCTGAATACAAAGTAAAAGAGCTTAACCCACTCAAGTCTGTTTGCAACATTTTAGAAAATCTGAAGAGAAAAGGAAAATAAAAGTCAGAGATGCACTTGTCTCCATTTCCCACACTCTGGTTCAAGAACACTGTATGACATATTGGTCATCAACCAAACCACAACCATAACTGGAAAAACTACTTCTCCAATAATGGATGGCAGCAACACAACACCAAAAAGCCAGGGCAGAGTTATGCCACTTGTTAAAAATATCCTATTTAATATACTACTTGGTAAAAACTTTAGCCGGATACATAGCCTTACTGTACAGAGATTCTGGCCAGAGCTTTGACTTTACCTTTATGACGTCATACTGGGCCACATCTGGATCTGGTCTGATTTCATCCTTTGACTTTTTTCCTGGACTCTTTTCCATCATTTCTTCTTCTTCCTCCTCCTCTTCCTCCTCATTAGGGATGAAGGGAAACACAGCCATCCCCTGGTACCATGAGAAAGTCCAGTCAAGGTATTTCTGTTAAGAAAAGAAAAGCAGGTGTAATATATTTTGACAAAGAAAGGCTGGAAAAGGGAAATATTTTTAGAAGTGCTTTGAAATACAAACCAACTCACCCAAAAATAGGAACAAGGAATTGTGGCATGTTTACAAAGCTCACATCTCAGATGAGAGCACCTAGTGATGCCACCCACTGAAATAAAAGCATTTTAAATAGGGAGCAAGAGAGTAATTAATTGCTTGTCTAGTAATTGAACACAGAAAGTCAGTTTTCTTGGTCCTATTCTTGTCTCTGTCACAGTATTGACCACTGGTAGGTGACCTAAAAGAACACTGTTAATAATCATTACTAAATTGGCTCTTTAAAGTTTTTTGTTGAATTTTTGAACCTCTCAATGTGGGCAATAAAAACACTAGAGAGTTTTCATCTCAGGTTCTAAACAACACTGCTATATTCGGTCTTCCAGCACTGCAGGGAAAGTGTTACATCCATACCAGAAAATGTTTTTTTTTTCCAAATGAAAACCGAGTTTGAGGCTTGTACTACTTGATGATTTCTACGACTTAGTTTGTCAGTCAGTCAAATGACATTAGTTACTGGTCTCACAAGGTGATGACTGAGCTGAGTACTTGTTTGTAAGTGCTTGAAAAATCTTGGGTGAAAGTCACAACAGCTCAAACTATTAAGGGGCACAAAAAAGTAATGTGGAAAAGGCTAAAGTTGAAGGCAACTCAGTGACATAGTTACAAATGAGAGGAGGTTTGGAGAGTGGGCTAGGACTTCAGGAAACTGGTATTCCATTCTTACATTTAGGAGTCAAAAAGTTCTAGATAAAGGAAAACATTACCAAGACCCCAGAAAAAATGTGTGTAAGGACAACAAACTGACCCAAAAGCATGAAGAGGGAACAAGAGAAAATGGAGGGAGGAAAGGATCTAGTATGCCAACTGTGTTGGGATAAGGTACAATGGAGAAGGCATACGGCTGCCAATCCACAGGCTGGAACAGTAGCACCACAATAAAAAGCTGGATGCCACTGAATTCACAAGTCAAATTAAATAAAATTAATTCAAAGAATCTGGCTAAATAGGGGGCATGAATTATATGGACTATGCGATTGCCAAGAATGGAGACTCTCAGTAGTCCTGAGCTAAATGTAAGGAAAGGTAGAAATAGTCCGAAAGCTAGGAAAACATTTTGTCCAAAGAAATCTATTAGATAGAGAAAAAGGCTCCCATGGGACAGCAGAAGCTCTACTGCTTACAGTTAAGCTGAACAAAGTATGAGAACAGTACTGTGTTGGTGTTAATGCTTGGTTGACCACCAAAACGTGGTCCAAGTGACTTACTTGGTCTTTTCTTTGCAATTCCCACACCCAAGTCAGAATCAATCCAGCATGGAAATCTCTTTCTCTCTCACCTCATCATCAGGAGACACCAGCAGTGCATGGAGGGCATGGATGGAGGCTGCAATTACATTATCCACTGGGTCATCCAAGGAGAAGCGCAGCAAGAAGAGGAAACCAGCATCAAGCAGCAAGCGCAGAACACTACCTTTCAGGGAGGAGACAAACTCCCCTGCCTTGGCCTGAAAGACATGCCATCCACCTCCTCAGTGTCAAAGATAATAAGGTACATGGAAACGCACCTTAAATCGCTACTTATATTGAAAGTACAGGAAGCAGAGGCAATCTGAGCAGGGTGCGAAGCCTGGGGCAAATCAGCCCATGTGGGGTCCTGCCTCCACTCCAATCCTGGACCCAAAGAAGTTGTTGTTGCCTGGCACAAGGGGCAGCGGGGTGGTGAGACACAGACAACCAAGCAGCTGGACACGCCACCACCACTCCGTCCAGCTCCATCGGGCCCCCCAAAGCATGGGGCCTGGAGAGGTCGCCCCGATTCATGCCCCACCCCAAGGATG
This sequence comes from Crocodylus porosus, assembly GCF_001723895.1. NCBI lineage: Eukaryota > Metazoa > Chordata > Crocodylia > Crocodylidae > Crocodylus > Crocodylus porosus. The sequence continues at coordinate 54,608,530 of NW_017728947.1, read as the reverse complement.
GCTCTGACAGAAAGAGCAAGAAAATGCTTTATCTTCTATTTCTTATTCCTTTCCCTTCATTTTGGTAGGTGAACAACTCCTTTTTCCTCACCCCAAAGAACAAATCTTTTGATTGAGTGTAAATAAGGGGAATACTATCTTTAAATTGACTCTCTGCTGGTACATGAGCATCAAGAGATTTACAGTCATTTAAAATCTTTCATAAGCTCTAGAAGAGGAACCAAATAGCATCATGACATTCACAAATGATGGAAATTCTGGACCTACCATCTCCTGACCCAACCAGGCCAACATCATTATATTATAACTTCTGTGTGTCAGGCACTGTAGGAGGAAACATGAGCACTTTCCCTAGAAATCAGGTAGGCAGGTGTGCTGCTTTCCATTAAAGCAGACATTCATTTCGCCTTCTGGTGCTGGCAATGTTGTTTTACAAGTAGGATGGTTCATTCTCACCTCCCACAGAACAAGCATGTCACCAACTTGGCTCAGGCAACAGAAGTGAAAGGGTCAGTGCATCAACAACAGGTTTGTCACACACTGACAACAAAACAGCTTAATGCAGATGAAGCCCTGGACCCACCTCCCTTCCCCCAAGCAGGAAATATGACCCTACTAAACAGCCCTTTTGAACAGCTTCTGATGATACTTGATGCTCAGTTCTCCCATAGTCAAGTTCTCCTGAGCTTCAGGTCTAGTCCAGTCCCCATGGTGATTAGAGCAGCCATGCATCCACAGCTACCCAGTCAGGTAGGAAGGAAAACTGAGCCAGGAATTGGTCCTGCCAACTAGGCACTACTAAGGAGCTCCCCTTCCTAAGGGGAATCCTCTGCTGAAGATGCCTGGCTAACATCTATATGCTTTGTGCTGCCCACACAAAGGAGAATAAGTACATCATACCCAGGACTCTGTGCCTTGATACTACCAGGAGTATACATAAGAGGGAAATTTCCACACACTATTTGCTCACCTTTTGAACAATACAGCCCAGTACCTGCAGTGCCAATGTCCTCTGCTGAATGACTTGACTGCGGGACAAATGGAAGAGCTCTTGGAGGGAGTAGCCAGCCCTCTAAATGAGGGAAAAAGAAAAACGAACAAACATAGCAAAACCAACAACAGATAAAATAAGCTATTTAAAGCACAGCTCATTCCAAAAATGTTATGTAGCATGTGGGACTAACTGCACTGCAAAGTTGTGAGTAATGCTTTATGCAAATTACTGAAGAGATTCTACCTCATGTAACCAGTTACAGACAGTCTATATCTTTATAGGTAAAACAGTGCGCAGGTGAAGATGTTCATTTTCTTTTGCAACTATCTATACTGTCAAAAGGTGAAAGCATTAATGAAGTTTAAGAAAAAAACTTTTGCATGTTCAAAAAACAACAAGTTGAGCCAATCTGTTATGACTTCTCCTCTGGAGTCCTTACTGAACAGAGAGTCATTTGCCTATGAACTCTTAGGTGTCCACACTAGAAAGCCTTGACATAAAAAGAATCTTAAGAATTAAACATGGAAATTCAAGTAATATTCTTGTCTTGACATTTACTCTTTATTCTGGTCTGTACTTACTTCTGCTTCTTCTCCATGATGATGTAGGCCCAAATGAGTAGGTAAGTCTATATCTGGAGGAATCAAGTCTCCCTTCAAACTAAACCTGGCTAGCATTCCCTGAGAGAGGAGAGAGAGAGGGAGAGAGAGAGAGATTACTTTTACTGCCTTCCACTCCCATCCACCTCCTAAATCCTTCTTCCTCAAAACAGTTACATGCTCTTGGCTCACAAACTTCCCAAAACCTAAACTCACAGGTTGCTTACAAATGTGGGAAAAAAATCCCACACACAAAACAAAACAGCACCTTAAGATCGGTACACCCCTGCATCGAGCACAGCACATGCCCAGAAGAGGCACTGCATTAGTTAGACCTGGATTGTCCAACAATCTGTATAGATCAGCTCCTTCAACAGAGCTTGTTGGCACTTCCATCTAATAGCTGATTGAATCAGCTATTACATAAAGAAGTGCTAAAAAGCCCTGGTGAAGGGCCCAATCTATACAGATGCTGTGAAACTGGGTCAAACTAACACGCTGCCTCTTTCAGTAAAGCACTTCGGCGAGGGGGCCCCCTCACCTGTTAGTACCCACAAAGTTCAAAGTTACTTCGCTTGATCCTACTTAGCCTTCTTCCTTAACTTTCACAGTTTTTTCCCAAATATTCCAGTTCCCATAAACTTTTATTTCCCAGACATCTCAAAATCATTAAAAACTGAAGTCCTACCTCAACTCCAGATTAATCCCCGTTTATCTGTACACAGTACTGTGGAAGAGCTAAAACAGGATGAATACAGTAACCAGATTCTCATGTTACATGAAACAAATTAGTCTCCCCCATGAAAGATCTGGAGAAATGCCACTGTTGGCATCACTTTGCTTGAAGAACAGAAGACTCACTTCTCAGCAATATTACTCTTTGGAGACTTCACAAACACGAACCACACATCCCACAAACAACCAAAATAAGAAAAATAACACTTTCTATTTTCTGAACCTTTTTAGTTCTCCTCTGACGAGGATGGGGCAGATCCTTCATCCACTCCAACTTCTCAAACTCCACATTATCCATGTGGACCCACTCCTTCTTGGGCTTCACAGGAAGGTCATCTTTTGAACGGTAGGAAAAAAACAGAAGCATTACCCTTCCTTGGCATAAAGGCAAACACTGTTGCAACATACTTGGTTCTGAGAGTATTTAAAACACAGGTTTCATATACAGTAAGAAGCAACCATCTACAAATTGACTCTTTGTCGGTGCATAAACATCAAAAGATTTACAGGGGTGTAGATTGTAGCCATGTAGGTGTAAGGACACTGGATTTACCCAAAAACCTTGTCTGCCTATCTCTTTTATAAAAAAGAAACATCTATCCAGAAGAGAGATCAGATTTACCCAAAAAAACTTGTTTGTCAAAAGATTTAATCTTTTACAAGATATAAGAAAGGAAATAAACAGCATTGTAATAGTATTCACAGATTATGCTAATTTGGGAGGAGCTGAACATCAGGCAGGACAGAAAAGACAGAGTGACTAGAAACAGAAAGTCAAATGAAGCTTTAAAAAAATGCAAGCCAACATCAACTAGGGGGGAAATCTGAAATAAGCAGGTAAAAGCTAGAAAGCAGTGATGCTAAAGGGGCGAAGAGATGAGATTGGAGAGCAAGTTATTGGCCTGCCATGAAATGTAGTAAATAAGAAGGTCAGCATGGTTTTGGACTGCATGTATAAAGGCACCATGTCACAGGGCAGAGAAGTAATGGCTCCCTACTTGATACAACTACAACAACTGAAACACTGTGCAGTTCTGGACACTGCATTAAAGGCTGAAATGATCTACTTTTGAGGAAAGATTAAAAGGGTTAGAAATACACATGGTTTGGCTCATCAGCAACTCAGTAGATTGCTTGAAAGTACGGGTGTGCAAAACGGGCCATATTTGATTTGGATTCAGCCTGAATCAGGGATAGTGATTGGATTTGTTGATTCAGATCACTGTCTTTGGTTCAATTCAGTCAAATCCAAATCTGAAGATTCTCTGCTGATTCAAAAAATCAGTGATTCGGCCATAGACAGCCTTAAAGGTTTTTTCTACATACCTCGAGGCACCAGGCATGGCTCATGAACACTGCAATGCTGAGGCAGATGGAGCAGCTCACAGGAGCGCAGGGGGGTCCACGTGCTCAGTGGCAAACCCAGAAGTGGACCAGAAGTACTTCCGGTCCACTTCTGGGTCCACTGGGGGGTGCATGGAGGGCCCCCCAACTCAGCATGTTCCCCTCAGACCCAGGAGGCACCAGTCACCAAGACACAGGGGTGGGAGGGGTCCTGCGTGCTCCCCAGCAGACCCAGTAGTGAACTGGAAGTGCTTCTGGTCCACTTCTGGGTCTGCTGCCAAGTGTGCTGGGGACCCTCCCGCACTCTTGTGGGATGCTCCATCCGCCCCAGCACTGCAGCATTCATGTGCTACCTGCTACCTTCAGATATGTAGAAAAACCATTTAAAACTGTGTCTATGTCCGAATGTAACTGGATCCTGAATTAACTGCAGACAAAGGTATGAGAGAAAGCTATCACATGCTGGCTGGGAACAGATGAGATAACAAGTCTTTGCCACACCTAGATTCTATCAGAGAAGCCATACGCGCTCATATATTATGGCTACTCAGCTGGAGCAAGCACTTTGACCAGAAGACTGAGGGCTTACCAAAAGAGAAGGAACACGGTTCCTATGAGAACAAAACAAGATTGGGACTTGAAGATGTTGTTTACAAGGTTGCTGCTAAACCTGATGCCCTGGAGCTCAAGGAACAATAGGTCACACGGAAATCCCATTTCCTGCAGATTTGACCTGAAACCTAACAGGTTCCTTTTCTGGCTTATTAACCTTCAAAAAGAGCTTCCATTTTTTCTAGGATGCAGCCACACACTCATGATCAATGTAGAACTGACTCAGGCAACGAACCAAGCACAGAGCTATTTACCCCAGCCAGAAAACTGTTCCACACAACTCCAGCCAAAGGCTCAGCATGAATTCTAATTGAAGAAAAAAAGCATCTGAAATGTAAGAGGGGATTGTTTGTGGGTGGGGTGTGAAACAAGAGGAAGTAAAATCAGCAGAAAACTGAAATCTATTGACATTTCTAATTCAACAATTTGTTTTCTCCCTCTCAATTAATCACTAAGTTGATAGGGTTGATTTAATCGCACCATGAATAGAATTACAAATGCTACTGACAGACTCTAACATTACAATCTTGTCAACAGGAAAAGACGAATATATATTCCAAGGCATCAGCAGATTGTTCAATTACTGAGAAATCCCTTTACAGAAAACACAAGCTGGCAGTTTGAATGCAGCATATGTACATAACTTTTCCAGCCTTACAATACATTAAGGGTTACAAAGCTCTCTCTTTCTCTCCCCTCATCCCCTCCCAGCTCCCCTTTACAGAGCCAAGAGGTATATTTTTGTCTGATGGGATTACAAAGGGCTGGGCAAACAGCTCAGCATCAACTTGGTTAGAAACTGAAGCCTTTTACTTAATGGAGGAGGAGGTTTTTGCCCTACTTTAGAATGGAACCTAACTGTCCTCTCCCCCGTGGAATTCAGAATTAGCGCTCCCACTGCTTTACTCGCAATGAATTTACTTTATGGCATCAGCAGTAGCAACTTCCTAATACTAAGTGCTAATGCAAAATTAATACTTTACATCCCCTGCTAAGCATGACATGCTGCATGCATAACCCCAGGCAGCTGGGAATGCCTCACTGATTTTTATAATTGCTCTCCTGCTCTTCCTCTCTTTGCTGTATCAAGTCTTCTACAGAAACTCCACTTTCTATTCCAATTTGGTCTTCTAAGAAGAACACAGGATCTCCCCCTCCTACACCTCTCCCAAGATGTGAACTCCTGAATATCATACTAATCCCAAGAGCTTCATTACAATCTTGGCTAACCTTTAAAGATCCCAATACTGAACACCCAATTTCTGCTAGTGCTTGGCACGAAGATGAGAAAAAAACCTGGGCTACATAACAGGATGCTCCTATGCACTCAATTATTCTGAAATTGAAGAGCTAAAAATAGCCCTTTTGATTACGGCTGATGGAAGTCAAGAACCGGAGCGAAATAAAACTGTTACAGAAAAACAAGCTGAAGAACTGCAGGGTGAGGGTTTTCCTTCAGCAGAAACTAATCAGTTTTCCTTCCCCCAACCTTCCTCCCCACACGCGCACACACCTCTCTCTTCAAGGAAATGGCAAATGCTGTTGTTATCTCACCAAAACACACTGCTGAAATCCAGGAGCGATTCAAAGATCTCATTAGGCAGCCTGCATGATGCACGGGAGCACAAAGAACACATCAGAAGAGAAGTTCAAGAGATGGAGACAGCAAGGGGAGAACATAAAATGGGAAAAGTAGGCTAGCAAGGGAGAGACAAACAACTAGAGCTGAGGGAAGGGAGAAAACACTGGCAATGTGATAGAGAAAGGTAAAAGAGGGGAAAAAGGAGAGGAGGAGGGGGCTGGGAATAGAAGCCCAAGGGAAAAGAGCTGCTATTGTCTAAGTGAATGCAACACTAATATAAGGGTCCTGGAAATGCCTCTTTATCAAGATGACAGGGATAATATGCAGTAGCTGCACAAGCTTCCCCACAGTATTGTAACATTAACCTATGGCAAGCAGGTATTTCAGTCTCCATGCTCATTCATGTCTTCTTGCAGTATGGCTGGACATAATGAGACAACGTGCTAATCCTTTGCCTGTCCACTATAACCTCAGGGGAGACCCACCAACTCAAGAGAAATAGGAATAGGCATTAGAACCAAAGGCAACTGGTGGGCTCACAAATCCCATAACAGCACAATGGGCCTGCACACCACCTCTGCTGAGGTTAAGGCTGTCCTGGGCTAAGACTAGGTTCAGGATACCTATTCTGTGCTGGCAGTCTGGCAGCTCCAGGCACCATCAACTTCCTGCTGACCTTGGTGGCCACTCACTGCCTTTTACACACAATGGTGAGAAATGATTAGGAGTAGAGAAGACAGAGATTTACTCCAACCTCCAGTTCCATGTCTCCTTTCTACAGGGAAAAGGAAGACAAGGAGACTTGCACCCCTTCCTTTCTGTGAAAGGAAGGAAAACCGAGACTTTACAAATGCCCTTATCACCACACAGAAGAGAAAAGGTAAAGGATCTTTTGTGGGGTATGGACAGAAGAAAGACATAGATACACTGGATGGTGGAGAATCAGGAATAAACGTTAAGATAGCATTATGGGATGCCCCTTAAAGCACCGCTTAAAGAGAAGCCCACAGGAGCGGGCCAAAATAACCTAATTCCAAAATATCTGCTGACCTAGAGGGGTAAACATCTCAGTGGGAATCTGTGGAAGAGGCTATAGGGGAGGTGGAAGCCTCACTGGTGTCCCATGGGGCACCTGAGAGGCCCCTGGCTGAGTCCCTGTAATAAGACCAGTGGGATGGAGGCTTAGCAAAGGTCTGGGGGCAGCCTCCCTCTTAATTTATTATCCATCAAGGTGTGGTAGGCCAGACAGTGGAGTGCCCTAGGGGTGGCCACCCCTGTGACTCCGATGTGTTACAGAATCTCATATTGCCAAGATAATCATTTATACCAAGAAACTGCATCCCTGCCCCAGGAGCTTCACCTCCTCATTTGATCTTCAAGAACCAGCCTTTGTAATGCAAAATAAAGCAAACTGGGAAAAGCATGCTTCTCTTACCTCATTCACATCACAGAAGGGCGAAGAAGCTCATGGAATAAAATGCTTTTCTTCTCACAAATTTCAGACCGACTTCTGACATTTCATCGGGGCCTTTATAACAGCAGTTTATGTAGAATACCACCCTTTTAATACAGCTTAGCTGTTTCTTTTCAACCCAAAATTTGACACACTTAAGAACCTCCAGCCAAACTCAAATTTGGGCAATTAACACACTACCACAGAACTCCATGCCAACATGATTCAGATGCCAGGCAACCTTTGCCACAGAATTTGGTCATCAAGGACACATTTTGCTACCTGTGATTCCTGTTCCTGTGTCCTTTTCAACCCCTGTGGTCTCCTCCATGCCTGACCTCTCCATGGAAGACGCTTCCACAGTTTCCTCTGCACCATGCTGGGACTCAGGCCCAGATTCTTGGCGTCCAGGATCCTCCGGTCCCTCCTGTTCTGTGAATAATTCTTTCTTCTCACCTCCATCAGCTACATGTTTTGATTTTAAGAAAGCAACTAAATTGGGATCTGTGAAAAATGAGACAGCAGAACAGTGACATTAACTCTCACATTACTTGTTGAGTCCAGCTCCTATTGTTCTTCCCAGGTCCAAACACCCTTATTTCTTTCGCTATTTGCCAAATCACTTGCCAAAACTTTGCAAACTGAGATACTCACAGCTTTATAACTTCCTGATCATCTAAGTTTGGCAAAACTGGGTGCAGAGGTGATAAATGGACAGAATTGATAAATGTCAAGGCAAAGCAGTGACCTAAACTGTTTATTTTCCCGAAATGCAAATGTAAACTGCCATTTTTCCCCTTTGTTACTAAAAAGGGGGTTATACATTATGGAGAAAATTCTGCTATCTTGTCCATGAGGCAACCTCAGATCTGGCTTTCTACCCTCTTCCCAGCACATCATTATGAGCATTACATGAATACAAAGAACAGAGCATCATAATAAGAATTACTCATCTTCTAATGAATGAGCCACAATAAAACTTCAATTCAAATTCTGAGTCCTAATTCAGGGGACTTCTTATTCTGTTTGGACTAGCTGATTATCCCTCTTAACTATGGTTCACTCAGCTCCCAGAGAATAAAAATGGATGCTCTCTTCACGATTTGGAGAAGGAGGAAAGTGTCTGGAGGACAGAACCTTTTGTGGCTTAAATAGAGGCCAGTCAAGAGATCCCAGCTCTATTCCAATCTCTGCTATGGACCCACCATGTAGGCTTTTGCAGGCCTCTCACCTCTGTAAAATGGGGACTGTGACAGTCATGTTCCTTTTAGGAGCGTGGCAAGATTCAACTCCCTGTATGCTTGTAAGTGCAGAGATTGCCCCATAGAAGGTAGCAGAGATGAAAGAACTCATTATTAGAAAACAGCCATGACGCTGGTTACTGTACTTGGCCAAATCAAAGATGACTAAATTTAAGATACAGGTGGGTATTCTCTTCTTTTCTACCAGTGAGCGGAAGTGGAAGACAGCATAAGACGCGCATAGCAGAGACCAACTGGTGGCTTCGGGAATGGTGTCCTGAGGTGGGCTTTGGCTTCCTTGACAACGACCTGCACATCACGACAAGAGACATGCTCGGGTGCGATGGGCTCCACCTTTCCCCTAAAGGTAAGCATGTGTTCTCTTCCAGGTTGGCGGATCTCCTCCGCTGGGCATTAAACAAGGTTTGTCAGGGGAAGGGGAAGACAAGGGAGGAGGAAGCTTTGGACCACTAAACCAAGCAGCACTCACAAGTACAGCCCAGCTTAGACCGACGAGCAGAACATATACACAGGTAAGCAACAGGGGCCAGGGCAATGCTACGATTAGGGGGCCAGTGCACACATCCACAGGAGGCCTCAAATGCCTCTACACAAACGCTCGTAGTATGGGGAAACAAGCAGGAGGAACTTACCCTCCTGCTAGCTGACACCAACCCAGACATAGTGGGGCTCACGGAAACATGGTGGGACCCAACGCATGACTGGGCGGTGAATGGCAAGGGCTATAGGCTGTACAGGAGGGACAGGACAGGGAGGAAAGGCGGGGGTGTGGTGCTCTACATTAAGGAGGAATACACATCCCCAGCAGGTAGCACAGAGTCCGAGGAGGGGCACACGGAAGTGTTCTGGGTTAGAATACAAGGCAGTCGAGGGGAAAGGGACTTAACAGCGGGGGTCTACTACAGACCACCCAACCAAGGGGAAGAGCTAGACCAGGAATTCGTAAGTCAGCTCACGGAGGTAGTTAGGTCAAAGGACGTGGTCATCATGGGGGACCTCAGCTTTCCAGACATCTGCTGGGAAGAGCAGTCAGCCAGGTCTCAGCGCTCACATAGGTTCCTAGCCCAAATGCAGGACCTCCATCTAACCCAGGAGGTGCACAGCCCCACCAGGGGAGACGCCTTGTTGAACCTGGTGCTGGCCACCAGCGATGACCTGGTGAGGGGGCTACGGGTGTTCGACCACCTGGGCGACAGTGATCATTGCCTGCTGGAATTCACCATCCAACGCAAGGTGGCAAAGGCCTACAGCAAGGCAACAGCCTTAGATTTTAGGAGGGCAAACTTCAATGAACTAAAAAGAATAGTCGGAGAAGCACTGAGGTCCCGGAAGGGAGAGGAGTCAGGTGTCCAAGGAGAATGGTCGCTCCTTAAGAAGACAATCCTCCAAGCCCAAAGGGAGGTAATCCCAACACGGATCAAAGGGAGCACAAGGGCACACAAGTCCCCATAGCTCACCAAAAGCATCCGGGAACGTCTCCTAGCTAAAAGGGAGGCGCGCACCCAATGGAAGGGAAGGGGTATCACCAGGGAGGATTATACTGCAGTTGCTCGGGGATGCAGGGGGGCAGTCAGGAAGGCCAAGGCGGAGATGGAACTGGGACTAGCTTCCCAGATCAAGGACAACAAGAAGTC